>NC_069499.1:1051978824-1052663824 GCF_027579735.1 Bombina bombina | reverse complement strand
AAAAAATACATACATGTCAAGGGATATTCAGGGATTCCTGAAAGATATCAGTGTTCTAATGTAACTAGCGCTAATTTTGGAAAAAAATGGTTTGGAAATAGCAAAGTGCTACTTGTATTTATGGCCCTATAACTTGCAAAAAAAGCAAAGAACATGTAAACATTGGGTATTTCTGAACTCAGGACAAAATTTAGAAACTATTTAGCATGGGTGTTTTTTGGTGGTTGTAGATGTGTAACAGATTTTGGGGGTCAAAGTTAGAAAAAGTGTGTTTTTTTCCATTTTTCCTCATATTTTATCATTTTTTTTATAGTAAATTATAAGATATGATGAAAATAATGGTATCTTTAGAAAGTCCATTTAATGGCGAGAAAAACGGTATATAATATGTGTGGGTACAGTAAATGAGTAAGAAGAAAATTACAGCTAAACACAAACACTGCAAAAATGTAAAAATAGCCTTGGTCCCAAACGGACAGAAAATGGAAAAGTGCTGTGGTCATTAAGGGGTTAAATATGTTATGTACATTTAAAAATTAGTTAAAAGCAAACCATTGTTAACTTAAATACAAATGAAAGCAGACTCCCTACTGCAAGTTACACTTCAATGAATACATGACTTTTGAAGCACGGCCCGGTAGCTATAATTTGTCAACCAGTTAACCCTATAATTGCAAGAAAGAGCTGTAATAAAATTGCAGTATTATATGAAGCCACTAACCAGCATTTAAAAGTACCTCTTTAAGAGTTTGTTGCGGCTTTTTGTCGCTCCAATGCACGGAGCATGCTGAGGTGAAGAGAAACATAAAAAAAAGTGGGGGAGGAATCGTCCTGACATTTCTCCATGCACGCTGCTAAAGAGTAGCTTTCAATCGGTCTCCCTCTGCTCTGATAGTCAGACATTCAGCACGAAGGGGAAACACCACTGACACATGGTTACAAGAGATAATACTAAACTGAGGCGCATATCCGGGTCTGCAGGAAGACTGACAATGAAGACCCAGAAAACTGGAGCACTGCAATTAGTATGACTGCAGCGATTAGGTAGATTCAGGACTCAAAATCAAACATTCTTTTAACACAGTACATTCAGATCTGTGTGAGGAGTCCTGCTCTTTCTGCAGACATGCCGCATTTGCTGCGATGACATCGCAGATCGCAGTATGTTCTGCCTTGGGGCAAAAGACCAGAAAGCTACCACAGTTGCCAAAATGCTATAGCAGAAGTTTTTCACTTATTATGAGTTGCCTATCCAGATCCATTCTAACCAAGGTCGTGAGTTTGAAAGTCCACTCATAGAATAACTCTTGTTACAGACTGTCACATCAGGGGGTCGATCCGATATAAAGCGTCGCCCGCAAAAGCCGGCGACGCCAATATTTGCGCGGATTTGGTATCACATATACGGCGTAACCTAGAAGTTACGCGCGTATATTTCTGCCGTCGCCCGCAGTTTTTTGGGCCATAGGCAGGTATACCAAAACCCGCGCAGTTTGGTATCCAATATGCAGCGTAAGGACTTACGTGGCGAAAATGGAGAAAACTTACTCCATTTTCACCTCGCCACAAAAAGCAGCCGTAAGAAGCCTTACGCTGACTATTGGAGCCCCGTAACTCCCTAAACTAACTAGAAAATAAACCTAACACCTAACGCATGCGCAATGTCTATCTCCCTGTCAACCGCGATCTGCTAAAATAAACCTAACACCTAACGCATGCGCAATGTCTATCTACCTGTCAACCGCGATCCCCCCCCCCCCCCCGAAATCCCTAATAAAGTTATTACCCCCTAAACCGCCGCTCCCGGACCCCGCCGCCATCTACATAAACTAACCCCCTACTGTGAGCCTCTAAAACCGCCGCCATCTACCTTATCTATCCCCTAATCTGACCCCTTACACCGCCGCCACCTATATAAAAATTATTAACCCCTAATGTAAGCCCCTTACACCGCCGCCATCTCTATTAAAATGATTAACCCCTAATTTAATCTACCTACCCCGCCGCCAGCTATATTATCTATATTAACCCTAAGTATATTATAGTTAATATAGGTATTACATTATATATATTAACTATATTAACCCTAATTATATTAGGGTTAATATAGTTAATATAGTTACTATAGTATTTATATTAACTATATTAACTCTATCTAACCCTAACTAAATTTATATTAAATTAATCTAATTCATTTATAAACTAAAATATTCCTATTTAAATCTAAATACTTACCTATAAAATAAACCCTAAGATAGCTACAATGTAATTAATAATTACATTGTAGCTATGTTAGGGTTAATATTTATTTTACAGGTAAATTGTTAATTATTTTAACTAGGTATAATAGCTATTAAATAGTTATTAACTATTTAATATCTACCTAGTTAAAATAATTACCCAATTACCTGTAAAATAAATCCTAACCTAAGTTACAAATACACCTACACTATCAATAAATTTAATAAACAAACATCTATCTAAAAATACAATTAAATTAACTAAACTAAATTACAAAAAAAAACAAACACTAAATTACAAAAAATAAAAAAAAGATTACAAGATATTTAAGCTAATTACACCTATTCTAAGCCCCCTAATAAAATAATAAACCCCCAAAATAAAAAAAATTCCCTGCCCTATTCTAAATTCAACAAATTTCAAAGCTCTTTACCTTACCAGCCCTTAAAAGGGCCTTTTGTGGGGCATGCCCCAAAGAATTCAGCTCTTTTGCATACAAGAAATACAATACCCCCCCCCATTACAACCCACCACCCACATACCCCTATTCTAAACCCACCCAAACCCCCCTTAAAAAAGCCTAACACTACCCCCCTGAAGATCTCCCTACCTTGTCTTCACCACACCGGGCCGAACTCCTGATCCGATCCGGGGGATGTCTTCCTCCAAGCGGCAAAGAAGAATTCTTCCTCCGGCGATGTCTTCCTCCAAGCGGCAAAGAAGAATTCTTCCTCCGGCGACGTCTTCCTCCAAGCGGCAGCAAAGTCTTCATTCTTCCGGCGGCATCTTCAATCTTCTTTCTTCGCTCCGCCGCCGCGGAGCATCCATCCCGGCCGACTGCTGAACTTGGAATGATGTACCTTTAAATGACGTCATCCAAGATGGCGTCCGCCGAATTCCAATTGGCTGATAGGATTCTATCAGCCAATCTGAAATAAGTTAAAAAAATCTGATTGGCTGATTGAATCAGCCAATCAGATTCAAGTTCAATCCGATTGGCTGATCCAATCAGCCAATCAGATTGAGCTCGCATTCTATTGGCTGTTCCGATCAGCCAATAGAATGCGAGCTCAATCTGATTGGCTGATTGGATCAGCCAATCGGATTGAACTTGAATCTGATTGGCTGATTCAATCAGCCAATCAGATTTTTTTAACTTAATTCCGATTGGCTGATAGAATCCTATCAGCCAATCGGAATTCGGCGGACGCCATCTTGGATGACGTCATTTAAAGGTACATCATTCCAAGTTCAGCAGTCGGCCGGGATGGATGCTCCGCGGCGGCGGAGCGAAGAAAGAAGATTGAAGATGCCGCCGGAAGAATGAAGACTTTGCTGCCGCTTGGAGGAAGACGTCGCCGGAGGAAGAATTTTTCTTTGCCGCTTGGAGGAAGACATCGCCGGAGGAAGAATTCCTCTTTGCCGCTTGGAGGAAGACATCGCCCGGATGGGATCAGGAGTTCGGCCCGGTGTGGTGAAGACAAGGTAGGGAGATCTTCAGGGGGGTAGTGTTAGGCTTTTTTAAGGGGGGTTTGGGTGGGTTTAGAATAGGGGTATGTGGGTGGTGGGTTGTAATGGGGGGGGGGGGGTATTGTATTTCTTGTATGCAAAAGAGCTGAATTCTTTGGGGCATGCCCCACAAAAGGCCCTTTTAAGGGCTGGTAAGGTAAAGAGCTTTGAAATTTGTTGAATTTAGAATAGGGCAGGGAATTTTTTTTATTTTGGGGGTTTATTATTTTATTAGGGGGCTTAGAATAGGTGTAATTAGCTTAAATATCTTGTAATCTTTTTTTTATTTTTTGTAATTTAGTGTTTGTTTTTTTTTGTAATTTAGTTTAGTTAATTTAATTGTATTTTTAGATAGATGTTAGTAGTTTATTAAATTTATTGATAGTGTAGGTGTATTTGTAACTTAGGTTAGGATTTATTTTACAGGTAATTGGGTAATTATTTTAACTAGGTAGATATTAAATAGTTAATAACTATTTAATATCTATTATACCTAGTTAAAATAATTAACAATTTACCTGTAAAATAAATATTAACCCTAACATAGCTACAATGTAATTATTAATTATATTGTAGCTATCTTATGGTTTATTTTATAGGTAAGTATTTAGATTTAAATAGGAATATTTTAGTTTATAAATGAATTAGATTAATTTAATATAAATTTAGTTAGGGTTAGATAGAGTTAATATAGTTAATATAAATACTATAGTAACTATATTAACTATATTAACCCTAATATAATTAGGGTTAATATAGTTAATATATATAATGTAATACCTATATTAACTATAATATACTTAGGGTTAATATAGATAATATAGCTGGCGGCAGGGTAGGTAGATTAAATTAGGGGTTAATCATTTTAATAGAGATGGCGGCGGTGTAAGGGGCTTAGATTAGGGGTTAATAATTTTAATATAGATGGCGGCGGTGTTAAGGGCTCACTTTAGGGGGTTATAGATATAATATAGCTGGCGGCGGGGTACGGGAGCGGCGGTTTAGTGGTTAATAACTTTATTAGGTTGCGGCGGGGTAAAGGAGCGGCGGTTTAGGGGTTAATAGCTTTTTTATTGTTAGGCTAGTGAGGGGGGATAGCGGATAGAGGGTTAGACAGTGCGGGCTATGTTAGGGAGGCGTGTTAGACAGTGCGGGCTATGTTAGGGAGGCGTGTTAGACAGTGCGGGTGTTTTAGACTTTAGTCAGGTTTTATAGGCGCCGGCAGATTCTAACGTGGCGCAAGTCACTGGCGACGCCAGAAATTTGTACTTACGCAGATTTCTGGACATCGCTGGTTTGTGAGACTTACGGCACGTTAGCATCTGACGGCGACCTATATGGGATAGCTCGAGTTGCGAGCTGAAACTGCGGGCGACGCCGGTTCCCTCGCTTGCGCCGCAAACTGCGATCGATATCGGATCGCGCCCACTGTCAGCTCTCAAGTGTGGAAGTTGCATTGCTACAAGCAGACTTTCTGAAAAATTAGTTAAGGTTCACCTTACCCCTGGAGCAAGAAGCTGGGGTTTCCCAGTCTCTAGGGTGTGAGTTTATTTTGCTGTCAGTGTTCTTATGTTTAAAAGGATCCTGCATCTAGTGTTCTAATCTTATCTCCCTTCTCTGAGAGCAGTGATTGTTAAGTGGGAGGAAAGTAGCCAGAAGACCAGGCCTTATCCATATCACTCAGAATAAGGATTTAGGTATTGGAACATTTTCATTTAATCCCTCACACTAAACAGATAGCCCCAACATGCACCACCAAAAGGGACTGTACAGATTATTGCAGATCAGTTGGGAAGAGGGTACCCTGGAAAGTGTGGGACTTTTTGCCAATGTGTTATTATACTATTATGATATAATTATTTTGAATTCTTTTAAATGCTGCACTAGAGGTTTATTGAGAATATTAGTAAGCACCATTTATACTGATAGACAGTCATACTGTTATTATTGTAACATACGATCCGCCGGTCTCAGTCTGACACAGATCGATGCTTACGTCATTACGGATGTTCTGAATGGAAATTCGGCACTATCTGACTACTTTTGCTAGTTAACAAATATCTAACAGGTACGCTCGCGTACCTGCTTTTTAATCCGCCACCCTGGAGGCGGCGGATGCCATAAGAATCAATGGGAGTCTGAAAGCAGCGAAAGCTCATGTTCGCTGCTGCCCGATATCCTATTGATTCCTATGGAATAATAAAAGTTATGTTTACACCTAACTCCCTAACATAAGCCCTGAGTCTAAACACCCCTAATCTGCCAACCGACATCGCCGCCACCTACATTATATTTATTAACCCCTAATCTGCCGCCCGACACTGCCGCCACCTATATAAAGTTATTAACCCCTATTCCGCCGCTCCCGGATCCTGCCGCCACCTACATAATGTTATTTACCCCTATCCCGCTGCTCCCGGAGCCCACCGCAACTATATTTATTTATAAAATATTTTACCAGGAAAGATACATTGAGATTTCTCTCGTTTTGTCCTGGGATCACAAAACATTGCAATTGATACAATAGGATACAATAAAATACAAAAACAATAATAATACACAATGTATGCAAAAATTTAACATAGAACAGGTAGGAAATATATAATCAACCATGACAGGTGCATTCTGTTTTGAGATATGTAGAGAGGGGCAGTTTGGGATGAAAAAAAACCTAACACCTGCAAAAAAGCAGCGTTAAGCTCCCAACGCAGCCCCATTGTTTCCTATGGGGAAACACTTTCTAAGTCTGCACCTAACACCCTAACATGAACCCCGAGTCTAAACACCCCTAACCTTACATTCATTAACCCCTAATCTGCCGCCCCCGCTATCGCTGACACCTACATTATACTTATTAACCCCTAATCTTCCACTCCGGACATCACCGCCACCTACATTATACCTATGTACCCCTAATCTGCTGCCCCTAACATTGCCGACACCTATATTATATTTATTAACCCCTAATCTGCCCTCCCAACGTCGCCGCTACCTTACCTACACTTATTAACCCCTAATCTGCCGACCGGACCTCGCCGCTACTCTAATAAAGTTATTAACCTCTAAACCGCCGCACTCCCGCCTCACAAACCCTATAATAAATAGTATTAACCCCTAATCTGCCCTCCCTAACATCGCCGCCACCTAAATTCAAGTATTAACCCCTAATCTGATGACCGGACATCGCCGCTACTATAATAAATGTATTAACCCCTAAAGCTAAGTCTAACCCTAACCCTAACACCCCCCTAAGTTAAATATAATTTTAATCTAACGAAATAAATTAAATCTTATTACCTAAAGTATTCCTATTTAAAACTAAATACTTACCTATAGCTTGTAGCTATTTTAGGATTTATATTTATTTTACAGGCAACTTTGTATTTATTTTAACTAGGTACAATAGCTATTAAATAGTTATTTACTATTTAATAGCTACCTAGTTAAAATAATTACAAAATTACCTGTAAAATAAATCCTAACCTAAGTTACAATTTAACCTAACACTACACTATCAATAAATTAATTAAATAAATTACCTACAATTACATACAATTAAATACACTAAACTAAATTACAAAAAACAAACAAACACTAAATTACAAAAAATAAAAAAAGATTACAAGAATATTAGGCTAATTACACCTACTCTAAGCCCCCTAATAAAATAAAAAAGCCCCCCAAAATAATAAAGGTCCCTACCCTATTCTAAATTAAAAAGTAACCAGCTCTTTTACCAGCCCTTAAAAGGGCTAATTGCGGGGTATGCCCCTAAGTAAGCAGCTCTTTTGCCTGTAAAAAAAAATACAACCCCCCCCAACATTAAAACCCACCACCCACATACCCCTACTCTAACCCAAACCCCCCTTAAATAAACCTAACACTACCCCCCTGAAGATCTCCCTACCTTGAGTCGTGTTCACCCAGCCGGGCACCAATGGACCAAAAGAGGATATCCAGAGCGGCAGAAGTCTTCATCCTATCCGGGCAGAAGAGGACATCCGGACCAGCAGACATCTTCATCCAAGCGGCATCTTCTATCTTCATCCATCCGGAGAGGAGTGGAGCCATCTTCTTCCAGCTGGCGTCGATCCATCCTCTTCAACCGACGCCTACTCACCAAATGAAGGTTCCTTTAAATGACGTCATCCAAGATGGGGTCCCTCGAATTCCGATTGGCTGATAGGATTCTATCAGCCAATCGGAATTAAGGTAGGAAAAATCTGATTGGCTGATTAAATCAGCCAATCAGATTCAAGTTCAATCTGATTGGCTGATTGGATCAGCCAATCAGATTTTTCCTACCTTAATTCCGATTGGCTGATAGAATCCTATCAGCCAATCGGAATTCGAGGGACCCCATCTTGGATGACGTCATTTAAAGCAACCTTCATTTGGTGAGTAGGCGTCGGTTGAAGAGGATGGATCCGCGTCGGCTGGAAGAAGATGGCTCCGCTCCGCTCCGGATGGATGAAGATATAAGATGCCGCTTGGATGAAGATGTCTGCCAGTCCGGATGTCCTCTTCTGCCTGGATAGGATGAAAACTTCTGCCGCTCCGGATGTCCTCTTTTGGTCCATTGGTGCCCAGCTGGGTGAACACGACTCAAGGTAGGGAGATCTTCAGGGGGGTAGTGTTAGGTTTATTTAAGGGGAGGTTGGGTTAGAGTAGGGGTATGGGTATAACCAAGATGGGGTCCCTCGAATTCCGATTGGCTGATAGGATTCTATCAGCCAATCGGAATTAAGGTAGGAAAAATCTGATTGGCTGATTAAATCAGCCAATCAGATTCAAGTTCAATCTGATTGGCTGATTGGATCAGCCAATCAGATTTTTCCTACCTTAATTCCGATTGGCTGATAGAATCCTATCAGCCAATCGGAATTCGAGGGACCCCATCTTGGATGACGTCATTTAAAGCAACCTTCATTTGGTGAGTAGGCGTCGGTTGAAGAGGATGGATCGACGCCAGCTGGAAGAAGATGGCTCCACTCCTCTCCGGATGGATGAAGATAGAAGATGCCGCTTGGATGAAGATGTCTGCTGGTCCGGATGTCCTCTTCTGCCCGGATAGGATGAAGACTTCTGCCGCTCTGGATATCCTCTTTTGGTCCATTGGTGCCCGGCTGGGTGAACACGACTCAAGGTAGGGAGATCTTCAGGGGGGTAGTGTTAGGTTTATTTAAGGGGGGTTTGGGTTAGAGTAGGGGTATGTGGGTGGTGGGTTTTAATGTTGGGGGGGGTTGTATTTTTTTTTACAGGCAAAAGAGCTGCTTACTTAGGGGCATGCCCCGCAATTAGCCCTTTTAAGGGCTGGTAAAAGAGCTGGTTACTTTTTAATTTAGAATAGGGTAGGGACCTTTATTATTTTGGGGGGCTTTTTTATTTTATTAGGGGGCTTAGAGTAGGTGTAATTAGCCTAATATTCTTGTAATCTTTTTTTATTTTTTGTAATTTAGTGTTTGTTTGTTTTTTGTAATTTAGTTTAGTGTATTTAATTGTATGTAATTGTAGGTAATTTATTTAATTAATTTATTGATAGTGTAGTGTTAGGTTTAATTGTAACTTAGGTTAGGATTTATTTTACAGGTAATTTTGTAATTATTTTAACTAGGAAGCTATTAAATAGTTAATAACTATTTAATAGCTATTGTACCTAGTTTCAATAAATACAAAGTTGCCTGTAAAATAAATATAAATCCTAAAATAGCTACAATATAATTATTAGTAATATTGTAGCTATATTTTGTTTATTTTACAGGTAAGTATTTAGTTTTAAATAGGAATTATTAGTTAATAAGATTTAATTTATTTAGTTAGATTAAAATTATATTTAACTTAGGGGGGTGTTAGGGTTAGGGTTAGAGTTAGCTTTAGGGGTTAATACATTTATTAGAGTAGCGGCGAGGTCCGGACGGCAGATTAGGGGTTAATACTTGAAGTTAGGTGGCGGCGACATTGGGGGGGCAGATTAGGGGTTAATACTATTTATTATAGGGTTTGCAAGGCGAGAGTGCAGCGGTTTAGGGGTTAATACATTTATTATAGTGGCGGCGAGGTCTGGTCGGCAGATTAGGGGTTAATAAGTGTAGTTAGGTAGCGGCGATGTTGGGGGGGCAGATTAGGGGTTAATAAATATTATGTAGGTGTCAGCGATGTTAGGGGCAGCAGATTAGGGGTTCATAGAGATAATGTAGGTGGCGGCGGTGTGCGGTCGGCAGATTAGGGGTTAAAAATATGTATTATAGTGGCGGTGATGTGGGGGGACCTCGGTTTAGGGGTATATAGGTAGTTTATGGGTGTTAGTGTACTTTAGAGCACAGTAGTTAAGAGCTTTATAAACCGGTGTTAGCCCATAAAGCTCTTAACTACTGACTTTTTTTTGCGACTGGAGTCTTGTCGGTAGAGGGTCTACCGCTCACTTCAGCCAAGACTCTAAATACCGGCGTTAGGAAGATCCCATTGAAAAGATAGGATACGCAATTGGCGTAAGGGGATCTGCGGTATGGAAATTTTGCGGCTTGAAAGTGAGCGTTAGACCCTTTCCTGCCTGACTCTAAATACCAGCGGGCGGCCAAAAGCAGCGTTAGGACCCCTTAGCGCTGCTTTTGACAGCTAATGCAGAACTCTAAATCTAGGCGTTAGTTACAAAAAAAAATAAACACTAAATTACACAAAATGAAAAAGAAATTATCAAATATTTAAACTAATTACACCTAATCTAAGAGCCCTATGGAAAAAAAGACCCCCCAAAATAAAAAAAAAGCCTTACCTACAATAAACGACAAATAGCCCTTAAAAGGGCCTTTTACAGGACATTGCCCCAAAGAAATCAGCTCTTTTTCCTGTAAATAAAAAATACAAACACCCCCCACCAACAGTAAAACCCACCACCTACACAACCAACCCCCCCCCCAAATAAAAACCTAACTCAAAAAACCTAAGCTCCCCATTGCCCTGAAAAGGGCATTTGGATGGGCATTGCCCTTAAAAGGGCATTTAGCTCTATTGCAGCCCAAACCCTAATCTAAAACTAAAACCCACCCAATAAACCCTTAAAAAAACCTAACACTAACCCCTGAAGATCCACTTACAGTTTTGAAGAGCCGACATCCATCCTCAACGAAGCAGGGAGAAGTCCTCAACAAAGCCAGGAGAAGTCTTCATCCAAGCCGGGAGAAGTGGTCCTCCAGATGGTCAGAAGTCTTCATCCAGATGGCATCTTCTATCTTCATCCATCCAGCTCGGAGCGGCTCCATTTTCAAGACATCCAACACGGAGCATCCTCTTGGTTCGACATCTTCTTGAACAATGAATGTTCCTTTAAATGAT
Source organism: Bombina bombina (assembly GCF_027579735.1). Lineage (NCBI taxonomy): Eukaryota > Metazoa > Chordata > Amphibia > Anura > Bombinatoridae > Bombina > Bombina bombina. The sequence continues at coordinate 1,052,652,742 of NC_069499.1, read as the reverse complement.
GTCATCCAAAATGGCGTCCCTTAGATTCCAATTGGCTGATAGAATTCTATCAGCCAATCGGAATTAAGGTTGAAAAAATCCTATTGGCTGTTGCAATCAGCCAACGGATTGAGCTTTCATCCTATTGGCTGATCCAATAAGCCAATAGGATTGAGCTCGCATTATATTGGCTGATTGGATCAGCCAATAGGATGATAATAAGTATGTAAGCTTCAACTTTGTTCTTGGCAAATTCTAACGTCATAAAAATATTGTGTTGCTTCTGCCTTTTAGCAGTATTACTAGCTACTATTAGTATTACTAGACAACAAATGCAAGAAGCATGACAGGTAAAATGGGGGAGCTGACGCTCTTAGTTGCAGAAGAGGACTATGATGTTATCAGTATAACTGAAACTTGGTGGGATGATTCACATGACTGGGCAGTTAACTTAGAGGGGTATACATTATTTAGGAGGGACAGGAATAATAAAAGGGGTGGAGGAATTTGCATGTATATTAAACCTGACCTTAAACCTACAATAAGGGAAGATATTTATGATACTAGTGACAATGTAGAGACCCTGTGGGTTGAAATAAAGAGTGGGGGGAAAAATCCTAAAAAAATATTACTAGGAACATGCTACAAGCCTCCCAACATTAGTGACCCGGAGGAAACTCAACTACTTATCCAAATAGGTAAGGCTGCTAATAACAGTGCTGTAATTATGGGAGATTTTAACTACCCTGATATAAACTGGGCCAATGAAACTAGTAATTCAGCTAAGGGGGATAGATTTTTAAATGTTCTCAGGGATAACTTCTTGTCACAATTAATAGAGGAGCCAACTAGGAGTAAAGCTACACATAGAAATGACGGATAGTACAGAGTGGACCACCTACTATACCAAATGAGGGATTATAACCAGAACTATAATACGGGCCGTTACATATGCAACTAGCAGGTGGTGATAGAGAAAAAAATGAATGTTATTTATTAAAGCTGCATTTATTCAGAGGTAAACTAATTTAACAGCAGGCTTTAAGCAATCTCCTTTAGGTAAAAAATGTCCATACATATGCACATTGACGGTTTTGTTGTATTCTACAAACCAAAAGTTACCGCCTGTCTGTATAGAATGTAAGACATATTACCGTGATGTCCAAGCAGCTGTAAACCGGATCGTCCGTTTTGTCTGAATGAAGACCGCCGTGCACTGTTCTCCTTTCAAGGTGCACCAACTCAGGACAGCCTTGTTCCGTTTACCTCTTTACCCGCTGACAAGCGGTAATGGCAGCAAACTCCAGCAGCGTTCAGTCTCTGTAGCTCTATCACTCACGCTGCACAACCCGGAAGCTCCTCCCTCCAGTCTCCGGTCTCAGGATAGCAGCTGTGAGATCCCAGTAGGTAGCTGTGCACACATCGAATTGAATGGAGTCCCAGTACTCCACAGTGAAATAGAAAAAAAGAAAGGTACAATGTGTTTCTTTTGCTCCTTAAGTAAAACACAGTGCAGAGTAGAGATAAAAGCAAAAAAGACTTTATTCGGTATATTCCATAAAACAGAGAAGTGTTCCTCAAAAGTTAAAAATGCGGTACAGAGAAACTTTGACCGGTTTCGGTCATTGCGACCGTAGTCATAAACCTAAAAACAGTTTGCCATTCTAAGGCTTTTAATCAGACTGTTGTTCTCCTATTGGAGAATCCAGTCACTCCCATATTTTAACTCTTTGTTAACTCATAGTAATGCAAGACACAAGATATGATGTGACCTTATGTTTAGAAAAAGGACATAGAAAACCATGGACAAATATAAGAATATGCAAAGCATTATATACATAATGTAAATAGTATAATGCTTGATTTTCTATAGTCAGCAAAATGCAAAATATTTGTACCTAAAAATCAAAATTTTATGAAAAGTGGAAAAATAAGGCAATAAAAAAAGAGAAAGCAACAAGAATTACAACAAAACCAACATGTGGTTTTAAATACTCATCTGGTGTATATAAATTGGATGCTAAGTCCACACAAATGATCAAAATATATCTACTCATGAATCAAAAGGGGAACAAGAGGTATAGCATACTGCTAATATTACAGTTAGTTTATATATAATGACCACAACATATTATATACACAGATGGCAAATTAATAAAATAAATGAATAAACCTTCCAGCCTCAACACTCACAATTTAGATATTTCTTTTTGAATTTAAATATAAATCATTTCATACAATGAATGGATGGGTAAGATCTAACCAGGTAACAAGGGGATATTATACATATATGTATTAGGGTAAATGCCTAGAGGCCAAAAAACAATCTCAAGCATAGATCCCTGAAACCTATTAAATAATATATATTGCTACCACCAAGTATATTTAAGGGGAGAACCTATAAGACCTAATCCTCTAAACAAAATGTGTAAAAATGATTACGGAAATTTGCGGTATGGACATATGAAGGCGTATATGTAGATGAGCATCTATACAATCCTAAGAAATATTCATTACCTATTCCAGTAATTAATGATGTCAAATTCGGAGTTGAATCCCACAGGTAGCAGGCTACCCAATTTATGTATCCAGAAAATCTCTTGTCTAGAGAGTATTTGAAGCTTATCTCCTCCCCTTGGGGGTTTCTGGATCTGTTCGATAGCCTGCCACCTGAAGGATCCAACATCACCATTGTGTGTCTCCAAAAAATGTCTGGACAGAGCTGACACTGGCCTTTCACCACTGATATGGGCCAAGTGTTCTTTGACCCTCGTGCCCACCTCCCTGGTCGTCCTTCCTACGTACTGCCTGTTGCAAGAAATGCACTCTATTAGGTAGACCACAAATTTACTTTTGCATTTAACGCAGCCTCTTGTCTCAAATGTTTCACCAGTTGTGGCAGAAACAAAGGTTTCTTTAACATAAATGTGGTCACAAGATTTACAGGTACGTTTCCCGCACCTGTAAGTACCCTTGAAGTGCAACCAGGAGCTTTCAGGCTTTTTATTCCTTAACATGCTTGGGGAAAGAATATTGCCCAAAGTCATGTTTCTCTTGTAGATGAACTGACAACCTTCACTGATGAAGGGCCTTAACTGTCTATCTCCCCTAAGAATAGGAAGATTCTTGCGAATAATGTTGGAGACTTGGTAATACTGATTAGAATAGGCAGTCACAAACAGAGGTTTGTGACTGCCTATGCCCAGGATGATTACTATGGGCATGTAGAATAGAATTACCTGTTATCGGTTTCCGGAAGAGAGAGGAAACTACACTCTTACTTTGGTGATCAGATTTTAAGATGACATCAAGATAATGAATATTGGTACGGTGCCACTCATATGTAAACTCAAGGTTTACTGAATTGCAGGGGCCTACAGAGAAGTACAGACTATTGATAGAAGTCAATTACTTACTTCTAGTAAAGTAGGCAAAAAAGAAAAGCAACATAGTAATAAACAGAAACCTCTGTTTGTCTCCAACATTATTCGCAAGAATCTTCCTATTCTTAGGGGAGATAGACAGTTAAGGCCCTTCATCAGTGAAGGTTGTCAGTTCATCTACAAGAGAAACATGACTTTGGGCAATATTCTTTCCCCAAGCATGTTAAGGAATAAAAAGCCTGAAAGCTCCTGGTTGCACTTCAAGGGTACTTACAGGTGCGGGAAACGTACCTGTAAATCTTGTGACCACATTTATGTTAAAGAAACCTTTGTTTCTGCCACAACTGGTGAAACATTTGAGACAAGAGGCTGCGTTAAATGTAAAAGTAAATTTGTGGTCTACCTAATAGAGTGCATTTCTTGCAACAGGCAGTACGTAGGAAGGACGACCAGGGAGGTGGGCACGAGGGTCAAAGAACACTTGGCCCATATCAGTGGTGAAAGGCCAGTGTCAGCTCTGTCCAGACATTTTTTGGAGACACACAATGGTGATGTTGGATCCTTCAGGTGGCAGGCTATCGAACAGATCCAGAAACCCCCAAGGGGAGGAGATAAGCTTCAAATACTCTCTAGACAAGAGATTTTCTGGATACATAAATTGGGTAGCCTGCTACCTGTGGGATTCAACTCCGAATTTGACATCATTAATTACTGGAATAGGTAATGAATATTTCTTAGGATTGTATAGATGCTCATCTACATATACGCCTTCATATGTCCATACCGCAAATTTCCGTAATCATTTTTACACATTTTGTTTAGAGGATTAGGTCTTATAGGTTCTCCCCTTAAATATACTTGGTGGTAGCAATATATATTATTTAATAGGTTTCAGGGATGTATGCTTGAGATTGTTTTTTGGCCTCTAGGCATTTACCCTAATACATATATGTATAATATCCCCTTGTTACCTGGTTAGATCTTACCCATCCATTCATTGTATGAAATGATTTATATTTAAATTCAAAAAGAAATATCTAAATTGTGAGTGTTGAGGCTGGAAGGTTTATTCATTTATTTTATTAATTTGCCATCTGTGTATATAATATGTTGTGGTCATTATATATAAACTAACTGTAATATTAGCAGTATGCTATACCTCTTGTTCCCCTTTTGATTCATGAGTAGATATATTTTGATCATTTGTGTGGACTTAGCATCCAATTTATATACACCAGATGAGTATTTAAAACCACATGTTGGTTTTGTTGTAATTCTTGTTGCTTTCTCTTTTTTTATTGCCTTATTTTTCCACTTTTCATAAAATTTTGATTTTTAGGTACAAATATTTTGCATTTTGCTGACTATAGAAAATCAAGCATTATACTATTTACATTATGTATATAATGCTTTGCATATTCTTATATTTGTCCATGGTTTTCTATGTCCTTTTTCTAAACATAAGGTCACATCATATCTTGTGTCTTGCATTACTATGAGTTAACAAAGAGTTAAAATATGGGAGTGACTGGATTCTCCAATAGGAGAACAACAGTCTGATTAAAAGCCTTAGAATGGCAAACTGTTTTTAGGTTTATGACTACGGTCGCAATGACCGAAACCGGTCAAACTTTCTCTGTACCGCATTTTTAACTTTTGAGGAACACTTCTCTGTTTTATGGAATATACCGAATAAAGACTTTTTTGCTTTTATCTCTACTCTGCACTGTGTTTTACTTAAGGAGCAAAAGAAACACATTGTACCTTTCTTTTTTTCTATAGGAGTAAAGCTATATTGGATTTAGTGCTATCAAACAATACAGATATAATATCAAACATAGAAGTTAAAGAACATTTGGGTAACAGTGATCATAACATGGTCACATTTGGGGCGCGATCCGATATAGATCGCAGTTTGCGGCGCAAGCGAGGGAACCGGCGTCGCCCGCAGTTTCAGCTCGCAACTCGAGCTATCACATATAAGTCGCCGTCAGATGCTAACGTGCCGTAAGTCTGACAAACCAGCGATGTCCAGAAATCTGCGCAAGTACAAATTTCTGGCGTCGCCAGTGACTTGCGCCACGTTAGAAACTGCCGGCGCCTATAAAACCTGACTAAAGTCTAAAACACCCGCACTGTCTAACACGCCTCCCTAACATAGCCCGCACTGTCTAACACGCGTCCCTAACAAAGCCCGACACGTCTAACCCTCTATCCGCTATCCCCCTCACTATCCTAACAATAAAAAAGCTATTAACCCCTAAACCGCCGCTCCCGTACCCCGCCGCAACCTAATAAAGTTATTAACCCCTAAACCGCCGCTCCCGTACCCCGCCGCCAGCTATATTATATCTATAACCCCCTAAAGTGAGCCCCTAACACCGCCGCCATCTCTATTAAAATTATTAACCCCTAATGTAAGCCCCTTACACCGCCGCCATCTCTATTAAAATTATTAACCCCTAATGTAAGCCCCTTACACCGCCGCCATCTCTATTAAAATGATTAACCCCTAATTTAATCTACCTACCCCGCCGCCAGCTATATTATCTATATTAACTCTAAGTATATTATAGTTAATATAGGTATTACATTATATATATTAACTATATTAACCCCTAATTTAATCTACCTACCCCGCCGCCAGCTATATTATCTATATTAACTCTAAGTATATTATAGTTAATATAGGTATTACATTATATATATTAACTATATTAACCCTAATTATATTAGGGTTAATATAGTTAATATAGTTACTATAGTATTTATATTAACTATATTAACTCTATCTAACCCTAACACCCCTAACTAAATTTATATTAAATTAATCTAATTCATTTATAAACTAAAATATTCCTATTTAAATCTAAATACTTACCTATAAAATAAACCCTAAGATAGCTACAATATAATTAATAATTACATTGTAGCTATGTTAGGGTTAATATTTATTTTACAGGTAAATTGTTAATTATTTTAACTAGGTATAATAGATATTAAATAGTTATTAACTATTTAATATCTACCTAGTTAAAATAATTACCCAATTACCTGTAAAATAAATCCTAACCTAAGTTACAAATACACCTACACTATCAATAAATTAAATAAACAAACATCTATCTAAAAATACAATTAAATTAACTAAACTAAATTACAAAAAAAAACAAACACTAAATTACAAAAAATAAAAAAAGATTACAAGATTTTTAAGCTAATTACACCTATTCTAAGCCCCCTAATAAAATAATAAACCCCCAAAATAAAAAAAATTCCCTGCCCTATTCTAAATTAAAATAAGTTCAAAGCTCTTTACCTTACCAGCCCTTAAAAGGGCCTTTTGTGGGGCATGCCTCAAAGAATTCAGCTCTTTTGCATACAAATACAATACCCCCCCCCCATTACAACCCACCACCCACATACCCCTATTCTAAAACCACCCAAACCCCCCCTTAAAAAAGCCTAACACTACCCCCCTGAAGATCTCCATACCTTGTCTTCACCACACCGGGCCGAACTCCTGATCCGATCCGGGAGATGTCTTCCTCCAAGCGGCAAAGAAGAATTCTTCCTCCGGCGATGTCTTCCTCCAAGCGGCAAAGAAGAATTCTTCCTCCGGCGACGTCTTCCTCCAAGCGGCAGCAAAGTCTTCATTCTTCCGGCGGCATCTTCAATCTTCTTTCTTCGCTCCGCCGCCGCGGAGCATCCATCCCGGCCAACTGCTGTACTACGAATGAGGTACCTTTAAATGACGTCATCCAAGATGGCGTCCGCCGAATTCCGATTGGCTGATAGGATTCTATCAGCCAATCGGAATTAAGTTAGAAAAATCTGATTGGCTGATTGAATCAGCCAATCAGATTCAAGTTCAATCCGATTGGCTGATCCAATCAGCCAATCAGATTGAGCTCGCATTCTATTGGCTGTTCCGATCAGCCAATAGAATGCGAGCTCAATCTGATTGGCTGTTCGGATCAGCCAATCGGATTGAACTTGAATCTGATTGGCTGATTCAATCAGCCAATCAGATTTTTCTAACTTAATTCCGATTGGCTGATAGAATCCTATCAGCCAATCGGAATTCGGCGGACGCCATCTTGGATGACGTCATTTAAAGGTACCTCATTCGTAGTACAGCAGTCGGCCGGGATGGATGCTCCGCGGCGGCGGAGCGAAGAAAGAAGATTGAAGATGCCGCCGGAAGAATGAAGACTTTGCTGCCGCTTGGAGGAAGACGTCGCCGGAGGAAGAATTCTTCTTTGCCGCTTGGAGGAAGACATCGCCGGAGGAAGAATTCTTCTTTGCCGCTTGGAGGAAGACATCGCCCGGATCGGATCAGGAGTTCGGCCCGGTGTGGTGAAGACAAGGTAGGGAGATCTTCAGGGGGGTAGTGTTAGGCTTTTTTAAGGGGGGGGTTGGGTGGTTTTAGAATAGGGGTATGTGGGTGGTGGGTTGTAATGGGGGGGGTATTGTATTTGTATGCAAAAGAGCTGAATTCTTTGGGGCATGCCCCACAAAAGGCCCGTTTAAGGGCTGGTAAGGTAAAGAGCTTTGAACTTATTTTAATTTAGAATAGGGCAGGGAATTTTTTTTATTTTGGGGGTTTATTATTTTATTAGGGGGCTTAGAATAGGTGTAATTAGCTTAAAAATCTTGTAATCTTTTTTTATTTTTTGTAATTTAGTGTTTGTTTTTTTTTGTAATTTAGTTTAGTTAATTTAATTGTATTTTTAGATAGATGTTTGTAGTTTATTTAATTTATTGATAGTGTAGGTGTATTTGTAACTTAGGTTAGGATTTATTTTACAGGTAATTGGGTAATTATTTTAACTAGGTAGATATTAAATAGTTAATAACTATTTAATATCTATTATACCTAGTTAAAATAATTAACAATTTACCTGTAAAATAAATATTAACCCTAACATAGCTACAATGTAATTATTAATTATATTGTAGCTATCTTAGGGTTTATTTTATAGGTAAGTATTTAGATTTAAATAGGAATATTTTAGTTTATAAATGAATTAGATTAATTTAATATAAATTTAGTTAGGGGTGTTAGGGTTAGATAGAGTTAATATAGTTAATATAAATACTATAGTAACTATATTAACTATATTAACCCTAATATAATTAGGGTTAATATAGTTAATATATATAATGTAGTACCTATATTAACTATAATATACTTAGGGTTAATATAGATAATATAGCTGGCGGCGGGGTAGGTAGATTAAATTAGGGGTTAATCATTTTAATAGAGATGGCGGGGGTGTAAGGGGCTTACATTAGGGGTTAATAATATTAATATAGCTGGCGGCGGTATAGGGGGATTAGATTAGGGGTTAATAATTTTTATATAGGTGGCGGCGGTGTAAGGGGTCAGATTAGGGGATAGATAAGGTAGATGGCGGCGGTTTTAGGGGCTCACAGTAGGGGGTTAGTTTATGTAGATGGCGGCGGGGTCCGGGAGCGGCGGTTTAGGGGTTAATAACTTTATTAGGGATTTCGGGGGGGGGGGATCGCGGTTGATAGGTAGATAGACATTGCGCATGCGTTAGGTGTTAGGTTTATTTTAGCAGATCGCGGTTGACAGGGAGATAGACATTGCGCATGCTTTAGGTGTTAGGTTTATTTTAGAAGATCGTGGTTGACAGGGAGATAGTCATTGCGCATGCGTTAGGTGTTAGGTTTATTTTAGCAGCCAGTTTAGGAAGTTACGGGTCTCCAATAGTCAGCGTAAGGCTTCTTACGGCTGCTTTTTGTGGCGAGGTGAAAATGGAGTACGTTTTCTCCATTTTCGCCACGTAAGTCCTTACGCTGCATATTGGATACCAAACTGCGCGGGTTTGGTATACCTGCCTATGGCCCAAAAAACTACGGGCGACGGCAGAAATATACGCGCGTAACTTCTAGGTTACGCCGTATATGTGATACCAAACCCGCGCAAATATTGGCGTCGCCGGCTTTTGCGGGCGACGATTTTTATCGGATCGACCCCTTGAAATCTCTTTTCATATGCAGTGTTTTAAAGGCTTAACTAAGACTTTTAATTTCAAGAAAGCAAAATTCAACGATTTAAGGAAATCATTAAATAATATAAATTGGGACAATGTATTTTCTAATAAAAATACAGAGGATAAATGGATAATATTTAAAAATTTGTTAAATAAATATACATATCAATACATACCATATGGTTATAAAAATAAAAATAAAAAAAACTAAGCCGTTATGGCTAAATAAAAATGTGTTAAGAGAAATTAGGATAAAACGTAGGGCATTTAAATTATTAAAAGAAAATAGTACAGACTCAGCATACAATATTTATAAGGAATGTAACAAAGCATGCAAAAAAAGCAATCAAATTAGCCAAAATTGAAAATGAAAAATTAATTGCCAAGGATTCTAAGTCTAACCCTAAAAGGTTCTTTAAGTACATAAATAGCAAAAAATCTAAGAAGGATAATATAGGTACATTAAAATGTGTGGAGGGTAGCATGATAAATAATGACAGGGAGAAGGCTGAGGTACTAAACCAGTTTTTTTCTTCAGTATACACAAGAGAGGAACCATTGAATGATACTTTGGAACAGAATAGAACATGCCAGTCCATACCACTAACTGGGTTTTGTTTAGAGGATATCAGGAAAAAACTAAAAAATATTAAGGTAAATAAAACTCCAGGCCCAGATGGAATACACCCAAGGGTGTTAAGTGAATTTAGCACTGTTATAGACAAACCTTTACTCTTAATTTTTCAAGACTCATTATCCTCAGGCATGGTACCCCAGGATTGGCGTAAAGCTGATGTGGTGCCACTCTTCAAAAAGGGAAGCAGGGATGATCCAGGAAGCTATAGACCAGTTAGTCTGACATCAATAGTGGGGAAGATATTTGAAGGGATTATAAGGGATTATATTGATGAGCATATTTGTGTAAACAAGATTATGAGTTCTAATCAGCATGGCTTTAGGAGAAATAGATAATGTCAAACTAATCTAATTAGATTCTACGAGGAAGTAAGTAAAAATATAGATAAAGGGGAATCAGTTGATGTGATATACTTAGATTTTGCAAAGGCATTTGATACAGTGCCACATGAGAGATTAATGCACAAAATTAAGGGACTGGGAATAGCTGAAAATGTTAGCTCATGGATAAATAACTGGATAAAAGATAGGGAGCAACGAGTAGTAGTAAATGGATCATACTCAGATTGGACAAAGGTAATCAGTGGCGTCCCCCAGGGATCAGTACTGGGCCCTGTTCTTTTTAATATTTTTATAAATGACTTGGAGCAAGGATTAAATAGCGACATCTCTATTTTTGCAGATGATACTAAGTTAAGTAAGGTCATTAGGTCAGAGCAGGACGAACTCTCTTTACAAAGGGATTTGCTAAAATTAGAACTATGGGCAAGTGAATGGAAAATGAGATTTAATACGGAAAAATGTAAGGTTCTACATTTTGGAAGTAAAAATAAGCAGGCTACGTATTTTTTAAATGGGACAAGACTTAGCCAAACACAGGAGGAAAGGGATTTGGGAGTAGTAATAGATAACAAGCTAAAGATGGGTGCACAATGCAGGGCAGCGGCTTCAAAGGCTAATAAGATACTAGCATGTATTAAAAGAGGCATTGATTCAAGGGAGGAAAGCATAATTCTGTCATTATATAAAGCCCTGGTAAGACCTCACCTTGAGTTTGGAGTGCAGTTCTGGGGACCGATTGCTAAAAAAGATATTGCAGAACTAGAAAAAGTTCAGAGAAGGGCCACAAAGCTAATAAGGGGATTGGAGAAATTAACCTATGAGGAGAGGCTAGCCAAACTGGGTCTGTTCTCTTTAGAAAAAAGGCGCTTGAGAGGTGACATGATTACTTTATATAAATATATTCAAGGCCCATATACAGAGATGGCAGAAGCTCTTTTTATTCCAAGAAAATTGTTTCTGACAAGAGGTCATAATTTAAGGTTGGAGGAAAGGAGATTTAATCTCCTGCAATGGAAACGTTTTTTCACTGTAAGAGCAATAAAATTGTGGAACTCATTACCAAAGGAGGTAGTGAATGCCAATACCATAGATTCATTTAAAAATAGTCTGGATAAATTTCTGTATATAAACAAAATTCATGGATATGATTGCTAGTATTAAATGGGTCACATTTTAATGGGGTTATTTAAGCTTAACTGGAGCTTTTTGTAAGTATTTTAGATTTGTATAGGTTGAACTCGATGGACTTCAGTCTTTTTTCAACCTTATCTACTATGTTACTATGTTATGTTACTATGTTACTACTTTAACTTTATTTAAGTTGTTCAGCCACTCCTCTGCTACCTTAAAGATCTTCCCATTGAAAATAGTGGGTGACCAGATTTTCTTAAACAAGCGTGAATATCAGATTACGTTTTTTTTTTCTTGATGAAAACTTAATCTGAAACTATTTTTTTTGTCTGTGCACATATCTGGTTTACAATTACAGGTAGCCCTCAGTTTACGCCGGGGTTAGGTTCCAGAAGGAATGGTTGTAAATCGAAACTGTTGTAAATTGAAATCCAGTTTATAATGTAAGTCAATGGGAAGTGAGGGAGTTAGGTTCCAGGTCCCTCTCAAAATTGTCATAAGTAACACTTAATACATTATTTTTAAAGCTTTGAAATGAAGACTTTAAATGCTAAACAGTATGAGACACAGAATATATAATTAAACTAAGTTAAATGAACAAAAACATTTGCTAAAACAGCATTATAAACCTAATAAAAAATCACACAACACAGACTTTACTTGCATTTTTTTGCAAACAGTTCTTTCTATGCATTCCAATCTGGACGGATTTATAGACAGGAAGATCTTGTTCCTTTGAAAGTTGCTCAATAGCTCAGGTTTAGCTAGCTGCACTGATTTATTTCAGCCTGCCTGTGTGCTTGGCTTGCATATCTTTGCTGCAAAACAAGCAGACAGCTCCACCTACTGGCTATTTTAATAAATGCACTGCTTCTCAATGCTTTTCAATAACAGTCACATGACTGAAAAAAAAGGTTGTTATTCTGAAACGGTGCAAATTGAGCCATTGTAAACCGAGGGCCACCTGTACATATAATTAATAAATGTACTTATCTAACGAAATCCAGATTTTTAGTTGTGAAAGTGCAATACAAAAAGATATGTGCAAATATAAATCTTATAGTGTTGCACTTTCACAAGCAAAAATCCAGCTACGAATATAGCTGAAGGCCACGAGCCCCCTCCTTCATCCTCATTCAGCATCAAACAAAGCTGCCAAATGCACATGCCTGCTACCAACTACAGATCACATACATTTGTCCTTATTACACAAGCCCTTAGCTCTTATTTCATGTGATTCTGTAAGTCTGTGCTGTAACACTAAGGCGTATTTTGATCTACACTAACAAGCCCTGTGTCTAGTGCAACAGAATTTAGGGGGGGGGCGGGGGGCAGTAAACTTTGAGGTGTATGAAAGTACAAAAGAGAAACAAAGGAATCACTAAAGATTGAAACAATGAGTGCAACTCTACTTAAATATGGTGTTTACTGATTATTGATAACACAATCACCACATATCATTACAAAAGCATATGAAAATTGCATAAACAATCATAATAAACCTGCAATGGCAAAACACAGGACTCTATGACAGTTGTATCTGGTGATTGTCAAGAATGGTGGTGTAACAAAACTCGTTCCCTGGCAACTCCCCAAGCTCCACTACTTTGGCCCTAACCTTGACAAAAGGAGAAAACTAGGAATACCGTTTGCTACTGACTCTCCCATTTTTGCTTTGAAATATTATTGTGTGCTTTCTAGAACTGTGCAGCTGTCTGTACATATTCTGGGATGTCGCTTGGGATGTGTACCCTGTCCAGTCTGAGAGTGTGGCCCATTTCTGTGTTATATATAACATTGGAATGTAAAATATGCATAATTACCTTCAGGTTTAGCCCTAATGCGATGTAGGGTTAGAGCATCATCAATAAGTGTTAGGTTTTTTTCATAATGTACTTCATTAAAATCTATAGGGCAGTCATGATATCTGAAGCCCTGAGGTTAGGGCATGTCAGGTTTCACTTGCATGCAAACATTTTACTTTCAACTTGCAATACGTGCGCTAACCCCTAAATAGCACGCCATTTGTAATCTGGCCCTATGTATAGGACACAGGTCTAGCCCTGCATACACTGAACCATTTAAGTCACTCTTAATACTAATTATAGGAGTAGAATGGAGAGAGAAAAAGAAAAGCCAGAATTGCATACAATTGTCTACGGACGAGCCTCCACTCCTGTCTGATTTAAATTGGCTTCCTAAAAATATTGATAATGTATTTGAACATAAAAAGCATAGAACGCATTATGATAAAAAAAATAAGGGTGGCAGAATTTATTTTTATTTTTGGGAATATTTTAAGGTGAGGCAGAGTCTATGCTGCCAATATGGATGTGTCTCCACTGCTCTATGCTAAAGCAGCTCTGCTGCTGCTAAAACTCCACCCCATAGAACAGTCAACACCAATCTATCCTAATGGCTGCTTGTTATTTATTTATTTATAAAATATTTTACCAGGAAGGATACATTGAGATTTCTCTCGTTTTCAAGTATGTCCTGGGACCACAAAACAATCATTTCCATCTCTATACAAGCCAGATATGCTGTTTTTTATGTTTGTCTCAAAGTTCGCTGCCAAGTGTGAAGCATTTCACCCCTCTACAATGGAGGAGCATAAGAATTGCTGCATTCATTTAACAATTATAAACTGTAAGCTAACACCTCTCACATACTCAGCTGATGCCAATTTAAAATTCTAGGAACACATCTGTATTAACAAACATCATCACCTTATATATAGCATTTCCCATACACAAGTTCAGTTCATGTTCTGAGATAATATGAAATGTTTATTGAACTTGAATGTTCCTCGTGCTAATATGAAGTGTCATCAGTCCTATCTACTGTAAATATTTAACTGTATTTCTCCATATGTCATCCAACAATGCTGCTCCAAATCTAAATATATTGGTATAGCCCACTACCCCCACCCTACTTCTCCAAACAATTTCCCCAGATACAGCATATAGACTTAAGACTAAATCAATAAGCAGAGAATAATGATGGTAACATTTTTACTTAGAATATACGGTATATATATATATATATGCACACACACACACTAAAATATGACATAAATGCATTTTTCATCACTATTTATGTATTCTTGTCTGGTAATTTTTACTAAAGTTAACCAGTTTATGTACTTATTACAAATTCATATTTTTCTAAACTACTTTTGAAATGTTTTGTTGCGTTAAGTAGGTATCTATTGTTGAAAATGCTGACGGAAATATATGCCCTACATTCTAAAGGGCACCCATTTAAATGGAAATCTGAAACTGTCAGCATATTTGCCCATGGCAAAATTTTGACACTGTCGCTTCAACAACAAAATTTTAAACAGATAGAAACTCAGAGCACATTTTGAAATTTCATATTTTACACTCATGACATTTTGAAGTCATAATAGTTTCTGTTGTTGTTGAAGACATTTAACTGATAAACCTAATGAGATTATTTTTATTGACACCTATTGATCAACTGCACATTTAAACTTTCTTCTTACCTAGCAAATGTTCATGTTTTAGTTCTGTGTAAAAAGTTATACTTAAAGAGCCAGTAAACCTAAACAATAATGTTATATAATTCTGCACATAGTGCAGAATTATATAACATTATATTAGTGCTAGTTTTTTATTACATAATATATCCGGTGATTTTTTTATAAAAAGAAGAGGGTTTTCCAGACCCGCCCTCTGTGCTCTACTGAGCGGGTCTAGTTTTCCCTCAGAGAGCATCGGCCCACAACCCGGCCCGACTGCGCCATTACATTCAATGCAGCTCGCTCCTGCTGTCGGGCCGGGCTGTGACTAGACAGCTGGCCCGATGCGCTCTGAGGGAAAACCAGACCTGCTCAGTAGAGCACAGAGGACGGGTCTGGAAAACCCTCTTCTTTTTATAAAAAATCACCGGATATATTATGTAATAAAAAACTAGCACATATGCTACAATGACCGGATATATTATGTAATAAAAAACTAGCACAAACTAGCACTATGTGCAGAATTATATAACATTATTTTTTAGGTTTACTGGCCCTTTAAGTTACTGCCCAGAAGCAGGTAAGAAAAAAATGAAGAAATGAACAACAGCCAATCAGCATCAGCAGTGCTGAGGTCATAAACTCCCTTGCCTGTCCAGGGACAGACATACGGATTTGCTGCTTAAAGTCCTTTGCAATGGGGTTTGAATGCTTAGGACATTTTGAGGTAAAATATCTTTCTTTTTTACATAGAGATATGCAGGTGATATTTTCTAGTCAGCTTCTTACAGCTATGGTCAGGGCCATCTTTAATATTGACTGGACCCTGGGAAAAAAATTTCTTGCCCCCCCCCACCCCATGCAATTTCGCTCTCCACCCCAACATCCCAAAAAACAACTAAATCAATTTTTTTTCATTATTATTATTAGCCCAATGGTGGATCATCCACTGCTGGGCTAATCATTTAAAAAAAAAATAAAAAAAAAATTGCAATATGTGAAACTGGACCTAAGCATTACTAATAAGTAAATAAATATATACATTCCTCCACTGTGGATTCATTTAATATTCTTTTGAATGTGATTCTGGTGTGAGGTTAGCTGGTTAAAGAGATTTAGGGCAGCCAACAGGAGCAAAGCAAGGTAAAGGAGGAAGCATGGAGGTGCATACATATATAAGTTTACTGTCTGGAACAGTAGAACTACTATGGGAAGCTGTAAAATCTGAGACAGAGAGAAAATAAAAACTATAAAAATAAACCTTACATTAATGTGTGAAGAATCGGCATGACACTATACATCAGCCACAGCAGCACATGTCGCTTCTTTGCTAGGAACAAATTCCCTCTCACCCTGCACTAGACAATGCTGCATGGGGAGGGGCGTGTGTGCACTCACTTATTCTTCCCACTGACACCTTTCTACAAAGCACTGTTCCCCTAACAAACTTCAGTTAGTTAATCTTAGGGCCACAGCAGAAAGAGCAGGGCTAAGGGGTCCAGTAGACTGGATGCTGTCTGTCCAAGGGTGCATGGATACAGTGTGAGATGAGTCACACAGCCTCAAGACTGAAGAGAGCAGTACAGCTGCACAGATGCTCAAATCCTCACGTGCCTGCCGCTCCAGTTTTCTGCTGCATGCGCCTACAGTCAGTCCTACCCAGAAACAATCCCCACAACCAGAGCAGTTACCTGGTAACAGTGGTAACCCCAGTAGGACCTTTTCTGATGCAGTGGTAATGGCAGGATGCCGAATTAGGGCTTTGCATTCAGTGCTGCACAGTGCACATCGAAAACAGCACATGGCAGTAGCTTGGCATATCACATGACAATGGCACGGTCTGGCACTGTTTAAAAAAAAAATATATAAGCAGAGTACTTTTGACTGTGACAGTAATAGGACTGAATGTGTGTGTTCCCCATGTCACATCAGCAGACTGGTATGAACCATAAAAAAAAAAAATTTTTTTTTTTTTTTAGGACTCTTGGGCCCCTCAACAGAGACTGGGCCCTGGGCAGCTGCCCCTTTTTCCCTGTGTTAAAGACGGTCCTGGCTATGGTGCATCACTTTCAAGTGTTTCAACATTTGGGTATCATGGCCCTTTAAGTAAAAGCCAGGTACCTTTGCCTTTACAACTTGCAGATGAGCCTCAGCCTGCTGACTCTTCTCCTTTTCTCAGCAGCAAAAAGACCACTGGCACCCAGCCATCTACTTCCCATCACTCCTGCAGCCTGTTCCAGCTTCAGACTAAGTCAACGTTTAGGCAAGCCTCCTCTGGTACCGGCCCAGCCACTAGGTAACAACTGCAGTGCAGCTGCAGGGAATCCTACCTGTTGCAAGAGCGAGGCTCAGTGAGCGGAGGCAGGCCAGATTCAATAAGTAACATCCTCCAAATAAAAGCTGTTTCTTCTTTAAACAAGTTGATGCTATAAATGATGTGCTGCGGTGCCTGTGCAGGACTACGGAAACCACCCCGGCATTTGTCTGGTATGCACAACGCTCAACCTAGGCCTGTCTTTGCTAGATTATAAGTGGAACACAAAAATATTAGTGCTATTTAGTGCTAGCATCACTCTATTTAAATCATCAGTGTTCCTATTCTTGCGCTTGTATTAAAAATTGAAAGTAAAAGGTTAGCACACAAGTGAAACCTCTGGTACGCTAACATCTGGAGGTCGGTAAGAGTGGCCATGCTAACCCAAAGCCAAAGGTGCATTAAGAATAATGCAAAAATCTTCATTAAGTGAAGATCTATGTTCTTCACTTAGGAAAAAAACATATTTTTAATTTTAAGCACATACATCTAGAGGTGTAACTACAAACTTCCAGGTCCCAGTGCAAGAATCCATGAAGGGCCCCCCACACCCCCTAGTCTTAAAATGTCGTGCTCTAATGAATTAGACCATGTAATTTATTTAGTAATATGACCCTTTTAAGAAACATATGCAACCCATGCACACGTTGGGTACCAATTTCAAAGTTTACTGGGGCTCTGATTGGCATGTACTGAGCATGTTTCCAGCCTTGGTCCTAGAGCTGAAAAAAAAAGAATAAATCAATTTTAACTTTCAAAGCTGCTTATGTGCAGCTGCAACACAATCAATAATATTACAAGTAGTACAAGTTTATGATTTTTCCGCACACAATGTGGTCTTTTCGCATTTAATTTCCATTGCGCAGGTATTACAAGTCTTGAAAAATCATGATTGCATGCGCGCATTCGCCTTTTACGCAACAATCATTTCCGCACTCGAAGAGCTGTAGTTAATGCTTTTCCGCAACAAAAAAGTTTCACGAAACACTTCAAAAATACATTACAAAGTACACTTACACTCATATTAAAAAGCGAACCAGTCTGTGTATATGAAGTATATATACACAGACTGGTTGTAGCGAATTGCATTGCATCAAAGTTTGTAGATTATAACACGCACTTTACACCTGAGTGTAAACATTTTGGTTGGGTTTTACTATATTTAAATAAGTGTAATTAAGTTTGGCTTGTCATGTCTGATGAAACGGCGTTTGGACGAGAAACAATTTGCATAATCTGGGGGAGCACACTTATGCCCCCTGTTTTAACACACTGTCTTGCTTTTTAACTTTGCTTTAATAAACCAATGTTTTAACGATCAGTGTGGACAAGCCTTGTCTACATACATCCAGCTCTGCATATAGGGGCATATTTATCAAGCTTGCATGTTCTTAAATAAGTCAACTGAAGGGCGTCTTGGCTTTGGAGGAATCCGGGCACAGCTGCAGCATAATGGGAACAGGTGAGCTGATGCACCGGATACTAACAGCCTGCGACTACCAGCACATTAGGGTGCTCTTACCAAGTGTGAGTAGCCCTTTTACATAAGCAAAACAGAATGAGAAGCAGTCTGCCAGGAACGAACAGCAGCATCAATAGCTTGTTCTATGGCCCGGTTGCCACCTGGTAGTAGCTTCTTTCTGCCCAATTGTGCTTTTCACAGAGGAAAACTTTCCTGTAGTATATCAGTCTGATCCCGCCGACATGGTCAGTCCAGCCCCGAAATACCAGGCAATTCTCCTCTGAACAAGGAACATGACAACCCCAGACGATCATTTCGGCTTCCTTTGGGCCTCGTCAGTGAGGTGCAGCCATATCCCTCTAAGCACATTGGGCAAGGAGTCCACGTCTGGTTTCCCCCATCACCCATAGGGAGACTATCCCCAGGGTCATATTTACATATGCAAAACAGAATGAGAAGCAGTCTGCCAGGAACGAACAGCAGCATCAATAGCTTGTTCTATGGCCCGGTTGCCACCTGGTAGTAGCTTCTTTCTGACCAATTGTGCTTTTCACAGAGGAAAACTTTCCTGTAGTATATCAGTCTGATCTCGCCGACATGGTCAGTCCAGCCCCGAAATACCAGGCAATTCTCCTCTGAACAAGGAACATGACAACCCCAGACGATCGTTTCGGCCTCCTTTGGGCCTCATCAGTGAGGTGCAGCCATATCCCTCTAAGCACATTGGGCAAGGAGTCCACGTCTGGTTTCCCCCATCACCCATAGGGAGACTATCCCCAGGGTCATATTTACATATGCAAAACAGAATGAGAAGCAGTCTGCCAGGAACGAACAGCAGCATCAATAGCTTGTTCTATGGCCCGGTTGCCACCTGGTAGTAGCTTCTTTCTGCCCAATTGTGCATTTCACAGAAGAAAACTTTCCTGTAGTATATCAGTTTGATCCCGCCGACATTGTCAGTCCAGCCCCGAAATACCAGGCAATTCTCCTCTGAACAAGGAACATGACAACCCCAGACGATCGTTTCGGCATCCTTTAGGTCTCGTCAGTGAGGTGCAGCCATATCCCTCTAAGCACATTGGGCAAGGAGTCCACGTCTGGTTTCCCCCATCACCCATAGGGAGACTATCCCCAGGGTCCTATTTACATATTAGAGGAATGTGGCTGCACCTCACTGACGAGGCCCATAGGAGGCCGAAACGATCGTCTGGGGTTGTCATGTTCCTTGTTCAGAGGAGAATTGCCTGGTATTTCGGGGCTGGACTAACCTTACTTGGCGGGATCAGACTGATATACTTCAGGAAAGTTTTCTTCTGTGAAAAGCACACTGGTCTAAAAGAGGCTGCTTCCGGGTGGTAAATCGCCATAGAACAAGCCACTGAGCTGTTGTTCGTTCCTGGTAGAGCGCTTCTCTCTTTGTATGCAAATTATTATGACCCTGGGGAAGTCTCCCTATGGGTGATGGGGGAAACCAGACGTGGACTCCTTGCTCAGTGTGCTTAGAGGAATGTGGCTGCACCTCACTGACGAGGCCCATAGGAGGCCGAAACGATTGTCTGGGGTTGTCATGTTCCTTGTTCAGAGGAGAATTGCCTGGTATTTCAGGGCTGGACTGACCCCTTACTTGGCGGGATCAGACTGATATACTTCAGGAAAGTTTTCTTCTGTGAAAAGCACACTGGTCTAAAAGAGGCTGCTTCCGGGTGGTAAATCGCCATAGAACAAGCCACTGAGCTGTTGCTCGTTCCTGGTAGAGCGCTTCTCTCTTTGTATGCAAATTATGATGACCCTGGGGAAGTCTCCCTATGGGTGATGGGGGAAACCAGACGTGGACTCCTTGCTCAGTGTGCTTAGAAGAATGTGGCTGCACCTCACTGACGAGGCCCATAGGAGGCCGAAACGATCGTCTGGGGTTGTCATGTTCCTTGTTCAGAGGAGAATTGCCTGGTATTTCGGGGCTGGACTGACCTTACTTGGCGGGATCAGACTGATATACTTCAGGAACGTTTTCTTCTGTGAAAAGCACACTGGTCTAAAAGAGGCTGCTTCCGGGTGGTAAATCGCCATAGAACAAGCCACTGAGCTGTTGTTCGTTCCTGGTAGAGCGCTTCTCTCTTTGTATGCAAATTATTATGACCCTGGGGAAGTCTCCCTATGGGTGATGGGGGAAACCAGACGTGGACTCCTTGCTCAGTGTGCTTAGAGGAATGTGGCTGCACCTCACTGACGAGGCCCATAGGAGGCCGAAACGATCGTCTGGGGTTGTCATGTTCCTTGTTCAGAGGAGAATTGCCTGGTATTTCGGGGCTGGACTGACCTTACTTGGCGGGATCAGACTGATATACGTCAGGAAAGTTTTCTTCTGTGAAAAGCACACTGGTCTAAAAGAGGCTGCTTCCGGGTGGTAAATCGCCATAGAACAAGCCACTGAGCTGTTGTTCGTTCCTGGTAGAGCGCTTCTCTCTTTGTATGCAAATGAGTAGCCCTTTTGCCTTATACTCTCTGCCCTACTTAGGGAATACTGATTGAAACACACATGAGGCACCTCTCTTTTGTTTGCTTGTTATCACAGAGCTGTACCACTATCCGTGTGAAGAGAAGTGCAGCCGTTCCAGCCCTGTTGATGTCTCACCATCTGGTCCTAAATGGACATTGAATATTGGGATGATGTTTCAACAACAAGGGGGATTTGTGCAATTTTGTTACATATATTTTTGTATTCTGTTATATATACAGAAATTACCAACTGTATTGATGCTTTTTGCAGTATCTATATATCACCTATTACACCTATTACACTCACTGCATATTTTTCGTTACAGCGCCCCCTATTGAACTAGGTTTTGGTTGTAAAGTTTACACTCATATTACTACTGTCTAATAAAAATTATAATAAAAAAATATTGCACACAAAAAACTTATAAGGGCTCAAAGATACGAGATCTTGGGTGTTAGAAAAAAAAAGCTGATGCAGGGATTTTACATTGACATACATACACATACATAGAGAAACACTGATTTATATGTATAGACATATGTTTAACTATGGAGATAATGAAAAAATTCTTCATTACAATCTTTTATGCACATTAAACAATATCTCAGATGTATTTTCAATGCGATATTCACATATACATTAGATCTCGAGATATCTAGACATATATTCATATACATATTTCACAATAAATAGATATATCAGTCCAAATATCATCAAATATATAGAGAAATATTTATTTAGAAAAAAATAGAACATATTCTGTTGTGAAAACATTTTCACAATATAAAATATTCGCATTTTCATGTACACTTTTCGAGGGGAATACGTCATGGGGTTTGCGCAACATATTAGGGATTTTGTTTTTTCTATTTGTCTTCTCCATTGACTTCTATGGGGAGTACGTGAACGCGCACGCAATTTTGCGGTTTGCATTACGCAGTTTAACACACGTGCAAAATAAGTTATTTTGCAATTTGTAATACCTGCAAAATCCCAAATGTGAAAAAGCCATGTTTTCGCAACTGATTTGCCGCACAACTTGCAAACTTGCCCAATAGTAGGTTTGGGTAGTACGGTCCCAGCTTACTATTAAAGTGATAGTAAACACCATAGCCAAACTCCATAAACCATTTGCCTTATTTGAAGGAGATTTGGGGGGCCTACAGACATCGCCAGAAATCAACCCAATTAAATACGATCGGGTTGATTGACACCCCCTGCTAGTGGCCGATTGGCCAGCGAACCTGAAGAGGGTGGCATTGCACCAGCAGTTCACAAGAACTGTTGGTGCAATGATAAATGCCGAAAGTGTATGCTGTCGGCATTTATCGATGTGCAGCGGACATGATCCACAATATCGGATCATGTCCGCTCGCACAATGATAATTCTGCCCCCTGGTCTTTAGTCAGGAGACAGCAAGGCTGGTCCCGGGCATAAAGTTAGTATAAAGTACTCTGTATTGCTGTTGTTATCTGATAAAACCAATTAGGGACAGACATTTATGTAGCAGATTTAGTCTTGAGAAATCAGCAGGTGCAGTTTAAGTTCTGCATATTAGATATATTACATGTTAAGGGGACAAAATAAATAAGAAAATAAA
Organism: Bombina bombina; assembly: GCF_027579735.1. Classification (NCBI taxonomy): domain Eukaryota; kingdom Metazoa; phylum Chordata; class Amphibia; order Anura; family Bombinatoridae; genus Bombina; species Bombina bombina. Next base: position 1,052,629,890 of record NC_069499.1, on the reverse strand, counting down.
TTGCAAAGTAGTTTCATTATGTGTAACTAAACATTTTATAAAAAAAAAATCCCGGTGTTCACTGTCCCTTTAACCTTTTATGGCCCTTTAAGCTCTCTGGGTCAGATATTAAAACACTTGTTATATTGACAGCTTAATCCGACTTGTCCCTATCATTAACTGTGTGTAAACAATCAGATTTCTCTCTTTATTTTACTATTGTGGGGTTCACCCATTATTTTCTATGGGAGCTACTACGACAAACATTATGTCTGTACAATGTCAATGCAGTCCCCATTGTTAGAACATTTTTATTTTTAACCCGCTGTAAACTGCTATACCACCCTTAAGCAGCCTAAAACTTAAAAATCAATGATTATCTACTTTGAGTAAAAATCCTTCCACAAATAAATTTAGACTGAACTGCAATTAGCACTGCAACTCACCCAATTCTCTTCACCATGATTAACTATCCACAACTGATCCTAATTCCCTTACTTAATTAAACCCCTAATCTGATTTATTTATATATATGGATCTAAAATGCATAGAAGAAGCCCAGACAGAGAACACATTTTGACAGTGACAATTATGCATTGAAAGTCTAAATCATCAATTGCAACAGCACTTTAATATACTTATGCAAAGCATATCTAAAATACTGCAATTTAAAAAAAAAAATACACTTATAAAAGTAGTTAAATGAAGATGTCATTTTACAGTGTTTACTGTATTAATGAAAACTAAACCATTATATTCCCTCGGGGCAGTTCTCCATTTAGTCGGGGAAGTTCTCCATTTAGTCGGGGCAGTTCTCCATTTAGTCGGGGCAGTTCTCCATTTAGTCTCATATTTCATATTATTCCCAACAACTTTCACTTTAACATGAAAACAGCAGCAAAACTTTCACTGACATTTTTACAATTATCAGCAATGACTGGATCTAGGATAGGTATTATTGCTTTCAGTAAAGCCCAGATAAATGCTATGTTAGCCCTACATCTTATCAGTTGCCTAAAAAAAAAACTCCAGTCCCATCAATTTATTCCCTCTTAAAGCTAATCTTTTTAGAACACTCAAATATTTGATATAGATAACGCTCATATTAAAAATAAACCATTACAGGGGGCGGAGCTAACCGCTGAGCTGAGCAGTCTCAAGGGTACAGAACGCCGTGCACTTTACCCTTCTGAGTCAAGATTTATTAAACTTATCTACCTCAAAAAAACTTTACCATAACTGGACATAGTAAGAGGAAAGAAGGACAACTTAAGGTGGCTACTACACTTTGAATTTGCATTCTTAAGGCAGGCAAAGAGATGCTGACTCCATAACCCCACAGCAACTGGGAAGAAACTTTGATCTCTTGGTCAGACTATACTCCGGAGGGTCGGGGCACCGCTCCGGAGACTGTGGTGTTCCCATCCAAGTCGATATCACTAGGATATATAAAACGCAAAGCACAAACGCTTTACTCATGACTGTGGGGATTACATATAGCAGACTTAACCCCAACATCCTTGCCGATCACCGCCGGATACACAATAAGCTTAGACCCCACACGTTCTTGATGGGCGACTGCCTTTGGCATTTTGGCCAGGTCAACAGGCATGGCCCTTGTATACTGTTAGAATACTAGTTATCCGGACCACCCTCCCTAATTCCTGCCTGTTATTCGGCATCTGGTGGAGGGGTTGTAGGTATCATATTAGTTTAAAAAAATGTATATTAAGTTCCATGGCCAATACCATCTCTAAGAAAGTATATAGGTGAGATAGGCATTTTATGACTGCAGTGGGATGTGCCCCCCTATGCTTTTTGTTGAAGTGCATTTATTTTGTTCATCTATTTTAACTAATTTAAAATGAGGACTTAACAGTATATACAGTACAATCATTTCATTTTGTAATTGTTTTTAACCAAATACTGTAACATCAGTTCCAGGTTTCGCTACAAAGTTATAATTATAAAACTTTGTTTACACAGATCTCATTAAAATTCAAATCTGATATCACCTGAAATAAAATGACTATTTGTCTTCATCTCAAAGATCCTGCTCTTTCTCTTTCTATTAAATTGGTTATTTTTGTTACACAGCGTGATAGCTGTTACTGAAAAGGTATTCCCTACTCTTACCACAACCCTCACCACATGAAGTCAGAACTAATTGCAGGTTTCAAGTGGTGAATTTACTGCTGCTGGCAACTTAATAGAACTTCTTGGCATTTTGTCATGACTAACAATAAGTGTTTAACTAAGTATTCCAATACAAACGATGATAAGGATTGCTATTGCCCTAGACATCCCCTTTTCCTGTTTTTGTATTGATCTAAAATAAATTGTTTATGATTGAGAATAATACTAAAGACAATTTCTTCAATAATATTATGCTGTGACATGTTTTTATGTATATTTTAACAGTAGTGGGAAATCTGTATTTAGGTGGCCTTCTTTCTATTTGCTTAGTTGTTTGCTTATTGTTCTTAATTATTGTACTTAAATCTCTTAATTCATACTACTTACAATTTAAAAGTGTACTAATTCCCTTTTACGCATCTACTCTATTAAAAAGGGTCTTGTTTCCTTTTGTTAATATTTAGGTCTCCTCTAAAATTCTGAAATTTGATTGAACTTCTTTTAATTAATGTACAAATGTTTTGCAAAAATAACACACATTTTTAAATAAATATATATATATATATATTTATACAGTATATATATATATATATATATATATATATATAAATAAATAAACATATTTATACTATAATCACATTTATAGCGCGTCCGTTGCCAGTTGCGCACGCATCCTCAAAGGAATGTTAGCTGCGCGAGGCATCCAAAAGAATGTTGGCCGCGCGCACAGCCAAAAGAATCCACCTGGATGCAGCAAAAATGGCAGGGTGGTGAAAGAATCCACCACATCTGGATGCAGTGTAGGCAAACCCGAAGCCTTAAAAAAAAACCATGCAACCGACCGTACGAAATAACTAAAAAACACGTAACCACCCGTAAAAAATAAAAATAAAAACATGTAACCGCCCACACGAAGTATAATAAAAAAAAAACTAACCTCCCGCACGAAGTATTAACAAACACCTAAACCGTCATCCCCACATCGCAAAACAATAAAGTAATTAACCCCTAATCTGCAAATAACACAATTAAAATATTATGCCCTTAACCACCAACCACCCACATCGCAATAAACCTGTTTACTGTTAGTGGGGACTTAGTATTTTTTAGAGGTAAAAGAGCTGTTTAACTTAGGGCAATGCCCTACAAAAGGCCCTTTTACAGGCTATTGGTAGTTTAGTATTAGATTAGGGGGTGTTTTTATTGTGGGGGGATTTTTTAAAGGGGTATTAGTTCAGGTTAAAAAAAAATATTTTGGATAGCTTTGTGTATTTTTTTCTGTAATTTTTTTTATTTTTTGTAATTTAAGCTTTGGGGTTTGTATTTTTTAAACATAGACTGCACTCTGCATCTGTATATACTGTACATAAAAATAATGTAAACTAATACTCTTAATAAAAAAAAGTTGATTTAACATTAGAATATGCTAGAGAACTGGACACACATAGGACAATGGACAGATACAGTTCAAATGGCTGAGAGAGAGAGAGAGAGAGAGAGAGAGAGAGAGAGAGAGAGAGAGAGAGAGAGAGAGAGAGAGAGAGAGAGAGAGAGAGAGAGAGAGAGAGAGAGAATCAGAGGTGGTTGAGGGAGTGAGAGACATATGAGTATAGAGACACAGAGGGAAAGGGAGACAGGAGAGAATGACATCCAAGAGTGAGGAGACATAGATGAGGACATAGACATGGGGATAAAGAAACAGATGGGGAATACAGAGATTAAATTAGAGGGAGATAAATAAATAAAGGAGAGGAGAGTCACACCGGGAGAGTCATAGATGGAGAAAAAATGACAGACATAAAAGTGGGGACCACAAGTTATATGGGGAAAAGACAGAGGGGGAAATAATGGCTGAGATGGGAAAGAAAGAGAAGTTAAGACAGTTGGTGATAAGTGAAGCAGAAGACAAGGAAAACAAGAATGAGTGTTAGTAATAATTATCCTTAAGTGAAAATTGTTTAGTTATTTAGAAGTGAATGAATATTGCTGAAGCTTAGAAAAGGTTATAAGGTATTGTCAGAGAAATGTTTCTGTATTGTGGGTGAGAAATGTAGAAGAATGGAAGACAGGAGACCAATTTATGTCAGGTTAACAGCTGCCAATGAGACATTATTTATGTAGATGCATTCACAATCAGCCATTTCCATTGTATATCAGCAGCACTTTTTCTAGGTATGTGCAGATCTTTGTGTTGTGCTTTAACACCCAGCACCCAAAATAGCTGAATGTTGCTACCTGTGGCCATATTTGAAATTTGTTTGACAAAGAAATATCTGAATAACAAATTTTGCACATACCTACTTTTTTTATTATCATTTTGGTAAAAAATATATATATCCTATACTTCACATGTGCCTGTCCTGTTTTTCTAATCACAAACTAAATTCTCTATACTTAGAGATGCACATACTGTATGTCATGAAAATGGGATTTATGTTTAGTAAATGAAAACAAATGACTAAATTAGTCAGACTCAGTATTCATTAGGTTTCCTTTCATTTTTTTAATGATGAAATAATTACCTTAAAGCACTCTGAAGAGCACAATAATCTGATCCTTTTCTCGCCAGAGTCCTGGCCGCGCTAACAGGAGGCTTAGAGCTCTCAGCTCCCAGGACCTGCACTAAAGTTAGTGCAGGTCCTGGGAACCGAGAGCGTCAGGTCAGGTGTTAGTGTGGATGGGGCTCTGGAGGATCGTATTATCGTGCATTAAGGAAAGTATTTTTTAGTTACTAACGGCTAGATTTAGAGTTGGGCGGTAGCCGTCAAAACCAGCGTTAGAGGCTCCTAACGCTGGTTTTGGCCGCCCGCTGGTATTTGGAGTCAGTCAGGAAAGGGTCTAACGCTCACTTTCCAGCCGCGACTTTTCCATACTGCAGATCCCCCTACGCCATTTGCGTATCCTATCTTTTCAATGGGATCTTTCTAACGCCGGTATTTAGAGTCTTGGCTGAAGTGAGCGTTAGAAATCTAACGACAAGACTCCAGCCGCAGAAAAAAGTCAGTAGTTAAGAGCTTTCTGGACTAACGCCGGTTTATAAAGCTCTTAACTACTGTGCTCTAAAGTACACTAACACCCATAAACTACCTATGTACCCATAAACCGAGGCCCCCCACATCGCCGCCACTCTATTAAAATTTTTAACCCCTAATCTGCCGACCGCATACCGCCGCCACTTACGTTATCCCTATGTACCCCTAATCTGCTGCCCCTAACATCGCCGACACCTACATAATATTTATTAACCCCTAATCTGCCGCCCCCAACGTCGCCGCTACCTACCTACACTTTTTAACCCCTAATCTGCCGACCGGACCGCACTGCTACTATAATAAATGTATTAACCCCTAATCCGCCTCACTCCCGCCTCAATAACCCTATAATAAATAGTATTAACCCCTAATCTGCCCTCCCTAACATCGCCGACACCTAACTTCAAGCATTAACCCCTAATCTGCTGACCGGAGCTCACCGTTACTCTAATAAATTTTTTAACCCCTAAAGCTAATTCTAACCCTAACACCCCCCTAAGTTAAAGATAATTTTTATCTAACAAAATAAATTAACTCTTATTAAATAAATTATTCCTATTTAAAGCTAAATACTTACCTGTAAAATAAACCCTAATATAGCTACAATATAAATAATAATTATATTGTAGCTCTTTTAGGATAAATATTTATTTTACAGGTAACTTTGTAATTATTTTAACCAGGTACAATAGCTATTAAATAGTTAATAACTATTTAATAGCTACCTAGTTAAAATAATTACAAAATTACCTGTAAAATAAATCCTAACCTAAGTTAAAATTAAACCTAACACTACACTATCAATAAATTAATTAAATACAATACCTACAAATAAATACAATTAAATAAACTAACTAAAGCACAAAAATATAAAATAACTAAGTTAAAAAAAATAAAAAAATAATTACAAACATTAGAAAAATATTACAACAATTTTAAACTAATTACACATACTCTAAGCCCCCTAATAAAATAACAAAGACCCCAAAAATAAAAAAATGCCCTACCCTATTCTAAAATTAAAATAGAAAAGCTCTTTTACCTTACCAGCACTGAAAAGGGCCCTTTGCGGGGCATGCCCCAAAGAATTCAGCTCTTTTGCCTGTAAAAAAAAAACATACAATAGCCCACCTCCAAAATTACAACCCACCACCCACATACCCCTAATCTAACCCAAACCCCCCTTAAATAAACCTAACACTAAGCCCCTGAAGATCTCCCTACCTTGTCTTCACCACGCCGGGTTCACCGATCGATCCAGAAGAGCCTCCGATGTCTTGATCCAAGCCCAAGCGGGGGGCTGAAGATGTCCATGAACCGACTGAAGTCTTCATCCAAGCCGGACCTGAAGAGGTCCATGATCGGGCTGAAGTCTTCATCCAAGCAGGAGCTGAAGAGGTCCATGATCGGGCGGAAGTCTTCTATCAAGCGGCATCTTCAATCTTCTTTCTTCCGGATCCATGGTCATCCCGCTGACGCGGAACATCCATCTTCACCGACGACTTCCCGACGAATGACGGTTCCTTTAAGGGACGTCATCCAAGATGGCGTCCCTCGAATTCCGATTGGCTGATAGGATTCTATCAGCCAATCGGAATTAAGGTAGGAAAATTCTGATTGGCTAATGGAATCAGCCAATCATAATCAAGTTCAATCCGATTGGCTGATCCGATCAGCCAATCAGATTGAGCTCGCATTCTATTGGCTGATCGGAACAGCCAATAGAATGCGAGCTCAATCTGATTGGCTGATCGGATCAGCCAATCGGATTGAACTTGATTATGATTGGCTGATTCCATCAGCCAATCAGAATTTTCCTACCTTAATTCCGATTGGCTGATAGAATCCTATCAGCCAATCGGAATTCGAGGGACGCAATCTTGGATGGCGTCCCTTAAAGGAACCGTCATTCGTCGGGAAGTCGTCGGTGAAGATGGATGTTCCACGTCGGCGGGATGACCATGGATCCGGAAGAAAGAAGATTTAAGATGCCGCTTGATAGAAGACTTCAGCCCAATCATGGACCTCTTCAGCTCCCGCTTGGATGAAGACTTCAGCCCAATCATGGACCTCTTCAGCTCCGGCTTGGATGAAGACTTCAGTCGGATCATGGACATCTTCAGCACCCCGCTTGGGCTTGGATGAAGACGTCGGAGCCAGGACGAATCGGTGAACCCGGTGTGGTGAAGACAAGGTAGGGAGATCTTCAGGGGCTTAGTGTTAGGTTTATTTAAGGGGGGTTTGGGTTAGATTAGGGGTATGTGGGTGGTGGGTTGTAATGTTGGGGGGGTATTGTATGTTTTTTTTTTACAGGCAAAAGAGCTGAATTCTTTGGGGCATGCCCCGCAAAGGGCCCTTTTCAGGGCTGGTAAGGTAAAAGAGCTTTTCTATTTTAATTTTAGAATAGGGTAGGGCATTTTTTTATTTTGGGGGTCTTTGTTATTTTATTAGGGGACTTAGAGTAGGTGTAATTAGTTTAAAATTGTTGTAATATTTTTCTAATGTTTGTAAATATTTCTTTATTTTTTGTAACTTAGTTCTTTTTTATTTTTTGTACTTTAGTTAGTTTATTTCATTGTATTTAATTGTAGGTATTTTATTTAATTAATTTATTGATAGTGTAGTGTTAGGTTTAATTGTAGATAATTGTAGGTATTTTATTTAATTAATTTATTGCTAGTGTAGTGTTAGGTTTAATTGTAACTTAGGTTAGGATTTATTTTACAGGTAATTTTGTAACTATTTTAACTAGGTAGCTATTAAATAGTTATTAACTATTTAATAGCTATTGTACCTGGTTAAAATAATTACAAAGTTGCCTGTTAAATAAATATTAATCCTAAAATAGCTACAATATAATTATAATTTATATTGTAGCTATATTAGGGTTTATTTTACAGGTAAGTATTTAGCTTTAAATAGGAATAATTTATTTAATAAGAGTTAATTTATTTCGTTAGATTTAAATTATATTTAATTTAGGGGGGTGTTAGTGTTAGGGTTAGACTTAGCTTTAGGGGTTAATACATTTAGTAGAGTAGTGGTGAGATCCGGTCGGCAGATTAGGGGTTAATAATTGTAGGTAGGTGGAGGCGACGTTGGAGGCGGCAGATTAGGGGTTAATAAATATAATATAGGGGTCGGCGGTGTTAGGGGCAGCAGATTAGGGGTACATAGGGATAACGTAGGTTGCGGCGGTGTACGGAGCGGAAGATTAGGGGTTAATAATAATATGCAGGGGTCAGCGATAGCGGGGGTGGCAGATTATGGGGTTAATAAATATAATATAGGGGTCAGCGGTGTTAGGGGCAGCAGATTAGGGGTACATAGGGATAACGTAGGTGGCGGCGGTGTACGGAGCGGCAGATTAGGGGTTAAAAATAATATGCAGGGGTCAGCGATAGCGGGGGCGGCAGATTAGGGGTTAATAAATGTAAGGTTAGGGGTGTTTAGACTAGGGGTACATGTTAGGGTGTTAGGTGCAGTCTTAGGAAGTGTTTCCCCATAGGAAACAATGGGGCTGCGTTAGGAGCTGAACGCTGTTTTTTTGCAGGTGTTTGGTTTTTTTTCAGCTCAAACAGCCCCATTGTTTCCTATGGGGGAATAGTGCATGAGCACGTTTTTGAAGCTGGCCGCGTCCGTAAGCACCGCTGGAATTTAGAGTTGCAGTGGCGGTAAATATGCTCTACGCTCCCTTTTTGGAGTCTAAAGCAGCCATTCTGTGAACTCTAAATACCAGCGGTATTTGAAAGGTGCGGGGGGGAAAAAGCATGCGTAGCTAACGCACCCCTTTGGCCGCAGAACTCTAAATCTAGCCGAGTGAACTTTTCACCTGGAGCTTTGAAGCATTTACATTTGTTTAAAGAAAACAAATTTCAACATTTACCAAAATTCCATTTTTGTTTTGTTTTAAACAAAACTAAAACCGAATAGTGCAGTCACTGAATATTCAGTGAAACAAATTTCCTCAAATAAACAAAATAAAAATTTCATCCTAAACAAACCTTTTTGCCCTGCACATCCCTAATACTTATAGACACCTTCATGGGGCAAATTTCAATTATCAGTAAAGAACAAGAAAAGGTCAAGTGGTACGCAAGTTATCCCCTGCACATACACTAAACTGTTCCCACGGACAGAATAGTTTGTATAAAATGCAGCGAAAAAGGAGGTGTGTATCAGTGTTAATTTCGTCGACAAAAACTAGACTAAAATGACTATAAAACTAAAGAAATTCTAATGACTAAAATACGACTAAAACTAAAATGGCATTTTAGTCAAAAGTCTATGACTAAAACTAAATCAAAATTACATTTTAGTCAAAAGACTATGACTAAAACTAAATCAAAATTTGCTGACAAAAACATTTTATGCAAGGTGTTATAATCAATCCATATCCAATTTCTGCTCTTTTGTAAAATTTACGAAACGTAATTTTATTAAATTTTAAGAAAAATAAAGGCATGTTATATACAACAACAGTTAAATCTGTTAAATCTGTATTGCATGTTCAAACCTTAATACCATAAATAAAAACAGGTTAATAAACCTTTACTCCAGGAGTATATAATGAGTTTGGAAGTTCTAGAGCAGTGCTAATATCGTTGTCGAAAATGTTTCAAATCTGTGAACAATCAATTGATTCTTCCTATAGAAATAAGTATAACCTATGAATATGGGTTTAAGTTATGCTGTACCTGTGCTAGCTGCAGAAACTTTTAGTTGTGTTGAATTACTTGATACTTGTTTTAATTATTAACAGAGAACTGTTAAAGTTTTAATAATGTTTAAATAATGCATTACACTTTAACTACACCCCTTAGATTTTAGTCAACTAAAATCTACTGGAGATTTAGTCGACTAAAATCTACTGGAGATTCAGTCGACTGAAACTAGACTAAAACTAAAACAATTCAGATGACTAAAATACGACTAAAACTAAAATGGCATTTTAGTCAAAAGACTAAAACTAAGACTAAATTGAAACTTGCCGTCAAAATTAACAATGGTGTGTATGTGCGCTATAGAAGCTAAGGGTTTAATGTTTATATAGTTAAATAACATTTCTGATTAAATTACAAAAAATAACTATATTGTTGCAATGTGGTAAATGCAATATCTTTGAATCAATAATAAACTGAGTAATATAAAATTTCTCAATATTTATTGTTATACAAAGTCGACATGTAGTCGACAGAAAATGACAAAAGAAATTATAAAATATGTTATAAAATATAAAATATGACCAGTCGTATTATTATAAATAAACACTATTAGTAAAAAATTCTTACGGCTAGATTTAGAGTTCTGCGGCCAAAGGGGTGCGTTAGCTACGCATGCTTTTTTCCCCCGCACCTTTTAAATACCGCTGGTATATAGAGTTCACAGAATGGCTGCGTTAGGCTCCAAAAAAGGCAGCGTAGAGCATATTTACCGCCACTGCAACTCTAAATACCAGCGTTGCTTACGGACGCGGCCAGCTTCAAAAACGTGCTCGTGCACGATTCCCCCATAGAAAACAATGGGGCAGTTTGAGCTGAAAAAAACCTAACACCTGCAAAAAAGCAGCGTTCAGCTCCTAACGCAGCCCCATTGTTTCCTATGGGGAAACAGTTTCTAAGTCTGCACCTAACACCGTAACATGTACCCCGAGTCTCAACACCCCTAACCTTACACTTATTAACCCCTAATCTGCCGCCCCCGCTATCGCTGACCCCTGCATATTATTATAAACCCCTAATCTGCTGCTCCGTACACCGCCGCAACCTACGTTATCCCTATGTACCCCTAATCTGCTGCCCCTAACACCGCCGACCTCTATATTATATTTATTAACCCCTAATCTGCCGCCCCCGCTATCGCTGACCCCTGCATATTATTATTAACCCCTAATCTGCCGCTCCGTACACCGCTGCAACCTACGTTATCCCTATGTACCCCTAATCTGCTGCCCCTAACACCGCCGACCCCTATATTATATTTATTAACCCCTAATCTGCCGCCCCCAACGTCGCCTCCACCTACCTACAATAATTAACCCCTAATCTGCCGACCGGATCTCACCGCTACTCTAATAAATGTATTAACCCCTAAAGCTAAGTCTAACCCTAACACTTACACCCCCCTAAGTTAAATATAATTTAAATCTAACGAAATAAATTAACATTTATTAAATAAATTAATCCTATTTAAAGCTAAATACTTACCTGTAAAATAAACCCTAATATAGCTACAATATAAATTATAATTATATTGTAGCTATTTTAGGATTAATATTTATTTTACAGGTAACTTTGTATTTATTTTAACCAGGTACAATAGCTATTAAATAGTTAATAACTATTTAATAGCTACCTAGTTAAAATAGTTACAAAATTACCTGTAAAATAAATCCTAACCTAAGTTACAATTAAACCTAACACTACACTAGCAATAAATTAATTAAATAAAATACCTACAATTATCTACAATTAAACCTAACACTACACTATCAATAAATTAATTAAATAAAATACCTACAATTAAATACAATGAAATAAACTAACTAAAGTACAAAAAATAAAAAAGAACTAAGTTACAAAAAATAAAGAAATATTTACAAACAGAAAAATATTACAACAATTTTAAACTAATTACACCTACTCTAAGCCCCCTAATAAAATAACAAAGACCCCCAAAATAAAAAAAATGCCCTACCCTATTCTAAAATTAAAATAGAAAAGCTCTTTTACCTTACCAGCCCTTAAAAGGGTCATTTGCGGGGCATGCCCCAAATAATTCAGCTCTTTTGCCTGTAAAAAAAAACATACAATACCCCCCCAACATTACAACCCACCACCCACATACCCCTAATCTAACCCAAACCCCCCTTAAATAAACCTAACACTAAGCCCCTGAAGATCTCCCTACCTTGTCTTCACCACGCCGGGTTCACCGATCCGTCCACCAAAGTCTTGATCCAAGCCTCCGAAGTCTTGATTCAAGCCCAAGCGGGGGCTGAAGAGTGACGTCCATCCTCCGGCTGAAGTCTTGATCCAAGCGGGCAGAAGAGGACATCCGGACCGGCAAACATCTTCATCCAAGCCGTATCTTCTATGTTCTTCAATCCGATGCCGACCGGCTGATCTTCAAGACCTCCAGCGCGGATCCATCCATCTTCACCGACGACTTCCCGCCGAATGACGGTTCCTTTAAGGGACGTCATCCAAGATGGCGTCCTTCGAATTCCGATTGGCTGATAGGATTCTATCAGCCAATCGGAATTAAGGTAGGAAAATCAGAATCAAGTTCAATCCGATTGGCTGATCCGATCAGCCAATCAAATTGAGCTCGCATTATATTGGCTGATCGGATCAGCCAATCGGATTGAACTTGATTCTGATTGGCTGATTCCATCAGCCAATCAGAATTTTCTTACCTTAATTCCGATTGGCTGATAGAATCCTATCAGCCAATCAGAATTCGAGGGACGCCATCTTGGATGATGTCCCTTAAAGGAACCGTCATTCGTCGAGAAGTCGTCTGTGAAGATGGATGTTTTGCGTCGGCGGGATGAACATGGATCCGGAAGAAAGAAGATTGAAGATGCCGCTTGATAGAAGACTTCAGCCCGATCATGGACCTCTTCAGCTACTGCTTGGATGAAGACTTCAGCCCGATCATGGACCTCTTCAGCTCCCGCTTGGATGAAGACTTCAGTCGGATCATGGACATCTTCAGCCCCCCGCTTGGGCTTGGATCAAGACATTGGAGGAGCTCTTCTGGATCGATCGGTGAACCCGGCGTGGTGAAGACAAGGTAGGGAGATCTTCAGGGGCTTAGTGTTAGGTTTATTTAAGGGGGTTTGGGTTAGATTAGGGGTATGTGGGTGGTGGGTTGTAATGTTGGGGGGGTATTGTATGTTTTTTTTTTACAGGCAAAAGAGCTGAATTCTTTGGGGCATGCCCCGCAAAGGGCCCTTTTCAGGGCTGGTAAGGTAAAAGAGCTTTTCTATTTTAATTTTAGAATAGGGTAGGGCATTTTTTTATTTTGGTGGTCTTTTGTTATTTTATTAGGGGGCTTAGAGTAGGTGTAATTAGTTTAAAATTGTTGTAATATTTTTCTAATGTTTGTAAATATTTTTTTATTTTTTTGTAACTTAGTTCTTTTTTATTTTTGTACTTTAGTTAGTTTATTTCATTGTATTTATTTGTAGGTATTGTATTTAATTAATTTATTGATAGTGTAGTGTTAGGTTTAATTGTAGATAATTGTAGGTATTTAATTTAATTAATTTATTGATAGTGTAGTGTTAGGTTTAATTGTAACTTAGGTTAGGATTTATTTTACAGGTAATTTTGTAATTATTTTAACTACGTAGCTATTAAATAGTTATTAACTATTTAATAGCTATTGTACCTGGTTAAAATAAATACAAAGTTGCCTGTAAAATAAATATTAATCCTAAAATAGCTACAATATAATTATTATTTATATTGTAGCTATATTAGGGTTTATTTTACAGGTAATTATTTAGCTTTAAATAGGAATAATTTATTTAATAAGAGTTAATTTATTTCGTTAGATAAAAATTATATTTAATTTAGGGAGGTGTTAGGGTTAGGATTAGAATTAGCTTTAGGGGTTAAAAAATTTATTAGAGTAGCGGTGAGCTCCGGTCGGCAGATTAGGGGTTAATGCTTGAAGTTAGGTGTCGGCGATGTTAGGGAGGGCAGATTAGGAGTTAATACTATTTATTATAGGGTTATTGAGGCGGGAGTGAGGCGGATTAGGGGTTAATACATTTATTATAGTAGCGGTGCGGTCCGGTCGGCAGATTAGGGGTTAATAAGTGTAGGTAGGTAGCGGCGACGTTGGGGGCGGCAGATTAGGGGTTAATAAATATTATGTAGGTGTCGGCGGTATTAGGGGCAGCAGATTAGGGGTACATAGGGATAACGTAGGTGGCGGCGGTGTACGGAGCGGCAGATTAGGGGTTAAAAAATTTTAATAGAGTGGCGGCGATGTGGGGGGGCCTCGGTTTAGGGGTACATAGGTAGTTTATGGGTGTTAGTGTACTTTAGAGCACAGTAGTTAAGAGCTTTATAAACGGCGTTGGCCCAGAAAGCTCTTAACTACTGACTTTTTTCTGCGGCTGGAGTTTTGTCGTTAGATTTCTAACGCTCACTTCAGCCAAGACTCTAAATACCAGCGTTAGAAAGATCCCATTGAAAAGATAGGATACGCAAATGGCGTAGGGGGATCTGCGGTATGGAAAAGTCACGGCTGCAAAGTGAGCGTTAGACCCTTTCCTGACTGACTCCAAATACCAGCGGGCGGTAAAAACCAGCGTCAGGAGCCTCTAACGCTGGTTTTGACAGCTACCGCCAAACTCTAAATCTAGGCCTAGGTGAAAAGTATCCACATAAGGTGGTAACTCATAATTACTTTCACATTGAGTACATCAGTATATATTCATTTTAAGGTGGATATTTTTCACTAAGAATTTTTTACTAATAGTTTTTTAGAATTTTTTCAGAGTGTTCAATTATATGACCGGTCAAATTTTATATTTTATTACATATTTTATCATTTGTTTTGTCTGAAGTTATTATATATATGAAAATATTTGTGCAAATTGATATACAGGGAGTGCAGAATTATTAGGCAAGTTGTATTTTTGAGGATTAATTTTATTATTGAACAACAACCATGTTCTCAATGAACCCAAAAAACTCATTAATATCAAAGCTGAATAGTTTTGGAAGTAGTTTTTAGTTTGTTTTTAGTTATAGCTATTTTAGGTGGATACCTGTGTGTGCAGGGTGACTATTACTGTGCATAATTATTAGGCAACTTAACAAAAAACAAATATATACCCATTTCAATTATTTATTTTTACCAGTGAAACCAATATAACATCTCAACATTCACAAATATACATTTCTGACATTCAAAACAAAACAAAAACAAATCAGTGACCAATATAGCCACCTTTCTTTGCAAGGACACTCAAAAGCCTGCCATCCATGGATTCTGTCAGTGTTTTGATCTGTTCACCATCAACATTGCGTGCAGCAGCAACCACAGCCTCCCAGACACTGTTAAGAGAGGTGTACTGTTTTCCCTCCTTGTAAATCTCACATTTGATGATGGACCACAGGTTCTCAATGGGGTTCAGATCAGGTGAACAAGGAGGCCATGTCATTAGAATTTCTTCTTTTATACCCTTTCTTGCCAGCCACGCTGTGGAGTACTTGGACGCATGTGATGGAGCATTGTCCTGCATGAAAATCATGTTTTTCTTGAAGGATGCAGACTTCTTCCTGTACCACTGCTTGAAGAAGGTGTCTTCCAGAAACTGGCAGTAGGACTGGGAGTTGAGCTTGACTCCATCCTCAACCCGAAAAGGCCCCACAAGCTCATCTTTGATGATACCAGCCCAAACCAGTACTCCACCTCCACCTTGCTGGCATCTGAGTCGGACTGGAGCTCTCTGCCCTTTACCAATCGAGCCACGGGCCCATCAATCTGGCCCATCAAGACTCACTCTCATTTCATCAGTCCATAAAACCTTAGAAAAATCAGTCTTGAGATATTTCTTGGCCCAGTCTTGACGTTTCAGCTTGTGTGTCTTGTTCAGTGGTGGTCGTCTTTCAGCCTTTCTTACCTTGGCCATGTCTCTGAGTATTGCACACCTTGTGCTTTTGGGCACTCCAGTGATTTTGCAGCTATGAAATATGGCCAAACTGGTGGCAAGTGGCATCTTGGCAGCTGCACGCTTGACTTTTCTCAGTTCATGGGCAGTTATTTTGCGCCTTGGTTTTTCCACACGCTTCTTGCGACCCTGTTGACTATTTTGAATGAAACGCTTGATTGTTCGATGATCACGCTTCAGAAGCTTTGCAATTTTAAGAGTGCTGCATCCCTCTGCAAGATATCTCACTATTTTTGACTTTTCTGAGCCTGTCAAGTCCTTCTTTTGACCCATTTTGCCAAAGGAAAGGAAGTTGCCTAATAATTATGCACACCTGATATAGGGTGTTGATGTCATTAGACCACGCCCCTTCTCATTACAGAGATGCACATTACCTAATATGCTTAATTGGTAGTAGGCTTTCGAGCCTATACAGCTTGGAGTAAGACAACATGCATAAAGAGGATGATGTGGTCAAAATACTCATTTGCCTAATAATTCTGCACTCCCCGTATGAACATTTTGGTACAAGCAGCTAGTTGATATATCATACTTACCTGTAGAATTGTTTATATTGCACTATTTTAAATTTAGGAGTGTCTGTTTTGAATGTAGAAGTGTATATGTTTCAGAAATAAACAATTTCATAAATAAGTGATTTAAAAGAAACATTTTCTATTGACTTCATGGCGACTTTGTATAACAATAAATATTGACAAATTTTATATAACTCAGTTTTTTTATTGATTCAAAGATATTGCATCTACCACATTGCAACAATATAGTTATTTTTTTGTAATTTAATCAGAAATGTTATTAAACTATATAAACATTAACCCCTTAGCGTCTATAGCGCACATACACACCTCCTTTTTCGCCAAATTTCAATTATCAAATTCATCATCTTATAGCACTTGATAAACCCTGAAAATGTTGGCGGATACGGTGTGTATTCATATACATATATATTTAAAATTTGCTGCCAATCTCTGCGCGACTTACCACTTTAGCTGCGCTAGATTCTTATGCCGTCTCTGTATTACAAGTTGAAAGTAAAACATTTTCGCTAAAGCGCTAACCCGAAGTGCACAAAAAACGGAGTTAGAATATAGTGACCACGTTAACATAATTCCCCATAGACTTCAATGAGTGAAAAGTGGAAAAAACCCTCTTCAATGGAGAGTGAAAAGTGAAAAAACACCCTGTTCACGTGCAAACCTGAACGCATTTTCTCAAGTGCGCTAACCCAACATGAAAAATATTCATATTTCACATTCCAATGTTCTTCACATAGCGGAATATGTTCTATTTATTCTTAAATTTACATTTACTTCTAACTTGTGATAGGAGTGCTACTTCAAACGTGAGTAAACAGCCGTGATAAACCCAATATCGCTTGTGCGAAACAGTTAGCGCGCCACTCGTAATCTGGCCCTTAGTCTATTAAACACTGGTACAGTAAAGATAAATATTAATATTTTAAAGTACATTTTCTTGCAATAGTTAAATAACATTTATAAGGAAATCACCAACTATGGGAATAAACAATATTTTATATTGTTATCTTCTTAGAACGAAGACTCTGCTTAAAATACTACTTAAAACTATGATGATAGGTTTTAGTAAAAATCTTCCTTTAAAAGCCAAACATACAGTATAATAAAATCATTTTTTTTTAATATGCATACTTTATGCTTTAATACATTGTCATTTTCTATGCATGTGGACTAAAGATTTCACAGGGAGGGATACTCATTTTTGAATAAAATGGATTTGATCCCTATTTAGTGCTCAAGGATTAGTTGCTGAAAGAACACAGTATTCCCAAATACCATAATTAAGTTAAATATATGTAAATTACACAATTAATCCTCTAATCAAAAACTAACTCTGGTTATTCATAGAGCATGTTGTTTTTTGCTGTAGGTAAGAGAATGAACAAAATTTGCCGGAAATAAAGTATTGCAGCTAAAGCGATTATTTAAAAAAATAATTTAGTTTATATAAACTAGATACATAGTTTTTTTTTGTTTTTTTTTTTTATTTATTGAAGAAAGATTACATACAATAAATGTTAAACAAACACCAAAGGTTGTCTTGTTACATCTTGTACAAAGGGTAATTGGTGCCATAATACACAGGTTAAGGTTACTTTCTAGTCTTTTGTGTGTATTTTTTCCAACACAAACTTATACAAACAATTAAACTTATAAAAATAAACATAAACAACTTTGTTCACTTAACAAAGTACTTATGGAAGCTACAATCCAGCTGAAAGAAGTCCATTTCTCTTCATGGAGTATAAAGTTCTATATCTCATTTCCCATACCTCAACCGAATCTCCTCTGCGGAGTAGATTATTATATATGTAGCGTCACTATAGTGTGGGGAGACATAAGCAGATTCCATACAGGACATTTCTCAGGCAATTAAGATTCATGATGCAATACAAGAAGAGAGGAAAGTCGAGAAGAAGAGAGAGATGAAAAGAAGAGTGAGGAACGGAGGAGAGAAGTAAAAAGCATAGTAAGAGAAAGGAAAAGAGCAGGAGCTAAGGAGGGGGAAAGGGTGCCCCCGGAGGGGGGGGGGTGGGGGAGACCGGTCCAAGCACGTCCAGAGGCTGGTTCCCATAAGGTCAAATATAAGTGGTATGTTATGAACTATATGTGTATTCATCCCATAAAAATTTGATCTCCGGAAATGTTATGCGAGAATTATTTTTAAGATGGCCGTATTCCTCTAGGTCTAGGAGTTCATCAACTCTGTCAATCCACATATCTTTTGAGGGGGTTAGGAGGCTCTTCCAGTGTCTGGCTATTAATGATTTTGCGGCATTAAGGCAGATCTGTATAAGGAGGGATCTCAATCTACATTTAACTTTGGGGAGGTCATTTAATAATGCTATTCTTGGGGTTAGTGAAAAGTGCTGTGTGAGGATTTTCTTAAGAAAAGATTCTATTGATTGCCATAAAGGTGTTATCTTAGGGCATTGCCACCATATGTGAATTAAAGAACCGTGTCCTCCACAGCCTCTCCAACACATCCTAGATGCCTCGGGGTAAATTGAATGTAGGCGAGTGGGGGTCAAATACCATCTTGTAAGAACTTTAAAATTTAGTTCTAAGATTTGTGGCGAGGTAGACGATTTACGTGTTTTGTGAAAAATATTTCTCCACTCTATCTTGTCCAAGTCTAGGTGTAAGTCTTGTTGCCATTTGATTGTGTAAGTAGGGAGTAATGCATTGTCATGGGTTTGTAGTAGCCTATGGGACAACGACAAAGGGTGGCAGATTGTTTTATTCTGTAAGCATAGTGATTCAAATGGTGTGGGTGATCTCAGGAGGTCTGCTTTATGTGGGGAAGATGTTATATAGTGTGAAAGTTGTGCATGTTTTAGCCAGTTCCCAGGGTGTCCCCCACACAATTCAATAAATTTATCTGTGCTTATTAATTTCCCATTTTCTAGAAACTTGGCCAGGGGCCATGTATAATCCCATTCCTGAGTTCTGCGAAATTTGTTGTCTAGTCCCCCTACTAATTCTGCATTCTGGGGGATTGGGAAGAGAGGTGAACGAAGATGAGTAATGTATTTTTTAGTAGATCTGATCAAGTCCCAAGTATGGAAAAGATGTCTATGTATAGCTAGTGTCCTGCATTGCATTGGTCTGAGTTCCCCAGGTACCCAACAAACCGCCCCCACTTTTGGGATCTGTAGTAAATGTGAGTCTATGGACACCCAGGCCTTATTGTCCATAGAGCCATGCCAGTCCAGAACTCTCTGTAGAGTGACTGCCATGTAATACTCCCTAATATTTGGCAGGCCTAGCCCTCCCATGTCAGTGTTCCTATATAATGTATTTCTATTTATCCGAGGTTTCAGTGTGCCCCATACAAAGGCATTGATTATAGATTGTAGTTGAGATATGTAACTGTTGGGAAGAGAAATGGGAATAGTTTGTAAGATATAAAGAATCCTGGGCAAAGTGGTCATTTTTATGGATTGAATCCTCCCCCACCAAGATAAAGGTCTGTCCGACCACGTTGAGAGGTCTTTTTGTATATTTTGTAGTAAGGGTCTATAATTTTTCTCAAATAGTGTGGTATAATTGGGGGAGAGGACAATGCCTAAGTATTTAACTGATTCAGGTTGTAATTTGAGGGAGCAAGTTTGTGCTAGTTGTTGAAAGTCAATGGGATCCATAGAGATATTCAGAATTTCCGATTTTTGAAGATTTATAGAAAAATTAGAAAAGTTACCAAATTTTTGGAGTGTTTCTAGAAGGACAGGTATTGTAGTACTCGGTGAGGTCAGTGAAAACAGCAAATCATCTGCATATAGGGCAATTTTGAAATCATGAGGGCCAATTGGGATTCCTAAGATACTTTGGTTCATTCTGACATAAGATGCTAGGACCTCCATAGATAGAATAAAAAGTAATGGGGACAATGGGCAACCCTGTCGGGTACCATTGGTAATTTGAAAGAGATCCAAGAGGGCACCATTGACTCTCACTCTAGCTGACGGGGAGTATAAACTAAAAATTCTATTTATCATTTTCTCTCCAAACCCGAAAGATTTTAATGTGACCCTGAGAAAGCTCCAGTTTATACGGTCGAAAGCCTTCTCAGCGTCGACTGTGATAAAGACTGATTTAATTTTATTATGTTGGGCATGAGAGGCCAGAAGAATCGCTCTTATGGTGTTGTCCCGTGCCTCACGTGACGGGACAAAACCAACCTGGTCCGTATGTATCAGATCTTGAATTATAGAATTTATTCTTTTAGATAGAATTTTGCCCAGGATCTTCAGATCAGAATTTAATAATGAGATTGGTCTGTAATTACTGGTGTCTTCAGGATTTCTGTCTGGTTTTAAGATAACTGCTATGTGGGCTTCCTGCATCGTATGTGAAAGCAGTCTATTATCGTCTATTGAGTTAAACAATTCTAATAGATGCGGGGCTAATATATTTTTAAATTGTTTATAGTAGGCGTTTGTAAGGCCATCAGGGCCAGGGCTTTTTCTCATGGGAAGGTCTTTGATGGTATTGAGGATTTCCAACAGTGTAATTGGTTCCTCCATTTTCTCTGTTTGGGCCGTCGTGAGTGTGTTTAATTGTGCTCCTTCAATGTATTCGCTCATTTGTGTAGTGTGGGATGAGGAGGAGTCTTCTCCAAGGTTATACAGTTGATGATAGTATTTACTAAATTGGTCTGCTATCTGCTTGCTGTCGTGTGTTACAGTCCCATCAGCCTTTTTTATACTATATATGTGTGATTTAATGGTTTTTGCTCTCAGGGCTCTTGCTAGGAACGCGCCAGCTCGGTTGCCCTCACGGAAATATACCTTTCTCAGGTAGAGAGCTCTTCTCTGAGCCTCTCTAGTCAATAAGTGATTTAGTTCTTTCCTAACCTTAGTCAGTTCTATTTGAATCTTAGAGTCCTTAGGGGTCTGTTTGTGTTGTAATTCTAGGGAGTTCAACTTGTCCGTGTTATGAGTTATAGCTAGATTAAATTGTTTTCGCAGCCTAGACCTCTGTTTAATGTACTCTCCTCTGACAATGTATTCGCTCATTTGTGTAGTGTGGGATGAGGAGGAGTCTTCTCCAAGGTTATACAGTTGATGATAGTATTTACTAAATTGGTCTGCTATCTGCTTGCTGTCGTGTGTTACAGTCCCATCAGCCTTTTTTATACTATATATGTGTGATTTAATGGTTTTTGCTCTCAGGGCTCTTGCTAGGAACGCGCCAGCTCGGTTGCCCTCATGGAAATATACCTTTCTCAGGTAGAGAGCTCGTCTCTGAGCCTCTCTAGTCAATAAGTGATTTAGTTCTTTCCTAACCTTAGTCAGTTCTATTTGAATCTTAGAGTCCTTAGGGGTCTGTTTGTGTTGTAATTCTAGGGAGTTCAACTTGTCCGTGTTATGAGTTATAGCTAGATTAAATTGTTTTCGCAGCCTAGACCTCTGTTTAATGTACTCTCCTCTGACTACGGCTTTATGCGCGTCCCATAGGGTACGTGGTGAGATTTCAGGCAGTGAGTTATGTTGAAAATATTCTTGTATGGTCTGGAGCATTTTAATATTAGTGGGAGTGTGATGTAGTAGGGACTCGTCTAACCTCCATATAAAAGGGCATGACGGGCCTTCTGACCATTCCATAGAGAGCGTAATAAGAGAGTGGTCCGACCAGGCCGTCGGGCTTATGTCAGAGTCCCTAACTTGTCCTAGACTCAGTTGGTCAACTAATAGATAATCAATGCGGGTGTACTGAGACCATGGGTTAGAGAAGAATGAATAGTTACGCTGAAGAGGGTGTTGTATCCTCCAAATGTCAACTACGCCTGATTTTTTGAGAAAGTCATAAACTATATTTGGGGGCCTTGATGTGGGGTTAGGTTTAGTGGAGGTAGAGTCTAATTTGGGGTCGAGGATAACGTTAAAATCACCCCCTATGATTAGAGATCCCTTCCTATGTTCTGCAATTAGGGCTGTGAGTTTCTTAAAGAAGGGTACTCTCTTAGAGTTAGGAGCATAAACGTTCACCAACGTGATTGGGCGCTGGAACAGGAGCCCCACTAGGATTAGGATTCTGCCTTCTTTATCGGAGACTTTATGTAATAATTGAAATTCTATGTTCTTATGAAATAATGTCCCAACCCCGTTTTTTTTCTTATGGGTTGATCCAAAATACCCAGTGGGATAAAACTTAGAGAGGAATTTGGGTTCAGCAGTGTTTAAAAAATGTGTCTCCTGGATAAATATAATTGTCCCAACCCCGTTTTTTTTCTTATGGGTTGATCCAAAATACCCAGTGGGATAAAACTTAGAGAGGAATTTGGGTTCAGCAGTGTTTAAAAAATGTGTCTCCTGGATAAATATAATTGAATTGTTATATTTTTCAAACTCTCTCAAAGCAATTGATCGCTTTATAGGAGAATTGAGCCCATTCGCATTTTGCGAAAGGAAGTTCACTGTTCTATGTGTCATTCTTAAAATGTGTGTGTTGTCGTCTAATATCTATGGGTTTCTTACCTGGATCTTCAATGTATTCGCTCATTTGTGTAGTGTGGGATGAGGAGGAGTCTTCTCCAAGGTTATACAGTTGATGATAGTATTTACTAAATTGGTCTGCTATCTGCTTGCTGTCGTGTGTTACAGTCCCATCAGCCTTTTTTATACTATATATGTGTGATTTAATGGTTTTTGCTCTCAGGGCTCTTGCTAGGAACGCGCCAGCTCGGTTGCCCTCATGGAAATATACCTTTCTCAGGTAGAGAGCTCGTCTCTGAGCCTCTCTAGTCAATAAGTGATTTAGTTCTTTCCTAACCTTAGTCAGTTCTATTTGAATCTTAGAGTCCTTAGGGGTCTGTTTGTGTTGTAATTCTAGGGAGTTCAACTTGTCCGTGTTATGAGTTATAGCTAGATTAAATTGTTTTCGCAGCCTAGACCTCTGTTTAATGTACTCTCCTCTGACTACGGCTTTATGCACGTCCCATAGGGTACGTGGTGAGATTTCAGGCAGTGAGTTATGTTGAAAATATTCTTGTATGGTCTGGAGCATTTTAATATTAGTGGGAGTGTGATGTAGTAGGGACTCGTCTAACCTCCATATAAAAGGGCATGACGGGCCTTCTGACCATTCCATAGAGAGCGTAATAAGAGAGTGGTCCGACCAGGCCGTCGGGCTTATGTCAGAGTCCCTAACTTGTCCTAGACTCAGTTGGTCAACTAATAGATAATCAATGCGGGTGTACTGAGACCATGGGTTAGAGAAGAATGAATAGTTAGGCTGAAGAGGGTGTTGTATCCTCCAAATGTCAACTACGCCTGATTTTTTGAGAAAGTCATAAACTATATTTGGGGGCCTTGATGTGGGGTTAGGTTTAGTGGAGGTAGAGTCTAATTTGGGGTCGAGGATAACGTTAAAATCACCCCCTATGATTAGAGATCCCTTCCTATGTTCTGCAATTAGGGCTGTGAGTTTCTTAAAGAAGGGTACTCTCTTAGAGTTAGGAGCATAAACGTTCACCAACGTGATTGGGCGCTGGAACAGGAGCCCTACTAGGATTAGGATTCTGCCTTCTTTATCGGAGACTTTATGTAATAATTGAAATTCTATGTTCTTATGAAATAATGTCCCAACCCCGTTTTTTTTCTTATGGGTTGATCCAAAATACCCAGTGGGATAAAACTTAGAGAGGAATTTGGGTTCAGCAGTGTTTAAAAAATGTGTCTCCTGGATAAATATAATTGAATTGTTATATTTTTCAAACTCTCTCAAAGCAATTGATCGCTTTATAGGAGAATTGAGCCCATTCGCATTTTGCGAAAGGAAGTTCACTGTTCTATGTGTCATTCTTAAAATGTGTGTGTTGTCGTCTAATATCTATGGGTTTCTTACCTGGATCTTCAAAAAGGATGGATTCTGTCGGTCTCCCCCCCCCCCCCCCAGAGGGAATGAGAAGTGATATACAGAGGAAAAGGAAAAGCTGGGATGAAGCATCATATTGCCTGTGTGAACAAATAAACATTAGAACCATAAAACTGACAAACCAAACAAATACAAAAAATGTGTGCAGCAAAACATTGACTAAACACAAAGTAAGGCTATATCTTTCAATATAGCAAATAGATTTGGGATTAGGATTAGAAGTGAGGTTATAGGGGGTGAACATCAAGAGATGTTACTACTCCCAGGGTAAAGGAAGCAATATGAAGAGGAGACAAGGGACAAGAGGTGTACATTCAAAAGATAAAAAAAGAAGAAAACATTATTTGAAGCGATGACTGGAACAGTACATAGTTCCTAATGTCTAGGAGGAGACAAGAAAACACTGTCTATGTTCATTTCATGGAGGTCTTTCTTTGGATCCTGAGGGGGTTCCGCCTGAGTATGGGAAGCCTTTTCTTTTCCTGGAAACAGTGGTCCACTCAGGTCTTTGAGGCTTAGGTTTGTGGGCATCCTTTGGGTTCTTGTTTTCAGATATGGATGGTAAAGAGGGCGTTGGGATGCCCAAGTCAGAGCAAAAAGTCTCAATATCTTCTGGGTCTCGATAGGTGTAGATCTTATTTTCTTTAATCACTTTTAAGGAGAAGGGAAAGCCCCAGCGATAGGGTATACCCAAATCTTTGAGGTGTAGTGTTAAGTATCTGGCTTCCTTTCTTTTGAAAAGAGTTGTAGGACTAAGGTCCGCGTATATTTGAATGTCTTTTCCTTGAAAGCTTATTGGAGACTGCTTCCTGGATGCTGTTAGGATATCTTCTTTATCAGAGTATTTATGAAACTTTATTATGATGTCTCGTGGAGGTTCTTTCGCTGATGGCTGTGGTCTGAGTGCTCTGTGAGCTCTATCTAGAACCAGGGGGGAAGCAGCATTGTTTTTAAGTAAATGTTCAAAAAGTTGCTGAAGATATGAATTTATTTGTGGGGGTGTAATATCTTCCGGTACCCCTCTGATTCTTAGATTCTGTCTTCTGTTACGATTTTCTAAATCTTCTATTTGAGATTGTAATAAAAGAATGGTGGCATTTTGTTGCTCCATTTCGCACGCCATATTGTTATTGTCCGAAGTTAATTCCTCAGTTTGCTCTTCAATTTGCAATATTCTCTGACCCAGATCTGTTATTTCTCTTTTCACTTCTGTGAGGCTGTCTTTAATCATCTGGCTCACTTGAACCATGAACACTTTAAAGTCTTCCTTGGAGGGCAACAGCAACAGGTCAGCTTTTGTGAGAGGGTGATCTGTGTCTTGACGTGGCAATGCTGAGCCCCTGTCTTCTGAGTCGTTAGATACTGGGGATTGGGGTGACGGGATGACCGTCTCTGTTGTTTTAAAGTAAGCATCCATCTTTGCCCCAGTAGGAATAGATGTTTTCCTAGTCTTGTCTATCCTAGATGTTCTTTTGGTGTTCATGTTGAGTAAAATAGTAAGCTCCTTTTTTCTTTTCTCTGTTTAAATTTTTTTTTTTTTTTTTTTTTTATGAGACTTTAAGGGTTTATTAATCCGGTCAGCAATTCCCCTCTACACGAGAAGTTTGTTGTGTTAAATAGTGTCAGATCTCACTCATGTGGTAGTTAGGCATGTGAGCTGCATATGCTGAAACTGTTGGAACGTTGCCTGATATGTAACCTTAACCGTTATTAGTTATGGCAAGTATATTGAATGCGCCATGCAGCCAGATATCCTGTGAGTAGCGATCTATGAAAAAAAGTCAACAGTCTATATGTTTCTCAGAAGGAGTCATTCTGTGTAAATAAAGACCCACTTGTGCAGGAGGTTTAACCTTAGTGTCTTTTGTATAACGCACCGTGAAAACTGGGGTATTAAGCTTGAGGGAATACTGCGCCTCGCCTCTCACGTGGAGTTATGGTAGATGTAATGGAGATTTTGATATAAGAAAAGGCTCAGCGCAGCATCGCCCTATGGATTCAAGGTCTCCTCATTAGATGTGTAATTACGGTGTTAGCGGTCGGCTTAGTGGGTGTAATCGCTACTCACTGCAAGTGAAAGGGATCCTTATGCCTTCGCGCCGATCAGCTTCTGAGCGAGATATGCGCATTTTCTTTGTAGGCCGCAATGTCGTCTGTAGCTTGCGGCAGCACCGTGCTTAAATGTGAGCCAAAGTTGGTCGGGTGGCTTCAGAGTGTGCCTGTGTCTCAGCGGAGCATGTCCTGTAAAAATTCAAAGACTCTTGTCCCTTATACAGAGCTGTACCCTAGGGCTAGTATCAGAGCACTATGTAGTTGCGGCCATTCTCGCTCCCGGCCGGCTCCGCCCCCTAGATACATAGTTTTACTGATTAAACTATCATTTTGGCATATTCCTATTGGTTTTTGTATTACCTTTGACAGATGTAAATGAGCTAGTACATTCATTTAGCATGCAATAACTGTGTAGCATATTGCTGGGTCAAGTCTCGGAAGGAGATACTCTGAAGGCAAAATGCATGTAAAGCAAACAAAATAAATAATGAAAATGCATTGCATATTTTCCATGTATGATAAACATTTTGTGAGAAATTCATTTTTCAGTTTAATGCCCATTTAAAGGGACATGAAACCCATTTTTTATCATTCAGATAAAGCACAGAATTTTAAATAACTTTCTAATTCACTTCTATTATTACATTTTATTTGTTCACTTGGTATCCTTTGTTGAAAGCAGGGAGGTCAGCTCAGGAGCATACAAGTGTCTGCATCAGAATATGTCAACAGTTTTGCAACGATAATATACATTATCAAGAGCACTAGATGGCAGCACTATTTCCTAACACACCGATCACATATGCAGCATCGGACGCAAAAGCCGGCATCACCATAACAGCGCCCCATACAAGTTACACGCGTATATTTTACCCGTCGGCCACAGTTTTTACTCTCATAAACTAACATACTGGCAGTCAGTACCACATATTCAGCGCAAGGACTTACACGCCAAGCATGGATAAATGTTACTCAATTTTCATCTTGTCACACATACGGCTAGATTTGGAGTTTGGCGGTAAAAGGGCTGTTAACGCTCCGCGGGTTTTTTTCTGGCCGCACCATAAATTTAACTCTGGTATCGAGAGTTCAAACAAATGCTGCGTTAGGCTCCAAAAAAGGAGCGTAGAGCATATTTAGCGCAAATGCAACTCTGGATACCAGAGTTGCTTACGGACGCGGCCGGCCTCAAAAACGTGCTCGTGCACGATTCTCCCATAGGAAACAATGGGGCTGTTTGAGCTGAAAAAAAACCTAACACCTGCAAAAAAGCAGCGTTCAGCTCCTAACGCAGCCCCATTGTTTCCTATGGGGAAACACTTCCTACGTCTGCACCTAACACTCTAACATGTACCCCGAGTCTAAACACCCCTAGCCTTACACTTATTAACCCCTAATCTGCCGCCCCCGCTATCGCTGACCCCTGCATTACACTTTTAACCCCTAATCTGCCGCTCCGTAAACCGCCGCCACCTACGTTATCCCTATGTACCCCTAATCTGCTGCCCTAACATCGCCGACCCCTATGTTATATTTATTAACCCCTAATCTGCCCCCCACAACGTCGCCGACACCTACCTACACTTATTAACCCCTAATCTGCCGAGCGGACCTGAGCGCTACTATAATAAAGTTATTAACCCCTAATCCGCCTCACTAACCCTATCATAAATAGTATTAACCCCTAATCTGCCCTCCCTAACATCGCCGACACCTACCTTCAATTATTAACCCCTAATCTGCCGACCGGAGCTCACCGCTATTCTAATAAATGTATTAACCCCTAAAGCTAAGTCTAACCCTAACACTAACACCCCCCTAAGTTAAATATAATTTTTATCTAACGAAATAAATTAACTCTTATTAAATAAATGATTCCTATTTAAAGCTAAATACTTACCTGTAAAATAAATCCTAATATAGCTACAATATAAATTACATTTATATTATAGCTATTTTAGGATTAATATTTATTTTACAGGTAACTTTGTATTTATTTTAACCAGGTACAATAGCTATTAAATAGTTAAGAACTATTTAATAGTCTCCTAGTTAAAATAATTACAAATTTACCTGTAAAATAAATCCTAACCTAAGATATAATTAAACCTAACACTACCCTATCAATAAAATAATTAAATAAACTACCTACAATTACCTACAATTAACCTAACACTACACTATCAATAAATTAATTAAACACAATTGCTACAAATAAATACAATTAAATAAACTATCTAAAGTACAAAAAATAAAAAAGAACTAAGTTACAGAAAATAAAAAAATATTTACAAACATAAGAAAAATATTACAACAATTTTAAACTAATTACACCTACTCTAAGCCCCCTAATAAAATAACAAAGACCCCCAAAATAAAAAATTCCCTACCCTATTCTAAAATACAAAAATTACAAGCTCTTTTACCTTACCAGCCCTGAACAGGGCCCTTTGCGGGGCATGCCCCAAGAATTTCAGCTCTTTTGCCTGTTAAAAAAAACATACAATACCCCCCCCCCAACATTACAACCCACCACCCACATACCCCTAATCTAACCCAAACCCCCTTAAATAAACCTAACACTAATCCCCTGAAGATCTTCCTACCTTGTCTTCACCATCCAGGCTGTTCCGATCAGCCAATAGAATGCGAGCTCAATCTGATTGGCTGATTGGATCAGCCAATCGGATTGAACTTGATTCTGATTGGCTGATTCCATCAGCCAATCAGAATATTCCTACCTTAATTCCGATTGGCTGATAGAATCCTATCAGCCAATCGGAATTCGAGGGACGCCATCTTGGATGACGTCCCTTAAAGGAACCGTCATTCGTCGTCTAGTCGTCGGAAGAAGAGGATGGATCCGCGCTGGAGGTCTTCAAGATGGAGCCGGTCGTCATCGGATGGAAGAACATAGAAGATGCCGCTTGGAGAAGATGTTTGCCGGTCCGGATGTCCTCTTCTTGCCGGATAGGAGGAAGACTTTGGGGCACCGGATTATGGATCGCCAACCCCCGCTTGGGTTGGATGAAGATCTTGGAGCCAGGACGGATCGGTGATACCTGGATGGTGAAGACAAGGTAGGAAGATCTTCAGGGGATTAGTGTTAGGTTTATTTAAGGGGGTTTGGGTTAGATTAGGGGTATGTGGGTGGTGGGTTGTAATGTTGGGGGGGGGGTATTGTATGTTTTTTTTAACAGGCAAAAGAAATGAAATTCTTGGGGCATGCCCCGCAAAGGGCCCTGTTCAGGGCTGGTAAGGTAAAAGAGCTTGTAATTTTTGTATTTTAGAATAGGGTAGGGAATTTTTTATTTTGGGGGTCTTTGTTATTTTATTAGGGGGCTTAGAGTAGGTGTAATTAGTTTAAAATTGTTGTAATATTTTTCTTATGTTTGTAAATATTTTTTTATTTTCTGTAACTTAGTTCTTTTTTATTTTTTGTACTTTAGATAGTTTATTTAATTGTATTTATTTGTAGCAATTGTGTTTAATTAATTTATTGATAGTGTAGTGTTAGGTTAATTGTAGGTAATTGTAGGTAGTTTATTTAATTATTTTATTGATAGGGTAGTGTTAGGTTTAATTATATCTTAGGTTAGGATTTATTTTACAGGTAAATTTGTAATTATTTTAACTAGGTAACTATTAAATAGTTCTTAACTATTTAATAGCTATTGTACCTGGTTAAAATAAATACAAAGTTACCTGTAAAATAAATATTAATCCTAAAATAGCTATAATATAAATGTAATTTATATTGTAGCTATATTAGGATTTATTTTACAGGTAAGTATTTAGCTTTAAATAGGAATCATTTATTTAATAAGAGTTAATTTATTTCGTTAGATAAAAATTATATTTAACTTAGGGGGGTGTTAGTGTTAGGGTTAGACTTAGCTTTAGGGGTTAATACATTTATTAGAATAGCGGTGAGCTCCGGTCGGCAGATTAGGGGTTAATAATTGAAGGTAGGTGTCGGCGATGTTAGGGAGGGCAGATTAGGGGTTAATACTATTTATGATAGGGTTAGTGAGGCGGATTAGGGGTTAATAACTTTATTATAGTAGCGCTCAGGTCCGCTCGGCAGATTAGGGGTTAATAAGTGTAGGCAGGTGTCGGCGACGTTGAGGGGGGGCCGATTAGGGGTTAATACATATAATATAGGGGTCGGCGATGTTAGGGGCAGCAGATTAGGGGTACATAGGGATAACGTAGGTGGCGGCGATTTGCGGTCGGAAGATTAGGGGTTAATTATTTTAAGTAGCTTGCGGCGACGTTGTGGGGGGCAAGTTAGGGGTTAATAAATATAATATAGGGGTCGGCGGGGTTAGGGGCAGCAGATTAGGGGTACATAAGTATAACGTAGGTGGCGGTCGGCAGATTAGGGGTTAAAAATTTTAATCGAGTGGCGGCGATGTGGGGGGACCTCGGTTTAGGGGTACATAGGTAGTTTATGGGTGTTAGTGTACTTTAGGGTACAGTAGTTAAGAGCTTTATGAACCGGCGTTAGCCAGAAAGCTCTTAACTCCTGCTTTTTTCAGGCGGCTGGAATCTTGTCGTTAGAGCTCTAACGCTCACTGCAGAAACGACTCTAAATACCAGCGTTAGAAAGATCCCATTGAAAAGATAGGCTACGCAAATGGCGTAGGGGGATCTGCGGTATGGAAAAGTCGCGGCTGTAAAGTGAGCGTTAGACCCTTTAATCACTGACTCCAAATACCAGCGGGCGGCCAAAACCAGCGTTAGGAGCCTCTAACGCTGGTTTTGACGGCTACCGCCGAACTCTAAATCTAGGCCATAGGCAGGCGCAGCAAGCCTTGCGCTGACTATGAAAGTACCGTAACTGCCTAGAAGCCTTAACAAACACCTAACGCATGCGCAATATCCCCCCTAATCCGCTATCCCCCCACCACAATAAGTAATAAAATGTATTAACCCTTAATCGCCAAACCCCCCACAATGCAAAGTACCTAATTACACTATTAACCCCTAAAGTGCCATCCCCCACAATGCAAACTACCTATTAACGCGCTTAACCCCTAATCTGACAACCCCCCACAATGAAAATGACCTAATTAACCTATAAACCCCTATTCTGCCAACCTACAACAATGCAAATTACCTAATTAACCTATTAATCCCTAATCTACCAACCCCCAACAATGCAAAGTATAAACTAATAACTAAGCCCCCTAACCTAACACCCCCTAAATTACCCCAATTACAATACACTAATATAAAACAAAAAAAATACTAACTACATTAAAAATTAATAAACAAACAAAAAAAAAATAAAAAAAGCTAAGATTACAAAAATAACAAACTAAAACCCTATTTTGTAGGGCATTGTCCTAAAGAAATCAGCTCTTTTACACAAAAAATTCTAAGTCTCCCCTAACAGTACAACCCCCCACCCACTAGGGTGACTATATTGCCGCTTTAAAAAGGGACACATATGAAAAATACAAATGTCAGGGTTCTTATACAAAACATTTCTTTAAACAGCCCTGACATTTGTATTTTCCATATGTGTCCCTTTTTAAAGCAGCAATATGGTCACCCTACCACCCACCCAACTAACCAAAATAAAAAAGACCTAACTTAAAAAAATAATAATCCACCCATTGCCCCTAAAGTGGCTTTTGTATGGGCATTGCCCTTAAAAGGGCAATCAGCTCTTTTAGTGCCCATGAAAATAATACCTAACACTAACCACGAAATAGGAACTCACCATTCCTGAAATCCGGACATCCATCTTCTTCCATGCAAAGCAAAGTCTTCATCCAGGCGGTGAAGATCTTTTTCCAGGGTGGCACCATCTTCAATCTTCATCCTAGTGGCGTGGATGCAGAGCCGGATACGGATCAGCGGCGCGGTAATCTGACGTGGAGGGTCCTCCTCATGTGATCGTCCACCACACACTGAAGATTGAATGCAAGGTACCCCTTGCATTCCTATTGGCTGAAAATTTTAAATCAGCCAATAGGTTGAGAGCTGCTTGCATCCTATTGGCTGATTTGATCAGCCAATAGGATGTAAGCAGCTCTCATCCTATTGGCTGATTTGAATTTTTTATTTTAATGTAAAGATAGGATTTTTATTTTTTAATAATTTTTAAATATTTTTTAAGGTAGTCTTTTGTTATTTTATGTAATTGCAGTTTAATTTGGGGTTAATTTAGGGGGTGTTAGGTTATTGGGCTTAGTTATTAGATTGATCCTTTGCATTGTGGGGGGTTGGCCTTTTTGGTGTTAATAACTTTTGGCCAGATTAGGAGTTTTGCGTTATGAGCGGCTCAGTAATAACTTGCAAGTTATTTCCACTGTTCACCTTTAATAGCGCTGCTATTACAGGTTTTCCAAAAACCTGCATTTATGGGCAATATGGCAGCGTTTATTTCAATACCGCAGACAAACATCAGCGCTGCTTTGAGCCGGTTTTACATGCACGATTTCCCCATAGTCATCAATGGGGAGAGACGGCTAAAAAAAAGCCTTACACCTGCAGTAAAGGAGCGTAAAGCTCCGTAACGCAGCCCCATTGATTCCTATGGGGAAAGAAAATTTATGTTTAAACCTAAAACCCTAACATAAACCCCGAGTCTAAACACCCCTAATCTGCTGCCCCTGACATCGCCGACACCTACATTACACTTTGTAATCCCTAATCTGCCGCTCCTGACATCGCCAACACCTACATTACACTTATTGACCCCTAATCTGCCACCCCCAACGTCGCTGCCACCACTATACTAAAGTTATTAACCTCTAAACCTCTGGCCTCCAAAATCACTAACACTAAATAAATATATTAACCCCTAAACCTAACCCTAAATCTAACCTTAAGTCTAACCCTAACCCTAACACCCCTAACTTTAATATAATTAAAATAAATCTAAATAAAAATTACTATTATTACCTAAATAATTCCTATTTAAAACTAAATACTTACCTGTAAAATAAACCCTAAGCTAGATAGAATATAACTAATAGTTACATTGTAGCTATCTTAGGTTTAATTTTTATTTCACAGCTAAGTTTGTATTTATTTTAACTAGGTAGACTAGTTAGTAAATAGTTATTAACTATTTACTAACTACCTAGTTAAAATAAATACAAAGTTACTTGTAAAATAAAACCTAACCTGCCTCACACTAACACCTAACATTACACTAAAATTAAATTAATTAAATACAATTAAATAAATTACAAAAAAAATAAACACTAAATTACACAAAATAAAAAAGAAATGATCAAATATTTAAACTAATTACACCTAATCTAATAGCCCTATCAAAATAAAAAAGCCCCCCCCCCCCCCAAAAAAAAAAAAACAAGCCTAAACTAAACTGCCAATAGCCCTCAAAGGGGCCTTTTGTGGGGCATTGCCCCAAAGAAATCAGCTCTTTTACCTGTAAAAAAAAAAATACAAACAACCCACAACAGTAAAATCCACCACCCACACATCCAAACCCCCCAAATAAAATCCTATCTAAAAAACCTAAGCTCCCCATTGCCCTGGAAAGGGCATTTGGATGGGCATTGCCCTTAAAAGGGCTGTCCAAAGTCCCTAATCTAAAAATAAAACCCACCCAATAAACCCTAAAAAAACCTAACACTATTATTATTATTATCAGTAATTTGTAGAGCGCCAACAGATTCCGCAGCGCTAACCCCCGAAGATCCACTTACAGTTTTTGAAGACCGGACATCCATCCTCATCCAGCCAGGAGAAGTCTTCATCCAAGCGGCAAGAAGTCCTCAGCGAAGCCGGGAGAGTCTTCATCCAAGCGTCAAGAAGTCGTCCTCCAGGAGGGCAGAAGTCTTCATCCAGATGGCATCTTCAATCTTCATCCTTCCAACACGGAGCGGCTCCATCTTCAAGACATCCGGCACGGAGCATCCTCTTCTTTTGATTCCTCTTGAAGAATGAAGTTTCCTTTAAATATCAAATTTTCTTTAAATGTCATCCAAGATTGCGTCCCTTGAATTTAAATTGTCTGATAGAATTCTATCAGCCAATCGGAATTAAAGGGTAAAAAATGCAATTGGCTGATGCAATCAGCAAATAGGATTGAGTTTCAATCCTATTGGCTGATCCAATCAGCCAATAGGATTGAGCTTGCATTCTATTGGCTGTTCCAATCATGTAATCTTGTCCATAGTGCTCAAGTCATGTGCATGCTTCCTACCTAGGTATCTCTTTAACAAAGAATACTATGCGAACAAATCAAATTTGATAATATAAGTAAATTGGAAACTTCTTAAAAATTGTAAACTTTGTCTGAATCACAATAGAAAATATTGGGTTTCATGCCTCTTTAAAGAGACAGTCTAGTCCAAAACAAACTTTCATTATTCAGATAGGGCATGTAATTTTAAACAATTTTCCAATTTACTTCTATCACCAATTTTGCTTTGTTCTTTTGGTATTTGAAAGCTAAATCAAGGAGGTTCATATGCTAATTTATAAGCCCTTGAAGGCCGCTTCTTAGCTCAGAGCATTTTGACAGTTTTTCACCACTACAGGGTGTTAGTTCATGTGTTTCATACAGATAACACTGTGCTTGTGCACATGGAGTTCCTAGGAGCCAGCACTGATTGGTTACAATGGAAGTCTATCAAAAGAACTGAAATAAGGGGGCAGTTTGCTGAGGCCTAGATACAAGATAATCACAGATGTAAAAAGTGTATTAATATAACTGTGTTGGTTATGCAAAACTAGGGAATGGGTAATAAAGGGATTACCTATCTTTTAAAACAATAAATATTATGGTGTAGACTGTCCCTTTAAGCTTGAATTAATTACATGAAGACTATTTACATTTTTACATTTTGGGTGCTAGTTTCTTCTATACCTTAAGTAAAGCATTATTATTTACACTATAATACACAACTACATGAAGAACTCCACCACTTGTTGCACACAAAAAAGAAGCGTTATTGATTGTGCTTGAAAGACATTAATGCACAAAAGTGCTAAACATTTTGTAATCTAGACCATAATGTTTCCATGCACTATCTGTATAGTAGCCTTGTTATCAGGACAGGGAGACAATCCTCCTACAATCTATTTTTTTTTGTATTGCGGTAAGTCAATAACATTTTTTTACAGCGTTGCAGCAAAAGTGACATTTTAGCTCTGCAATATTTTACTGTTCTATTTCAAAGCAGAAACATTGTGTTAGAATATTATTTGTTTTGATCTTGTAATGAACTCTGCTAGATAAATATAGTTATTTTAGTAAATGTTTTATATAATATTGTTTACTACATAGCCTACCCTGAATGATAAGATACTAAAGAAAAATGTACAAAGGAAAATGTCACCATAGCTCTCAGTTAAATTGTCTGAGTAATTAAGATCTCAAAAGCATTTCTTAGGAGAAAACGTTAAAAATTTTCCCTCAGGTGTTTCATAAACGAGTTTGTTTCCATCTTTAATTCCTTCTCTGTGTAGTTTGTGCAATGAACTCTGGGTTGCCGCATATCTAACATAGTCAAAACAACTAAAATTCTCTTTTAAGGGTCAAACACTATGGCATCTATTTATCAAGCCGTCAACCGCAAATACGCTGGAATTCCGCAAGCCTGATTCGCCTTAGTTATCAAACCCTACAAACCAGCAAAAGTAGAATTTAGTGACGTAACATACGATCCGCCGGACTCAGTCCGACACAGATCGATGCTTACGTCACTACAGATGTTCCGAATGCAAGTTTGGCACAATCTGACTACTTTTGTAAGTTATCAAATTTCTACCAGGTACGCTCGCTACTATTCCGACCCAGCGTACCTGGTTTTCAATCCGCCGCCCTCGAGGCGGCGTATGCCATAGGAGTCAATGGGAGTTGGAAAGCAGCGAAAGCTTATGTTTGCTGCTGCCCAATATCCCTTTGATTGCTATGGGAATGTTGACACCTAACACCCTAACATGTACATTCTATATATATACATACAACAATCAAGAGAAAATAATCAGAATGATTCAGCTCACAGAAATGATAGTTTTTTTCAAGATGTAGTATTAGATTCTAGAGTTCCCAAAGCCAAGGAATGTTGTTTTTGGTCAATACAAATGGACAATGGTAAATGATTGCCTTCTTACCAGAAGTAACCCCAATCATATGAGGTAATGTGAACGCACGGGATGGACCCCAGATGTGAAGGTCCTCTATTGTAACGATTCCTCTCCTGTGATGTCTTTGCTTGTTGGGACACTTTCAAACAATGGATACACTTTTCTGGTAAAAACTTCCTGTTTTCTCTGCAACCTTGTATCTTTGTATCTCCCAGGAGTATGGTTGAGTAGTATAATTTTTCAGCAGAGTATTTAAGGAAAAAGAAAGATAAGACACACTCACTTAGATTTAGAGTTCCGCGTTAGCTGTCAAAAGCAGCGTTTAGGGCTCCTAACGCTGCTTTTGGCCGCCTGCAGGTATTTAGAGTCAGGCAGGTACAGGTCTACCGCTCACTTCCCTACCGCTATTCCAGGCTACCGCAGATCCCCTTACACCAATTGCGTATCCTATCTTTTCAATGGGATCTGCCTAACGCTGGTATTTTGAGTCTTGGGAGAAGTGAGCGGTAGAGCCTCTACCGACAAGACTCCAACCGCAAAAAAAAGTCAGTAGTTAAGAGCTTTATGGGCTAACGCCGGAATATAAAGCTCTTAACAACTGTGCTCTAAAGTACACTAAAACCCATAAACTACCTATGTACCCCTAAACCGAGGCCCCCCCACATCGCCGCCACTGTAATAAAATTTTTTAACCCCTAATCTGCCGACCGGACACCGCTGCCACCTACATTATCCTTATGAACCCCTAATCTGCTGCCGCTAACATCGCCGACCCCTATATTATATTTATTAACCCCTAATCTAACCCCCCCAATGTCGTGCTACCTAACTACACTTATTAACCCCTAATCTGCCGACCGGACCTCGCCGCCACTATAATAAATGTATTAACCCCTAAACCGCCGCACTCCCGCCTCGCAAACACTATAATAAATTGTATTAACCCCTAATCTGCCCTCCCTAACATCGCCGCCACCTACCTACAATTATTAACCCCTAATCTCCCGCCCACACCGTCGCCGCTACTATAATAAATTTATTAAACCCTAAACCTAACTCTAACCCTAACCCTAACAACCCCCTAATATAAATATTCTTTAAATTAAACTAAATAATATTCCTAAAATTAACTAAATTATTCCTATTTAAAACTAAATACTTACCTATAAAATAAACCCTAATATAGCTACAATATAACTAATAGTTACATTGTAGCTATTTTAGGATTTATATTTATTTTACAGGCAACTTTGTATTTATTTTAACTAGGTACAATGGCTATTAAAAAGTTAATAACTATTTAATAGCTACCTAGTTAAAATAAGTACAAAATTACCTGTAAAATAAATCCTAACCTAAGTTACAATTAAACCTAACACTACACTATCAATAAATTAATTAAATAAATCATCTACAATTACATAAAATAAAATACAATAAAATAAACTATTCTATAATACAAAAAAGACAAACACTAAATTACAAAAAATAAAAAAGAATTACAAGCAGTTTAAAATAATCAGCTCTTTTGCATGAAAATAAAAATACAATACCCCCACCAACATTACAACCCACCACCCACATACCCCTACTCTAACCCACCCAAACCCCCCTTAAAAAAAACTATCACTAACCCCCTGAAGATCTCCCCACCTTGAGTCGTCTTCACTCAGCCGAGCCGAATTCTTCATCCAAGGTGCGCAGAGGAGGTCCATCATCCGGTAGAAGTCTTGATCCAAGCGAGGCAAGAAGAGGTCCTCCATCCGGTAGAAGTCTTCATCCAAGCGGGGCAAGAAGAGGTCCTCCATCTGGTAGAAGTCTTCATCCAGGCGGCGTCTTCAATCTTCATCCATCCGGAGCGGAGCAGAGCATCTTCAAAGGAGCCGACGCGGAGCCATCCTCTTCTACTGACGGACTAACAACGAATGAAGGTTCCTTTTAGGGACATCATCCAAGATGGTGTCCCTTCAATTCCGATTGACTGATAGAATTCTATCAGCCAATCGGAATTAAGGTAGAAGCAAAAGAGCTGATTACTTTGGGGCAAGCAGTTTAAAATAATCAGCTCTTTTGCATGAAAATAAAAATACAATACCCCCACCAACATTACAACCCACCACCCACATACCCCTACTCTAACCCACCCAAACCCCCCTTAAAAAAAACTATCACTAACCCCCTGAAGATCTCCCCACCTTGAGTCGTCTTCACTCAGCCGAGCCGAATTCTTCATCCAAGGTGCGCAGAGGAGGTCCATCATCCGGTAGAAGTCTTGATCCAAGCGAGGCAAGAAGAGGTCCTCCATCCGGTAGAAGTCTTCATCCAAGCGGGGCAAGAAGAGGTCCTCCATCTGGTAGAAGTCTTCATCCAGGCGGCGTCTTCAATCTTCATCCATCCGGAGCGGAGCAGAGCATCTTCAAAGGAGCCGACGCGGAGCCATCCTCTTCTACTGACGGACTAACAACGAATGAAGGTTCCTTTTAGGGACATCATCCAAGATGGTGTCCCTTCAATTCCGATTGACTGATAGAATTCTATCAGCCAATCGGAATTAAGGTAGAAGCAAAAGAGCTGATTACTTTGGGGCAAGGCCCCGCAAAAAGCCCTTTTAAGGGCTGGTAAAAGAGCTGATTACTTTTGTATTTTAGAATAGGGTAGGGAATTTTTTATTTTGGGAGTCTTTGTTATTTTATTAGGGGGCTTAGAGTAGGTGTAATTAGTTTAAAATTGTTGTAATATTTTTCTTATGTTTGTAAATATTTTTTTATTTTCTGTAACTTAGTTCTTTTTTATTTTTTGTACTTTAGATAGTTTATTTAATTGTATTTATTTGTAGCAATTGTGTTTAATTAATTTATTGATAGTGTAGTGTTAGGTTAATTGTAGGTAATTGTAGGTAGTTTATTTAATTATTTTATTGATAGGGTAGTGTTAGGTTTAATTATATCTTAGGTTAGGATTTATTTTACAGGTAAATTTGTAATTATTTTAACTAGGTAACTATTAAATAGTTCTTAACTATTTAATAGCTATTGTACCTGGTTAAAATAAATACAAAGTTACCTGTAAAATAAATATTAATCCTAAAATAGCTATAATATAAATGTAATTTATATTGTAGCTATATTAGGATTTATTTTACAGGTAAGTATTTAGCTTTAAATAGGAATCATTTATTTAATAAGAGTTAATTTATTTCGTTAGATAAAAATTATATTTAACTTAGGGGGGGTGTTAGTGTTAGGGTTAGACTTAGCTTTAGGGGTTAATACATTTATTAGAATAGCGGTGAGCTCCGGTCGGCAGATTAGGGGTTAATAATTGAAGGTAGGTGTCGGCGATGTTAGGGAGGGCAGATTAGGGGTTAATACTATTTATGATAGGGTTAGTGAGGCGGATTAGGGGTTAATAACTTTATTATAGTAGCGCTCAGGTCCGCTCGGCAGATTAGGGGTTAATAAGTGTAGGCAGGTGTCGGCGACGTTGAGGGGGGCAGATTAGGGGTTAATAAATATAATATAGGGGTCGGCGATGTTAGGGGCAGCAGATTAGGGGTACATAGGGATAACGTAGGTGGCGGCGATTTGCGGTCGGAAGATTAGGGGTTAATTATTTTAAGTAGCTTGCGGCGACGTTGTGGGGGGCAAGTTAGGGGTTAATAAATATAATATAGGGGTCGGCGGGGTTAGGGGCAGCAGATTAGGGGTACATAAGTATAACGTAGGTGGCGGTCGGCAGATTAGGGGTTAAAAATTTTAATCGAGTGGCGGCGATGTGGGGGGGACCTCGGTTTAGGGGTACATAGGTAGTTTATGGGTGTTAGTGTACTTTAGGGTACAGTAGTTAAGAGCTTTATGAACCGGCGTTAGCCAGAAAGCTCTTAACTCCTGCTTTTTTCAGGCGGCTGGAATCTTGTCGTTAGAGCTCTAACGCTCACTGCAGAAACGACTCTAAATACCAGCGTTAGAAAGATCCCATTGAAAAGATAGGCTACGCAAATGGCGTAGGGGGATCTGCGGTATGGAAAAGTCGCGGCTGTAAAGTGAGCGTTAGACCCTTTAATCACTGACTCCAAATACCAGCGGGCGGCCAAAACCAGCGTTAGGAGCCTCTAACGCTGGTTTTGACGGCTACCGCCGAACTCTAAATCTAGGCCATAGGCAGGCGCAGCAAGCCTTGCGCTGACTATGAAAGTACCGTAACTGCCTAGAAGCCTTAACAAACACCTAACGCATGCGCAATATCCCCCCTAATCCGCTATCCCCCCACCACAATAAGTAATAAAATGTATTAACCCTTAATCGCCAAACCCCCCACAATGCAAAGTACCTAATTACACTATTAACCCCTAAAGTGCCATCCCCCACAATGCAAACTACCTATTAACGCGCTTAACCCCTAATCTGACAACCCCCCACAATGAAAATGACCTAATTAACCTATAAACCCCTATTCTGCCAACCTACAACAATGCAAATTACCTAATTAACCTATTAATCCCTAATCTACCAACCCCCAACAATGCAAAGTATAAACTAATAACTAAGCCCCCTAACCTAACACCCCCTAAATTACCCCAATTACAATACACTAATATAAAACAAAAAAAATACTAACTACATTAAAAATTAATAAACAAACAAAAAAAAAATAAAAAAAGCTAAGATTACAAAAATAACAAACTAAAACCCTATTTTGTAGGGCATTGTCCTAAAGAAATCAGCTCTTTTACACAAAAAATTCTAAGTCTCCCCTAACAGTACAACCCCCCACCCACTAGGGTGACTATATTGCCGCTTTAAAAAGGGACACATATGAAAAATACAAATGTCAGGGTTCTTATACAAAACATTTCTTTAAACAGCCCTGACATTTGTATTTTCCATATGTGTCCCTTTTTAAAGCAGCAATATGGTCACCCTACCACCCACCCAACTAACCAAAATAAAAAAGACCTAACTTAAAAAAATAATAATCCACCCATTGCCCCTAAAGTGGCTTTTGTATGGGCATTGCCCTTAAAAGGGCAATCAGCTCTTTTAGTGCCCATGAAAATAATACCTAACACTAACCACGAAATAGGAACTCACCATTCCTGAAATCCGGACATCCATCTTCTTCCATGCAAAGCAAAGTCTTCATCCAGGCGGTGAAGATCTTTTTCCAGGGTGGCACCATCTTCAATCTTCATCCTAGTGGCGTGGATGCAGAGCCGGATACGGATCAGCGGCGCGGTAATCTGACGTGGAGGGTCCTCCTCATGTGATCGTCCACCACACACTGAAGATTGAATGCAAGGTACCCCTTGCATTCCTATTGGCTGAAAATTTTAAATCAGCCAATAGGTTGAGAGCTGCTTGCATCCTATTGGCTGATTTGATCAGCCAATAGGATGTAAGCAGCTCTCATCCTATTGGCTGATTTGAATTTTTTATTTTAATGTAAAGATAGGATTTTTATTTTTTAATAATTTTTAAATATTTTTTAAGGTAGTCTTTTGTTATTTTATGTAATTGCAGTTTAATTTGGGGTTAATTTAGGGGGGTGTTAGGTTATTGGGCTTAGTTATTAGATTGATCCTTTGCATTGTGGGGGGTTGGCCTTTTTGGTGTTAATAACTTTTGGCCAGATTAGGAGTTTTGCGTTATGAGCGGCTCGGTAATAACTTGCAAGTTATTTCCACTGTTCACCTTTAATAGCGCTGCTATTACAGGTTTTCCAAAAACCTGCATTTATGGGCAATATGGCAGCGTTTATTTCAATACCGCAGACAAACATCAGCGCTGCTTTGAGCCGGTTTTACATGCACGATTTCCCCATAGTCATCAATGGGGAGAGACGGCTAAAAAAAAGCCTTACACCTGCAGTAAAGGAGCGTAAAGCTCCGTAACGCAGCCCCATTGATTCCTATGGGGAAAGAAAATTTATGTTTAAACCTAAAACCCTAACATAAACCCCGAGTCTAAACACCCCTAATCTGCTGCCCCTGACATCGCCGACACCTACATTACACTTTGTAATCCCTAATCTGCCGCTCCTGACATCGCCAACACCTACATTACACTTATTGACCCCTAATCTGCCACCCCCAACGTCGCTGCCACCACTATACTAAAGTTATTAACCTCTAAACCTCTGGCCTCCAAAATCACTAACACTAAATAAATATATTAACCCCTAAACCTAACCCTAAATCTAACCTTAAGTCTAACCCTAACCCTAACACCCCTAACTTTAATATAATTAAAATAAATCTAAATAAAAATTACTATTATTACCTAAATAATTCCTATTTAAAACTAAATACTTACCTGTAAAATAAACCCTAAGCTAGATAGAATATAACTAATAGTTACATTGTAGCTATCTTAGGTTTAATTTTTATTTCACAGCTAAGTTTGTATTTATTTTAACTAGGTAGACTAGTTAGTAAATAGTTATTAACTATTTACTAACTACCTAGTTAAAATAAATACAAAGTTACTTGTAAAATAAAACCTAACCTGCCTCACACTAACACCTAACATTACACTAAAATTAAATTAATTAAATACAATTAAATAAATTACAAAAAAAATAAACACTAAATTACACAAAATAAAAAAGAAATGATCAAATATTTAAACTAATTACACCTAATCTAATAGCCCTATCAAAATAAAAAAGCCCCCCCCCCCAAAAAAAAAAAACAAGCCTAAACTAAACTGCCAATAGCCCTCAAAGGGGCCTTTTGTGGGGCATTGCCCCAAAGAAATCAGCTCTTTTACCTGTAAAAAAAAAATACAAACAACCCACAACAGTAAAATCCACCACCCACACATCCAAACCCCCCAAATAAAATCCTATCTAAAAAACCTAAGCTCCCCATTGCCCTGGAAAGGGCATTTGGATGGGCATTGCCCTTAAAAGGGCTGTCCAAAGTCCCTAATCTAAAAATAAAACCCACCCAATAAACCCTAAAAAAACCTAACACTATTATTATTATTATCAGTAATTTGTAGAGCGCCAACAGATTCCGCAGCGCTAACCCCCGAAGATCCACTTACAGTTTTTGAAGACCGGACATCCATCCTCATCCAGCCAGGAGAAGTCTTCATCCAAGCGGCAAGAAGTCCTCAGCGAAGCCGGGAGAGTCTTCATCCAAGCGTCAAGAAGTCGTCCTCCAGGAGGGCAGAAGTCTTCATCCAGATGGCATCTTCAATCTTCATCCTTCCAACACGGAGCGGCTCCATCTTCAAGACATCCGGCACGGAGCATCCTCTTCTTTTGATTCCTCTTGAAGAATGAAGTTTCCTTTAAATATCAAATTTTCTTTAAATGTCATCCAAGATTGCGTCCCTTGAATTTAAATTGTCTGATAGAATTCTATCAGCCAATCGGAATTAAAGGGTAAAAAATGCAATTGGCTGATGCAATCAGCAAATAGGATTGAGTTTCAATCCTATTGGCTGATCCAATCAGCCAATAGGATTGAGCTTGCATTCTATTGGCTGTTCCAATCATGTAATCTTGTCCATAGTGCTCAAGTCATGTGCATGCTTCCTACCTAGGTATCTCTTTAACAAAGAATACTATGCGAACAAATCAAATTTGATAATATAAGTAAATTGGAAACTTCTTAAAAATTGTAAACTTTGTCTGAATCACAATAGAAAATATTGGGTTTCATGCCTCTTTAAAGAGACAGTCTAGTCCAAAACAAACTTTCATTATTCAGATAGGGCATGTAATTTTAAACAATTTTCCAATTTACTTCTATCACCAATTTTGCTTTGTTCTTTTGGTATTTGAAAGCTAAATCAAGGAGGTTCATATGCTAATTTATAAGCCCTTGAAGGCCGCTTCTTAGCTCAGAGCATTTTGACAGTTTTTCACCACTACAGGGTGTTAGTTCATGTGTTTCATACAGATAACACTGTGCTTGTGCACATGGAGTTCCTAGGAGCCAGCACTGATTGGTTACAATGGAAGTCTATCAAAAGAACTGAAATAAGGGGGCAGTTTGCTGAGGCCTAGATACAAGATAATCACAGATGTAAAAAGTGTATTAATATAACTGTGTTGGTTATGCAAAACTAGGGAATGGGTAATAAAGGGATTACCTATCTTTTAAAACAATAAATATTATGGTGTAGACTGTCCCTTTAAGCTTGAATTAATTACATGAAGACTATTTACATTTTTACATTTTGGGTGCTAGTTTCTTCTATACCTTAAGTAAAGCATTATTATTTACACTATAATACACAACTACATGAAGAACTCCACCACTTGTTGCACACAAAAAAGAAGCGTTATTGATTGTGCTTGAAAGACATTAATGCACAAAAGTGCTAAACATTTTGTAATCTAGACCATAATGTTTCCATG
Organism: Bombina bombina; assembly: GCF_027579735.1. NCBI lineage: Eukaryota > Metazoa > Chordata > Amphibia > Anura > Bombinatoridae > Bombina > Bombina bombina. The sequence continues at coordinate 1,052,585,131 of NC_069499.1, read as the reverse complement.
CACTATCTGTATAGTAGCCTTGTTATCAGGACAGGGAGACAATCCTCCTACAATCTATTTTTTTTTGTATTGCGGTAAGTCAATAACATTTTTTTACAGCGTTGCAGCAAAAGTGACATTTTAGCTCTGCAATATTTTACTGTTCTATTTCAAAGCAGAAACATTGTGTTAGAATATTATTTGTTTTGATCTTGTAATGAACTCTGCTAGATAAATATAGTTATTTTAGTAAATGTTTTATATAATATTGTTTACTACATAGCCTACCCTGAATGATAAGATACTAAAGAAAAATGTACAAAGGAAAATGTCACCATAGCTCTCAGTTAAATTGTCTGAGTAATTAAGATCTCAAAAGCATTTCTTAGGAGAAAACGTTAAAAATTTTCCCTCAGGTGTTTCATAAACGAGTTTGTTTCCATCTTTAATTCCTTCTCTGTGTAGTTTGTGCAATGAACTCTGGGTTGCCGCATATCTAACATAGTCAAAACAACTAAAATTCTCTTTTAAGGGTCAAACACTATGGCATCTATTTATCAAGCCGTCAACCGCAAATACGCTGGAATTCCGCAAGCCTGATTCGCCTTAGTTATCAAACCCTACAAACCAGCAAAAGTAGAATTTAGTGACGTAACATACGATCCGCCGGACTCAGTCCGACACAGATCGATGCTTACGTCACTACAGATGTTCCGAATGCAAGTTTGGCACAATCTGACTACTTTTGTAAGTTATCAAATTTCTACCAGGTACGCTCGCTACTATTCCGACCCAGCGTACCTGGTTTTCAATCCGCCGCCCTCGAGGCGGCGTATGCCATAGGAGTCAATGGGAGTTGGAAAGCAGCGAAAGCTTATGTTTGCTGCTGCCCAATATCCCTTTGATTGCTATGGGAATGTTGACACCTAACACCCTAACATGTACATTCTATATATATACATACAACAATCAAGAGAAAATAATCAGAATGATTCAGCTCACAGAAATGATAGTTTTTTTCAAGATGTAGTATTAGATTCTAGAGTTCCCAAAGCCAAGGAATGTTGTTTTTGGTCAATACAAATGGACAATGGTAAATGATTGCCTTCTTACCAGAAGTAACCCCAATCATATGAGGTAATGTGAACGCACGGGATGGACCCCAGATGTGAAGGTCCTCTATTGTAACGATTCCTCTCCTGTGATGTCTTTGCTTGTTGGGACACTTTCAAACAATGGATACACTTTTCTGGTAAAAACTTCCTGTTTTCTCTGCAACCTTGTATCTTTGTATCTCCCAGGAGTATGGTTGAGTAGTATAATTTTTCAGCAGAGTATTTAAGGAAAAAGAAAGATAAGACACACTCACTTAGATTTAGAGTTCCGCGTTAGCTGTCAAAAGCAGCGTTTAGGGCTCCTAACGCTGCTTTTGGCCGCCTGCAGGTATTTAGAGTCAGGCAGGTACAGGTCTACCGCTCACTTCCCTACCGCTATTCCAGGCTACCGCAGATCCCCTTACACCAATTGCGTATCCTATCTTTTCAATGGGATCTGCCTAACGCTGGTATTTTGAGTCTTGGGAGAAGTGAGCGGTAGAGCCTCTACCGACAAGACTCCAACCGCAAAAAAAAGTCAGTAGTTAAGAGCTTTATGGGCTAACGCCGGAATATAAAGCTCTTAACAACTGCGCTCTAAAGTACACTAAAACCCATAAACTACCTATGTACCCCTAAACCGAGGCCCCCCCCACATCGCCGCCACTGTAATAAAAAATTTTAACCCCTAATCTGCCGACCGGACACCGCTGCCACCTACATTATCCTTATGAACCCCTAATCTGCTGCCGCTAACATCGCCGACCCCTATATTATATTTATTAACCCCTAATCTAACCCCCCCAATGTCGTGCTACCTAACTACACTTATTAACCCCTAATCTGCCGACCGGACCTCGCCGCCACTATAATAAATGTATTAACCCCTAAACCGCCGCACTCCCGCCTCGCAAACACTATAATAAATTGTATTAACCCCTAATCTGCCCTCCCTAACATCGCCGCCACCTACCTACAATTATTAACCCCTAATCTCCCGCCCACACCGTCGCCGCTACTATAATAAATTTATTAAACCCTAAACCTAACTCTAACCCTAACCCTAACAACCCCCTAATATAAATATTCTTTAAATTAAACTAAATAATATTCCTAAAATTAACTAAATTATTCCTATTTAAAACTAAATACTTACCTATAAAATAAACCCTAATATAGCTACAATATAACTAATAGTTACATTGTAGCTATATTAGGGTTTATATTTATTTTACAGGCAACTTTTGTATTTATTTTAACTAGGTACAATGGCTATTAAAAAGTTAATAACTATTTAATAGCTACCTAGTTAAAATAAGTACAAAATTACCTGTAAAATAAATCCTAACCTAAGTTACAATTAAACCTAACACTACACTATCAATAAATTAATTAAATAAATCATCTACAATTACATAAAATAAAATACAATAAAATAAACTATTCTATAATACAAAAAAGACAAACACTAAATTACAAAAAATAAAAAAGAATTACAAGCAGTTTAAAATAATCAGCTCTTTTGCATGAAAATAAAAATACAATACCCCCACCAACATTACAACCCACCACCCACATACCCCTACTCTAACCCACCCAAACCCCCCTTAAAAAAAACTATCACTAACCCCCTGAAGATCTCCCCACCTTGAGTCGTCTTCACTCAGCCGAGCCGAATTCTTCATCCAAGGTGCGCAGAGGAGGTCCATCATCCGGTAGAAGTCTTGATCCAAGCGAGGCAAGAAGAGGTCCTCCATCCGGTAGAAGTCTTCATCCAAGCGGGGCAAGAAGAGGTCCTCCATCTGGTAGAAGTCTTCATCCAGGCGGCGTCTTCAATCTTCATCCATCCGGAGCGGAGCAGAGCATCTTCAAAGGAGCCGACGCGGAGCCATCCTCTTCTACTGACGGACTAACAACGAATGAAGGTTCCTTTTAGGGACATCATCCAAGATGGTGTCCCTTCAATTCCGATTGACTGATAGAATTCTATCAGCCAATCGGAATTAAGGTAGAAGCAAAAGAGCTGATTACTTTGGGGCAAGCAGTTTAAAATAATCAGCTCTTTTGCATGAAAATAAAAATACAATACCCCCACCAACATTACAACCCACCACCCACATACCCCTACTCTAACCCACCCAAACCCCCCTTAAAAAAAACTATCACTAACCCCCTGAAGATCTCCCCACCTTGAGTCGTCTTCACTCAGCCGAGCCGAATTCTTCATCCAAGGTGCGCAGAGGAGGTCCATCATCCGGTAGAAGTCTTGATCCAAGCGAGGCAAGAAGAGGTCCTCCATCCGGTAGAAGTCTTCATCCAAGCGGGGCAAGAAGAGGTCCTCCATCTGGTAGAAGTCTTCATCCAGGCGGCGTCTTCAATCTTCATCCATCCGGAGCGGAGCAGAGCATCTTCAAAGGAGCCGACGCGGAGCCATCCTCTTCTACTGACGGACTAACAACGAATGAAGGTTCCTTTTAGGGACATCATCCAAGATGGTGTCCCTTCAATTCCGATTGACTGATAGAATTCTATCAGCCAATCGGAATTAAGGTAGAAGCAAAAGAGCTGATTACTTTGGGGCAAGGCCCCGCAAAAAGCCCTTTTAAGGGCTGGTAAAAGAGCTGATTACTTTTGTATTTTAGAATAGGGTAGGGAATTTTTTATTTGGGGGGCTTTTATATTTTATTAGGGGGCTTAGATTAGGTGTAATTAGTTTAAACTGCTTGTAATTCTTTTCTATTTTTTGTAATTTAGTGTTTTTTTTGTATTATAGAATAGTTTGTGTAATTTATTTAATTAATTTAATGATAGTGTAGTGTTAGGTTTAATTGTAACTTAGGTTAGGATTTATTTTACATGTCATTTTGTATTTATTTTAACTAGGTAGCTATTAAATAGTTATTAACTATTTAATAGCTATTGTACCTAGTTAAAATAAATACAAAGTTGCCTGTAAAATAAATATAAATCCTAAAATAGCTTTATTGCGTTTAAAATAGAGTTACAAGAGGGTGGAGACGCAGCTCCAAGGCGTACAATGCAATAATAACTGTGGGTTTTATAGTAAACAATATATAGTGTCATAGGAGGAAATTAGGATAAAGTAACTGGGGGGGAAAAGGGGAGGGAGAGGGGGGGTGGTCCCAGTCCGTCCGTGCCTCCAGCGCTCACACCCAGTCAGTGAAGTGTTTTGAAGCTCCCATAGCCGGGGACAATTAGTCTTTGTCTGTATTTCTGTTTAGGGTCTGTGCTTTACATAATAGGTCCAGAGTTGTGTGAACTCCGCGTAGGAGTTCATTTTATCGTACTTGAGGTGGTAGTATTCCTCTAGTTCTATAATTTCAGTGACCTTTTGGATCCACATGTCTGTAGTGGGGGAGTCTCTACTTCTCCAGTTTTTAGCTATTAGGATTTAAATTCCATTAATCATAATGTTTAAAAGACGGGCATATGGTTTATATTTAATTGTTGGGAAAGGTTTGTGCAGTAACCACATCAGAGGGTCCAGGGGCAATTGGGCTTCCAGTATAATTTCTATCTCTGAGATCACGGTTTTCCAGAAGTTCTGGATGGCATTGCACCACCACCACATATGGGCTGTGTCGCTATTTACATGGCCGCAGCACCAGCACCTGTTACTTCGGGTGCGGAATAGGCGGTGCAGCTTTCTTGGAGTGAGGTACCACCTATGCAGTAGCTTGAAATTAATCTCTAAGATAGAGGAGGAGATTGAGGATCTCATTGTGGCTCGGAAGATCTGTGTGCCTGTTTGGGGCAGGATAATGACCCCTAGGTCCCTCTCCCAGCTTTCTAAGAATGATGGTATGTGGCCAGGCGGCGTGTGTGTCAAAATTTTTATATATTGTCGATAGAGTATATCTTATTGGGGGTTTTTGGACACAAAGGGACTCGAAGTTGGTCAAGGGTCTGATCATATTTCCATGGCCTGGGTGTTTGTTGATGTAGTGTATTGTTTGTCTATAAGTAAACCAATTGGCAAAGCACTCATGTCCTCTAGAAATTAGCTCAGTTTGTGAGAGTAGTGTTTCGTTGTTGGTTAGTGTGTGAACAGTGAAGTCTCTGTTTGGGGTGTCTACCGTGGTTTTGGGGGTGAGGGGTCTAACCACAAATTCACCGTTTTCTATCAAGGAGGTCAATGGGGAGGGGACCGACGAAACAAAGAGCGTTGTGTTGATGGTGTGTTCCCACATTCGGAAGGTCTCTTGTATGATCGGGTTATCAGTTCTGACCTTTCTAAAAAAGTTAGGGTTGCTCCAGCATAATCTTCCCAGATGTGGCCTGCCCATTATAAGGAGTTCAAGAGGTACCCATCTTTTGTGTGCGTAGTGGATGTTCCAGTCAACCAGCCGTTGCAGGAATATGGCTTGGCGATAGGCGCTAAGATTCGGAACACCCATACCTCCCTGAACTTTAGAAGTTTGCATGATTAAACTGTTAATTCTAGGCGGCTTTCTGCGCCATATGAAGTCACTAAATGCTTTTTGTATTGATGGTAGGAACGGTTTGGGCAAGGGGATAGGTAGGGTCTGGAGAAGGTAAAGAATATGTGGGAATACATTCATTTTGACGACTTCAATGCGTCCTAGCCAAGACAGTTGTTTGGAGCCCCATGATGACAGGTCTCATATAATCGTATGTTTAATGGGTGTGTAATTGAGTCGAAATATATCATCTAGTCTGGGTGATAAATGTATCCCTAGGTACTTCAGTGAGTTGGTACACCACGTGAAGGGGGAGACTTGTTGGGTGGCTGCCAGAGATGTGTTTGTTAGGTTAATATTTAATGTTTCTGATTTGGACATATTTATTACGAAGTTCGATAGAAGTTGGAAAGTGCGGAATTCATCTAGGAGATGTGGGATTGAGATTTCTGGTTTGGTGAGGGAAAAAAGCAGGTTGTCCGCGAACAGTGATACCACATAATGTTGGTTTTCTATGTTGATTCCAGTTATCTGGGGGTTCTGTCTAATGCTGGTCACTAAGGTCTCAATGATGCATGCGAATAGGAGTGGGGACAATGGACATCCCTGACGTGTCCCGTTGGTTATGGGAAAAGGAGGGGATAGGGTGCCGTTGACTAGGATTCTCGCTGTCGGGTGGGAGTAGAGCGAAAAGACCCTATCAAGGATCTTTGACCCCAACCCCATGTGGGTTAAGGTGGCTTTCATGAAGTCCCAGGCAACACGGTCAAAGGCCTTTTCCGCATCTGTGGAAAGGAGTACAGAGGGAATATTTTTGAGTTTAGCGTAGTGGATCAAATTGAGGGCCCTGACCGTGTTGTCTTTCGCTTCTCTCCCTGGTATAAACCCGACCTGGTCAAAATGGACCAGGTCCGGAAGAACCCTGTTCAGTCTATATGCCAGTATCCTAGCATAGAGTTTAACATCAGTATTTAGTAGCGAGATGGGGCGATAATTACCTGGGGAGTCTCTGGATTTGTGGGGTTTGGGTATTAGTATTATATGAGCCTCTAATGCTCCAGGGGGAAATGCCTTATGTTCATTTATGGATTGGAAATAGTCCAACATGTAGGGGTTAGGATATCCTGGAAAGTGGTTTAGTATTTATGGCTGTAGCCATCTGGACCCGGAGCTTTTTCGGTGGGCAAATTTTTAAGGGCTAACTTCAATTCACTTAGTGATATGGGTTCTTCCAGTTGCTATTTTTGCAAGTCTGTAATGTGTGGTAGTTGGAGTTTCCTAAGATATTCCCCTATCAGTTGAGTCCTATGTTCGGCAGGGTTAGGGGTGTTGGTATTTGTGTGTTGGATGTTGTATAGTTTTTGAAAATATGATTTGAAGGCATGGGAAATTTGGTGAGTTGATTTCTGAAGGAGGCCATTGTTGTTTCTGATCTGCATGATATATTTTTGATGTGCTTTTTGCTTAAGGTATCTGGCCAATAATCTGCCTGATTTGTTCCTTCCCTCGTAGTGCTTTTGATGGGTGTATAGGGTCTGTCTTTTGTGCGTTTTGTTGAGGTGGGAGGCTAATGTTTGTCTTTCTAGGGTGAGTTTGTTAAGTAGCTCTTTATTTGTCGGGGTAGTCTTGTGTAAGGATTCTAAGTGTTGTATGTTTGTTAGTAGTGTATTGGTTAGTTCCCTTTTGGATTTGTTCATTTGTGCTTTTATAGCTATCAATTCTCCCCTAATAAAGGCCTTGTGGGCTTCCCATAACGCGTGTTGGGTGGTCTCAGGTATAGAGTTGTTTTCAAAGTATTCTAAGATTGCTTTTGTGCTTCTAGAAGTCACTAGGGGGGTCGGTCAACAAAGATTCGTCTAATCGCCAAATGTAATCTTTTAGGTGTTTTGAGGGCCAGGTCATAGTGCAGAGTACAGAGGCATGGTCTGACCATGTAATTGGGGAGATTTTTGCAGAATTGAATAGGGAGAGCCCTCCTACATCTGCAAATATGTAGTCTATGCGGGTATAGATCTCATGGGGGTATGAGTAGAAGGTGTAGTCTCTTTGTTGGGGGTGAAGTGTTCTCCAAACGTCTTGCACTACTATGTTTTTAAGATATGATTTAATTTTTGATGTTCTTGAATTTGGTATTGAGGAACGTTGGGCTGAAAAGTCCATACTGGGGTCAAGAGCGACATTGAGGTCCCCCCCCCCCCATGATGAGTGTCCCCTTTTGGTGTTCTAAAATTAAGTTAGTTATTTTTTTAACAAAAGAGTGTTGTGCTGAGTTGGGGGCATATATTGAGGCCAATGTCAGCGGTCTACCATAGAGAAGCCCTATGAGAATAAGATATCTCCCTTCTTTGTCCCTAATGATCTGTATGGGTGTAAAAGGGATGTTTTTCCTAATTAGGACCCCCACCCCATGTTTTTTACTGTGGGGGTGAGAGGCCCAATAGCAAGTGCCATATGTGCGGGCAAATGTGTTTGGTTCACCGCCCTTGCGGAAGTGTGTCTCCTGTAGGAATACCAAGTCTGCTTTATGTCTATGAAGGTCTCTGGATGCTAGAGTTCTTTTGCAAGGTATGTTCAGACCTTTCGCATTGGCAGAATAGATGTTTATGTGGTTTCCGGCTTGGGAGTGAGAGTTCAATTTAGCCATTATCTAGGTGGTGGGTGTTGAGTATGAGTCGTAGGCTTGGCGGTATATAGATAGGTAGTGTAGTAAAGGCAGAACACTGGGGCACTGGGCGGGCTGGGAGCAAGGGTACGCAATCAAGTTTGATTACGTGTAAATGCAAGTTTCCAGGAAATACAATAACAAAGTTGGTGAGAAAAAAAACAAAAACAAGAAAATAACATAATGCCAACATTAACTTCATGTTGGCAATGAGGGTAGCGCATCCCTGATGTAACCCCGCTCTTAGAAATTAACCTCTGGGGGGATTATACTATTGCGAATGAGTTTGGGTGAAGCCCCAGGGGATTTGCAGTTTAGGGGGCAGAACTTCCTGTTAACAATATCGCTGTAGCAAACCCTGTGTGACCATAGATAACTGGATCGGAATGAGATCCATAATAGAAGTCTAACTAGTAACAACGTCAAAATTTAAACATTTAGCAAATAAACTATAACTAGGTTTGCGGCAAACAAGCCTGGAGTCCAGTTCAGATATTTGGGGGTATAAGTCCCATTATAGTAAGGTGAGATAATGCATTCTGGCAATGATATGTCCTTTCGCTGCGCAGTTTCAGGGGGAATATTCTAGATAGCAGCCTTGGCTTTTAATTATCAATTTCTGATTATTATGTATTTAATTGTCAGGCTCTCTCCTTTCTTAATTATCCTCTTTCTGGCAGTTACTAAAGTTAGCAAGTTAAGGGGAATACACAAACAAAGTGAGTACATTTTCCATGAGTAGGGAGAAAAAAGAAAAAGACACATCAACATCATTTCTTACTATTCTATAATGATATACCAAACCACGTTTAAAATAATATAACATTACATCTGTCAAGTTCAATATATTGTACTTATCAGGTTCTAGCAGAGGTGATATGCGTCCTTTCATAACAGAATGTTTATTGGGGTTCCATGCAACAGGAACCAGGTTCTGTGTCTAGGTCTGGATTGTTCATGGCTCACAATAATTAAGTAGCATGAGTTTTCTCTATGTCATAGCTACCGTCCAATATAATGTTACTTTTCCAGGGCTGAAAGGAACCTGCTCAGCCGTCTAGGGTGTTAAGCTTTTTCCTTTTGCTGACTGATGACCACTGCGGTCTTTGGGATTTGGGTGCAATGTCCGCTTGTTGTGTGGCTGATTCCGTTGGTCTTGAGGTGGGGGGGGGGGGAGAGATGTTAAGGTCCCTTGAGAAGAGTTTGAGGTCGTCTGGGTCTTTATAGATGTGGGTTTTTCCTTCCTTTTGAACAATGAGGCTGAAGGGAAAGCCCCAGCGGTATTTCACCCCCCCGTTCTTGTAGGATTTGAGTGATGTAACGGATCTCCCTGCGCCTTTCAATAGTAGCAGGGCAAATGTCCTGGAATACCTGAATGCTGTAAGTCTGGAATCTAATTTCTCGCTGCAGCCTAACCTGTTTCCAGATAGCCTCCTTGTCCAGAAAACTTGCAAATTTAATAATAATGTCTCTTGGTGGATTTGGAGGTTTCGGGACAGGGCGTAGTGCCCTATGTGCACGCTCTATGGAGGTTTCGGCGAGTTTGAGTGATGTAGCGATATATACAAACAATTGTATTAAATAGGATGTCATAGAATCTTGCGTCGCCTCCTCTGGCACTCCCCTGATCCTGAGATTGCTTCTTCGGCCTCTATTGTCGAGGTCTTCAATTTTTAGTTGGAGCGACTGCACAATAGCTTTGTGTCTCGTTATTTGGTGGTTAGCGTCAGACACTATGTTGTTCAGAGTGTCCTGTTCTTCCTCCAGACTTTCTATCCTCGACCCTAGCTCATTGATGTTTTTCCTCAGCTAGGTCATTTCAGTTTTTATAAATGACTTTAAGTCGGCTAGGTCTGATTTTGAGGGTAGATGGGCTATAGTGGTTTGAATTTGAGTGAGTTGGGCAGCGTGGGGGGTATCCATCTGATCAGGTGTTATTTGAGAGGTTGAATGTGTAGATTCATTGGGTTCAGTTTCACAGCTCTGTTTTTGAAAGTAAGAGTTCATAGTAGTAGAAGGTGTTATGGGAGCTTTCTTGTCAGCTCTGGGCTTTTGTCTTGCTGCCATTAGAGAGTTTCCAGGCAATCTTGTATATGGTTTGAGTAAGTGCAGCACCTTCACAGACCCTGCATCAGGGTGCCCATTTAATTACTCCTATGCCTAGTTAATAGCCCGGTGGAACAGCACAAAGTAGTGGGGGAGGGCAGGCTCTCAATAAGGCCAGGGGTGCTTATTTCCTTTCAGGTAGGCCCTGTTTCAGGGAGTATGGGGGTTTCCCTGCTATCGGAGAGGCCGTGCAGCTTGCGGTTAAGATCGGGTATGTTCTCTGGCAGTCCGGCGCCCTAAGTAAGCTGGTAGTGGGTCACCGTCTATGCAGGCAGTTAAGTAAAGGTCACTGTCTGGGGCCGACTTACTTTGCTAAGTGTGTATAGAGGCCGCGGGATTCCGGGTGGTTGTAGTGGCGGCGTAAAGAGAATCTGCGTGCCACGTGGGAGCTTCAATGGCGGATCGCTGAGTCTTTGCGCCCTGGGTTAACGATCTCCGGGTTCACTTTTCAGGCTGCCCAGATGCTCAAATAGCGGTGTTGTCCCAGGGCCCGGAGTGCTGCTCCACCGTGGAGGGGGACCGGAGGATGGCTAGGTGTGCGGTCTGAGCTGGTTCTGTTTTAGTTTGCACGGAGCTGCCAGCAGTGTCCGGTAAAACAGGTGGCTGTGTTTTGGGGTTAGTCTCTAGGAACTCTCATGGGGATTAAGCGTAGTTGTGCCCAGAATATCACCAGGTTAGAGCGGGTTGACAGGGATACACTTCGGAGCTAGTTCAATGTGCAGCCATGTTCCTGCACGGCTACGCTCCGCCTCCAGCTACAATGTAATTATTAATTATATTGTAGCTATATTAGGGTTTATTTTATAGGTAAGTATTTAGTTTTAAATATGAATAATTTAGTTAATTTTAGGAATATTATTTAGTTTAATATAAATTATATTTATGTTAAGGGGGTGTTAGGGTTAGAGTTATGTTTAGGGGTTAATAACTTTATTATAGTAGCGGCGACGGTGCGGGCGGGAGACTAGCGGTTAATAATTGTAGGTAGGTGGCGGCGATGTTAGGGAGGGCAGATTAGGGGTTAATACAATTTATTATAGTGTTTGTGATGCGGGAGTGCGGCAGTTTAGGGGTTAATAAATTTATAGTGGCGGCGAGGTCCGGTCGGCAGATTAGGGGTTAATAAGTGTAGGTAAGGTAGCGGCGACATTGGGGGGGAAGATTAGGGGTTAATAAATATAATATAGGGGTCGGCGGTGTTAGTGGCAGCAGATTAGGGGTTCATAGAGATAATGTAGGTTGCGGCAGTGTCTGGAGCGGAAGATTAGGGGTTAATAATAATATGCAGGGGTCAGCGATAGCGGGGGCGGCAGATTAGGGGTTAATAAGTGTAAGGTTAGGGGTGTTTAGACTCAGGGTTCATGTTAGGGTGTTAGGTGTAGACTTAGAAAGTGTTTCCCCATAGGAAACAATGGGGCTGCGTTAGGAGCTGAACGCTGCTTTTTTGCAGGTGTTAGGTTTTTTTCAGCCAAAACTGCCCCATTGTTTCCTATGGGGATATCGTGCACGAGCACATTTTTCCAGCTTACCGCTACCGTAAGTAACGCTGGTTTTGAGGGTTGAAGTGGAGCTAAGTTAGGCTCAACGCACCCTTTTGTGAGCCTAACGCAGACCCTCAGACAACTCTAAATACCAGCGTTGTTGGAAGGGTGCGTTGGGAAAAAGAGCAGTGTTAGCTACGCGGCTTTTTACTGACAAAACACTAAATCTAGGCGATTGTGTAACTCTGTGATACAATGGGTTTATTTAATAAAACGCTTAAAAAGTTTACACTTACACTTTATGCCCTCAATCCTTAATGAGGTAAGCATTCAGGCAAAAAACATAAGGGAGAGTCAATGTTGTATAGATATATCCATTGGTATCCTCTCCTTTTCCTTATGTGGTGTTTATCTTAGCACTAACAGTTAGTCTCTTGTTAGGTTATTGGTATAAAAGTACCCAATATTTTATACAGGCTAGTCGTCCTTAGCAAGGTATTTTCCTTGTAATGTTTATAGTAACAAGGCAGGCCTGTTTGTTTAATGCCAATGCGTACCCAAAGCAACAAGTTCACACAATTTGCAAACACATACACATATAATTACAATGTTGCTGATCTAAAACTTATCAGTATGTTTGAATACACACAAACAGTCAGTCCTTTCTTATCCCAGAAGGGCTGTTTACTAGTGTGTAGTGCCACTTGCACTTTTGTAGCAGTGTAATAAAGCAAGAATTTGCCCTGGGACTGTTCGCTATAATAAAATTCAATCAAACCAATTTAAAAGTGGATGCTACTAATGGCTGCAGGTGCCATGGTAAGAACAAACTGTACACCCACTTCAAAAACCTTACGCGTTTCGAAGTATATACCAACTTCATCATCAGAGGCGTGTTAGTGTACAGTCTTGCACACTGTACACTAACACGCCTCTGATGATGAAGTAGGTATATACTTCGAAACGCATAAGGTTTTTGAAGTGGGTGTACAGTTTGTTCTTACCACGGCACCGGCATCCACGGCCGTTAGTGGCATCCACTTTTAAATTGGTTCGATTGAATTTTATTATAGCGAGCAGTCCCAGGGCAAATACTTGCTTTATTACACTGCTACAAAAGTGCAAGCGGCACTACACACTAGTAAACAGACCTCCTGGGATAACAAAGGACTGACTGTGTGTATTGAAACTTACTGATAAGTTTTAGATCAGCAAAATTGTATTTATATGTGTATGTGTTTGCAAATTGTATGAACTTGTTGCTTTGGGTACGCATTGGCATTAAACAAACAGGCCTGCCTTGTTATTATAAACATTACAAGGAAAATACCTTGCTAAGTACAACTAGCCTATATAAGATATTGCATACTTTTATGCCAATAACCTAACAAGAGACTAACTGTTAGTGCTAAGATAAACACCACATAAGGAAAAGGAGAGGATACCAACAGATATATCTATACAACATTGACTCTCCCTTATGTTTTTTGCCTGAATGCATACCTCATTAAGGATTGAGGGCATAAACAGGGCCGGATTTCCCATTAGGCACAGTAGGCATGTGCCTATAGGCGCCTTGCAGTGAGGGGCTCCTGCCTGTCAGTAATAAAAAAAAAAAAAAAAATATGAAGATTTCTAAAATGGAAAACGTTTATACTACATTTGTTATGTATATTAGTGAAAATATAATTATATATTCAGTTGGCCCCATGAATTAAGGTTGGACCTCAGTGTGGTTACTACAGTTATCATGCCACATATATTAACATACTACAAGCTATAGCTGTAATTTACAATATAACAGGCTCCTGTGAACTCTTCTATTATAGGGAACTAGTCCTAAAGCCCGTTTACACGGGTCATTGTTTGCAGTACAGCGGTCCCACCCCTTGCTCTCTCTCTCCCCCTCTCTTTTGTGCTCTCTCCGCCTCTCTTTTGTGCTCTCACCCCCTCTCTTTTGTCCTCTTGCGTTCCACCTCTCTTTTGCTCTCTCTCTCCCCCCCTCTCTTTTGCTTTCTCTCCCCCTCTCTTTTGTGCTCTCTCTCCCCTCTCTCTTTTGCGCTCTCTCCCCCTTTCTTTTGCGCTCTATCCCACTCTCTTTTGTGCTCTCTCTCGCTCCACCTCTCTTTTGCTTCCTCTATCCCGCCTCTTTTGCTTTCTCTCCCTCCTCTCTTTTCCTCCCTCTCCCCCTCTCTTTTGCTTTCTCTCCCCCCTCACTTTTGCTCTCTCTCTTCCCCCTCTCTATTGCGCTCTCTCTTCCACCTTTTTTTTATGCTCTCTCTCCCCCTCTCTTTTGTGCTTGCGCTCTCCCCCTCTCTTGCGCTCTCTCTCTCCCCCTCTCTTTTGCACTTTCTCCCCCTCTATTGCGCTCAATCTCTCCCACCTCTCTTTTGCGCTCTCTCTCCTGCTCTCTTCTGCGCTCTCTCTCCCCCTCTCTTTTGTGCTCTCTCTCCCACTCTCTTTTGGGCTCTCTCTCTCTCCCCCTCTTTTGCGCTTTCTCTCTCCCCCTCTCTTTTGCACTCTCTCTCTCCCCCTTTCTTTCGCACTCTCTCTCCCCCTCTCTTTTGTGCTCTCTCTCTCCCCACCTATTTTGCACTCTCTCTCTCCTCTCTTTTTTGCGCTCTCTCCCCCCCTTTCTTTTGCGCTCGTCTCTCTCCCTCTCTTTTGCGCTCTCTCCCCCTCTCTTTTGCGCTCTCTCTCCCCCTCTTTTGCGCTCTCTCTGTCCCCCTCTCTTTTGCGCTCTCTCTCCCACTCTCTTTTGCACTCTCTCTCTCCCCTCTCTTTTGCTCTGTCACTCTCCCCTTTTTTGCTCTCTCTCTTTCCCCTCTCTTTAGCTCTGTCTCTCTCCCCTCCCTTTTGCTCTGTCTCTCCATATCTCTCTTTTGCTTTCTCTCTCCCTCTTTTTCTCTCTCCCCCCTCTCTATTGCTCTCTATCCCCTTCTCTTTTGCTTTCTCTCCCCCTCTCTTTTTCTCTCTCTTCCCTCTATTTTGCTCTTTCCCCTCTCTTTTGCTCTCTTTACACTTCTCTTTTGCTCTCTCTCCATCCCTCTCTTTTGCTCTCTCTCTCTTCCCCTCTCTATTGGTCTCTCTCCCCCTCTCTTTTGTTCTCTCTTCCCCTCTCTTTCCCCTTCTTATTTTTTCTCTCCCCCTCTCTTTTGCTCTCTCTAACCCCTCTCTTTTGCTCTCTCTTCCCCCTCTTATTCTCTCTCTCCCCCTCTCTTTTGCTCTCTCTAACCCCTCTTTTTCTCTCTCTTCCCTCTATTTTGCTCTTTCCCCTCTATTTTGCTCTCTCTCCCCCCCTCTCTTCTGCTGTCCATTCTCTTCTGCTCTTTCCCCTCTCTTCTGCTCTTTCCCCTTTCTTCTGCTCTTCCCCCTCTATTTAGCTCTTTCCTATCTCTTTTTGCCTCTTCCCCACTCTTTCTATTTCTCTCCCCTCTCTCTCACACCGACCGCACCCGGCCATGCTCCCATCCGGCCATGCCCACGCTCCCATCCAGCCACGCCCACTTTCGCGGAGGTAAGGCCAGGTGTGTTTGTCCTCGTGCTGTCTCTACTGCGCATGACAGCTTCGGACAAACACACTTGGCCTTTTATATTATAGGATAATTATGTGAGTCAGGGGGGTCTCTTCTGTAGCTTAGTGTAATGTCCTGTCCAGACATAGTACAATAAAATACATACTCATGGTTTTATTCAGTTACATGGAAAGTACAGTACATTAGCCAAAAATCCCTATAGACTTCCGTGGAATATTTCTGAAATATAAACTCACACAAGGCACTGAAACTGTTTTGTGTGCTTATAGGGCAATGTGTCTGTCTGTATATATAATGTTCGTGGTAAAGTATCCCCCCTCCCCAAATTCGAATGTGAGTTGTCCAGACTAGGCAGTTTCTTCAGATTGTGGATTTGTTTCACTCACCTTATAGTTGCCTCTTCACAAGCAGGAACTTTTCACCCTGCCCCCTCAGACAAAGTTCAGGAAAGATGGCTTTGGCCCTCTGTCAAACCACATAAGTTGCATCCTCCTCCCATTGTCATCCTTTTGCTAATCCTCTGCTGCTGTCCCTTTACCAGCTCTCAGCCTGTCATTTGTCCTAATCTTCTTCTGGATCTGTATCGTTACCCTGCCCTTGCTCTTCCGTGTGGTTACTGTATTTTGTGGCGTGTCATTAGGTCTCTTTGTGATTCTTCTCATTCTCTTTCTTGGAGCAGTCTCTTCCGGTATTCAATGGAACAAAAAAAAAAACTTAAGGCTGCTGCAGGCAAGTGATCCCCCTGCTACCCGCCCATAGAAATGGCCCAATTCACACACTGAAAATTGTGCGATTAGCAAAGGTATAGGCTCTGTTATGGGCAGAGCAGCAGGCACATAGAAAAAATGTGCAAAGGGCTAAGGCAGGCTATACCTCTCTACCGCACGTGTGGTAGTGTCAGGGTTTTTTCCCTGTTGTGTTTGCCATGTGCTGCTGGCAGCCATTTTACTCACCTCTCTTCCTGACAAGGGTGCATTGTGGGGGTTGCTGCTCAATTCCTGCACTTCCTTGTATGGCCAGACTGGTGTGCATCATCCATGTGAGACAGGATGCAGTCTCAGAATTGTGATGTCATCACTTATTATTTAAAGGGCCTCTGTTCAGTATGCTTTGCCTTTGCGCTGTCTCAGACCTGTTTGTGACAGTTCCTGTGTATTACCTGGCTGCCTGACGTCCTTCCTGGTTCCTGATCCCTGGCTTGTTCCTGACTCTGCAGTTTTTCTTGTTCCTGATTCCGGCTCGTCTGACTATTCGCTTTGGCTCCTGACTCGGCTCGTCTGACTACCAGCTCTGGTTTTGATTCCTGGTTTGTTATTTGACTTGTGGACTTTTTATTATTTTTTGCTATTAATAAAGGTGTGATTATTTTTGCACTTCTCGTCTCAGTCTGATTCCTGGCACCCTGACATTACGCAAAGGCCATGAATCCTGTTGGTGCTAATAATCCACCTTTACCTGCCATCATTTCCAGGATGAATGTACAGGATCACCGCTTGCATCAATTTGCACTAGCCCTGCAAACCCTGCTGACTCGTACTGCACATTTGGACCAAAGTGTCCCACAAGTTATGGCTGCTGCACCTATGCCTACCAGGAGCATATCCGGTTCTGCATCTCTACCTCAGCGATATGGAGGCGATCCTATTCAGTGCAGAGGGTTTTTGAACCAGTTGGGCATTTACTTTGAGATGTTACCTCAGGCGTCTCCCTCTGACAGAGCTAAGGTGGGATTTCTCATCTCATTACTCTCTGACACAGCTCTTGCCTAGGCTAATCCCTTGTGGGAGACTAATAAACTTGTGATTTCAAATTACCCTGAATTTGTGGCCTCCTTTCAAAGGGTATTTGATGTTCCGGCTTGCTCCTCCTCTGCTGCTAAATGACTCATGTCCATTCAGCAAGGTACAAGATTTGTTGCTCAGTATGCTATTGAGTTCTGTACGCTTGCCGAAGAGGTAGGTTGGAAAAATGAAGCCCTTGTTGCCGCCTTCTTTCATGGGCTCTCTGATGCGATTAAAGATGAAGTTGCTACAAGAGATTTACCAGAGGATCTCGAGGCATTGGTGTCTTTTTTTATCCTAATTGACATCAGACTCAGAGAGAGGCCCTCTTTCAAGGAGTGCTTGCTGAAGCCTCCTGTTCCGTTGTCTCCTACATGTTCGTTCCCACCCATGCCTCCCTCTCCTCCCATGCCTCCTGGTCCTGAGTCACCAGGTACTGCTTAGCCGATGCAGCTGGGATTCACGCGTCTCTCCATGGCGGAGAGGGCCTTTAGGAGGAGAGAGGGGCTCTGCCTTTATTGTGGGTTACAGGGCCACCTTTTGAAGTCTTGTCCTACACGGCCGGGAAACGCTCACACCTAAGGTCCTGTCGAGGGCAGACCTTGGGTGGTTTATCCTCATCCCTGGAACCGCTTAAGGAGAATCCTTTGGTCACGGTTGTCCTTTCCTGGGTGGACTCCTCCATAGTCACCCAGGCTCTTGTTGACTCCGGTGCTGCGGGCTATTTCATTGACAGTGCTTTTGTATCAAAGAACTCTATTCCTGTTTTGCCTTGGTCCGTTCCACTTGCTATTGAGGCCATTGATGGCAAGCCCCATCAGCCCGCACTCGTTATTCACGAAACTGCTCCGTTGTCCATGGCTGTTGGGGCTCTCCATTTTGAAACCCTCCAGTTCCAGGTGATAAACTCTCCGCATTTTCCGGTTATTCTGGGTTATCCCTGGTTTCAAAAGCACAATCCCAGTCTCGACTGGCGCAGGTCCGAAATTTTGTCGTGGTCCCCGCAATGTATTTCCACTTGTCTTTGGAAACCAGTTAAATTCTTGTGCACTTCTTCGGTTTCTCAATTGCCAGAGGAGTACCGAGAGTTCCTAGACGTGTTTGACAAGTTGTGCGCCGGTACGTTGCCTCCTCACCGGTCTTACGATTGTGCCATAGACCTGCAAACTGGAGCCATTCCTCCTCGGGGCCGGGTGTACCCTCTGTATGTTGCCGATGCTCTGTCGCGGGGGATCATCCGCAAATCCTGCTCTCCTGCAGGGGCTGGCTTCTTCATTTGTGAAGAAAAAGGGTGGCGAGTTAAGACCATGTATCGATTATAGGGGAAATAATCGTTTTACCATTAAGAATGCTTACCCTATTCCGCTTATTACGGAACTCTTTGACCGCCTCAAGGGAGCTACGGTCTTTACTAATCTTGATTTGAGAGGAGCATACAATCTTGTTAGGATTAAGAAGGGCCATGAATGGAAAACAGCATTTAACACCAGGAGCGGGCATTATGAGTATCTTGTAATGCCCTTTGGCATATGTAATGCTCCTGCTGTTTTTCAGGAATTTATTAATGATGTCCTATGAGATATGTTGCAACAGTGTGTAGTGGTGTACTTAGATGACATCCTCATACACTCACCCACAATTGAGGCTCATTGTTCTGATGTTACATGGGTTCTTCAGAGACTACATGAGAACGGCCTGTTTTGTAAACTTGAGAAATGTGAGTTCCATCAGACTCAAGTAACCTTTCTAGGTTATGTTATCTCCGTTGCAGGGTTCTCCATGGATCCTGACAAGTTATCTGCAGTTCTGCAGTGGCCTCGCCCAGTTGGTCTTTGGTCTATTCAACGTTTTATGGGGTTCTCCAATTACTATAGAAAGTTTATTAAAAACTTTTCTTCCTTGGTCAAACCTATCACAGACATGACCCGTAAAGAGAATGATCCACTCCATTGGTCACCTACTGCCATTAAGGCCTTATGATAGTCTTAAGACTGCCTTTGCTGCAGCTCCAGTTCTGGCTCATCCTAACCCTGTCCTGCCTTTCATTCTTGAGGTCGATGCGTCTGAGACTGGAGTAGGTGCCCTCTTGTCTCAACATCCTACGTCAGACGGTTCCTTGCATCCGTGTGGTTTCTTCTCTAAGAAATTGTCTCCAGCGGAGTGCAATTATGAAATTGGCGACAGGGAATTACTGGCCATAATTTTGGCACTTAAGGAATGGAGGCATCTTCTCGAGGCTACAAGCGTGCCAGTGCTCATTCTTACTGACCACAAGAATTTAACTTATCTATCTGAAGCAAAACGTTTGTCACCCCGACAGGCCAGATGGACGCTATTTTTGTCTCTGTTTAATTATGTGGTCTCCTACCTGCCTGGTAGTAAGAATGTTAGGGCTCATGCCCTGTCTCGACAATTTTCGCCTCTGTCCAAGGAGGAGTCTGTACCTACTCCTGTTATACCTCCTGACCATATTTTGGCTACCATACGTACTAATTTGACTTCTCCCTTGGGGGAGGAGATCCTGGCTGCACAAACCAATGCACCTCCTGAGAAACCTAGTGGTAAGTGTTTTGTTCCTGAGAATCTTCAAACTAAACTTTTGCACACTTACCACTATCCTAAAGCCGCAGGTCACCCAGGCAAGAACCAAATGATTTGGTCTGTCACTCTACAATTCTGGTGGCCAGGTCTTCGTTCTGATGTTGCTGCATATGTTGCCTCCTGCTCAGTTTGTGCACAGAATAAGACTCCTCAATGTCTTCGTGTGGGTCTTCTTCAACCTATTGCTAATGGTGAGCGTCCTTGGACACATCTTTCTATGGACTTCATTGTCAAGCTCCCTTTTCCAATGGCAATACTGTTATCCTTATGGTGGTTGACCGTTTTTCTAAAATGTCACATTGCATTCCCTTGATGAAGCTGCCTACCGCTCAGGAGCTTGCTTAAATTTTTGCCCGGGAGGTCTTCCGTTTACATGGGTTACCCAAGGAGATAGTGTCGGACAGGGGTAGCCAGTTTGTCTCCAGATTTTGGCGTTTCTTTTGTGCTCAAATGGGGATCCAGTTTTCCTTCTCCTCGGCATATCACCCTCAATCCAATGGGGCTGCGGAACGGTCTAATCAAGCTCTGGAACAGTTCCTCCATTGCTATGTCTCAGATCACCACAATAATTGGTCTGAACTGTTACCTTGGGCAGAGTTTGCTCGTAATAGTGCTATTAATGCTTCCTCCAAGATATCCCCGTTCATGGCGAATTATGGGTTTCAACCATCCTTGTTTTTCAATTCATTCATGTCTCAGGGTATTCCGGCTTTGGAGGAGCATCTCCGGCAACTCCGTTCCACGTGGGTGCAGATTCAGGACTGCCTTCATTGTTCTATGCAGCGCCAAAAGTTCCAGGCTGATCGTAGGCGTCTGCCCGCACCTTCCTACCAGGTTGGTGAGAGAGTTTGTCCTCCCGCAACTTGAACCTTTGTGTGCCTTCCAATAAATTGGCTCCCCGTTATCTTGGTGCTTTTCAAATACTCCGACGGGTTAATCCTGTGGCCTACGCTCTTGACCTTCCTCCAATGTTTTTCATGTCTCCCTCTTGAAACCATTGGTTTGTAATTGGTTTACCACTGTGTTGCCTCGTCCCCGTCCTATCTTTGTTGACAACCATGAGGAGTATGAGGTCAGCAGCATAATTGACTCTCGTATGTCCAGGGGCCGTGTACAGTATTTGGTTCACTGGAGAGGCTACGGTCCGGAGGCGCGTTCTTGGGTTCTCTCCTCTGATGTTCATGCTCCCGCCCTCCTCCGTGCCTTCCATGCCGGTTTCCCCAATAAGCCTTTTGTCCTCCCGCGGGGGAGGAGTCATTGAGGGGAGGGTACTGTCAGGGTTTTTTCCCTGTTGTGTTTGCCATGTGCTGCTGGCAGCCATTTTACTCACCTCTCTTCCTGACTATGGTGCATTGTGGGGGATGCTGCTTAATTCCTGCACTTCCTTTTATGGCCAGACTGGTGTGCATCATCCATGTGAGACAGGATGCAGTCTCAGAATTGGGATGTCATCACTTATTATTCAAAGGGCCTCTGTTCAGTATGCTTTGCCTTTGCGTTGTCTCAGACCTGTTTGTGACAGTTCCTGTGTATTACCTGGCTGCCTGACATCCTTCCTGGTTCCTGATCCCTGGCTTGTTCCTGACTCTGCAGTTTTTCTGGTTCCTGATTCCGGCTCGTCTGACTATTCGCTTTGGCTCCTGACTCGGCTCGTCTTACTACCAGCTCTGGTTTTGATTCCTGGCTTGTTATTTGACTTGTGGACTTTTTATTATTTTTTGCTATTAATAAAGGTGTGATTATTTTTGCACTTCTCGTCTCAGTCTGATTCCTGGCACCCTGACAGGCAGAGAGGTATAGGGGTATATAAAAGGATTTTTTTTTAAATTAAACTGAACAGTAGACTGGATCCTTTTTTGGCTAAATAAATATAATTTTCCAATAGGGGGCTATTGGAGAAATTATATTTATTCAGCCAAAAATTTATTTTCTTTCTTTTTTTCTGTTTTTTCCCAGGGTGTTCATGTGCGGCTGTGCTCACATGGAGGAGCCTCCACAGGCAACAGACGGACCTATCATTCACCCCGAGCAAGTGTGTTTGGGGCAATTTCAATCCGTTAGCTCAGTGGTGGTGGAGAGTGTAAGAAGAAGTGGATTTAAGAATGCTGCTTCTTACATTGCAGGAAGCAGGCTTGCATGTGCAAACCTGCCCTGCAAGGGCTTAAAAGCAGCTTACGCTGCTAAGTACATGGAGCCCTTAATGGGACATGAAACCCCAAATTTTTCTTTCATAATTCAAATAGAGAATACAATTTTAAACAACATTACAATTGTCTTCTATTATTTAATTTGCTTAATTGTTCAGATACATTGTTGAAAAAATTGAAATGCACATGGGTGAGAAAATCACATGAGGCATCTATGTGCAGCTACCAATCGGCAACTACTGAAACTATTTAGATATCCTTTTCTACAAAGGATATCAAGAGAATGAAGCAAATTGGATAATAAAAGTAAATTGGAAAGATGTTGAAAATTGCATGCTCTTTCTAAATCATGTAGGGGGAAAAAATTGGGAAACGAAACCCACATTTTTTCTTTTATGATTCAGATTTATGTTTATTCTCAAATTTGCTTCATTCTCTTGGTATCCTTTGTTGAAGATGTAGCAATGCACTACTGGGGCCTAGCTGAACACATCTGGTGAACCAATAAAAAGAGGTATTTATGTACAGCCACCAATCAGCAGCTAGCCCCAGTAAATGAAGCAAATTAGATAATAGAAGTAAAATGTAAAGTTGTTTAAAATCATGTTCTATCTGAATCAGGAAAAAAATGGTATTCATGTCCCTTTAATATCCGTTTGATAATAAATTTAACTTACAATAAAGATAATATTATTAAAGAATGTTATAGTAATACTGCATTTTGAAGAAATTGATTACTATAATTTTTCTTCATGTGTTTAATATTTATATTCATTTCCCTTTCAGTGCTTCTTTCTTTCAAATTTTCTGTCAAAGCCTCTTTCCTATATACAGTATATAGATATTTTCAAGATAATTTAGATAGTTTACAATACAATTATAAATGACAAGTCATATTGACTAACATTAATTACAGGAGCATTTAGCACTGTGAGAAATGACACATTGCTAAACCTGAACATAAAATTGATTTTCTATAACTTACAGAAAACTTTAATATATTAAATATATATATATATATATATATATATATACATATATATATATTCAGCAAGTTGCTGCACAACAATATTAATTCCTTTCCTAGTACACATTGAGAAACATAACTGCATTAACATTAATCTTTATTTATTTTTTATCTTTACATTTTTAGTGGTTTAGTGCTATTCTTTTTTTAAAATGAATACATTAAATAGCAATACAAAGTTAAATTACATTTTTCTTATTCAAAAGCTCTATTTCAATGAAAGTCTAATGTAAGTAAAATTTCTCGCCAGGCATAATTCTGGCCTCTTGTAGATTCCTTTTGAGTTGCTAAATGTAAAAACTTCTTTGGGAAGCTGTTTGTGATGCAATTACTCTAGTTGAAGAAACATAAATAAATTATAACTAAAATAGGCACACACAAGGCTAATTTTGCATAGAAAAATATCTTGATTTTTTTTCCTATGGGGATGACAGTGATCATTTTAAAAGGGACCGTAAAGTCAAGATTAAGAAATGGTGCTGCCATCTAGTGGTCTTGCAAATTAATAACATTCTTGCAAAACTGCTGTTATATAGTACTCCAAAAATGGGCTGGCTCCTAAGCATACATCCCTGCTTTTAAACAAAAGATACCAAGAAAATGAAGAAAATTGATAAAAGAAGTAAATTATATTTTTAAAAAGTTTTATTTCATGCTCTAAAACATAAAATAAAAAATTGGGGTTTCATATCCCTTTAAATTGAATGTAGAGAGCGTTAAATTTAAAAAAAAAATCCAATTTACTTCTGTTATCGCTTTTGCTTAGTTTTCTTGTCATGGTGTACTTTGTTGAAGAGTAAACCTAGGTAAGCTTAGGAGCATGCATCTGTATGTCTTTAGCCATCTGTAACAGTGTTTACAGCAATTTATACATAGCTGTAAACATTATTGCCAT
Source organism: Bombina bombina (assembly GCF_027579735.1). Lineage (NCBI taxonomy): Eukaryota > Metazoa > Chordata > Amphibia > Anura > Bombinatoridae > Bombina > Bombina bombina. The sequence continues at coordinate 1,052,561,380 of NC_069499.1, read as the reverse complement.
TGACTGATAAATACACATGCTTGTTTCAAAGCTTCTATTAGCCTACCTAGATTTACTCTTCAACAAAGGATAGCAAGAGAAAATTGCATACTCTACATTAATAAGGACATTTTAATTTGACTTTATAATTTGTGCATGTACTTTGGCATTAAATTAAACCCAATTGATAAATGGAGGACCTAGCAATTTGATTATTAAAGGGACATCGACCCCATCTTTTCCTTCTAGTATCTAAAAAGGCCATTGTTAAATATATATTTTTTTAACCAACTGTACAGTGCTGGATGAAATATTTTTATGTTTCTTTTTTATTTAAACTGTAAATAGTGTTCTTTTATTGCATTATTTATTTATTTTAGTTTAGTTTAATGGCCCTCTGGAATTTAAGGATACTGTGGTGAAGAATTATTAAGCTACATTTGTAGTTTTTAAGGTTTTGAGGTGTAGGCTTACATGAGCAAGCCTGCAACCACACATTTAAGAAGAAGAACATGGTTTTGCCTCTCTGCCACCTCATAGGTAGAGAGATAAATCACTCTGACACTCGCTTGTTCAGGGTAAATGATGTGCCCTTCTCGAGAGCAATATTACATTTTGCCACGTGATTCTCTAGGCAAGTATCCCAGCTTGCTTTTCCACAGAAGTACTCTGTGTACATTCTTACAAATGCCCCAGGGAACTCTGGGTAAAATATGCAAATTAGATATTCAATATCTCTCAGTTTTTGTTTTCAAGTATTGTTTCAAACACAGCAAACCCCTTTATGGAGTAGGATGCAGCAAGAGAAAATACTTCTGGACTGCTGTTTTGAGTTTTTTTTACTCTTGGGATACTTGCCTAGATCTGCTAAGTTTCTATTCAATAATTCTATATCTCTTACTTTTCTGTAATGGAGGATTTTAATTTCATGGCTTTACCTCCACTATAATTAAAATGAGTATTGATGTTTATCTTTAAAGAAGCAAGCTAAAACCTAACTTCTGCTGATGAGAGTAAAAAAACTCAAAATGGCTGTCCAGAAGAGCTTTTACAAATGTTTTTGTGTTATTAGTTTAGTTAGAATGTGTTTGTCTATAATTGTAACTTAGATGAAGATCAGATCACACTTTAGGAGTAATTAATGGAGAAAGATAGGTAATTCCAAAGAGTTCATAATATTTCTCTCTCTCTCCCCCTTCTCTCTCTTTCTCTCTCACTTTTAAGTTGAGGGCAAACATTGCAGTCACGAAAGCACAATATTGCGTTCCACTAGTAATCTAGGCCTTAATGGGCACACCACCGAGCTGATTTTACCACCCAGCTAAAAGTTAAGCCAATATTAAGCTAAACTTAGCTAATATTTTCTTTGTCTGTCTATTATGCAATTAATTTGTGCTTTGGATAGCTTCAGTAACATTTATATATAATATAAAATGTTATAATTGTAAAGTATTACACTGCACCCATACAACTACTTTATATTTTCCCCAGCTGGCAACATTTTCTGTGCAGAACACTGATTTGTATTGCTTTACCTTCTGGAAACTGCTTGATGTTTAATCTGTATTAATAAATGATGGCACTGGTTCTGCATGCACCATAGAATAGTTCTTCCTGTCATTGTTATTATAGAATATTTTCCTATCACTGTATTCTGCATTGACATGTACAATTTACCAACTTTTCTGCTTTATTAAATATTGGTATTTTTATGACAAAGGCTATTAACACTTTGGACTCTATGTACGAAGCAGTGGAAGCTACTCTTACCATAATGTAAGAAACATCGGTCATTAGACCGCTGCTTTTTATACTCCTCGTCACCTCTGAAGTGGCAAAGAAAATTTACAGAGAACTCGCTTGTTCTCAATGATTGACAGTCCCTTCTCCTGCGTAATTGGTTGTGCAAGTGAAGGGGAAGGCTTTACCCACAGCGGAGTGTGTAATGCTGAAAACTGGCCAGCGGATGAACAGATCCACTGCCCGTATGCAACGAAGGCATGCAGACAGCTTCTCAAGTTTAAAAGCTGTCCGCACGCATTTGGATACATGGGGGCCTTTGTTTTAACCGGACAATGCTGCAAGCTTCGAGAAAAAGGAAGATAAATTAGTTAACACATCACCATCCAATTACGATTCAAATATTTGCATACAGCCTCTGCACGTAACAAATAAAGACCTCATGTATCACTACAATGCCCCAGACCTCCCGGATACTACAATGGGCACCAAGGCTATACCCAAGGGAAAACAAGAGGCTAAAACAGCTATGCCACAGCCCTCATTTCAAGATCGCAACGTGTTCCTAGTGTCCCCCCATGCAATAACAAGAGGTATGATATGGAAGCCAGACCCGTTTTATCAGAGGATGATTAAATGGATTAAAGCAACAAAAATAATTGAGACATATGGCTTAGCAGCTAATAATAAAGATCGTGCCTCAACAACTGTTTATACTTAAACAGAAGATTTGAACTGCAATGCTGGCCATCTTGGGCAAAAGGTGTCGATCAGGTATGCTTATATGGCAACCGCACTGAAATCTCAAGAGACTAACAAGGGCACTGTTTACATCAATAAAACCTCAGAATATGCCTAAAATCCCATATTACAAAGGTTCCTTTCATCTGAAAACTGTTATATCTTCACCTCACTTTTCATTACGTGCCATTGGATGGGATTTGGACAGTGGGGGCTAACCCATAAATCATATAACACCACTGTTCAACTTGTTAATTTAAATTTCAGACGCTCCTCTTTTATCAAGGACACAACCTATAAATGCCCTCGCATTGTGTTTTTTGCTATGCATATTTAGAATGTTGATGTTCTTTATTATTGACTTAGATTTTAGATGTATCTATAGCTGCACACTGCTACTCTAACAGTTTACCTTATAGTTATATTTGATAGACTTTAGAAACAAATTAGAAAATAAATAATTTACTTAGCTAGACAGGGGTTCTATGTGGCTTGTACTTTTTTAACAGGGTAAGTGTTCTGCCCTATAGCCAGCGGCCGGGGCTGTGGACAGTAACTATGCATAATTATATATACAACACAGGCCACTATATAATACCCTATAGACCTTTTATAATAGCACATATTTCTGTTGCGCAAATATTTTTGTTATAACCTAAATATTACCCCCAGAAATAATGATAAGGATATATTACACTAGTAGCTCATATAGCATTATAATTATTATATATCACACTACCTTAAAGCCACATGAAAAATAACATAGGCTTACATATTTAAAACCCCCATTTATGGCCAAACCTTTCTTATTTGCAGCCAGACTGTTTAGATGTTTTACTACACGGTTCCTCAGGAAAATCCTGTTGGGTGTGCATTCAAGGAGCAACCCTTTGTTCTGTACTTTTTCCACATCACTCCATATATATCACAGAGGATTCCTGAGAAATCCTCACCCTTTCAAAATTCCTATGTCGCGAAGAATAGTTTATGCTAGTGGTCCAAGAGTGACCAAAAAAGTGGACATTATGCTTATTTGTTAGTTATTACAACAGGTATATCTTGTAATCATGTTATGTTCTTTCTTCTTATGTAAACTGTTTGTTTTATATGTATGTCCTTAACAAAAAAAAAACTAAACAAAAAAAAGTTATAAATGTCACATGACCAAGGTCTTTAGATCAAGTCAAATGTTAAAGGGACAGTCAAGTCAAAATTAAACTTTCATAATTCAGATAGAGCATGCAATTTTAAACAACTTTCCAATTTACTTCCATTAACAAAATGTGCACATTTTGTCTTTTAATTCATGTCTTTTAATGTTTAAACATTTTAAGTCACCAGCTTCTACTGAGCATGTGCAAGAATTCACAGAATAAGCGTGTATGCATTTGTGATTGGCTGATGGCTGTCACATGGTACGTGTATGCATTTGTGATTAGCTGATGGCTGTCACATGGTACAGGGGGAGAGGAAATAGACATAACTTAAAATTGTCAGAAAAAATATCTACTACTCATTTGAAGTTCAGACTAAGTGCTATTGCATTGTCTTGTTATGCAAATCTACTGTGTTGACTGGTCCTTTAACAGCATGTTACATTTCATAAAAATATATTGAGCCATGTTACCTGTGGAATTTTCTAAAAATCCTAGTTATTATAGATAGATAGATAGATAGATAGTTTCACATTATCATGAACATTAAGATAATATACACAGAAGAAGATTAATTCTTTCTGTTGTTACAATATATTGTGACAATTAAACTATTAAAAGATTTTTATTTAAACTGTTCATGCAAGTATCATTTTCTTGACTGCCCTTTTTGTCCTCTCTGAAAATTGGTATGAACTATGTCTTGGTAATATATAAGAAAAGCATGAAATTAAATTAAATGCAATGCTAATATTTAATTAGAGCATGAATTTACAGCTAAGCCAAGATACATTTCTATCACTCCTCTCATAGGTACATTTATTTGATTAAATCTGTAATATGTTTTCCTTGACCAGAACTAAACTTTTGGTTGAACTAAATATTCTACATTTTAAAAGTCGGGTTCATCATTACGTTTGAAGAGTACATGGATGCAAGAAATGCTGCCGTATTTAATTAGTTTGTTAGTGCAATTTTCTTTAATAGCAATTTGATATATGAAATGAGCTGGCGGTTCCCTTTCATCTGTAATGTTGAAAGGTTTGCTCGATAGTAGTAACAATCTCTTGAGTTCTATTTTAATCTAACGATAGTCTGTAAAGCTTTGGATTAATGGCTTTGTCCATATGCCATTTGGATAAATGCTGCTTGATAAGTAATGTATGACCTTACAAAGCAAGAGAAACATGCTACTTTATCTAGTACAGCTGTGTGAATTTCTAAAGAAAGAGATATAAATTATGTAGTCTTCCACCTGCAATCAGCCAGGAGCACATACTATTGTATATATATATATATATATATATATATATATATATATATATATATATATATATATATATATATATATATATATTGATAAGATTGGATCATTCTGCATATCAGATGCAAAATAAAAAAAGGATTGTAAGACCATTAAGCACTGGAAAATTAAAACAAAATATGTCTCTTTATCTAAATATACAGTGGGGCAAAAAAGTATTTAGTCAGCCACCAATTGTGCAAGTTCTCCCACTTAAGAAGATGAGAGAGGCCTGTAATTTTCATTATAGGTATACCTCAACTATGATAGACAACATGTGGAAAGATCCAGACAATCACATTGTCTGATTTGGAAAGAATTTATTTGCAAATTATGGTGGAAAATAAGTATTTGATCAATATTAAAAGATCATCTCAATACTTTGTTATATTTCCCTTGTTGGCAATGACGGAGGTCAAATGTTTTCTGTAAGTATTCACAAGGTTGTCACACACTGTTGCTGGTATGTTGGCCCATTCCTGCATGCAGATCTCCTCTAGAGCAGTGATGTTTTGGGGCTGTCGCTGGGCAACACGGGCTTTCAACTCCCTCCAAAGGTTTTCTATGGGGTTGAGATCTGGAGACTGGCTAGGCCACTCCAGGACCTTAAAATGCTTCTTACGAAACCACTCCTTTGTTGCCCGGGTGGTGTGTTTTGGGATCATTGTCATGCTGAAAGACCCAGCTACATTTCATCTTCAATGCCCTTGCTGATGGAAGGAGGTTTGCACTCAAAATCTCACAATACATGGCCCCATTCATTCTTTCATGTACACGGATCAGTCGTCCTGTTCCCTTTGCTGAGAAACAGCCCCAAAGCATGATGTTGGTGTTCTTTGGTTGTAACTCAGCATTCTCTCTCCTCCAAACACGACGAGTTGTGTTTCTACCAAACAGTTCTACTTTGGTTTCATCTGACCATATGACATTCTCCCAATCCAATTCTGGATCATCCAAATGCTCTCTAGCATACTTCAGACAGGCCCGGACATGTACTGGCTTAAGCAGGGGGACACGTCTGGCACTGCAGGATCTGAGTCCCTGGTGGCGTAGTGTGTTACTGATGGTAGCCTTTGTTATGTTGGTTCCAGCTCTCTGCAGGTCATTTGCTAGGTCCCCCCATGTGGTTCTGGGATGTTTGCTCACCGTTCTTTGACCCCATGGGGTGAGATCTTGCGTGGAGCCCCAGATAGAGGGAGATTATCAGTGGTCTTGTAAGTCTTCCATTTTCTAATTATTGCTCCCACAGTTGATTTCTTCACACCAAGCTGCTTGCCTATTGCAGATTCAGTCTTCCCAGCCTGGTGCAGGTTTACAATTTTGTTTCTGGTGTCCTTCGACAGCTCTTTGGTCTTCACCATAGTGGAGTTTGGAGTGTGACTGTTTGAGGTGGTGGACAGGTGTCTTTTATACTGATAACAAGTTCAAACAGGTGCCATTAATACAGGTAATGAGTGGAGGATAGAGTAGCCTCTTAAAGAAGAAGATACAGGTCTCCGAGAGCCAGAAATCTTGCTTGTTTGTAGGTGACCAAATACTTATTTTCCACCATAATATGCAAATAAAATCTTTCCAAATCAGACAGTGTGATTGTCTGGATTTGTTTCCACATTTTGTCTCTCATAGTTGAGGTATATTATAAGTGAAAAAGAGGTCGCCACATAGCGTGATACTGTTGTTGTAAAATCAGAAGGCAGAATATTCAAAAAGGCTTACCAAATGGCTCTGCACCGTTCTATGACCAGTGGTAACAGGCAGACTAACACTCTCAGTGGTTAGCACACTGGGTGGCCTCAGCTGAACTGCAGACAGGTGGATCTCAGTGTTGCTTGATTGCAGTAAACCAAACGTCTGTATAGACCATGTATTGCAGACTGCAGTGGATTTTAAAATCAAAACCCTTTTCAGGTTAGATCAATAAAAATGTAAGACAACTTCCATATGATAGAATTAAAATCTTTAATCCATATAAGAATTGCTACGCGTTTCTAGACCAATGTCTGGTCTTTTCCTCAGGCATAAAAACAATGGATACAATTTAAACACATTGAAACCTTAAATACAGGTAAGTTTAAAACAGGAAGTTGTCATAGTTTCAAAAGTAGACCAATCGTAAAAAAGAAATCCCTGTGGATCTTATCAACACTGATTGAGAAATTTTAACCTGTGAGCTGACCGTTGTTAACAATATGTGTTAAAATGTTGCTAGGGTGTTTCTAAATTATAAAAGGTATCTATCACAGGTTAAAATGAAATGAATAGTGCTAAATATAAAACAATAACTGCAGCTGCTCCTAGCAGTTATAGGTATATGCGATTGGATGAACATATAAAGCATATTTGAATGAGAGATGTTTATTAAAAACTGACGTGTGGTGTTGTTTGAAGCTATGTGGTGGTGGATAGAATGTAAGTAATGTGAGAGGTGATGGGAATATAAAAGCAACCGAATCCAACTAGAAATATAATGGTGAATAGTATGTTGTAGCCAATAAATAATAATAATAGTAATAAAGATCTGGACCTCACGGCTGTGGAAATAAATGTAACAACGTTTTTTAATTATGGTTTTTACAAAGCCATCATGTGTCTTACTAGATTGCTTGCAATTTTCGTGTGTTAAAAATCAGAATTCTATGTCTGAATAATCGGGAAGGTTTAGGAAAATTAGTGAAAATATATATGTTCTTAAAAAAGGTCTAGAATGAAATACATTGAATCTGACCCTACAGATTTAGCAAAAAATGGAATAAATATAATTGAATTTTGATTTTGTTTTAATATATTTACTTTAACATTAATTGGTTTCTATGTAGATTTTATATAGAACCTCAAAATTATGATATGAGTATTCAGTGTTTACACGGAATGTCGATACATTTTACTTTTAAAACCTATAAATCCATAGGCTATTGATTAGGAATGTATTATGATTCCAAATGTTCTGTGTAAATTGGAATCACAATATATCATGTGAATTAGACTACAGTAATCCAACGTATGAACATTGGTTATAATAATTTCTAATTTAAGCCAACAAACGAACTGGGCATATGGCAAATGTATATAAACTTTTGAGTGAAATAAATATGTTTGCTAGTCCATCTATCACACCGTGTGGATTATTAATCACATACGGTTAATCTTTCGTTGTCCTATTAAATATATTTGTCATTCAGTGTATTGAAAACAGATGCCACACTAAAATTATTTTGAAAAAATTTTAATGAGCTAAGATAAGTCTTAAATTGAGAAGCTCATGAAATTACCAGAAAAAATAGATAATGTGAAAATGTTAATTTTTGTAATATCGTGATATGTGATCAGACCTAAATCGAATTGGTGTATCACTGGTCATTTTGATTGTTATGGTTATCATATTGATTCGTGACATATCTATAAGTCTAATCTAAATCTGGATCTAGATATTGGTGTTTGGACAACCCATTGCAAGTGTCATATTGGTTGGTATCATTATTGTTATATCTGAATATTAATTAAATGCTGCTAAATCAAGGTTGGCATTTAAGCCTTCAGGAAATAATGTTTTTAACTTAAAAATCCAGAAGGTTTCTCGTTGTCTGAGTTTAGTAGTTCTGTTATAGTCTGCTGACCTAGGAATAAAATCTATGGGAATAAATTTGAAAATATGAGGGTTGCCTTGATGTTTGGCTAGACAATGGGTTGGAACACTATGTTTGATTTTTGTTTTCTTGCAATTTTTACAGTTGCGAAAGTGTTCTCCCCACCTTATTTTTACCTTCCTGGAGGTGCGGCCTATATATTGAAGCCCGCAAATGCACTCTAACAGGTAAACAATGAACGAGGTGTTACAATTGTAAAATCCCTGAATGGGATGTATCTCTCCGGTGGTCTGGGACTTGAAGGTTTTAGTGCCATGTTTAATATATTGGCAAGATTTACAACCAGTTTTTCCGCATTTATATACTCCCTGTAACCCAAAGATTCCCCTCTTGGATTTTGTAATGATCTTGGATTGTTGTTGGGTGTGTTTGACAATTTTGCTAGGTGCTAATCTGCTTCTCAGGGTTGGAGCTCTCCTATAGACTATCTTTGGTTTGTCCTGTACTATATTTCTCAAAATAGGATCCCTTTGGATGACATGCCAATGTTTATGTATGATTTGATTGATTTTTAGAAAATTATTGTTATATTGAGTAATGAACATGATGTTTCCCTGGTCTGTTGGTGTGTTAGATAATTGTTTCATTTTATTGTTATTGGATAATATATCATTCCTGTCCAATCTTTTTGTTCTCATAAGTGCATTATCTAAAATGTGAACCGGATAGTTTCTCTCTACAAATCTATTGTATATAATCTGACTTTGTTCAAGAAAAGTGTTATAATCTGAACAGTCCCTCCTAATGCGTCTGAACTGACTGTACGGTACATTGTTAATCCAGCTTCTATGGTGATTGCTATGGTATTCCAAATAGCTGTTGCTATCCACATCTTTAAAAAAAGTTTTGGACATAATGGTCTGGTTGGGCCCCCAACTGAGTGCCAGATCCAAATAATCTATTGATTCAGATTGTATATTGGCTGTAAATGTGATTCCCATATTATTATTGTTAAGTCGTGTAATGAATAATTCTGCTGATTCTGTACAGCCGTCCCAAATAAATATGAGGTCGTCTATATAGCGGCCATAGAATACCAGGTTCTCCCCAAGGTTCGCTGAGGTATACCTATGATGAAAATTACAGGCCTCTCTCATCTTCTTAAGTGGGAGAACTTGCACAATTGGTGGCTGACTAAACTTTTTTGCCCCACTGTATATATTAACATTTTTATAAGCATAGTAAATATTCTAATAAATCAACAAATTTTATCTTTCTACTTATAACTAATGATATAACAGTGCCCTGCAAATAATGGGATCTTTAGAGTTGTTTTTGCACATACAGTAGATCTAATCACAATAATCATAGTCAAGTACTTGAAAATTAATGTTGTCAACCTGCTAACTTAAGAAGAAGAAGGTTGACATGGGAAGATACTGTGTGTGGGATAGTTAATGGATATTTTCTACTAAACTGCATTCATGGTATCTGATTAATGGCAAGATTATGAGTGGATCACTAATTATCGCTCCCTCTTGAGTGCTAACTGCTCTCAACTTTGGCTTTTTGCATATGTCGGATATCAAACATTTTATAAATTGAAAGTTAACTGTTTTCACTCATGAGCTGACACGACATGCGCAAATAGCCAAAGTTAGAATACCATGATTGCATCAACTTATTGTCCCATAGACTTCAATGGAGCATGAAAAGTGGGGAAAAAACAAACACCCTGCTCATGCGCAAACCCAATCACCTTTTCTCAAGTGCGCTAACCCAACATGAAAATATTAATATTTCCCATTCCAATGTTCTTCACATAGTAGAACATGTTCTATTTTCTCATAAATACATATCTCTACATACTTCTGATGGTATTTTGGTATAATATATATCTATACATATATCTATACCTATACTTATACATTATTATTTATAAATACTTAGAACATATTCCCCTATGTTAAGAACATTGAAATGTAATATATTTAAAGTACATACACAGTTAAATACTTTCACATAGATTACGAGTTGAGCATTCGTGTTTTAATGCTGAAAAAATGGAAATTTCAGCGTTAAAACAGCACCACAGCCATTACAAGAAATAGCTGTACCGCAAGCATTTTAGCCTGTAACACAACGTCAGTCCCGCACACGTAAAAAATATGTCTTTTCGTGGGACTTCCATAGCACAGCCATTACGAGTTTTCCGGTGAGGCTAAAAGCTTGCGTTACAGCCTATACTGACAAGATCCTTTTCGCAATCTGAGACAAGTAGTTATGAGTTTTACGCTACAAAACTGTTACATAAAACTCATAACTAAAGTGTTACAAAGTACACTAACACCCATAAACTACCTATTAACCCCTAAACCGAGGCCCTCCCACATTGCAAACACTATATTAAAATATATTAATCTGCCACTCCCGACATCGCCCCCCTATACTAAAGTTATTAACCCCTATTTTGCCGTTCCCCGCCACCGCCGCCACTATAATAAACCTATTAACCCCTAAACCGAAAGCCTCCCACATCGCAAAAAAATAATTTAAACTATTAACCCCTAAACCTAATGCCCCCTAGCTGTATATTAAAATTACAATTTCCCTATCTTAAATAAAATTAAAACTTACCTGTCAAATTAAAAAAACTAAGGCCTAGATTTGGAGTTTGGTGGTAGCCATGAAAACCAGCGTTAGAGGCTCTTAATGCTGGTTTTAGGCTACCGCCGGTATTTGGAGTCAGTCAGGAAAGGGTCTAACGCTCACTTTTCAGCCGCGACTTTTCCATACCGCAGATCCCCTTATGTCAATTGCGTATCCTATCTTTTCAATGTGATCTTTCTAACTCCGTTATTTAGAGTCGTGTCTGAAGTGAGCGTTAGAAATCTAACGACAAAACTCCAGCTGCAGAAAAAAGTCAGTAGTTAAGAGCTTTCTGGGCTAACCCCGGTTTATAAAGCTCTTAACTACTGTGCTCTAAAGTACACTAACACCCATAAACTACCTATGTACCCCTAAACCGAGGTCCCCCCACATCGCCGCCACTCGATTCAATTTTTTTAACCCCTAATCTGCCGACCGCCACCTACGTTATACTTATGTACCCCTAATCTGCTGCCCCTAGCACCGCCGACCGCTATATTATATTTATTAACCCCTAACCTGCCCCCCACAATGTTGCCGCCAGCTACCTACAATAATTAACCCCTAATCTGCCGACCGCAAAGAGCCGCCACCTACATTATAGCTATGTACCCCTAATTTGCCGCTCCGTAAACCGCCGCTACTTACATTATCCCTATGTACCCCTAATCTGCTGTCCCTAACACCACCGACCCCTATATTATATTTATTAACCCCTAATCTGCCCCCCTCAACGTCGCCTCTACTGCCTACACTTATTAATCCCTAATCTGCCGAGCGGACCGCACCGCTACTATAATAAAGTTATTAACCCCTAATCCGCCTCACTAACCCTATAATAAATAGTATTAACCCCTAATCTGCCCTCCCTAACATCGCCGACACCTAACTTCAAACATTAACCCCTAATCTGCCGACTGGAGCTCACCACTATTCTAATAAATGTATTAACCCCTAAAGCTAAGTTTAACCCTAACACTAACACCCCCCTAAGTTAAATATAATTTAAATCTAACGAAATTAATTAACTCTTATTAAATAAATTTAAAGCTAAATACTTACCTATAAAATAAATCCTAATATAGCTACAATATAAATTATAATTATATTATAGCTATTTTAGGATTAATATTTATTTTACAGGTAACTTTGTATTTATTTTAACCAGGTACAATAGCTATTAAATAGTTAAGAACTATTTAATAGCTAAAATAGTTAAAATAATTACAAAATTACCTGTAAAATAAATCCTAACCTAAGTTACAATTAAACCTAACACTACACTATCAATAAATTAATTAAATAAAATACCTACAATTACCTACAATTAAACCTAACACTACACTATCAATAAATGAATTGAATACAATATCTACAAATAACTACAATGAAATAAACTAACTAAAGTACAAAAAATAAAAAAGAACTAAGTTACAAAAAATAAAAAAATATTTACAAACATCAGAAAAATATTACAACAATTTTAAACTAATTACACCTACTCTAAGCCCCCTAATAAAATAACAAAGCCCCCCAAAATAAAAAATGCCCTACCCTATTCTAAATTACAAAAGTTCAAAGCTCTTTTACCTTACCAGCCCTGAACAGGGCCCTTTGCGTGGCATGCCCCAAGAAATTCAGCTCTTTTTCCTGTAAAAAAACACATACAATACCCCCACCCAACATTACAACCCACCACCCACATACCCCTAATCTAACCCAAACCCCCCTTAAATAAACCTATCACTAAGCCCCTGAAGATCTTCCAACCTTATCTTCACCATACCAGGTTCACCGATCGATCCAGAAGAGCTCCTCCGATGTCCTGAACCAAGCCCAAGCAGGGGGCTGAAGATGTCCATGATCCGGCTGAAGTCATCATCCAAGCGGGAGCTGAAGAGGTCCATGAACCGGCTGAAGTCATCATCCAAGCGGGAGCTGAAGAGGTCCATGATCCTGCTGAAGTCATCATCCAAGCGGGAGCTGAAGAGGTCCATGATCCGGCTGAAGTCTTCTATCAACGGCATCTTCAATCTTCTGTCTTCCGGATCCATCTTGCAGACCTCCGACGCGGAACATCCTGCTGGCCCGACGGACTACCGACGAATGAAGGCTCCTTTAAGGGACGTCATCCAAGATGGCGTCCCTCGAATTCCGATTGGCTGATAGGATTCTATCAGCCAATCGGAATTAAGGTAGGAAAATTCTGATTGGCTGATGGAATCAGCCAATCAGAATCAAGTTCAATCCGATTGGCCGAATCAGAATTTTCCTACCTTAATTCCGATTGGCTGATAGAATCCTATCAGCCAATCGGAATTCGAGGGATACCATCTTGGATGACGTCCCTTAAAGGAGCCTTCATTCGTCGGTAGTCAGTCGGGCCAGCAAGATGTTCCGCGTCGGAGGTCTGCAAGATGGATCCGGAAGACAGAAGATTGAAGATGCCGTTGATAGAAGACTTCAGCCGGATCATGGACCTCTTCAGCTCCCGCTTGGATGATGACTTCAGCCGGATCATGGACCTCTTCAGCTCCCGCTTGGATGATGACTTCAGCCGGATCATGGACATCTTCAGCCCCCTGCTTGGGCTTGGATCAGGACATCGGAGGAGCTCTTCTGGATCGATCAGTGAACCTGGTATGGTGAAGATAAGGTAGGAAGATCTTTAGGGGCTTAGTGTTAGGTTTATTTAAGGGGGGTTTGGGTTAGATTAGGGGTATGTGGGTGGTGGGTTGTAATGTTGGGGGGGGGTATTGTATGTGTTTTTTTACAGGAAAAAGAGCTGAATTTCTTGGGGCATGCCCCGCAAAGGGCCCTGTTCAGGGCTGGTAAGGTAAAAGAGCTTTGAACTTTTGTAATTTAGAATAGGGTAGGGCATTTTTTATTTTGGGGGCTTTGTTATTTTATTAGGGGGCTTAGAGTGGGTGTAATTAGTTTAAAATTGTTGTAATATTTTTCTGATGTTTGTAAATATTTTTTTATTTTTTGTAACTTAGTTCTTTTTTATTTTTTGTACTTTAGTTAGTTTATTTCATTGTATTTATTTGTAGGTATTGTATTTAATTAATTTATTGATAGTGTAGTGTTAGGTTTAATTGTAGATAATTGTAGGTATTGTATTTAATTAATTTATTGATAGTGTAGTGTTAGGTTTAATTGTAGGTAATTGTAGGTATTTTATTTAATTAATTTATTGAGAGTGTAGTGTTAGGTTTAATTGTAACTTAGGTTAGGATTTATTTTACAGGTAATTTTGTAATTATTTTAACTAGGTAGCTATTAAATAGTTATTAACTATTTAATAGCTATTGTACCTGGTTAAAATAAATACAGAGTTGCCTGTAAAATAAATATTAATCCTAAAATAGCTATAATATAATTATAATTTATATTGTAGCTATATTAGGATTTATTTTACAGGTAAGTATTTAGCTTTAAATAGGAATAATTTATTTAATAAGAGTTAATTAATTTTGTTAGATTTAAATTATATTTAACTTAGGGAGGTGTTAGTGTTAGGGTTAGACTTAGCTTTAGGGGTTAATACATTTATTAGAATAGCGGTGAGCTCCAGTCGGCAGATTAGGGGTTAATGTTTGAAGTTAGGTGTCGGCGATGTTAGGGAGGGCAGATTAGGGGTTAATACTATTTATTATAGGTTAGTGAGGCGGATTAGGGGTTAATAACTTTATTATAGTAGCGGTGCGGTCCGCTCGGCAGATTAGGGGTTAATAAGTGTAGGCAGGTGGAGGCGACGTTGAGGGGGGCAGATTAGGGGTTAATAAATATAATATAGGGGTCGGCGGTGTTAGGGGCAGCAGATTAGGGGTACATAGGGATAATGTAAGTAGCGGCGGTTTACGGAGCGGCAGATTAGGGGTTAATAATAATATGCAGGGGTCAGCGATAGCGGGGGCGGCAGATTAGGGGTTAATAAGTGTAAGGTTAGGGGTGTTTAGACTCGGGGTACATGTTAGAGTGTTAGGTGCAGACGTAGGAAGTGTTTCCCCATAGACAACAATGGGGCTGCGTTAGGAGCTGAACGCGGCTTTTTTGCAGGTGTTAGGTTTTTTTTCAGCTCAAACAGCCCCATTGTTTCCTATGGGGGAATCGTGCACGAGCACGTTTTTGAGGCTGGCCGCGTCCGTAAGCAACTCTGGTATTGAGAGTTGCAGTGGCGTTAAATATGCTCTACGCTCCTTTTTTGGAGCCTAACGCAGCCTTTCTGTGGACTCTCAATACCAGAGTTATTTTAAAGGTGCGGCCAGAAAAAAGCCAGCGTTAGCTATGCGGGTCGTTACCGACAAAACTCTAAATCTAGCCGTAAGTTTAAACTAAAATTAAACTAATAGCTATTAAACTAAAATTAAACTACCAATGGAAAAAAAACTAAAATACACACTAAAAAATCCTAACACTACTATAAAAATTACAAACTATCTAATTTACAATAAGCAAAAAAGACTAAATTACAAAAAATAACAAACACTAAATTACGAAAAATAACGAAATTATCAAAAATAGAAAACAATTACACCTAATCTAAAAGCCCTATAAAAATAAAAAAGCCCACCCCAAAAAAAAAAAACCTAGCCTACAATAAACTACCAATAGCCCTTAAAAGGGCCTTTTGTAGGGCATTGCCCTAAGTTAAACAGCTCTTTCACCATGAAAAAAAATAGAAAGACCCCCTAACAGTAAAACCTACCACCCAACCAACCCCCCAAAATAAAAAAACCTAACTCTAACAAAAACCTAAGCTATCCATTGCCCTGAAAAGAGCATTTGTATTGGCATTGCTCTTAAAAGGGCATTTAGCTCTTTTGCATTGTCCTGAATAGGGCATTTAGCTCTTTTAAGAAAAGTCCAAGCCCTAAACTAAAAAAAAAAAAACACCCAAAAAAAGTTTAAAAAATCCTAACACTAACCCAGGTGAGGTCCATCGATCCGACATGGAGGTCCAGTTCATGCGATTGTCCACCGCACATTGAGGATTGAAATGCAAGGTTCCCCTTTTTATACTAGGGGGTATCACTACATTCCTATTGGCTAAAAAAAATGAATCAGGAAATAGGAATTAGGGCTGCTAAAATCATATTGGCTGTTCAAATCAGTCAATAGGATTTAAGAAGCTCTCATTCTATTGGCTGATTTGAATCAGCCAATAGAATGAGAGCTTCTTAATTCACTTGACTTTAAAGGGCCCCAATGCACTTGTATATATGTCTATATATGTGTGTATGTGTTTATATGTGTTTTACTGTATATTTACTATACATATTTCCCATTCCAATGTTCTTCACTTACAGGATAATTGACTTTTACTTTTAAATATATATTTCCATATATATGTGTATATACATATACCGGTACATCTATATAGGTATAAATTTGTATTTTACATGAACAGTATCATATATATATATATATATATATATATATATATTTAATAAGTACATTATTTCTATCAACCAGATTATGAGTTTTGAGCACTATAGGGAAATTAACGACCGCAACATTTTCTGCGTTATTTCACCTCCCTATAGAGCTGCTATTACAGGTTTTAAAAAAGCAGGTTTGTGTGGGCGATATGGTGGCGTTGAGCTCCATTCCACACCAAAATCAAGTGCTGTTTTGACGTGGTGCTGTTTTGACGTGCTCGTGCATGAGTTCCCCATAGACATCAATAGGGAGAGTCGGCAAAAAAAAGCCTAACACCTGCGATTGCTGAAGCAAAAGCTCCGTAATGCAGCCCCATTGATGTCTATGTGGAAAGAAAAAGTTACGTTTAAACCTAACACCCTAACATAAATCCCACGTCTAAACACCCCTAATTTGCTGCCTCTAACATCGCCGCCACCTACATAATGTTATTAACCCCTAATCTGCTGCCCCTAACATCACCGCCACTTACATTACAGTTATTAACCCCTAATCTGCTGCCCCTAACATCGCCACCACTTACATAACAGTTTTTAACCCGTAATCTGCTGCCCCTAACATCGCCGCTACTTACATTACAGTTATTAAGCCCTAATCTGCTGCCTCTAACATCGCTGCCATCTACCTACACTTATTAACCCCTAATCTCCCGCCCCCAATGTTACCGCCACTATACTAAAGTTATTAACCCATAAACCTAACCCTAACGTAACCCTAAACCTAGGCATAACCCTAACCCTAACGAAACCCTAAGCCTAAGTCTAACCCTAACCCTAACACCCCCTAACTTAGATATAATTAAAATAAATCTAAATAAACCTTACAATTAATAACTAAATAATTCCTATTTAAAACTAAATACATACTTACCTGTAAAAAAAAAAAAACCTAAGCTAGCTACAAAATAACTAATAGTTATTTCTCTTGTTAAGTGTATCCAGTCCACGGATCATCCATTACTTATGGGATATATTCTCCTTCCCAACAGGAAGCTGCAAGAGTCCACCCACAGCAAAGCTGCTATATAGCTCCTCCCCTAACTGCCATTACCAGTCATTCTCTTGCAAGTCTCAACATAGATAGGAGGTCGTGAGAGTCTGTGGTTTTTTATACTTAGTTTATTTCTTCAATCAAAAGTTTGTTATTTTTAAATGGCACCGGAGTGTGCTGTTTATCTCAGGCAGTATTTGGAAGAAGAATCTGCCTGCGTTTTTTCTATGATCTTAGCAGACGTAACTAAAATCCAGTTGCTGTTCTCACACATTCTGAGGAGTAAGGTACTTCAGAGGGGGAATGGCGTGCAGGTTTTCCTGCAAATAAGGTATGTGCAGTAAAATATTTTTCTAAGGAATGGAATTGACTAAGAAAATACTGCTGATACCGAAGTAATGTAAGTACAGCCTTTAAATGCAGTGAAAGCGACTGGTACCAGGCTGATTGATAGAGATATATGATAAGGTATGTGCAGTAATATATTTTTCTAAGGAATGGAATTGACTAAGAAAATACTGCTGATACCGAAGTAATGTAAGTAAAGCCTTAAATGCAGTGATAGCGACTGGATCAGGCTTATTAATAGACATACATACTCTTATAAGAATGTGTTTTAAAACGTTTGCTGGCATGTTTAATCGTTTTTTAACATATGTTTGGTGATAAAACTTATTGGGGCCTAATTTTTCCACATGGCTGGCTTAAATTTTGCATAGAAACAGTTATAGGGAAGGTAATCCACAGCTCAGCTGTGGCAGTTTTGTTGTGTCTGTTTAAAAAAAAATGTCGTTTTTTTTTTTTTTATCTGTTTTTTGCATTAAGGGGTTAATCATCCATTTGCAAGTGGGTGCAATGCTCTGTTAACTTATTACATGTACTGTAAAAATTTCGTTTGATTTACTGCCTTTTTTCACTGTTTTTCAAATTTTGACAAAATTTGTTTCTCTTAAAGGCACAGTAACGTTTGTTATATTTGCTTGTTAACTTGATTTAAAGTGTTTTCCAAGCTTACTAGTCTCTTTATTAGTTCTAACATGTCTAACATAGAGGAGGCTCTGTGTTTATTATGTTTAAAGCCATGGTGGAACCCCATTTTAGAATGTATACCAGATGTACTGATTTCATGTTAAACAATAAAGATCATTTTTTGTATTTAAATACATTATCACCAGAGGATTCTGTCGAGGGGGAAGTTATGCCGACTAACTCTCCCCACGTGTCAGACCCTTTGACTCCCGCTTTAGGGACTCACGCTCAAATGGCGCCAAGTACATCAAGGGCACCCATAGCATTTATTTTACCAGAGGATTCTGTCGAGGGGGAAGTTATGCCGACTAACTCTCCCCACGTGTCAGACCCTTTGACTCCCGCTCCAGGGACTCACGCTCAAATGGCGCCAAGTATATCAATGGCGCCCATAGCGTTTATTTTACAAGACATGGCAAAGGTTGTGTATAATACACTGGCAGCAGTATTAGTCAGACTACCTGAAATTAAAGGAAAGCAAAACAGCTCTGGGGGTAGATACAGAGCATACAGACGCTTTAAGAACCATGTCTGATACTACCTCACAATATGCTTAGTCTGTGGGTGATATTTGTGACTCAGGGAAGATGATTTAACCTGATTCTGATATTTCTACATTTAAAATTTATGCTTGAGAACCTCCACTTGTTGCTCAGGGAGGCTTTAGCTGCTCTGAATGAATGTGTACAATCGCAGTGCCAGAGAAATTGTGTAGACTGGATAAATAATATGCAGTGCCGGTGTGTACTTATGTTTTTCCAATACCTAAAGAGGTTTACTAAAATTTTTCATAAGGAATGGGATAGACCAGGTGTGCCGTTCTCTTCCCCTCCTATTTTTTAGAAGAATGTTTTCTAATAGTTGCCACCACACGGGACTTATGGCAGACAGTTCCTAAGGTGGAGAGAAGAGTTTCTACTCTAGCTAAGCGTACCACTACCTCTGGCGAGGACTGTTGTGCTTTTTTAGATCCAATGGATAAAAAATGTTTATTCAACAAGGTTTTATCCTGCAGCCCCTTGCACGCATTGCTCCTGTCACTGCTGCTGCGGCGTTCTGGTTTGAGTCTCTTGATGAGGCTTTACAGGCTCCATTGGATGAATATATTTGACAAGCTTAGAGCACTTAAGCTAGCCAATTCCTTTGTTTTCTGATGCCTTTGTTCCTTTGACTAGACTAACGGCTAAGAATTCTGTTTTTTACTATACTGGCGCGCAGAGCGCTATGGCTTATATCATGGTCAGCTGTCGTGACTTTAATAAATAAGCTACTTAACTTCCCTTCAAGGGGCCGACCCTATTCAGGCCTAGTTTGAAGGAGATTATTACTTATATCACTGGAGGAAAAGATCATGCCCTTCCTCAGGACAGGTCCAAATCAAGGGACAAAAAAGGCCTAATTTTCGTGCCTTTTGAAAATTCAAGGCAGGTGTGGCATCAACTTCCTCTAAGGCAAAATAAGAGGGAACTTTTGCTCAGTCCAAGGCGGTCTGGAGACAACCGGACCTGGAACAAAGATAAGCAGGTCAAGGAGCCTGCTGCTGCCTCTAAAACAGCATGAGGAACGGACCCCTATCTGGTAACGGATCCTATAGGGGGCAGACTTCATTCTTCGCCCAGGCGTGGGCAAGAGATGCCCAGGATCCCTGGGCATTGGAAATTATACCCCAGAGATATCTTCTGGATTTCAAAGCTTTCCCCCCCAAAAAAGGGGAGTTTTTGCCTTTCACATTTATCTGCAAACCAGATAAAGAAAGAGACATTCTTGCATTGTGTACGTGACCCATTCAGTTCCAATAGAGGAACAGGGACACAGTTTTCCTCAAATCGGTTTGTGGTTCCCAAGGAAAGGAAACCTTCAGACCTATTTTAGATCTAAAAGATCTTAAACAAATTCTTTAGAATTCTATCATTTAAGATGGAAACTATTCGTACCATCTTAATTATGATCCAGGAGAGTCAATAGAGGACTACAATGGATTTGAAGGATGCTTATCCTCACATTACGATGCATAAAGATCACCATCGTTTTTTCAGGTTTGCCTTTCTAGACAGGCATTACCAGTTTGTAGCACTTTCCTTTGGGTTAACTACAGCCCCTAGAATCTTTATGGAGGTTCTGGGGTCACTTTGGCGGTCCTTAGGCCGCGGGGCATAGAAGTGGCCCCTTATTTAGATGACATCCTGATACAGGCGTCAAACATCCAAGTTGCCAAGTCTCATACGGACGTAGTACTGGCATTTCTGAGATCGCATGGGTGGAAAGTGAACAAGGAAAGAGTTCTCTATCCCCAATAACAAGGGTTTCCCTCCTAGGGATTCTGATAGATTTTGTAGAAATTAAAATTTACCTGACGGAGTCCAGGTTGTCAAAGTTTCTAAATTTCTGCCGTGTTCTTCATTCCATCCGCGCCCTTTGGTGGCTCAGTACATGAATGTAATCGGCTTAATGGTAGCGGCAAGGGACATAGTACCGTTTGCACGCCTACATTTCAGACCACTGCAACTATGCATGCTCAGCCAGAGGAACGGGGATTACACAGATTTGTTCTCCTGTTAAATCCGGACCAAGAAACCAGAGATTCTCTTCTCTGGTGACTATCTCGGGTCCATCTGTCCAAGGGTATGACCTTCCGCAGGTCAGATGGGACAATTGTTACAACAGATGCCAGCCTTTTAGGTTGGGATACAGTCTGGAACTCCCTGAAGGCTCAGGGATAGTGGACTCAGGAGGAGACCCTCCTTCTAATGAATATTCTGGAACTGGGAGCGATATTCCATGCTTTTCAGACTTGGCCTCAGTTAGCAACTCTGAGGTACATCATATTTCAGTCGGACAATATCACGACTGTGGCTTACATCAACCATCAAGGGGGAACAGAAGTTCCCTAGCAATGTTAGAAGTCTTAAAATAATTCACTGGACAGAGACTCACTCTTGTCTAAAAGCTATCCCTATCCCAGGTGTTGAGAACTGGGAGGCAGATTTTCTAAGTCGTCACACTTTTCATCCGGGGGAGTGGGAATTCCCTCCGGAGGGGTTTGCACAAGATCAAGCAGGAGAGTGCTTTGGTGCTTTTGACAGCGCCTGCGTGGCCACGCAGGATCTGGTATGCAGATCTCGTGGACATGTCATCCTTTCCACCACGGTCTCTGCTTCTGAGACAGGACCCTCTACCTCAGGGTCTTTTCAACCATCTAAATATAACTAATCTGAGATGGACTGCCTGGAGACAGAACGCTTGATGTTATCAAAGCATGGCTTCTCCGAGTCAGTAATTGATACCTTAATACAGGCATAAAAGCCTGTCTCTAGGAAAATTTAACATAAGATATGGTGTAAATATCTTATTGTTATGAATCCAAGGGTTACTCATGGAGTAAAGTCTGGATTCCCAGGATATTATCTTTTCTCCAAGATGATTTTGAGAAAAGGGTTGTCAGCTAGTTCTTTAAAAGGACAGATTTCTACTCTGTCTATTCTTTTGCACAAGCGTCTGGCAGGTATTCTAGACGTTCAGGCATTTGGTCAGGCTTTGGTTAGAACCAAGCCTGTGGTTAAAAATGTTGCTCCGCCATGGAGCTTAAAGCTGGTTCTTAAGGTTCTTCAAGGAGTTCCATTTGAACCTTTTCATTCCATAGATATCAAACTTCTATCTTGGAAAGTTCCTTTTTGGTAGCTATTTCCTCGGCTCATAGAGTCTCCGAGTTATCTGCGTTGCAATGTGATTCTCCTTATCTGGTTCTCCGTACGGATAAGGTAGTCCTGTGTACCAACCTGGGTTTTTACCTAAGGTGGTATCTAACAAGAATATCACTCAAGAGATTGTTGTTCCATTCTTGTATCCTAATCCTTCTTCAAAGAAGGAACGTCTATTACACAATTTGGACGTGGTTCGTGTTTTAAAGTTTTACTTACAAGCTACTACAGATTTTCATCAAACATTCACCTTGTTTGTTGTCTATTCTGGACAGAGGAGAGGTCAAAGGACTTCAGCAACCTCTCTGTCTTTTTGGTTAAAAAGCATAATTCATTTAGCTTATGAGACTGCTGGACAGCAGCCTCCTGAAGGGATTACAGCTCATTCTACTAGAGCTGTGGTTTTCACTTGGGCCTTTTTTTTTTTTAAATGTGGCTTCTGTTGAACAGATTACAAGACGGAGTCTTGGTCTGCGTTTCATACTTTTTCAAATTTAACAAATTTGATACCTTGCTTCTTCGGAGGCTATTTTTGGGAGAAAGGGTTTTTTACAGGCAGTGGTAACTTCCGTTTAAGTACCTGCCTTGTCCCTCCCATCATCCGTGTACTTTAGCTTTGGTATTGGTATCCCATAAGTAATGGATGATCCGTGGACTGGATACACTTAACAAGAGAAAACATAATTTATGCTTACCTGATAAATTTATTTCTCTTGTAGTGTATCCAGTCCACGGCCCGCCCTGTCACTTTAAGGCAGGTAATTTTTCCATTAAACTACAGTCACCACTGCACCCTATGGTTTTCCTTTCTCTGCATGTTTTCGGTCGAATGACTGGTAATGGCAGTTAGGGGAGGAGCTATATAGCAGCTTTGCTGTGGGTGGACTCTTGCAGCTTCCTGTTGGGAAGGAGAATATATCCCATAAGTAATGGATGATCCGTGGACTGGATACACTACAAGAGAAATAAATTTATCAGGTAAGCATAAATTATGTTATTGTAGCTATCTTAGGTTTTATTTCACAGGTAAGTTTGGATTTATTTTAACTAGGTAGACTAGTTAGTAAATAGTTATTAACTATTTAATAACTACCTAGTTAAAATAAATACAAAGTTACCTTACAATAAAATTAAATAAATTAAATTAATAAAATACAATTTACTAACTTACAAAAAATAAACAATAAATTACAAAAAATAAAAAATGAAATTATCAAAAATAAAAACGAATTACTCCTAATCTAATAGCCCTATCAAAATAAAAAAGCCTGCCCAAAATAAAAAAAAACCTAGCCTACACTAAACTACCAATGGCCCTTAAAAGGGCCTTTTGCGGGGCATTGCCCCAAAGAAAACAGCTCTTTTACAAAAATACAAACAACCCCCCAACAGTAAAACCCACCACCCACCCAACCAAACCCCCCAAATAAAAACCTATCTAAATAAACCTAAGCTAAACATTGCCCTGAAAAGGGCATTTGGATGGTCATTGCCCTTAAAAGGGCATTTAGCTATTTTACAAATTGCCCCAAACCCTAATCTAAACAAAAACCCACCCAAAAAAACCTTAAAAAAAAACCTAACACTAACCCCCGACGATCCACTTACAGTTATCGAAGTCCGGACATCCATCCTCCTCAAGCCGGCAAAGTCCTCAACCAAGCGGCAAGAAGTCTTCATCCAGGCGGCCTCTTCGATCTTCATCCAGCCAGCGAAGTCCTCATCCAAGCGAGAAGAAGCCTTCATCCAGACAGCATCTTCTATCTTCATCCATCCGGTGCGGAGCGGGTCCATCTTCAAGACATCTGGTGTGGAGCATCCTCTTCTTACGGTCGTCGGCGTAAACTGAAGGTTCTCTTTAAGTGACATCATCCAAGATGGTGTTCCTTACATTCCTATTGGCTGAAAGATTTCTATCAGCCAATAGGAATTTGAAGGGGAAAAAATCCTATTGGCTGTTGCAATCAGTCAATAGGATTGAGCTTTCATCCTATTGGCTGATCCAATCAGCCAATAGGATTGAGCTCTCATTCTATTGGCTGTTCCACTTTAAGGCAGGTAATTTTTCCATTAAACTACAGTCACCACTGCACCCTATGGTTTTCCTTTCTCTGCATGTTTTCGGTCGAATGACTGGTAATGGCAGTTAGGGGAGGAGCTATATAGCAGCTTTGCTGTGGGTGGACTCTTGCAGCTTCCTGTTGGGAAGGAGAATATATCCCATAAGTAATGGATGATCCGTGGACTGGATACACTACAAGAGAAATAAATTTATCAGGTAAGCATAAATTATGTTATTGTAGCTATCTTAGGTTTTATTTCACAGGTAAGTTTGGATTTATTTTAACTAGGTAGACTAGTTAGTAAATAGTTATTAACTATTTAATAACTACCTAGTTAAAATAAATACAAAGTAACATTACAATAAAATTAAATAAATTAAATTAATAAAATACAATTTACTAACTTACAAAAAATAAACAATAAATTACAAAAAATAAAAAATGAAATTATCAAAAATAAAAACGAATTACTCCTAATCTAATAGCCCTATCAAAATAAAAAAGCCTGCCCAAAATAAAAAAAAACCTAGCCTACACTAAACTACCAATGGCCCTTAAAAGGGCCTTTTGCGGGGCATTGCCCCAAAGAAAACAGCTCTTTTACAAAAATACAAACAACCCCCCAACAGTAAAACCCACCACCCATCCAACCATACCCCCCAAATAAAAACCTATCTAAATAAACCTAAGCTAAACATTGCCCTGAAAAGGGCATTTGGATGGTCATTGCCCTTAAAAGGGCATTTAGCTATTTTACAAATTGCCCCAAACCCTAATCTAAACAAAAACCCACCCAAAAAAACCTTAAAAAAAAACCTAACACTAACCCCCGACGATCCACTTACAGTTATCGAAGTCCGGACATCCATCCTCCTCAAGCCGGCAAAGTCCTCAACCAAGCGGCAAGAAGTCTTCATCCAGGCGGCCTCTTCGATCTTCATCCAGCCAGCGAAGTCCTCATCCAA
Organism: Bombina bombina; assembly: GCF_027579735.1. Taxonomy (NCBI): domain Eukaryota; kingdom Metazoa; phylum Chordata; class Amphibia; order Anura; family Bombinatoridae; genus Bombina; species Bombina bombina. The sequence goes on along the minus strand of NC_069499.1, from coordinate 1,052,536,040 downwards.
GCGAGAAGAAGCCTTCATCCAGACAGCATCTTCTATCTTCATCCATCCGGTGCGGAGCGGGTCCATCTTCAAGACATCTGGTGTGGAGCATCCTCTTCTTACGGTCGTCGGCGTAAACTGAAGGTTCTCTTTAAGTGACATCATCCAAGATGGTGTTCCTTACATTCCTATTGGCTGAAAGATTTCTATCAGCCAATAGGAATTTGAAGGGGAAAAAATCCTATTGGCTGTTGCAATCAGTCAATAGGATTGAGCTTTCATCCTATTGGCTGATCCAATCAGCCAATAGGATTGAGCTCTCATTCTATTGGCTGTTCCAATTAGCCAATATAATGAGAGTTCAATCCTATAGGCTGATTGCAACAGCCAATATGGAATGTAGAAATCTTTCAGCCAATAGGAATGTAAGGGACGCCATCTTGGATGACATCACTTAAAGGGAAACTTCAGTTTACCCGACAACCCTAAGAAGAGGATGCTCCCTGCTGGATGTCTTGAAGATGGAACCGCTCCACGCCGGATGGATGAAGATAGAAGATTCCGTCTGGATGAAGATCTTCTTGCTTGGATGAGGACTTTGCCGGCTGGAGGAGGATGGATGCCTGGACTTCGATAACTGTAAGTGGATCATTGGGGGTTAGTGTTAGGTTTTTTTAAGGTTTTTTTGGGTGGGTTTATTTTTTAGGTTAGGGTTTTGGGCAATTCGTAAAAGAGCTAAATGCCCTTTTAAGGGCAAGGCCCATCCAAATGCACTTTTCAGGGCAATGTTTAGCTTAGGTTTATTAAGATAGGTTTTTATTTGGGGGGTTTCGTTTGGTGGGTGGTGGGTTTTACTGTTGGGGGGTTGTTTGTATTTTTTATTTCAATGTAAAAGAGCTGATTTCTTTGGGGCAATGCCCCGCATAAGGCCCTTTTAAGGGCCATTGGCATTTTAGTGTTGGCTAGGGTTTTTTTATTTTGGGGGGGCTTTTTTATTTTGATAGGGCTATTAGATTAGGAGTAATTCATTTTTATTTTTGATAATTTCGTTTTTTTATTTTTTGTAATTTAGTGTTTATTTTTTCTGTAAGTTAGTAAATTGCATTTTATTAATTTATTTCATTTTATTGTAATGTTAGGTTTTAGTGTAAGGCAGGTTAGGTTTTATTTTACAGGTAACTTTGTATTTATTTTAACTAGGTAGCTAGTGTCAAGGTGCCAGGAATCAGACTGAGACGAGAAGTGCAAAAATAACCACACCTTTATTAATAGCAAAAAATAATAAAAAGTACACAAGTCAAATAACAAGCCAGGAGTCAAAACCAGAGCTGGTAGTCAGACGAGCTGAGTCAGGAGCCAAAGCGAATAGTCAGAAAAGCCGGAATCAGGAACAAGGAAAACAGCAGAGCCAGGAACAAGCCAGGGATCAGGAACCAGGAAGGACGTCAGGCAGCCAGTTAATACACAGGAACTCTCACAAACAGGTCTGAGACAACGCAAAGCATACTGAACAGAGGCCCTTTAAAAAATAAGTGATGACATCACAATTCTGAGACTGCATCCTGTCTCACATGGATGATGCACACCAGTCTGGCCATAAAAGGAAGTGCAGGAAATGAGCAGCATCCCCCACAATGCACCACAGTCAGGAAGAGAGGTGAGTAAAATGGCTGCCAGCAGCACATGGCAAACACAACAGAGAAAAAACCCTGACAGTACCCTCCCCTCAACTACCCCTCCCCCGCGGGAGGACAAAGGGCTTATTGGGGAAACGGGCATGGAAGGCACGGAGGAGGGCGGGAGCATGAACATCAGAGGAGGGAACCCAAGAACGCTCCTCCAGACCGTAGCCCCTCCAGTGAACGAAATTCTGTACACGGCCCCCTGGACATACGAGAGTCAATAATGCTGCTGACCTCATAGTCCTCATGGTTGTCAACAAAGATAGGATGGGGACCAATGGTTTCAAGATGGAGACATGAAAAACATTGGAGATGCGCATAGCAGGAGGAAGGTCAAGAGCGTAGTCCACAGGATTAAGCCATCAGAGTATTCGAAAAGGACCAACATAATGGGGAGCCAATTTATTGCAAGGGACACGAAGGTTCAAGTTAAAGGAGGACAGCCAAACTCTCTCACCAACCTGGTAGGAAGGTGCGGGCAGATGCCTACGATCAGCCTGGAACATTTGGCGCTGCATAGAACGATGAAGGCAATCCTGAATCTGCACCCACGTGGAACGGAGTTGACGGAGATGCTCCTCCAAAGCCGGAATACCCTGAGACATGAATGAATCGGGCAACAAGGATGGTTGAAACCCATAATTCGCCATGAACAGGGATAACTTGGAGGAAGCATTAATAGCACTATTATGAGCAAACTCTGCCCAAGGTAACAGTTCAGACCAATTATTGTGGTGATCTGAGACATAGCAATGGAGGAACTGTTCCAGAGCTTGATTAAACCGTTCCGCAGCCCCATTGGATTGAGGGTGATATGCAGAGGAGAAGGAAAGCTGGATCCCCAGTTGAGCACAAAAGGAATGCCAAAATCTGGAGACAAACTGGCTACCCCAGTCCGACACTATCTCCTTGGGTAACCCATGTAAATGGAAGACCTCCCGGGCAAAAATTGAAGCAAGCTCCTGAGCGGTAGGCAGCTTCATCAAGGGAATGCAATGTGACATTTTAGAAAAACGGTCAACCACCATAAGAATAACAGTATTGCCATTGGAAACATTGAGCTCGACAATGAAGTCGATGGAAAGATGTGTCCAAGGATGCTCACCATTCACAAAAGGTTGAAGAAGACCCACAGGAAGATGTCGAGGAGTCTTATTCTGTGCATAAACTGAGCAGGAGGCAACATACGCAGCAACATCAGAACGAAGACCTGGCCACCAGAATTGTCGAGTGACAGACCAAATAATTTGGTTCTTGCCTGGGTGACCTGCGGCTTTAGGATAGTGGTAAGTGTGCAAAAGTTTAGTTTGAAGATTCTCAGGAACAAAACACTTACCACTAGGTTTGTCAGGAGGTGCATTGGCTTGTGCAGCCAGGATCTCCTCCCCCAAGGGAGAAGTCAAATTAGTATGTATGGTAGCCAAAATATGGTCAGGAGGTATAACAGGAGTAGGTACAGACTCCTCCTTGAACAGAGGCGAAAATTGTCGAGAGAGGGCATCAGCCATAACATTCTTACTACCAGGCAGGTAGGAGACCACATAATTAAACCTAGACAAAAATAGCACCCATCTGGCCTGTCGGGGCGACAAACGTTTTGCTTCAGATAGATAAGTTAAATTCTTGTGGTCAGTAAAAATGAGCACTGGCATGCTACTACCCTCGAGAAGATGCCTCCATTCTTTAAGTGCCAAAATTATGGCCAGTAATTCCCTGTCACCAATTTCATAATTGCACTCTGCTGGAGACAATTTCTTACAGAAGAAATCACACGGATGCAAGGAACTGTCAGGCGTAGGACGTTGAGACAAGAGGGCACCTACTCCAGTCTCAGATGCATCAACCTCAAAAACGAAAGGCAGGACAGGGTTAGGATGAGCCAGAACTGGAGCGGCAGCAAAGGCAGTCTTAAGACTACCAAAGGCCTTAATGTCAGTAGGTGGAGTGGATCATTCTCTTTACGGGTCATGTCTGTTATAGGTTTGACCAAGGAAGAAAAGTTTTTAATAAACTTTCTATAGTAACTGGCGAACCCCAAAAAACGTTGAATAGACCGATGACCAACTGGGCGAGGCCACTGCAGAACTGCAGATAACTTGTCAGGATCCATGGAGAACCCTGCAACAGAGATAACATAACCTAGGAAGGTTACTTGAGTCTGATGGAACTCACATTTCTCGAGTTTACAAAACTGGCTGTTCTCACGTAGTCTCTGAAGAACCCGTGTAACATCAGAAAGATGAGGCTCAAGTGTGGATGAGTGGATGAGGATGTTGTCTAAATACACCACAACACACTGTTGCAACATATCTCGTAGGACATCATTAATAAATTCCTGAAAAACAGCAGGAGCATTACATAGGCCAAAGGGCATTACAAGATACTCATAATAGATTCAGCAAAAACAAATGAGGTGCACAGGCAGCCGGTGGTAAGTTCAAGTTTCTTTTATTGCAATTAAAAATCTTTGTCCCAACAGGGATATAGGATTCTCAAGCTGTGCAATAGATGGAGATAGCTTCACTTCAGTGACTGTCTGCTGACATGTTTCGGCAATTAAGCCGTAATCGTAGCTGCAGTCTCAGGTGAGCACCAGTCCTATATACTGGTTCCTGTTACCTGATTGGTTAAAAATGATTAAAACCATACCTGAAGTGAAGCTAGATCCAACTCTTATCAGGTTAAATACAACAGGATAACATTTGTCCCATTTCAAAAATAAGATAGATACAATCATTTGTGAATTCTAAACTAAAACAATCAACCATATGTAAATGAAATAAGCTTAACACTTATTGGAAAATGAATCCTAGTATTTATAATATAATCTAATCAAAAGTCACATCAATACTTGTTAGTACATCTGTTAACTCGAAGGGGATAGATAATTTTCCAAATACCTCCTTCTAATTTATTCAATGAATATGTATTAATACTTTATAAACAAATACAAATGAAACCAACAAAAGTGAAAATTTGACTTAATGCTAAGGAGCATATAGCTTACAAGCATGCCCATATAAATCTTTATTGTATATGTATATACAAATAATGTTTTGATGTATAGATTTTTCTTTCTCTCTAATCTATGCTAAATGGGTATGTAAGGATATAGTGATGTAATTACATATTTCAGAGTTAAGATGTGGAAACACAGACCCAGGACCAGGAATTTTATTCCCAGAAATTGATCAGGTCAAATTCTGAATTTAACCCTTCTGGAACTCTGGTCCTGAGTCTGTGTATCCAAAATACTTCTCTTTTTTCCAGCAACCTCTCTCTGTTACCACCTCTTTTATTCGTTTTGACCTGTTCTATAATGGTCCATCTAAATGACTTAATACTTGTTTGATGACAGGTTTTAAAGTGCTGGACCAGAGGTGTAGTCAGTTTACCATTTTTAATATTTGAGATGTGTTCCCTAATCCTTTCTCTAGTCTCTCTAGTTGTAAGTCCTGTATACTGTACATTGCATTCTATGCAGGTAAGTAAATAGATTGCGAACCTTGTTCTGCAATTCAAACAAGAAAAATGTCGAAAATTTTCTCCAGTTACACAGCTTCTGAAGCCTTCTCCCTGTTGTAAAAATTCACAGGCAGTACACTGTGTGAACTGCATTTATAGGTGCCTTTAAATGTCATCCAGGACGAGCCTACCTCATCCCTAACTCTAAGCTGTGTAGGAGCAAGTATATTGCTAAGGCTTACACCACGTCTGAAGGCATATCTACACCCTTTTGAAACAGTATCTACCAAGCCATCATCTGCTTTAAGAATATTGAAGTGTTTCCTAACAATATTGCAGATCTGGTGGAATTGTTTACTGTATTGGGTAATAAAAGATACCCCCTCAAATTCATTTGTTCTATCTTTGATTTTATTTTCAAGATAGATATTTCTTGGGTTTGCCCCAATGTTCAATCTATGATGACTGACAAGGTCTCTTTTATAGCCTCATTCGCAAAACCTCTCCTCCAGCTCTAAAGATTGTATTTCATATTCCTTATCCGTTGTGCAATTCCTCCGGAGTCTAATAAATTGTCCTTTAAGGACCGACTTAAAGACTCTTTTTGGATGGTTGCTTTTGGCATGGAGGAGGGTATTGCCAGTGATGGGTTTCCTGTATACTCTACTACTAACATGACTGTTATTCATGCCTGTCAGAGTGACATCCAAATAATTAATACTTGTTTTGTTAAATTCAGATGTGAATTTTATGCCAACACTGTTTTCATTAAGTAGGGATACAAAGCTCAAAGCTTCCTCTTCCGTACCATACCAGATCATTAGCAGGTCATCAATATACCTCCTATAATACATGATCTTATGTTTCCAAAGTTCATCACATCCAAAGATGTGGGACAGCTCCCACCAACCCATAAAAAGGTTGGCGTATGAAGGGGCAAACTTTGCCCCCATAGCTGTCCCACATCTCTGGAGGTAATGAACTCCCTCGAAAGCAAAGGCATTGTGTGTAAGTAAAAATTCTGTCACTCTGAGGATAAAGCCACAGAACCTGTGGCTATAGTTAGTAAATCTTGACAGGCAAAAATTTAAAGCTTCTAGGCCCTTGCTGTGTGGAATGGAGGAGTACAGTGCCACAACATCAATTGTGAGCCAACTGTATCCCTCCCTCCAAACTACATTATCCATCTCATTTAGTAGTTGTTTGCTGTCTCTCAGATAACTATTAAGACCCCTAACCAGTGGCTGCAAAATTTCATCCAGCCACTGAGAAAGGGGTTCGAACAGAGAGCCAATACCACTGATAATGGGCCTGCCCTTCACGTCCACAAGAGACTTGTGGACTTTGGGCAAAAAATTGAAGATGGGAGTTATAGGGCAATCTACCACCAAAAAATCAAATGTGGGTTGATCTATGTACCCTTCTTCCTTCCCATCATCCAATAACTGTAACAAATCACGTTTGAAACGGTGTACAGGATTGAAATCTAATACTTGGTATTGTGAGGGGTCAGTGAGTTGTCTTAATGCCTCTTGGATAAAAAAAACTCTTATCCATAACTACTACTGACCCCCCCTTATCAGCTGACCTGATCACCAAGTTATGATTCTCCTTAAGACTATTCAGGGTAGAAAACTCCTCCTTACTGAGGTTGGAGTAATTACTCCCATGAATGGTGTAAGCCAATTTATTTAAATCAGATTAAACTCTGCTCTGAAATGTTTCCAAAATTGTGCCTCTGGTGTGTATGGGATAATATTTGGAGGTAGGGCGAAAAGAAGGACCTTTATCAAATGTGTTATCAGATGTATCTAATTCCAATAGTCCCTCTGCTTGCAACACCTCCAAATTCTCTAAATCCCAGGCCTCCCCAAAGGAAAGAGGGGGATCCTTGTGAACTGAAATATAATCAGTAGTTTCCCTGTCTAATAGAGGTTCATTGGGTGTTGTGCTGTAATGTTTTCTTAAAGTCAAATTCCTTATCAACCTGTTAACGTCCACCAACGTTTGAAAAAGGTTAAAATTATTGGTAGGTACAAAGCTGAGACCAAAGCTCAAAACTTTGTGTTCCAATTCATTGAGTGGACGTGAAGACAAATTGACAATAGAATTTACTTGTACTTGGTCTGTGACCTGCCTCTTCTGGGGGGTAATGGGGTCCCTTTGAGAATTCCCTTTTCTCCCTTTTCTCCTCCCCCCCCCTTCGAACCTTTTTGGTGCCTTTGAAAAAACCTGCACAATTTCAGCCTGCTCAGTGTTGCCTGAAGCTAGAGTTTCAATTTCTCTTTCTTGTTCTAATGAATATTTAGTACCTGCATTAGATAAAGGGGTAATAAGAGACATATTGCCAGATTTATGTGTAGTACTACTAGCTTCTGTCTCCTCCCTTTCCTCACCTGAGGATGAATAATCCCCTGAGGATTCTGCTTCACTTTAATTGAATGTGACCTTCTTAGATTTAGGATTCTTATTACCATTCTTGTTTTTATTTTTATTTCTGTTTTTATTTTTGTTTCCTTTGGGATATTTAATCTGGTCATGTTCCCTTCTATAATTGGTTCTTTGCTTTTTTAAGTCTTCCACAGCAAACGTGGGAAATTTATTTATTCTCAATCCTCTCGGTATCATCCCACTCTTTATATACTTTTGGAGTGTCCAAATGTCCCATTTCAATCTTAACTCTTTTTCTAATAGGGACTCCATTGTATCAAAAAGTCTGCTGAGATTATAAGTAGAGAAATCAGAAGAAAACACAGATTCCATTTCCAAAATATCCTCCTTTCTCTCATCCGTTGATTGTAATGAATAAAACTTCACAATAAGTGTATCACTACCAGCCTGATCCATTTTGCAATTTTGTAAATAAAGTTAGTTTGAGTTTCTGCAATGTAAACCTGTTTAAAGAGTGCAAAGACACTATCACTTCAAACAAAAAGTGAGATGAGCAAACAAAAGAGTCAATATGTGTCGGCACTTAGAATAACAGGTTACCGTGGCAATAAACAAATGCCCCCTCATGTATATTAGAGAGCTAGTGAGTATTGATCAAATTGCCTTAATGCCCAGTACGGATGTATATTCAGCCTCTCACCTCTCCTGGTATAGTGTCGTCCAATTTCGCCACCTCTGTTAAAGAGAACAGGAAAATCCACGATGATACTCATAATGCCCACTCCTGGTGTTAAATGCTGTTTTCCATTCGTGGCCCTCCTTAATCCTAATGAGATTGTACACTCCTCTCAAATCAAGTTTAGTAAAGACCGTAGCTCCCTTGAGGCGGTCAAAGAGTTCTGTAATAAGCGGAATAGGGTAAGCATTCTTAATGGTAAGACGATTAAAACCCCTATAATTGATACATGGTCTTAACTCGCCAACATTTTTCTTCACAAAGAAGAAGCCAGCCCCTGCAGGAGAGCAGGATTTGCGGATGATCCCCTGCGACAGAGCATCGGGAACATACTCCTCCATAGCACAATTCTCTGCAACAGACAGAGGGTACACCCGGCCCCGAGGAGGAATGGCTCCGGGTTGCATGTTTATGGCACAATCATAAGACCGGTGAGGAGGCAACGTACCGGCACGCACCTTGTCAAACATGTCTAGGAACTCTCGGTATTCCTCTGGCAATTGAGATACCGATGAAGTGCACAAGACTTTAACTGGTTTCCGAAGACAAGTGGAAATACATTGCGGGGACCACAACAAAATTTCGGACCTGCGCCAGTCGAGACTGGGATTGTGCTTTTGGTGCCAGGGATAGCCCAGAACAACCGGAAAATGCGGAGAGTTTATCATCTGGAACTGGAGGGTTTCAAAATGGAGAACCCCAACAGCCATGGAAAGCGGAGCAGTTTCGTGAGTAACGAGTGCGGGCTGAAGGGGCCTGCCATCAATGGCCTCAATAGCAAGCGGAACGGACCGAGGCAAAACAGGAATGGAGTGCTTTGATACAAAAGCACTGTCAATGAAATAGCCCGCAGCACTGGAGTCAACAAGAGCCTGAGTGACTATGGAGTCCACCCAGGAAAGGACAACCGTGACCAAAGGTTTCTCCTTAAGCGGTTCCGGGGACGAGGATAAACCACCCAAGGTCTGCCCCGACAGGACCTTAGGTGTGAGCGTTTCCCGGCCATGAAGGACAAGACTTCAGAAGGTGACCATGTAACCCACAATAGAGACAGAGCCCCTCCCTCCTCCTAAAGGCCCTCTCCGCCTCGGAGAGACTCGTGAATCCCAGCTGCATTGGCTCAGCAGTACCTGGTGACTCGGGACCAGGAGGCATGGGAGGAGAGGGAGGCATGGATGGGAATGAACACGTAGGAGACAACGAAACAGGAGGCTTCGGCAAACGTTCCTTGAAAGAGGTCCTCTCTCTGAGTCTGATGTCAATAAGGATCAAAAAAGACACCAATGCCTCGAGATCCTCTGGTAAATCTCTGGCAGCAACTTCGTCTTTAATCGCATCAGAAAGCCCATGAAAGAAGGCGGCAACAAGGGCTTCATTGTTCCAACCTACCTCTGCAGCAAGCGTATGGAACTCAATAGCATACTGAGCAACAGATATTGTACCTTGCTGAATGGACATGAGTCGTTTAGCAGCAGAGGATGAGCGAGCCAAAACATCAAATACCCTTCGAAAAGGAGGCCACAAATTCAAGGTAATTTGAAATCACAGGTTTATCAGTCTCCCACAAGGGATTAGCCCAGGCAAGAGCTGTGTCAGAGTGTAACGAGATGAGAAATTTCACCTTAGCTCTGTCAGAGGGAAACGCCTGAGGTAACATCTCAAAGTAAATGCCCACCTGGTTCAAAAACCCTCTGCACTGAATAGGATTACCTCCATATCGCTGAGGTAGAGGTGCAGAACCAGACATGCTCCTGGTAGCCATAGGTGCAGCAGCGGAAACAGGAGCAGCCATAACTTGAGGGACACTTTGGTCCAAATGTGCAGTGCGAGTCAGCAGGGTTTGCTGGGCTAGTGCAAATTGATCCAACCGGTGATCCTGTTCATCCATCCTGGAAATGATGGCAGGTAAAGGTGGATTATTAGCACCATCAGGATTCATGGCCTTTGTGTAATGTCAGGGTGCCAGGAATCAGACTGAGACGAGAAGTGCAAAAATAATCACACCTTTATTAGTAGCAAAAAATAATAAAAAGTCCACAAGTCAAATAACAAACCAGGAGTCAAAACCAGAGCTGGTAGTCAGACGAGCCGAATCAGGAGCCAAAGCGAATAGTCAGACGAGCCAGAATCAGGAACAAGGAAAACAGCAGAGTCAGGAACAAGCCAGGGATCAGGAACCAGGAAGGACGTCAGGCAGCCAGGTAATACACAGGAACTCTCGCAAGCAGGTCTGAGACAACGCAAAGGCAAAGCATACTGAACAGAGGCCCTTTAAATAATAAGTGATGACATCACAATTCTGCTGCTCATTTCCTGCACTTCTTTTTATGACTGGAGTGCATCATCCATGTGAGACAGGATTATGCACACCAGTCATAAAAGGAAGTGCAGGAAATGAGCAGCATCTCCCACAATGCACCACAGTCAGGAAGATCGGTGAGTAAAATGGCTGCCAGCAGCACATGGCAAACACAACAGGGAAAAACCCTGACAGCTAGTAAATGGTTAATAACTATTTACTAACTAGTCTACCTAATTAAATTAAATGCAAACTTACCTGTGAAATAAAAATAAAACCTAAGATAGCTATAATATAACTATTAGTTATTTTGTAGCTAGCTTAGGTTTTTTTTTTTACAGGTAAGTATGTATTTAGTTTTAAATAGGAACTATTTAGTTAATAATTGTAAGGTTTATTTAGATTTATTTTAATTATATTTAAGTTAGGGGATATTAGGCTTAGGGTTACTTTAGGGTTAGGATTAATGGTTAATATATTTATGTAGAGTTAGTGATGTGGGAGGTCAGAGGTTTAAGGGTTAATAATATATTTTAGCATATTTCGTTGTGGGGGGCTTGCAGTTTAGTGGTTAATAGGTTTATTAAAGCAGCGGTGTGGACGGAGGGCAGATTAGGGGTTAATAATATTTAAATAGTGTTTGTGATGCGAGAGGGCGGCGGTTTTGGGGTTAATAGGTTTATTATAGTGGCAACGATGTCGGGGAGCGGCAGAATAGGGGTTAATACATTTTAATAGTGGCGGCGAGGTCCAGAGCAGCAGATAAGGGGTTAATACATTTATTATAGTGTTTGTGATGCATGAGGGCCTCGGTTTAGGGGTTAATAGGTAGTTTATGGGTGTTAAGTGTACTTTTTAACACTTTAGTTATGAGTTTTGTGCTACAGATTTGTAACGTAAAACTCATAACTGCTGACTTTAGATGGCGATACGGATCTTGTCAGTATAGGGTGTAGCTCTCACTTTTTGGCCTCCCAGGCAAACTCGTAATACCGGCGCTATGGGAGTCCCATTGAAAAAGTATTTTAAAAAGTGCGGTAATGACGTTGCGTGACGGCCAAAAAGGTGTGCGGTACACCTATACCTACAAGACTTGTAATAGCAGCATTAGGGAAAAAACTGTGTTATGAAGCATAACACTGCTTTTTCACTGATAACGCAAAACTCGTAATCTAGCTGTATGTGAAGAACATAGGAATGTAATCGTTAGCACACATGAAAACTTAGTATTCTTTTTTTTTTTAAAAATAATCTGTTATTGAGATTCTTGATATACAAACAACAATAAAATAACATAACCAGTAATCTATATGTAAAGTTGGCATTGACATATTTCAATGAGACGTAGAAAAAACAGTTTCATCTTGCTCGTCTCGCTGATACATTGCATAGTTATCAGTAATTAGAATCTCTTTTTGTTACATATGGGTAAAAGCATTTAACAATGGCTAATGCAATGGTTACTTATGAACCAAATGATATAGGAAACAGAAGCTCTCTAAATATGATAACTAAAGAAATTATACAGCTATATTGCGGGGGAAATTATTCAGCAGATAACCACCACTTAGAGTTGTGGGGGGGACTCTTTCTCCCAAACCTTGTGGCTCCTGTAAAAAAGCACCTCAAAAGGCAATCATACGCATTATGTTATATGTAGCCAGCTAAATTACAATATCCATGCCACAAGGGTAGAATAAGATCATTCCAATGTGAAGCAGGCTATGTGAGATATAAGATTGTTGTGGTGCAACTCTCTTTAAACTAGGATGATGAACTTTGCAAAGTATTGGGAGTTTTATGGAATTAAGGAGCAGTGCAAAAAACATAACAATGGCCAGTAGTAGTGTAACTCATATGTTTAACTTCTATGAAGCAAAATGTAACAATTATTATAAGGATGACTGGCATCTGCGAATAACAATATAAGGTCTTTATAACAAAATACAAAATTTGTGAGCATGTGATCTACCAAAAAGACCTAAGCATACATAGCAAATGTTCCATGGGGCATTGGGAATAAAACTGTTAAGGAAATTTATGTACACTTTTATATGTGTATCTCAGCTATCCCATTGTAATTTGAACTAGGCCCTACAGAGACAGTCCTCCTTAGATATGTGTTATATATTATGAGATGTCAGATGAATAGGCTATTTGACGTTGTTATGGGTTGTTAAGATCCTCCCTCTCCCCCACCGGCTGAGGGAGAACGAGGAAATACAGTATGTCTTTATGGATGTATAGGAGGTGATGGCTGAATAGAATGTACTACAATATGAGTTAAACCTACCAGAAATGGTAAGAAGACAGGTGTGTAACCATCATTAAAGAGACATCCACATACATACCTTAAGTTTCAATACACAAGGAAGACAGTCAAAACAATTTAGTTCAATATAATACTCCACATAATAGCAAACAAGAGTTAAGTAGCTGCATAAATAAGGCATACCTTCCAGGTATAAAAAATAGTGATTTTGATAATGGTCTTTAGCGTGTCTAGTCTGCATAGAGATCTCTCTTGTGTCTACTTTAATTTATACTGGTAGAGAAGACTCATATCAGGGAATACAGGTTATATGAATATATTTTCACAATGGAGTGGTGATGTCAGCTAGCCATTGGGCTTATAGTTAGGCTAACAGTAAGCTCCTTCATAGCTGGTAGGATAAGTAGGCTATGTAATATGTCATACAATATGTAAAAATATAAAATAATGGCCTAAATAGTAGTTTAAATATATAGTAGGAGCGTGCAATCAAATAAAGGAGTATACTGTAACAATTAGCTAAGATAAGGGTTCAATACTGACATATATTTATGCAGAATGTACTAGAGGACTGTTCATAGATAGGAAACAATGTAAATAAGCAGGGTTTTGATTAAAGAATTTTATGTGACCACGTTTAGTATCTTATTAAGCTAAATCACATATAATGAGACCACAAACCTGATATAAGACACTTAGAGGCCTATTTAACAAATGTCTGTCGGACCTGATCCGACAGTGCAGATCAGGTCCGACAGACATCGCTGAATGCGTAGAGCAATACGCCCCCTGCAGACTGTCAATCAACCCGATCGTACTCGATCGGGCTGAATTCCGGTGATTCTTGTCCGCCTCATCAGAGCAGGCGGACAGGGTTATGGAGCAGCGGTCTTTAGACCGCTGCTCCATAACTTGTGTTTCTGGCGAGTCTGAAGACTCGCCAGAAACACAGGCCCTCAAGCTCCATACGGAGCTTGATAAATGGGCCTCTATACGTCTATAGTGCACCTGGATTTACCTATAATATATGAGACTATATATAAATCAACAAAAAAGAATGTGTTACTCCCTATAGAAGTCCAAGACACGCATCCTATAAAAAATGCACATGAGTTACATAATTGAATACAACAGATTCATTCAAAATAGTGCACCATATTATGCTGAGTCTAAATGCAATGTTAACAGTCCTGCAGCTGAAGCATAAAAGATGGTTGTGCTGAGTATGTCCTTTAATATGTTAAGGAGAGCAATAGAAACCAACTATTAATCAATATTAAAGCACCCATATAAAACATCAAACATTAAACTGAACTATGGACTCATAAGAACTAAGTCTGGTTGCCACATGTTGAAGTTAGGATGGCTGAAGTAGGGACTGATCGGCTAACCAACTCCACTCTTGACATAACAGGATTTTGCTAATGGCTGAGAGTCCTGCATAAAGACTGTTAATCTATAAAGCCCGTTAGGCTTATCCAACATGCAAACACCCATACCAGCATAAGCAAGATACCCAGGAAAGGATAGAGGCAAGGTTAGGTTTTTGGCACTATAAACCTGATCAAACCAGATATATGGGCTCTTGTTACCGGGGTTTGACTCGAGCTTCCAAAAGTAGGGCTACCGGAATGTCCCCCTCTCTCACAGTGAGCTTTATTGGTAATGTCTTCTTCACTTTGAGTCGTGTCTCCTCTCTGCTGTGGTGCCTCTGGGGTACCAGAACTGTGATGTTCCTTGGTTTAGTATGGTGTTAGCGTGTCCTGGAATGGGTTCATAGCAAATCTAAACTCCCCAATAAGAGAGTCTCGTGAATGTCCAGGGAGATTAGAAGTTTGCGAAGCATGCTTGAAATCTTCCTCTCCATAGTGCAAGGTAATGTGGCTACATACATAATAGCCGTCTGGGATGGTTATACTCTACTTGCTCATCCCCCCGGAGGAGGGTTAGTTTTTATCTGAAGCTTTAACCCCTTAATGACCACAGCACTTTTCCATTTTCTGTCCGTTTGGGACCAAGGCTATTTTTACATTTTTGCGGTGTTTGTGTTTAGCTGTAATTTTCCTCTTACTCATTTACTGTACCCACACATATTATATACCGTTTTTCTCGCCATTAAATTAACTTTCTAAAAATACCATTATTTTCATCATATCTTATAATTTACTATAAAAAAAATTATAAAATATGAGGAAAAAATGGAAAAAAACACACTTTTTTTAACTTTGACCCCCAAAATCTGTTACACATCTACAACCACCAAAAAAAAAACATGCTAAATAGTTTCTAAATTTTTTCCTGAGTTTAGAAATACCTAATATTTACATGTTCTTTGCTTTTTTTGAAAGCTATAGGGCCATAAATACAAGTAGCATTTTGCTATTTCCAAACTACTTTTTTTCAAAATTAGCGCTAGTTACATTGGAACACTAATATCTTTCAGGAATCCCTGAATATCAATTGACATGTATATATTTTTTTTTAGAAGACATCTCAAAGTATTAATCTAGGCCAATTTTGGTATATTTCATGCCACCATTTCACCGCCAAATGCGATCAAATACAAAATATCGTTCACTTTTTCACAAATTTTTTCACAAACTTTCGGTTTCTCACTGAAATTATTTACAAACAGCTTGTGCAATTATGGCACAAATGGTTGTAAATGCTTCTCTGGGATCCCCTTTGTTCAGAAATAGCAGACATATATGGCTTTGGCATTGCTTTTTGGTAATTAGAAGGCCGCTAAATGCCGCTGCGCACCACACGTGTATTATGCCCAGCAGTGCAGGGGTTAATTAGGGAGCTTGTAGGGAGCTTGTATGGTTAATTTTAGCTTTAGTGTAGTGTAGTAGACAACCCAAAGTAATGATCTAGGCCCATTTTGGTATATTTCATGCCACCATTTCACCGCCAAATGCGATCAAATAAAAAAAAAACGTTAAATTTTTCACAATTTTAGGTTTCTCACTGAAATCATTTACAAACAGCTTGTGCAATTATGGCACAAATGGTTGTAAATGCTTCTATGGGATCCCCTTTGTTCAGAAATAGCAGATATATATGACTTTGGCGTTGCTTTCTGGTAATTAGAAGGCCGCAAAATGCTGCTGCGCATCACACGTGTATTATGGCTAGCAGTGAAGGGGTTAATTAGGAAGTTTGTAGGGAGCTTGCAGGGTTAATTTTAGCTTTAGTGTAGAGATCAGCCTCCCACCTGACACATCAGACCCCCTGATCCCTCCCAAACAGCTCCCTTCCCTCCCCCACCCCACAATTGTCCCCGCCATCTTAAGTACTGGCAGAAAGTCTGCCAGTACTAAAATAAAAGCTTTTTGGGGGGTTTAGGTTTTTTTTTAAAAAAAAATAATAATTATTCTGCTGTATAGGACCCCCCTTAGCCTCCAACCTCCATGATCCCCCCCAAAACAGCTTTGTAACCTTCCCTATCTGCCTTATTGGGGCCATCTTGGGTACTGGCAGCTGTCTGCCAGTACCCAGCTTACACAAAAAAGTGCTTTTTTTTCTTATTTTTTTTTTTCTGTAGTGTAGCAAGCCCCAAACCCCCCCCCCCCCCACCAAAAACCCCAACCACCTCATTGATCGTTTTTTTTTAAAGTAATATTAAAATGATTGCAACTTTTTCTGTAGTGTAGCGGTTCCCACCCGCTCCCTCCCCGTGCACGCGCCCGCCCCCGCCCTCCCGTGCACGCGCGCGCGTCCGTGCGCGCCCCCGGGCATCCCCGCCCACGATCCCGCCCCCCTCCACATCTCCAGGGCCATCGATGGCCGCCACCCGCCTCCCGGTAATGCTCCCACCCACCAACGAAGGAAGCCACCGATCTCCGGTGCAGAGAGGGCCACAGAGTGGCTCTCTCTGCATCGGATGGCTTCAAAAGGTTATTGCAGGATGCCTCCATATCGAGGCATCACTGCAATAACCGGAAAGCAGCTGGAAGCAAACAGGATTGCTTCCAGCTGCTTTCCACACCGAGGACATGCAGGGTACGTCCTCAGGCATTAACTGCCTTTTTTTTGAGGACGTACCCTGCACGTCCTCGGTCGTTAAGGGGTTAATATGCCATGTGGTAAATTATCTAGTGTGCAGCAGGTAAATCACTATAAGTAGTGATGATGCATATATACTACCTAAGATGGTGGCTTGTACTACTCTAAGCACATAGTAGACTTTCAGATCGTCCCGTCTTTGCGTTGTCTATCTCCTTGTCTCAATGCCCCAAATGGTTTGTCCTGCATCCCAGGACTTAGTTAAGCCGAAAGTTACATAAAGGGAGATTTTTATTTGCTTATAGTAGTGGTTTATTTGATCGAAGTTCAGGAGCTGAAAAAAAAAAATATTAAAAAATATTAAACATTCTGTAAAATATTCTAAATAATCCATATATCTATATATTTTAAAATATGTTTACAAATAGTTTAAACATTTTGTTAATTTTTAAAAATATTTTATATGTAAAATTTCAATAACGTGCCTTAAAGTTTTCATGTGCACTAACCCGGCCACGTTAATATCTAAATTGAGAAGCATAATGCGCAAAACGCATATTTTACTATCCTATTTTTTTCACAAAGAAAATAATATACTTTTTATAATTATATATAGATATATATATATATATATATATATATATATATATATATATATATATATATATATATATATATATATACATATAATTATATATATATATATATATATATATACATACAGTATATATATCTGACACTGTTCATGTAAATTACATTAGGAATAGATATAGAGGTATAGGTATATACAGTGTACACACACAAATATATATCTATACTATAATCGCATTTGTAACGAAACATAGACTTCCCCCTGGGCAGGCTTATCGCCTAGTACCAAATAATTGACTAAATATCAACAACAAAAAATACATAGAAAATACATAGCCACCAACCAGCAAGCGCTACCCAGGGTGCTGAACTTAAAATGGGCCAGCACCTAAGCTTACATTCCTGTTTTTTCAAATAAAGATACCAAGAGAACGAAGAAAATTTGATAATACGAGTAAATTAGAAAGATGCTTAAAATTGCATGCTCTATCTAAATCATGAAGGAAAAAAATGGTTTTCATATCTCTTTAAAGTGGAAAAAATATAACAGTTGTTTTCTGACCTTTTTTTGCACAATTTGTTGTCGTATGGATGCATTTTTATGGATTTAATTAAAAGCTAATTTTTAATATAGCTGGTGTTCCTTTTTTCAATCGTTTGCCAAAAATATAACAGTCATTATAGGTTAGAGAGTATGTATATTTAGTTACAAATATTTTTGGCACAGTACATCTAGTTATATATTTTTAACATAATGCTTTATTTAAACATTGTTTACTAAAAAATTACTTTAAATATAAAATAAATATACTCCTTTGTGTAATTTCAAAAAAGTGTTGTTCTTTTAGTTTTACAATTTGATATAATCTCACAATGATTTTTACACGTTCTAATTTTAGATTTTTAAGATTTTTACATAATCATTAATGTGTTTATTGCAAAGCAATATGGGCTCCTATTAGAACAGACAGCTTGGAATAGTACCCATCCAGGGGGCAGTCTCTTGATGCCAACTTGTGCCTTTCCTCTAGCATATAAATCTTATCCTATCTACAAGGACAGTTTACCCTGAAATACCAGGAACTTTACCTTTAATCAGAGGATTTGTCCAGCTAACCATGTGTGAATATTTCAGCCTGTAATGGCTTGGTGAATAGAGGTGCAGCTATATTAATTTAAAGGGACAGTATACACTCATTTTCATATAACTGTATGTAACAGACACTACTATAAAGAATAAGATGCACAGATACTGATATAAAAATCCAGTATAAAATGGTTTAAAAACTTACTTAGAAGCTGACAGTTTGGCTCTGTTGAAAAGGCAGTTGGAAAGCCCACTGCAAGTGGGAAATAAGACACTCCCCCTTCTTTTGCATATGAAAAGACCCTTTACACAAACAGGAGCAAGCTGGAGAAGGTAGCTGACGGTATTCAAATAAAACTTTGGGGCTTGGTTAGGAGTCTGAAAATCAGAGCAATGTTATTTAAAAATCAGCAAATCTATACATGCTTTAAATAAACAAACTTTATGGGCTATATAAATAGATCATCTACAAAACATTTATGCAAAGAAAAAAATGAGTGTATAATGTCCCTTTAAGGAACAGTGGACAATGGGTCCATGTCTAATTGCCCATATCACCTGTAAGAAGATAAAATCAATAAGGGTAATTTACATAAATGCAAAACAAGAAGCACTCAGAGAGGAATGGGTATAGCACATTTTATAGGACGGTGCCAACCCAGGGTGCAGTTTCTTTTAGCTCACAGATGAGGTCTGTTTTATGTTCTCAATAAGTCTGTGAAGGTCAACAAAATCCTCCGATAACACTATTAACTAATGTATTTAAACATGTATCCAATCATAAGGCAAAATATGTGGATTAACTGAAAATATTGTGTTTGTAACAGACATTTTAATGAAGTGAATTTAAATGATGTCTATTGAAATGGATGGAATGTTGTATAAATCAAAGCCAAACTCATCTGAGATACATACCAAGTTTTGTGCACTGCAAACTCCTGTGGATTGTTAAGGAAAGAAATAAAATATCATTTGAATATGTGAAGTTACTGGGATAACACATTGTGGAATTACACATATTTTTGAAGCAAGAACATAAACCTCAATCAAAATGAAGAGCATTCACCAGGCCAAAAGAATATAGAATGTTAAACAAAAGAAACAAAAAATGCAGGTTAAAGCATTATTCTAACACTCAAAAACAAAATAATAACAGTGATGTATTGCTCTCAATATTCATTTAATCGTAAGAATTTTTTTCTTCTCTATGAACGTGTGAAAAATGGAATAAATCATACCATCTAAACCCTGGTCAACTAATGTAGAGTCACTACTGTGCAGATTATCATTCATCTAGTGAATATAGGAGATTATAATATTTTTCATAAAATGGACTGAATGGCCTATTGAAATTGAACTACAGGTTTTGTTCAATGCTATTAATTTTAACTTGGATACAGGAAATTCAACTCCAATGCAGACCAGTATTTATTATTAAAATAAATGTTGCTGCTAGGGAGACTTTCTTGGTGCTTGGATACAATATGAAAACAATGATAAATGTGACATTTTTAGTGAACTTGTTATCATAAAAATAATATTTTTACCGTTAATTGTTTTAAACCCTTTGTCCACAAAACTGCATATAAAGTAACATTTATGACGTGCAAAAGAAGAAATGAATAAACGTTAATGTATATTTGATATAGAAATAGATGTGTACATTCAATTAACTACAGCAAATTGTCCTGTGCTTATGAAGCAGTAAAATCAGGTTATACCTGTTGTGAGGATTTAAACTGTTTCAATATTAGCGCATATGAACCAAGATTAATTGCAAAGGCATATTTAAAGAGTAGTCTATGCAAATTTACACAACTGTAGCAATATCACAGGGTATAAATGTTTGTAGTGTGATTAAATCTAAAGTATATTATTTTAAAAATGCCAAGTTTTCTTTCAAATACACAATTCTATATTTTGCTGTATTTGCCATATTTCAATATTTTTGTAAAAAACATTTCTTCATAAATACAGTTTTACTCTATGTAACATTTTCAAAAAAACAACCAATTTTAAATTGGTCTTATCTTTTCAAAGCCATGGGCCTGATCCGATATGCAGCGTCGCCCGCAAAAGCCGGCGACGCCAGATTTTGTGCGATTTTGGTATTACATATATGGCATAGCATACAAGTTACGCGCGTATATATTTCACCCTTCGGCCGTATTTTTTTTACCCATAGACTAACATACAACTATGCGCAATTTGGTATCCAATATACAGCGTAAGGACAAATTGCAGGCGCAGGAACCCTTGCACTGACTAAAAAAACAACGTAACTCCCTGGAAGCCTTAACAAACACATACATTTAAGCAGCATCTCAAGGTTAAAGGGACAGTATACTGTGATATTGCTTTTTTTAAGGTTTATTTGTGTATTTGAAATAGTTTGAAGCCACAACATAATCAAATTGATTGAGCTTGTAGGTACTTTATCACATTGTGGACATATACTTGCTTATTTACTTTCAATTGTATTACCTTCATCTCTTTAGAACCCACTGGAGTGTAATTTATTCTAATGCTAACACAGCTTGGCACTGATGCCAAAATATATAAAGGGACAGTCAAGTCCAAAGAAAACCTTCTTCTTTTAAATAGGGCATGTTATTTCAAACTACTTTCAGATTTAATTATAACACTTGCTTTGTTCTCTTGGTATTCTTAGTTGAAAGCAAAACCTAGGATGGCTCATATGATCATTTCTAAGACCTTCCTGAAGGCTGCCTCTTTGCAATTGTGTCAAACCAATCACAGACACCACAACCTCTCCCCTGCAGACTTAAAACACCTGATAATGCCCACCCTATCAGTAACATCACTACTATATATACCAATGTATCAATTTATATTGGATGTGAGATACATTGATTTATGTACCCTTCAGAAACAACTATTGTGGATGTGAGTTATAGTACAAGAATATGTCATAAACAGGATAATATTACCTTTTTTGGGCCATTTCCACACAGGCCTTATTATATGTTTGAACAATATTAGTGTACTAAAACACCCCTCACATGGATGTGGATGACAATTATATGGTAAATAACAGAGGACAAGATTTATGGCGAACTATAAGAATATTTATTTCTTTTTTGGCTTCTTGTATGAGGGAGCTGAGGTGGCTGTAGTGGATTGCCTTGTTCTCCTGGTTTGAGAAGATTCTTTTGTTTCTGCTAGTGTGCTGGCCAAAGATGATCGGCTGGAGGCAGTGTCCTGCTGGTGTGTAAAGTATTCAACCAACACACCCAAGAGTTGATTTTTTTTCTCTCCATCTATTGTCCATTTGCATCTGCATATGAGACAGAATTCGCATCATCTGGGATTGGTTATGAACACTTGCACTTAATGATGCTGCTATGTCCCTCTGTAGCTCTATTCTACGTTGTTGTCTCCTCTGTTGGCTTCTGAAGAACCTCTCTTGGCCTCTTTGTATATTCTCTGTGCTTGTTATGAGCCTCCTCTGGAGTGCAATGTATTCCTCACCCAGGGGTGAATACAATGCATCTACAGGCTCTTGAGCAGCAGGGCTTCTAGGTGCATGAGGTGCAGGTTCAGCTGCATCTGCTGCTGCTTGAGGTGCAGGTTCAGCTACATCTGCTGCTGCTTGAGGTGCATATTCAGCTACATCTGGTGGTGCTTCAGGTGCAGGTTCAGCTGCATCTGCTGCTGCTTGAGTACTTTCTATATGTTCTTCTGCAGATGGTGGAGCTCTTCCAATTGAAGAGGATGGTGGTGCTCTCGCAAGTGAAGAGGATGGTGGTGCTCTCCCAAGTGAAGAGTATGGTGGAGCTCTCAGGGTGGATTGATAGTTCCACTGATGACCAGTGTGTGACCACTCAGCCTGTCCAGTTGGCGCTTCTTGTGACATAGCCTGTGTGTAAAAGCCATGACTGCCCTGAGATTGTGTTGGGGGGGGGGGGTAAATAAATGGACCCTTTGTGGCTGTCTTGGCTCCCCCTCAAATCCAAAAGATTCCTCTGGCCAGGAATCTTGCCAGGGGTCATATGTCAATGGTGGTGGCATCACTTCCGGGTCCTCAACTGAAGCCATCCAACCCTGCTCATGCCTGGGAGCATAATGTTCACATGGTTGCCTGAAGACTGATGGTGGTGGCTGCATGCCTGTGACTGGTGGTGGTGGTGGTGGCTGCATGCCTGTGACTGGTGGTGGTGGTGGAGGTGGCGGCATCCATGTTTGCATCCTTGTGACAGGAGGCTCTGTGGAGGAGTCAAATGATGAGAGGGATTAGTACAGTCATATATATGTCCATGTGGGCATACAATGTACATTGATACATGCTAGGGCCTATACTGATTCTCATGTCAAACTCTATAACATGCATGTGCACATTGTGATTTGTGATATGAGGGATTTTAATATGCGCAGTATACAGGTATGTGTTTCATACAATAGTTATGTGTACATGTCAATGATGGAGAAAATGTGTTCTTTAAGTGACACTATGGTCACACAATTTACTTTAGTCTGATGTTGGCACTGAACCTGCTTTCTTGAGCTTAAAGTATTGTGATGGCTATAGTGTCCATTTACTGAAAACTCTACATGTGGCTTGTGGCCTGTGTTACTCTGAGACATGTTAGTATTGCACTATACCACCTCATATCACGAATTGCATTGTGTTAAGTAGCATTAACGTAAAATATAATTTTAGATGTTTTGTTAGTAGGCCAAATACCATACTCCTCATTGTGTACATGAATGTGTGACATTAAAGGATGTTATATCTCAAATACATATAATACTGGTGTGTGGGATGTTACTCACCAGCATGATGTGCTGTGGTTGCAGCCCCTGAGTCACAAGCCCCTGGAAGTCCACGGACTGCTGTGATACTCAGGGACCTGTGTATCATCTCCTGCCAGGTGTTGTATTCTGTGTCCAGGGGTGGACCACCGCCTGTTCCCCTCTGGTGCATGGCTTCTTGCCCCATCTTTTATTTCACCCACCTCTAACAGTGATTCCACCTTTAAGGCCCTCAACAGTCCTCCTCTACGGGGCCACACTGTTGACGGCATAATCTTCCGCCATCCATGCTGTTTTATGCCTTTTGGCAATGCCTTTGCCCTTCTCCTGGCCAAAGAGGGCACTGTGATTGTCCATGATGGCCTGGACTAGGGTAACATTCTCATCGAATGAGAAGTTTGGACATCTCATCCTCTCATCCTCTGTGGACACCTGGCTTGCTCCCTGTGATGTCCGTGGCGTGGGTTCCTCCCTATCCTCTCCCTCCTCCCTCCTTCTGTCCCCATGTGCACCCTCTGTCCCTCTTCTAGATGTGCCTGGTCTCTGGGGCTCTCGGGCATCTCCCCTCCCATCATCCCTTCTAGCTCTCCCTCTCCCCACTCCACTTACTCCCTGACGGGGAGCCCACTGCTCCTTCTGTCCTCTACAATACTCCTCTCCCTGCCACTCCTCTCCCCTCCTCCCCTCCGCCCTACCTCTACCTGCCATCCTCACACTTCACACACTCACACACTCACTCCCAGTTCAATCACACACAATCACAACCAAACACTCAGCCTATCACACTGTAAAATTTAAATATAATGTGTGAGGTGTTAGAAAAAAAGTGTTGTGTATTTTGTATATGTATGTATGCAATATGTGTGCAATATGTAAAAATATGGGTAAGTGTACAAGCTTAAACAACCAACAATGCGACCTAACTCCTCTTTTTGGGCCTCTCTCTCTACTCTGACTAATCCTCCGCTCCACTGTAGTGTGCTGTAGCTTAACGAACCATCCAAACACACTGAAGAAAATGGCGGCTGCGCATGGGTTTATATATGACTTTTGAATAGCGTAATTACGTGGCACATTTTTAGATAGAGTTGCTGTTGATTTTTACGAGTGTTAGCCTAATTTGCATAAAACTACTCTTTATTGAGACTTTACGTGGACAAAATACAGGAGTAAGTTACTTGCGATGAGTAAAATGTGTATTTGCGCACTTTTCGGAAGATCGCCAGTTTGTCCTACTTACGCCAGTTTAGCATCTAACGGAGCAGTATATGTAATACCCCAATGTGAAATTATGGGTGGCGCGGGTTCCCTCGCTTGCGCCGAAAACTACGCCATATATCGGATCGCGCCTCATGTGTCCAACATTAAGGGCACTGTAAATTTACGTCTTACTATTGTTTCCAGTGACTTATAGCTAGAGAGTATTAAATATATGGAAAATTGCTCCTTCAGTTTGTTTTTATATTTAAAATAGTTGTCCTCAAGAATATGCCCATTCAAATAGACTGCTTAAAGACCTGTTTATGTTTTCTCTTTCCATGCATATCAACGCTTATATTTAGATACAGAAATGTTTATCATGGGTGGTGGTTTCAATCAACAAACATCAGCTAATTTATTTGCAAGTATAGTCCTAAATGCATTTAATACTAAGCTGCTGGTATAAGAAGTCATTGAACACATACTAGGAGGAAAATTACAGTACAGTGTCCCTCTAAGATTAACAGAGTTGTGCTTTTTATCTCTATGCATGGCAGTTCCCTTAACTTTGCTACATTAAAGGAACATTAATCTCAAAACTTAAGTTCTCATAAAGGACTAGATTAGAAATGATTTGCAAATATGCAAGCAGAAGTGCTAATACTGATAGCACTAAATCCATACCACTTCCATTTTTGTGTTCATATTACAAGTAGTTGTTTTTTTGTGACCTGTGTTAAAATGTTGTGAGCACTATTCATTGTGCAAGCACAAAGTAATTAAACAAATACTAAAAAAATTCCCTAACCTCTGCCCACACTATTACTCCCATCACAACACCCCATGTTATTAACCCCTAAGCCACCACAACCCCCATTGCAAACCCCATACACTAATAACACCAAACTAATGCAACCCCCATAGCAAGACCCCCATACATTATTAACCCTAAACCACCACACACCTAAACTATTAACTGCTAAATCACCACAATGCTGTTGCAAAAACCCATACACTATTATCCCCTAAACTGCAACAGCCCTCCTACACTATTAAAACCGTTACTGCTAACCAACAAGACCTTTTAACCTGAGACCCCTAAGTTACCAATTACAATTGCATTAAATAAAAAAAAATCTTTAAAGAAATAAAAAAAAACATTGCTGACAAAAACATTACCTGGAAAAAATAAATAAAGCCTGAGTGTAAAATTTAAAGCCACCCTAAAAACATCCTATCGTAAAACTATAGCCCTCCTAAAAAAACAATAAACTAAAAAATTAAACTCCCACCAAAAAAAAAAACAACAACTAAAAAACTAAAGAGCTCCTAAAAAAAAAATTGTCACAGGTCTTATCTCCTCTGGTGAGATCTAAATAAGTTACTCCATTGATAAAACAATCACTGAGTAGAAGCGTAGTGGGTTGGAAGCAGCGTCCGCTGCTTCATAAATTGACCCCTTAGGGGCTGATTCTAAAAAAATTGCCGGTCTAGATGTCTTTTTCCACTCCAACACTCGCAGGGGCATGGAATTCTATTTAAAAAAAGGGCTGTATCTGCAAGTGGCGAGTTCTCACTAATGAGAGCTCTCTGCTATGTAATAGTTTGCAATGGAAGACAAAATACACAGGGAGAACCCGGTGTATGTTTAAACTTTAATATTATGCCCAGTGGCGTATTTAGTTTCTGTGCTGCCCTAGGCACTACAAATTCTGCCCCCCAACCCAACCACACCACCCTCAGTTTTAGGACCATTGTATCCATAATATTTTTTTCACCCCTGGGCATGTTATATAGACTGCTAGAAACACTAGAATTACATGGCTGGCACTCCTGGGCATGCTATATAGACTACCAGAAGTACTAGAATTACATGGCTGGCACCCCTGGGCACATCTTATATAGACTGCTAGAAACACTAGAATTACATGGCTGGCACACCTGGGCATGCTATAAAGACTACCAGAAGCACTAGAATTACATGGCTGGCACCCCCCTGGGCACATGTTATATAGACTACCAGAAGCACTAGAATTACATGACTGGCACCCCTGGGCACATGTTATATAGACTACCAGAAGCACTAGAAATACATGGCTGGCACCCCTGGGCACATGTTATATAGACTACCAGAAGCACTAGAATTACATTGCTGGCACCCCTGGGCATGTTATATAGACTACCAGAAGCACTATAATTACATGACTGGCACCCCTGGGCACATGTTATATAGACTACCAGAAGTACTAGAATTACATGGCTGGCACCCCTGGGCATGTTATATAGACTACCAGAAGCACTATAATTACATGGCTGGCACCCCCTGGGCATGTTATATAGACTACCAGAAGTACTAGAATTACATGACTGGCACCCCTGGGCATGTTATATAGACTACCAGAAGCACTAGAATTACATGGCTGGCACCCCTGGGCATGTTATATAGACTACCAGAAGTACTAGAATTACATGGCTGGCACCCCCTGGGCATGTTATATAGACTACCAGAAGCACTGGAATTACATAACTGGCACCCCTGGGCATGTTATATAGACTACCAGAAGCACTAGAATTACATGGCTGGCACCCCTGGGCATGTTATATAGACTACCAGAAACACTGGAATTACATAACTGGCACCCCTGTGTATGTTATATAGACCACCAGAAGCACTAGAATTACATGGCTGGCACCCCTGGGCATGTTATATAGACTACCAGAAGCTCTAGAATTACATGGCTGGCACCCCCTGGGTATGTTATATAGACTAACAGAAGCACTAGAATTGCATGACTGGCACCCCCTGGGCATGTTATATAGACTACCAGAAGCACTAGAATTACATAACTGGCACCCCTGGGCACATGTTACATAGACTACCAGAAGCACTAGAATTACATGGCTGGCACCCCCCTGGGCATGTTATATAGACTATCAGAAGCACTAGAATTACATGGCTGGCACCTCCCCTGGGCATGTTCTATAGACTATCAGAAGCACTAGAATTACATGGCTGTCACCTCCCCTGGGCACATGTTATATAGACTACCAGAAGCACTAGAATTACATGGCTAGCACCTCCCCTGGGCATGTTATATAGACTATCAGAAGCACTAGAATTACATGGCTGGCACCTCCCCTGGGCATGTTATATAGACTACCAGAAGCACTAGAATGTTATGGCTGGCACCTCTGTGCACAAGACATGTCATATAGACTTCCAGATTTAGATAACTGACACCCCTGGACACATATTATATAGGGCTTCAAGGGGCACAAAATTGACAGGGTTGGCACCCCTGGGTACATGTAATTTGCCAATGTCATCAGAATGACATAGCTTACACCCTTGGGCACATGTTATATAGGCTACCAAGAACACCCAATCTAACACATTTAACCTTCTTTTATTCATTACTAGTGCCCTGCAAACTTCTGCTGTCAGGAGTCCCTCCCAGCCGGAGATCAAGCGGAAAGCAAAAATATATTTATATTGTGCAGCGTGCACCATATACAGGGAGTGCAGAATTATTAGGCAAGTTGTATTTTTGAGGATTAATTTTATTATTGAACAACAACCATGTTCTCAATGAACCCAAAAAACTCATTAATATCAAAGCTGAATATTTTTGGAAGTAGTTTTTAGTTTGTTTTTAGTTTTAGCTATTTTAGGGGGATATCTGTGTGTGCAGGTGACTATTACTGTGCATAATTATTAGGCAACTTAACAAAAAACAAATATATACCCATTTCAATTATTTATTTTTACCAGTGAAACCAATATAACATCTCAACATTCACAAATATACATTTCTGACATTCAAAAACAAAACAAAAACAAATCAGTGACCAATATAGCCACCTTTCTTTGCAAGGACACTCAAAAGCCTGCCATCCATGGATTCTGTCAGTGTTTTGATCTGTTCACCATCAACATTGCGTGCAGCAGCAACCACAGCTTCCCAGACACTGTTCAGAGAGGTGTACTGTTTTCCTTCCTTGTAAATCTCACATTTGATGATGGACCACAGGTTCTCAATGGGGTTCAGATCAGGTGAACAAGGAGGCCATGTCATTAGATTTTCTTCTTTTATACCCTTTCTTGCCAGCCACGCTGTGGAGTACTTGGACGTGTGTGATGGAGCATTGTCCTGCATGAAAATCATGTTTTTCTTGAAGGATGCAGACTTCTTCCTGTACCACTGCTTGAAGAAGGTGTCTTCCAGAAACTGGCAGTAGGACTGGGAGTTGAGCTTGACTCCATCCTGAACCCGAAAAGGTCCCACAAGCTCATCTTTGATGATACCAGCCCAAACCAGTACTCCACCTCCACCTTGCTGGCGTCTGAGTCGGACTGGAGCTCTCTGCCCTTTACCAATCCAGCCACGGGCCCATCCATCTGGCCCATCAAGATTCACTCTCATTTCATCAGTCCATAAAACCTTAGAAAAATCAGTCTTGAGATATTTCTTGGCCCAGTCTTGACGTTTCAGCTTGTGTGTCTTGTTCAGTGGTGGTCGTCTTTCAGCCTTTCTTACCTTGGCCATGTCTCTGAGTATTGCACACCTTGTGCTTTTGGGCACTCCAGTGATGTTGCAGCTCTGAAATATGGCCAAACTGGTGGCAAGTGGCATCTTGGCAGCTGCACGCTTGACTTTCCTCAGTTAATGGGCAGTTATTTTGCGCCTTGGTTTTTCCACACGCTTCTTGCTACCCTGTTGACTATTTTGAATGAAACGCTTGATTGTTCGATGATCACGCTTCAGAAGCTTTGCAATTTTAAGAGTGCTGCATCCCTCTGCAAGATATCTCACTATTTTTGACTTTTCTGAGCCTGTCAAGTCCTTCTTTTGACCCATTTTGCCAAAGGAAAGGAAGTTGCCTAATAATTATGCACACCTGATATAGGGTGTTGATGTCATTAGACCACACCCCTTCTCATTACAGAGATGCACATCACCTAATATGCTTAATTGGTAGTAGGCTTTTGAGCCTATACAGCTTGGAGTAAGACAACATGCATAAAGAGGATGATGTGGTCAAAATACTAATTTGCCTAATAATTCTGCACTCCCTGTATTGAGCACAGTGCACACAGTGTGATGTGGTAATGGTGCCAAGTCAAAACGTGCCGCCCCAATAAATTTGCCACCCTAGGTAAAGGCCTTATTGGACTAGGCCATAATACGGCCCTGATTACGCCTAATACAAATTAAATTTCGCTGTTTTCAGTGCACTGTACCTTAAGATTGCTGTTATTTTCATATGCATAGATTTTTCTTTCAGAATAATTTTGTTGTGTTTCTCTCGAATGCTAACTTCAGGACGTCGAAAATTTCAACCGCATTAATGTTTTCTCCTCATAGACTTCAATAGAGAGTGCAGAAGAAAAAACCTAACACTTATCGCTCACAACCCAACAAGAGTTATTAATATCTATAAATGTTCAAAAGAAGAGAAATAGATACATAAGTAAGCGTATCAAAATGACAGGGACTACAGCACTCTTTAAAGTAATTTAATTTAATAATTACTAAACGTAAGGATCAAATAATGTACCGTAGCACCTCCAAAATGTAAACAAGCCCACCACAATGTATACACAGTACATGAGTTAACAATATATATCAGCTTACTAAGCATGTAAGCTAAACAAGTGACCGGTCACTGACAATCCTAGCATCAGAGAATGAAATAACATATAAAGCTGAAATAACAGCTATAATCAGGACTAGAAAATTGTCAGCTACACCCCTTCTGCACCCTGAACCCCCCAGAAAATCAAAGAAGGTATAGCCAGGACAGAATACAATGGGGATCAAAGCATCAGATCATTTGTCCACTAAGCAGGAATATGTGTCACAATAACAGCCAAGAGATAATGAGAGATGGAGCCATATGCACTAAAACCCTACTATCCAGTGGACCCCTAGGAAAAACCCATAGGTTTATATGAATTGGGGCTCTAAGGGCTAAGGGTATTGCTCTCTAAATAGGCAACATATACAGGTTATGCAGGTTCAAAAGCAACAAGTACATATATGCAATATAACAGTGCAACAAAAGCATAGAACGTGACATATAAAGCAGACAATGTTCTTGTTCTAGTAGCCAGGGCATATTAAAAGCCGCCTTATCATATGTGTTACCAGTGCTTGGTATAGCATCTCTGATATGTTTTTAGGTAAGTAGTATTTCCCAATGCACACAACTGTACCATATGTGCCATGTTGCCTGCATCCACCAAGCCGCTCATGGGCCTGCTTCCAATGTATCCATACACCTTCTCATCCGGTGTCCTGCTCACCAATCATTCAGCTGTTTGTGGATAAATATTTCACACTCCAATGTTCTTTACATACAAGAAAAATTAGTATTTTTTTTTTTTAAATAAATATTTCTATATTTATATATAAAAATACCTATCTATCTATCTATAATATATATATTATTTTTTTATTATTATTATTATTATTATTATTAATAATTTATTTTTAACCTTAACATCATATATATATATATAGAAATATACAGCTAGTTTTAGAGTTCTGCGGCCAAAGGGGTGCGTTAGCTACGCATGCTTTTTTTCCCCTGCACCTTTTAAATACCGCTGGTATTTAGAGTTAACAGATGGCTGCGTTAGGCTCCAAAAAAGACAGCGTAGAGCATATTTACCGCCACTGCAACTCTCGATACCAGCATTACTTACGGACGCGGCCAGCTTAAAAAACGTGCTCGTGCACGATTCCCCCATAGGAAACAATGGGACAGTTTGAGCTGAAAAAAAACCTAACACCTGCAAAAAAGCAGCGTTCAGCTCCTAACGCAGCCCCATTGTTTCCTATAGGGAAACACTTCCTATGTCTGCACCTAACACCCTAACATGAACCCCGAGACTAAACACCCCTAACCTTACACTTATTAACCCTTAATCTGCCGCCCCCGCTATCGCTGACCCCTGCATATTATTATTAACCCCTAATCTGCTGCTCCGTACACTGCCGCAACCTACATTATACCTATGTACCCCTAATCTGCTGCCCCTAACACCGCCGACCCCTATATTATATTTATTAACCCCTAATCTGCCGCCCCCGATATCGCTGACCCCTGCATATTATTATTAACCCCTAATCTGCCGCTCCATACACCGCCGCAACCTACATTATACCTATGTACCCCTAATCTGCTGCCCCTAACACCGCCGACCCCTATATTATATTTATTAACCCCTAATCTGCCGCCCCCCGCTATCGCTGACCCCTGCATATTATTATTAACCCCTAATCTGCCGCTCCGTATACCGCCGCAACCTACGTTATCCCTATGTACCCCTAATCTGCTGCCCCTAACACCGCCGACCCCTATATTATATTTATTAACCCCTAATCTGCCGCTCCGTACACCGCCGCAACCTACGTTATCCCTATGTACCCCTAATCTGCTGCCCCTAACATGGCCGACCCCTATATTATATTTATTAACCCCTAATCTGCCGCCCCCAATGTCGCCTCCACCTACCTACAATAATTAACCCCTAATCTGCCGACCGGATCTCACCGCTACTCTAATAAATGTATTAACCCCTAAAGCTAAGTCTAACCCTAACACTAACACCCCCCTAAATTAAATATAATTTAAATCTAACAAAATATATTAACTCTTATTAAATAAATTATTCCTATTTAAAGCTAAATACTTACCTTTAAAATAAACCCTAATATAGCTAAAATATAAATTATAATTATATTGTAGCTATTTTAGGATTAATATTTATTTTACAGGCAACTTTGTAATTATTTTAACCAGGTACAATAGCTATTAAATAGTTATTAACTATTTAAAAGCTACCTAGTTAAAATAATTACAAAATTACCTGTAAAATAAATCCTAACCTAAGTTACAATTAAACCTAACACTACACTATCAATAAATAAATTAAATAAACTACCTACAATTATCTACAATTAAACCTAACACTACACTATCAATAAATTAATTAAATACAATACCTACAAATAAATACAATGAAATAAACTAACTAAAGTACAAAAAATAAAAGAGAACTAAGTTACAAAAAATAAAAAAATATTTACAAACATTAGAAAAATATTACAACAATTTTAAACTAATTACACCTACTCTAAGCCCCCTAATAAAATAACAAAGATCCCCAAAATAAAAAAAATGCCCTACCCTATTCTAAAATGAAAATAGAAAAGCTCTTTACCTTACCAGCCCTGAAAAGGGCCCTTTGCGGGGCATGCCCCAAAGAATTCAGCTCTTTTGCCTGTAAAAAAAAAAATACAATACCCCCCCCCCAACATTACAACCCACCACCCACATACCCCTAATCTAACCCAAACCCCCCTTAAATAAACCTAACACTAAGCCCCTGAAGATCTTCCTACCTTGTCTTCACCACGTCGGGTTCACGGATCGATCCAGAAGAGCCTCCGATGTCTTGATCCAAGCCCAAGCGGGGGGCTGAAGATGTCCATGATCCGGCTTAAGTCTTCATCCAAGCGGGAGCTGAAGAGGT
This sequence comes from Bombina bombina, assembly GCF_027579735.1. Taxonomy (NCBI): domain Eukaryota; kingdom Metazoa; phylum Chordata; class Amphibia; order Anura; family Bombinatoridae; genus Bombina; species Bombina bombina. The sequence continues at coordinate 1,052,503,015 of NC_069499.1, read as the reverse complement.
CCATGATCCGACTGAAGTCTTCTATCAAGCGGCATCTTCAATCTTTTTCTTCCGGATCCATTTAGTTCATCCCGCCGACGCGGAACATCCATCTTCACCAACGATTTCCCGACGAATGACGGTTCCTTTAAGGGACGTCATCCAAGATGGCGTCCCTCGACTTCCGATTGGCTGATAGGATTCTATTAGCCAATCGGAATTAAGGTAGGAAAATTCTGATTGGTTGATGGAATTAGCAAATCAGATTCAAGTTCACTCCGATTGGCTGATCCGATCAGCCAATCAGATTGAGCTCGCATTCTATTGGCTGAATCTGATTGGCTGATTCCATCAGCCAATCAGAATTTTCCTACCTTAATTCCGATTGGCTGATAGAATCCTATCAGCCAATCGGAATTCGAGGGACGCCATCTTGGAGGACGTCCCTTAAACGAACCGTCATTCATCGGGAAGTCGTCGGTGAAGATTGATGGATCCGCGCTGGAGGTCTTGAAGATCAGCCGGTCGTCATCGGATGGAAGAACATAGAAGATGCGGCTTGGATGAAGATGTTTGCCGGTCCGGATGTCCTCTTCTGCCGCTTGGATCAAGACTTCAGCCGGCAGATTAGGGGTTAATAATTGTAGGTAGGTGGTGGCGACGTTGGGGGCGACAGATTAGGGGTTAATAAATATTATGTAGGTGTCAGCGATGTTAGGGGCAGCAGATTAGGGGTACATAGGTATAATGTAGGTTGCGGCGGTGTACGGAGCGGCAGATTAGGGGTTAAAAAAAATATGCAGGTGTCAGCGATAGCGGGGGCAGCAGATTAGGGGTTAATAAATATTATGTAGGTGTCGGCGGTATTAGGGGCAGCAGATTAGGGGTACATAGGGATAAAGTAGGTGGCGGCGGTGTGCGGTCGGCAGATTAGGGGTTAAAAAATTTTAATAGAGTGGCGGCGATGTGGGGGGACCTCGGTTTAGGGGTGCATAGGTAGTTTATGGGTGTAAGTGTACTTTAGAGCACAGTAGTTAAGAGCTTTATAAACCGGCGTTAGCCCAGAAAGCGCTTAACTACTGACTTTTTTCTGCGGCTGGAGTTTTGTCGTTAGATTTCTAACGCTCACTTCAGCCAAGACTCTAAATACCAGCGTTAGAAAGATCCCATTGAAAAGATAGAATACGCAATTGGCGTAGGGGGATCTGCGGTATGGAAAAGTCGCAGCTGCAAAGTAAGCGTTAGACCCTTTCCTGACTGACTCTAAATACCAGCGGTAGCCCAAAACCAGCGTTAGGAGCCTCTAACGCTGGTTTTGACGGCTACCGCCAAACTCTAAATCTAGCCGATATTTAATAAAAAAATGCATATATTCTATGGGATGTAAAATATAAGTCTATTGTTATGTCGAGTTAGAATTAATAAAAATTAGTTATCTTAAAGGGACATGAGACCAAAAAATGTTCTTTCATGATTCAGAGCAGCCACCAACCAGCAGCTTGTGATTTAGCATGCCACTTGTAATCTATCCTATAATGTCCACTCTCAGCGTGTAATAAACCATTGCTGTCTACATTCTTTATATATATATATATATATATATATATATATATATATATATATATATATATATATATATATTATGTACTGTATGTATATTAATAAATCTGCAAATTCAATGGATTGTGTTTGTATGTGTACTACAAATTTAACATTAGAATTATTACCACTTCTATGTACTATAATTTTACTAGCATCCTCAATCGTACCATCCCAGATGATTATCGCATCATCTATGAAGCATCTATAAAATTTTACTTGTGACAAAAATGAGTTATTATCCTACACATAGAAATACTCAAAACATCCCCATATGGTGGCATATGATGGGGTAAAATCAATCCCTATCGCAGTATCACATTGTTGGTGGAAAAAATCATTTTCAAACATAAAATAATTGTTTTCTAAAACAAATCAAAGGCAGTATTCTAAAAGGCTAGTCTGTTTTGCAGGGAACATCCCCTTCAATTTTAAAAAATAAGCACTAGAATCAATCCCTATTTTATGTGGTTTAATAGTATATAGTGATGTGACACCACGGGCGCAATCCGATAAAGATCGTAGTTTGCGGCGCAAGCGAGGGAACCCCCACCGCCAGCAGTTTCAGCTCGCAACTCGAGCTATCCTATATACGGTGCCGTCAGAGGCTAAAGTGCCGTAAGTCTGACAAACCAGCGATGTCCAGAAATCTGCGTAAGTACAAATTTCTGGAGTCGCCAGTGACTTACGGCACTTTAGAAACTGCCGGCGCCTACAAAACCTGCCTAAGTATAAAATCACCCGTACTGTCTAACACGCCTCCCAAACATAGTCTGACACGTCTAACCCTCTATCCGCTATCCCCCCTCACTATCCTAACAATAAAAAATGTATTAACCCCCTAAACCGCCACTCCCGGACCCCGTCGCCACCTAATAAAGTTATTAACCCCTAAACCGCCGCTCCCGGACCCCGCCACCAGCTATATTAAATCTATAACCCCCTAATGTGAGCCCCTACCCCGCCGCCATCTATCTTACCTACCCCCTAAAGTGAGCCCCCTACCCCGCCGCCATCTCTTACCTACCCCCTAAAGTGAGCCCCCTACCCTGCCGCCATCTATCTTACCTACCCCCTAAAGTGAGCCCCTACCCCGCCGCCATCTATCTTACCTACCCCCTAAAGTGAGCCCCTACCCCGCCGCCATCTATCTTACCTACCCCCTAAAGTGAGCCCCCTACTCTGCCGCAATCTATCTTACCTACCCTCTAAAGTGAGCCTCCTACCCCGCCGCCATCTATCTTACCTACCCCATAAAGTGAGCCCCCTACCCCACCGCTATTTATCTTACCTACCCCCTAAAGTGAGCCCCTACCCCGCTGCCATCTATCTTACCTACCCCCTAAAGTGAGCCCCCTACCCCGCCGCCATCTATCTTACCTACCCCCTAAAGTGAGCCCCTACCCTGCTGCCATCTATCTTACCTACCCCCTAAAGTGAGCCCCCTACCCTGCCACCATCTATCTTACCTACTCCCTAAAGTGAGCCCCTACCCCGCCGCCATCTACTTTAAAAATATTAATCCCCCTACACAGCCGCCAGCTATATTAACTATATTAACCCTAATTATATTAGGGTTAATATAGTTAATATAGTTATTATATTATATATATTAACTATATTAACCCTAATTATATTAGGGTTAATATAGTTAATATCGTTATTATATTATATATATATTAAGTATAATAACCCTATCTAACTCTAACATCCCTAACTAAATTCTTATTAAAATAAATCTAATTAATATTAATATTATTAATTAAAATATTCCTATTTAAATCTAAATACTTACCTATAAAATAAACCCTGATAGCTACAATGTAATTAATAATTACATTGTAGCTATTTTAGGGTTTATATTTATTTTACAGGTAACTTGGTATTTATTTTAACTAGGTACAATAGCTATTAAATAGTTAATAACTATTTAATAGCTACCTAGTTAAAATAATTACCAATTTACCTGTAAAATAAATCCTAACCTAAGTTACAAATACACCTACACTATCACTAAATTAAATAAACTACAAATATCTAAACTAAAATACAATAAAATAATCTAAACTAAATTACAAGAAAAAACAAACCCTAAATTACAAAAAATAAAATAAAATAAGCTAATTACACCTATTCTAAGCCCCCTAATAAAATAATAAAGCCCCCCAAAATAAAAAAATTCCCTACCCTATTCTAAATTAAAAAAGTTCAAAGCTCTTTTACCTTACCAGCCCTTAAAAGGGCCTTTTGCGGGGCATGCCCCAAAAAATTCTGCTCTTTTGCCTGTAAAAGAAAAACACAATACCACCCCCCAACATTACAACCCACCACCCACATACCCCTATTCTAAACTCACCCAAACCCCCCTTAAAAAAAAACTAACACTACCCCCCTGAAGATAACCCTACCTTGTCTTCACCCAGCCGGGCCAAACTCTTCATCCGATCTGGGCGATGTCCAATCAAGCGGCAGTGAAGTCTTCTTCCATCCGGGCGATGTCTTCAATCAAGCGGCAGTGAAGTCTTCTTCCATTCGGCGATGTCTTCAATCAAGCAGCAGTGAAGTCTTCTTCCATCCGGCGATGTCTTCTTCCATCCGGCAATGACTTTAAGCAAAGTGGCATCTTCAATCTTCTTTCTTTGCTCCTCCGCCGCAGAGCATCCATCCAGCACGACGACTTCCCGATGAATGAGGTACCTTTAAATTACGTCATTCAAGATGGCGTCCGTCGAATTCCGATTGGCTGATAGGATTCTATCAGCCAATCGGAATTAAGGTAGAAAAATCTGATTGGCTGATTGAATCAGCCAATCAGATTCAAGTTCAATCCGATTGGCTGATTGGTCCATTTTGTCCCTTCTGGGGGTATTTTGACCCACACACTTGTCACATTACGTACTAATTAAATAAGACACGACTACCAACATAGGGTGGAAAGGCCGCAGCCCACATTTATTAAAACCAAACATCCAGATATAACCATTAAACATTATAAATCTGGTTCAACATAAGGTGCAGCCTCCCAAATATCCTCATGTGCTTTCCACTGGCTAATGACAGGCACGCCCACATCTGAATAAACACCGCCCACCAGCCCAACCTATGGTCGAGCGCCACCCACACGGGCTAAGGCCTTTTGCACCCCTTCCTTTAAAATAAAATAAAACAAATGAAGCTCCAATTCATTTGGGTGTACCCCATCCTTCAGGAAGAAACATTTTTCCGACTCCCCTTCAAATTCAAAATGCCTCAAACTTAACCATCACAACTGTGCCAAAAAACTAGCAATCATCCGGTTGACTTTTTTCCTAGAAGCCTCCAGCCTCCTGACATCCCAAGCGGATCTCCAAGTCAATCTGGTCTCAATTTCCGACCACACAATGATCAATTGCGGGAACAACTCCTTTTGCTTCCTTATCCCCCAACGGATCCTGTCAATGAGCTTCTTTTCTGACATAAAACCTATGTCATTGCCACCTGCATGTATTACCAGTAGGTCAGGAGGCCCGTACAGTCTAGCATAATCAATCACAAATACCACCACCTGGTCCCACCTTAAACCCCTCACTCCAAACCATCTCACTGCCACCTGATTCTCCGGAAGACTCAGCTGCACATATTTGGCTTGACTGCTGCTGCCTTACGGGCCCAATAAACGTAAGAATGTCCAATTATCCAACAGCTGGCGTGGCCTGCAAAAAATACAGATTACTACACTTTTAACATCAGCCTCACATAGCGCTTATAACACCCAGACTTCCACCTACCAACATGCTTCACCACAGACTCATGCAGGCCCACTCATGCGTCTCTGTAGCTGCCCCAATCCGGAAAGAATGGCTCCCAAAATCCCTGGGGTCTACCCCAATAATTTGCAAAACTTTCTTTAGAACCACCCCAAACTGGAATTTAGACAGGACTGACCCATCCTCATGTAACAAAAGCGCCCCCCCCCCCCCTGCCGGCCACTTCTCCAAATATTGGGCCACAGACCCACTGGGCAACAGCCCCCTCCTATAGCACCTAACCGGATCCACCTTCCTCTCCCCTCCTGATCTGTTTTGGATCTCCTCAGCCAAATCAACAGCTCGGGGGCCATTCACCACCACCTCTCCAAAACCAATTACCCCCTCATCACTCCTATTCACACCCACCATTTCCAGTATCCTAAATGCCTCGAAAAAGGCTAACACATAAGCCGCCCTGAACAAAAGAAACTCAAACTCTGATTTGCACACCCCAGGCAACCCATTCACCAACCTTTTAAGAATCTCATACACCACAGGGCGCCTCGAATACACCCGCTTCTTCCCCTTACAAATACCCTTTACAGCAAACTTTACCACAAAATCCTGAGTGAAATCCCCCATCTAATCATTTGAAATAAAAAGCCTAAAGCCACCATACACCTTTTAGTCATCGACCGGGACATACCTGCCCTCCCCATTCATCAATCCATCCTAATAAATGATTTTCCCTATCCACATGTGACATGCCCAATCCCTCACTACCCAATCTTTCAAACCATTGAATCCACACAGTGACATATGCCCTCCATATACCCCTACACGCTAAAGTCCCCTTTGCAATCCTTAATCCCCTAAGAAATTCATCTGCCACAGTTCCCATGGGCACTCGGCCCCCTTCTCGTCCGTGTCTGGAGCTGCCTCTTGAAATCTCTTCTACTGCAGATGAGAAAGAGCATCAGCGATTACATTCAAATTCCCTGGGACATGAATAGTCCGAAAAACACATTGGCCCTCAAGCATTCCAATACAAACACCTGAAGGAGCCGAATCACAGGAACCGAATTTGCTGTTAACCTGTTCAGAGCAAACACCACCCCCAAATTATCCGAATGGAATGTCACTTTCTTGTTTCCCAGCACATGTGGCTACACCTTGACCACCACTACCAGGGGAAAAAGCTCCAGGAATACCAAATTCCTAGGAAGGCCCCCCTCTGCCCAACGCGAAGGCCATGTGCCCAAACACCACTTGCCGTCCAAATACGCTCCAAAACCAATGGCCCCAGATGCATCAGTGTATAGATGAAGTTCCTCGTCCGACACCCTAGGTTTCTGAAAAAAGGATTGCCCATTGAAGTCTTCCAGAAAAAGAAGCCAAACCCTCAGGTCCTCCTTCAGCTCCTTGGACAAATTCACCCTGTGATGCGGTGCCTTCAGAACACTTTTCCCACCAGGATCACCCGGCAAGCAAAATGTAATTTCCCCAGCAGCAATTGCAATTCTCTCAACGTCACTTTCCCCTTCCTGATCGCTCTCTCACTCACTCACCCCCTTCAGGTCCTCCACCTTATCCAACGGCAAACGACATTCCATGCTCACAGAATAAATCTGAATGCCCAGAAAGCTCAAGGACGTTGCTGGACCTTCCGTCTTCTCAGGTGCCACCGGTATCCCAAACTGTGCCACCACCTCCAAAAAGGTATCCATCAGGACCCTTCATTCGCCTGAGCCGGCCGGCCCCACAAGCAAAAAATCATCCAAATAATAGACCATTAGGGAACTACCTGCCTTCACCCTGACCACCCATTCCACAAAAGTGCTAAACTTTTCAAAGTATGAGCACGATATGGAACATCCCATAGGCAGACATAGGTCCACATAATAATCTCCCTGAAAATGGCAACCCAACAAATGATGACATAAGGTATGCACTGGAAGCAACCGGAAAGCTGACTCAACATCTGCCTTTGCCAGTAAGGCACCCCTACCCGCCTTTCTCACTACCTCCACCGCTCTGTCAAAGGAGGCGTAGCACACCGCAGTCAAAGATGGGTCAATCCCATCATTCACCGAAGTCTCTTTTGGGTAAGACAAGTGATGTATCATCCAGAATTGAACAGGGAATTTCTTGGGTACCACCCCCAATGGGGAAACCCTCAAGTTGTCATAGGTGGGCTCCTAAATGGTCCCGCCATCCACCCCAATGCTACTTCTTTGCCCAATTTTTGCCTGACTACTTGAGGAAAATCAATAGCTGATCTCAAATTACCCACAATACCCGAACCCCCCGATGCACTGAAAGGAATGCGGAAACCCAAGCTTAACCCCGAAAGCAATAGCTCCGCATCCTCCTCCTTCCACCTCCTCTTACCATACCTTTTTAACCACTGGAGCATCTCTCCTACCTTCACCAGTGTCTGTGTCTGTAGCAGCGGCTTCCCCCCTTTACGGTTACCCTTGTTTCGTTTGAAACATCTAGCCCCAGAATGTGATCCCCCACACCATGTACACTCATGCTTTTACTTACATGCCATGCCAAATCTACATGCTCCTTCATTGAACTGGAAGCATAATCCTTTCTTGATGACCACTGCTGTTGCCCTTCCTCCACCACTTCCACTATTTCCTGAGCTCGCTCCACAAAAGGACTGGCTCCGCATTGGTGTCATCAACTCCAGCCAGACCCCCATCTCGCGATCATCCCATCTCATTTCCGGACGCACTGCCATTCACTGCCGGAATTGCTCATCATATCTCCACCAAGCAAGTCCTCCATATGTGTGATGGGCCCTGGAAATCTCATCCAAGTAACAAAACATTGTCGAGCACTGCTCTAGATGTTTTTTCCCAAATACAATGGCTAAAATGCAGAACACCTTCGACCAGTTAGCAAATGTTTTTGGGAGCTTCCGCCATCTCATCTTTCTCTCCTCCTCCTCCTCCTTCTTCCCTGACTCCACCTTGGGGTCCTCCTTCATCTCAAAGAACTGGTCCAGCAGGAGCAAGGAAAACAATTCCACAAACTCCCGCTTCCATATCTTCTCCTTTTGCTCCTTACTAAGATGTATACCTAAAGGGCCCACAGAACACAAGCATGGCCTCCTCAGTGCCTGATCCGCCACTTTCAAGACTTCCACCACCGGAGCGACTGCACCCTGACCTTTTTCTCCCACTACAGACCCCCCAGGGACAACTGGTGCACCTACCAACACCTGCCCCACTCCTGGAATCCACGCTTGCCCAGCTCCCACCGCCTCCCCTTGTACCCCTTGGCCTCTGGGGTCCCTCCACTCCAACTGAGATATCAGCTCCTTCAGACTCCTCACAAACAAGTCATGCGTACCCCTTTCAGACTGCAGACTCTCCCCACCCCCATGTGGGATCCCCCCTTAACCTGCATGGCCCTTCTTTTCCTCTTGCTTCTCCTGCCCTCCTACTGGTCTGGGTTCTGCTGCACTTTCAGCCACTCCCCTTGAACTGCTCCTATCTTTCTCCACTTGCCTCCTATCCACCACCAACTGTGCTCTTTCAATCCTCTGCCTATCCCTAGGATCTGCTACTAGCCTACTCCACATGGGTGACGTGTGCCTGTCCGTGTCTCTGCGCCTCCTCTGTAGCATCCGAGATCTCACCCTCTGCCGTCTAGCCCTAGAACAGCTCCTGTCATGCCTCCCACTCCTGGAACTGGCTGGAGCATGTCTCTGAGAAAGGGGAGAAGTGGTCATATGGTGCCCTCCCCACAAAACCCTCCTTGCCCTGACGACTGATCTGCCTAACCTATGCTCCCCACCTGCCCCTAACTCTTTACCTTGCCCACTTGCCCCCCGGGCATCAGGGAATGCAGCAGCTGCATAAGCACAGCCATGTCTCCTACCGTGCCGTATCATTCTGACCCCGTTGTGGCCCCTCCATGGCCTCTTCACCAGCAAAGTCGCTATAGGAGTAATTGACCCACAGCTTCCCTAGTGCTGACGTCACAGCTCCTGGCCTGCTTTTTGCACTGTTGACTTCTACGGCCACAGCTACCCTCCACGGGAGACACTGCTGCTACCCTGGCACTCCGTTTTGGCCTCCCTGGCCCTCTTCCAGCTCCAGCTACACCTGCTCCCACTACCGCATCTGCTCTCTGACCACTGCCTCCCCCTGAGTGAAGGGCTTAACCTCTTCGACGGGCGAGAGCGGCGCGCAGGCCGCCCGTAATGCTCCTGCAGAGATGCTGGCCCCTCCACAGTCGTAACCGCTCCTGCCATCTCAATCTCCTTCTCCGGCTCCCCAAGCTGCCTCTGTAACCAGGTGAGACCCTTCTATGCGACCAAACTCCTCACCTGCTCAATAAACCCCCAGACTGCCGACATCTTAGCTTCTCTCTTGCTAAAACTAAAAGCCTGTCAGCTCCCACTGCAACCCTTATTTAATTTCTCCCCTTTAGCTCCACCCCCTAACCCTCTTCTCCCGCCTCACACCACTTCATGGCCTCGGATGTGGTTATACCCCCCTCCAGTCTACTTTGTCCCTCCTGAGGCTATTTTGACCCACTCACTTGTCACACTAATTAAATAAGACACGACTACCAACATAGGGTGGAAAGGCCGCAGCCCGCATTTATTAAAACCAAACATCCAGATCAAACCAAACATCCTGGGGGTATTTGTACTAGTGATCATTCTTAAAGAATTTCACAAGCCCATAGAGCTTTATAGAATCGGGTACTAAGTCTTTATTTATTTATTTATTTATTTATTATGCATTATACAATTGTGCTTCATTCAACAATCATTTAAACATTTTGTATTACAAATTCAAAGTGTTTCATGTCTCTATAAACAACTTTGCTATAAACTTACAATTGTCATTACCTATCATGATTAAGGATTGACTGAAGCAGTGGAATGAAATACAGTTATTGTATTATCCTGAGACATTTTTGACCCACAGACTTCAAATATCCACATTTCTCTCTGATCTCTGATCATTACTGAACAAGGATGACTATGTCTGACTCCAATAATAGCTTTCAATATTTTTTTAAAGGAAATAGAAAATTTAAATCAATCTTGACTGTGAAACACACATAAAAAAATGTTCTGCTGTTAAGATTTTTAAAGAGAATGTATGCCCTTTCAATAATTGTTGGCCACAAGTTAAATGGTTTTATAATTGTGCATTTTTGTAATGTATGCATCACCTTCCCATATCAAAATGCAGTATGCGCCCCTTAACCAGACACCCTGGTTTTAGGGTAACAACATGGGGTGGAAAGGCTGCAGCCCGCATTTATTAAAACCAAACATCTAGATATAACCATTAAACATTATAAATCTGGTTCAATATAAGGTGCAGCCTCCCAAATATTCTCACATGGCCTCCACTGGCTAACGCCAGGCACACCCACACCTGAATAAACTCTACCCTCGAAAAGGGGGAGGCTCCCACTTGAATTTAAATCTGCCTCATAAGGCAAGCACCCACCACATCTGTGACAACTTCTGCCTTTACACAGGGAAGGAGGGAGGGAGCTTCTCTCTTGCTAAAACTAAAAGCCTAACGGTTCCTGCTGCAACCCTTATTTAATTACTCTCCTTTAGCTCCACCCCCTAACCCTCTTCTCCCGCCTCACACCACTTCATGGCCTCGGATGTGGTCATACCCCCTTTCAGTCCACTTTGTCCCTTCTGGGGGTATTTTGACCACCACACTTGTCACATTACGTACTAATTAAATAAGACATGACTACCAACATAGGGTGGAAAGGCCGCAGCCCACATTTATTAAAACCAAACATCCAGATATAACCATTAAACATTATAAATCTGGTTCAACATAAGGTGCAGCCTCCCAAATATCCTCATGTGCTTTCCACTGGCTAATGACAGGCACGCCCACATCTGAATAAACTCTCCCCTCGAAAAGGGGGAGGTACCCACATGAATTTAAATCTGCCTCATAAGGCCAGTACCCCCCACCAGCCCGACCTACGGTCGAGCACCACCCACACGGGCTAAGGCCTTTTGCACCCCTTCCTTTAAAATAAAATAAAACAAATGAAGCTCCAATTCATTTGGGTGTACCCCATCCTTCAGGAAGAAACATTTTTCCGACTCCCCTTCATATTCAAAATGCCTCAAACTTAACCCTCACAACTGTGCCACAAAACTAGCAATCATCCGGTTGACTTTTTTCCTAGAAGCCTCCAGCCTCCTGACATCCCAAGCGGATCTCCAAGTCAATCTGGTCTCAATTTCCGACCGCACAATGATCAATTGCGGGAAAAACTCCTTTAGCCTCCTTATCCCCCAACGGATCCTGTCAATAAGCTCCTTTTGTGACATAAAACCTATGTCATTGCCACCTGCATGTATCACCAGGAGGTCAGGAGGCCTGTACAGTCTAGCATAATCAATCACAAATACCACCACCTGGTCCCACCTTAAACCACTCACTCCAAACCATCTCATTGCCACCTGATTCTCCGGAAGACTCAGCTGCACATATTTGGCTTGACTGCTGCTGCCTCAAGGGCCCAATAAACGTAAGAATGTCCAATTATCCAACAGCTGGCGTGGCCTGCAAAAAATACAGATTACTACACTTTTAACATCAGCCTCACATAGCGCTTATAACACCCAGACTTCCACCTACCAACATGCTTCACCACAGACTCATGCAGGCCCACTCATGCGTCTCTGTAGCTGCCCCAATCCGGAAAGAATGGCTCCCAAAATCCCTGGGGTCTACCCCAATAATTTGCAAAACTTTCTTTAGAACCACCCCAAACTGGAATTTAGACAGGACTGACCCATCCTCATGTAACAAAAGCGGGCCCCCCCCTGCCGGCCGCTTCTCCAAATATTGGGCCACAGACCCCACTGGGCAACAACCCCCTCCTATAGCACCTAACCGGATCCACCTTCCTCTCCCCTCCTGATCTGTTTTGGATCTCCTCAGCCAAATCAACATCTCGGGGCCATTCACCACCACCTCTCCAAAACCAATTACCCCCTCATCACTCCTATTCACACCCACCATTTCCAGTATCCTAAACGCCTCGAAAAAGGCTAACACATAAGCTGCCCTGAACAAAAGAAACTCAAACTCTGACTTGCACACCCCAGGCAACCCATTCACCAACCTTTTAAAAAGATCATACACCACAGGGCGCCTCGAATACGCCCGCTTCTTCCCCTTACAAATACCCTTTACCGCAAACTTTACCACAAAATCCTTAGTGAAATCCCCCCATCTCATCATTTGAAATAAAAAGGCTAAAGCCACCATACACCTTTTAGTCATCGACCGGGACATACCAATCCATCCTAATAAATGATTTTCCCTATCCACATGTGACATGCCCAATCCCTCACTACCCAATCTTTCAAACCATTGAATTCACACAGTGACATATGCCCTCCATATGCCCCTACATGCTAAAGTCCCTTTTGCAATCCTTAATCCCCTAAGAAATTCATCTGCCACAGTTCCCATGGGCACTCGGCCCCCTTCATGTCCGTGTCTGGAGCTGCCTCTTGAAATCTCTTCCACTGCAGATGAGAAAGAGCATCAGTGATTACATTCAAATTCCCTGAGACATGAATTGCCCGAAAAACACATTGGCCCTCAAGCATTTCAATACAAACACCCGAAGGAGCCGAATCACAGGAACCGAATTTGCTGTTAACCTGTTCAGAGCAAACACCACCCCCAAATTATCCGAATGGAATGTCACTTTCTTGTTTCCCAGCACATGTGGCTACACCTTGACCACCACTACCAGGGGAAAAAGCTCCAGGAATACCAATTTCCTAGTAAGGCCCCCCTCTGCCCAACTCGAAGGCCACGTGCCCAAACACCACTTGCCGTCCAAATACGCTCCAAAACCAATGGCCCCAGATGCATCAGTGTATAGATGAAGTTCCTCGCCCGACACCCCAGGTTTCTGAAAAAAGTATCGCCCATTGAATCCTTCCAGAAAAAGAAGCTAAACCCTCAGGTCCTCCTTCAGCTCCTTGGACAAATTCACCCAGTGGTGCGGTGCCTTCAGACCTGTCATAGCCAGGGACAGCCTCCTCCCAAACACTCTTCCCACCAGGATCACCCGGCAAGCAAAATGTAATTTCCCCAGCAGCAATTGCAATTCTCTTAACGTCACTTTCCCCTTCCTGATTGCTCTCACTCACCCCCCTTCAGGTCCTCCACCTTATCCAACGGCAAACGACATTCCATGCTCACAGAATAAATCTGAATGCCCAGAAAGCTCAAGGACATTGCTGGACATTCCGTATTCTCAGGTGCCACCGCTATCCCAAACTGTGCCGCCACCTCCAAAAAGGTATCCATCAGGACCCTTCATTCGCCTGAGCCGGCCGGCCCCACATGCAAAAAATCATCCAAATAATAGACCACTAGGGAACTACCTGCCTTCACCCTGACCACCCATTCCACAAAAGTGCTAAACTTTTCAAAGTATGAGCACGATATGGAACATCCCATAGGCAGACATAGGTCCACATAATAGTCTCCCTGAAAATGGCAACCCAACAAATGATGACATAAGGTATGCACTGGAAGCAACCGGAAAGCTGACTCAACATCTGCCTTTGCCAGTAAGGCACCCCTACCCGCCTTTCTCACTACCTCCACCGCTCTGTCAAAGGAGGCATAGCACACCGCAGTCAAAGACGGGTCAATCCCATCATTCACCGAAGTCCCTTTTGGGTAAGACAGGTGATGTATCATCCAGAATTGAACAGGGACTTTCTTGGGTACCACCCCCAATCGGGAAACCCTCAAGTTGTCAATAGGTGGGCTCCTAAATGGTCCCGCCATCCACCCCAATGCCACTTCTTTGCCCAATTTTTGCCTGACTACTTGAGGAAAATCAATAGCTGACCTCAAATTACCCACCATACCCGAACCCCCCGATGCACTGAAAGGAATGCAGAAACCCAAGCTTAACCCTGAAAGCAATAGCTCTGCATCCTCCTCCTTCCCCCTCCTCTTACCATACCGTTTTAACCACTGGAGCATCTCTCCTACCTTCACCAGTGTCCATGTCCGTAGCAGCGGCTTCCCCCCTTTACTGTTACCCTTGTTTCGTTTGAAACATCTAGCCCCAGAATGTGATCTCCCACACCATGTACACTCATGCTTTTACTTACATGCCGTGCCAAATCTACATGTTCCTTCATTCAACTGGAAGCATAATCCTTTCTTGATGGCCACTGCTGTTGCCCTTCCTCCACCACTTCCACTATTTCCTGAGCTTGCTCCACAAAAGGACTGGCTCCGCATCGGTGTCATCAACTCTAGCCAGACCCCCATCTCGCGATCATCCCATCTCATTTCCGGACGCAATGCCATTCACTGCCGGAACTGCTCATCGTATCTCCACCAAGCAAGTCCTCCATATGTGCGATGGGCCCTGGAAATCTCATCCAAGTAACAAAACATTGTCGAGCACTGCTCTAGATGTTTTTCCCCAAATACACTGGCTAAAATGCAGAACACCTTTCAACCAGCTAGCAAATGTTTTTGGGAGCTTCCGCCATCTCTTCTTTCTCTCCTCCTCCTTCTTCCCTGACTCCACCTTGGGGTCCTTCTTCATCTCAAAGAACTGGTCCAGCAGGAGCAAGGAAAACAATTCCACAAACTCCCGCTTCCATATCTTCTCCTTTTCCTCCTTACTAAGATGTATACCTAAAGGGCCCACAGAACACAAGCATGGCCTCCTCAGTGCCTGATCCACCACTTTCAAGACTTCCACCACCGGAGCCACTGCACCCTGACCTTTTTCTCCCACTACAGACCCCCCAGGGACAACTGGTGCACCTACCAACACCTGCCCCGCTCCTGAAATCCACGCTTGCCCAGCTCCCACCGCCTCCCCTTGTACCCCTTGGCCTCTGGGTTCCCTCCACTCCAACTGAGATATCAGCTCCTTCAGACTCCTCACAACCAAGTCATGCGTACCCCTTTCAGCCTGCAGACTCTCCCCACCCCCATGTGGGGTCCCCCCTTCACCTGCATGGCCCTTCTTTTCCACTTGCTTCTCCTGCCCTCCTACTGGTCTGGGTTCTGCTGCACTTTCAGCCACTCCCCTCGAACTGCTCCTATCTTTCTCCACTTGCCTCCTATCCACCACCAACTGTGCTCTTTCAATCCTCTGCCTATCCTTAGGCTCTGCTACTAGCCTACTCCACATGGGTGACGTGTGCCTGTCCGTGTCTCTGCACCTCCTCTGTAGCATCCAGGATCTCACCCTCTGCCGTCTAGCCCTAGAACAGCTCCTGTCATGCCTCCCACTCCTGGAACTGGCTGGAGCATGTCTCTGAGAAAGGGGAGAAGTGGTCATATGGTGCCCTCCCCACAAAACCCTCCTTGCCCTGACAACTGATCTGCCTAACCTATGCTGCCCACCCGCCCCTAACTCTTTACCTTGCCCACCCGCCGCCAGGGCATCAGGGAATGCAGCAGCTGCATAAGCACAGCCATGTCTCCTACCGTGCCGTATCATTCTGACCCCGTTGTGGCCCCTCCATGGCCTCTTCACCAGCAAAGTCGCTATAGGAGTCATTGACCCACAGCTTCCCTAGCACTGATGTCACAGCTCCTGGCCTGCTTTTTGCACTGTTGACTTCTACGGCCACAGCTACCCTCCACGGGAGACACTGCTGCTACCCCGGCACTCCATTTTGGCCTCCCTGGCCCTCTTCCAGCTCCAGCTACACCTGCTCCCACTACCGCATCTGCTCTCTGACCGCTGCCTCCCCCTGAGTGAAGGGCTTAACCTCTCTGGCGGGCGAGAGTGGCGCGCAGGCCGCCGTAATGCTCCTGCAGAGGTGCTGGCCCCTCCACAGTCGTAACCGCTCCTGCCGTCTCAATCTCCTTCTCCGGCTCCCCAAGCTGCCTCTGTAACCAGGTGAGACCCTTCTCTGCGACCAAACTCCTCACCTACTCAATCAACCCCATGACTTCCGCCATCTTAGCTTCTCTCTTGCTAAAACTAAAAGCCTGTCAGCTACCACTGCAACCCTTATTTAATTTCTCCCCTTTAGCTCCACCCCCTAACCCTCTTCTCCCGCCTCACACCACTTCATGGCCTCGGATGTGGTTATACCCCCCTCCAGTCCACTTTGTCCCTCCTGAGGCTATTTTGACCCACACACTTGTCACACTAATTAAATAAGACACGACTACCAACATAGGGTGGAAAGGCCGCAGCCCGCATTTATTAAAACCAAACATCCAGATCAAACCAAACATCCTGGGGGTATTTGTACTAGTGATCATTCTTAAAGAATTTCACAAGCCCATAGAGCTTTATAGAATCGGGCACTAAGTCTTTATTTATTTATTTATTTATTTATTATGCATTATACAATTGTGCTTCATTCAACAGTCATTTAAACATTTTGTATTACAAATTCAAAGTGTTTCATGTCTCTATAAACAACTTTGCTATAAACTTACAATTGTCATTACCTATCATGATTAAGGATTGACTGAATCAGTGGAATGAAATAGTTATTGTATTATCCTGAGACATTTTTGACCCACAGACTTCAAATATCCACATTTCTCTCTGATCTCTGATCATTACTGAACAAGGATGACTATGTCTGACTCCAATAATAGCTTTCAATATTTTTTTAAAGGAAATAGAAAATTGAAATCAATCTTGACTGTGAAACACACACAAAAAAAATGTTCTGCTGTTAAGATTTTTAAAGAGAATGTATGCCCATTCAATAATTGTTGGCCACAAGTTAAATGGTTTTATAATAAAGTTTATAATAAAGTTTATAATAAAAAGTAATGTTAAAGGGACACAAACATTTTTTTTTATATTGTATGTAAAAGAGCATTTTAAAATACATTACATCTATTGGGTGAATACAGCTCGCTGCTTGGAGACAACAATATCCCATATTAGGTTCGGAACATTATTGCTTTAATGAAACTGCATTTAGTATATACACAATAGAGGCCAATAAGCAGTTGGGACTGTCATGAGATGCAGGACATATGCAGGACACAGCAATGATGGTACAACTCTATTTTATTACAGAGCATAGCAATACACATCCAGACAGGTTGATTGTACTAAAACTAACTGCGACACAGACACCGGACCTAAGCCCCGCCCACATGCTAGTGACATCACATCCTGCTATCATCACATCTTCCCCTTTTTCAAAGGCAAAGCATACATTCGCATATATTAAATAACAAGGTACACCAACAGGGTATACAACAACATTTTGTTTTAGAACATTATAAAAACAGATAGATTAGAAAACATGAACAAATAAATTACATCCTGACTTGGACATCGGGGTAGACTACCCTAGTCCACAGTGACCATGGGATTATTCTGCCCATACTTCCGGTCACTGTTCTAGCTAAAGTCAGTCCCTGTATCGGGCCGGAAGCCTCACCACTCTTCCGCTTGATGTAACTTTGCATGAACTGTCCTCTGATACAGAAGATGGTGAACAAGAGTCTGCTGGAGGCAAAGATATATCCCCGCTATGATCTTGCTGAGGGGAAGGCACCTCTCTTAGAACAGGGGATCCCACCGGCGGTGGTACTGAGGTATCCGGTTCCAAACTCTCAGGTACAGGCTGAAGATGTCTTCGGTTACGGCGTGTAACCGTCCCTCCCTCTGTAAGGACTGTGTAAGACCTTGGTTCTGGAGAGCGGCCCACTACCGTAGCAGGCGTCTTCCATTTCTTCTCATCATCCAGTTTAATTCTGACACTTTGGCCCGCTTTCAGTTCCTGTAAAGGCCTGACAGAATGTCTCCTGTCGTAGAAGAAACGATAACCCTTTTTGGCCTCTTCATCCCTCCTAAGGACTTCGTCCCGAGGAACAGGGCCAGGCGGCTTGAAGACACCCACTGAGGGTAAAGTGGTGCGAATCTGGCGTCCTAGCATCAGCTGTGCCGGGCTAAACCCGGTGGCTTGAATGGGCGTCGCCCTGTATGACAAGAGGGCTAGGTACGGTTCAGATTGCTTTAGAATGAATTTTGTTGTTTGAACTGCCCTTTCAGCCATTCCGTTGGCCTGCGGATAATGTGGACTTGACGTGGAATGTACAAAATCATATTCCCTGCTGAAAGCACTGAACTCTGTAGAAGCGAACTGCATGCCATTATCACTCACCAGCTCCATTGGAATGCCCCAGCGGGCGAACAAGCTCTTCAGGCGAATGATAACGGCCTGACTTGTGATATCATTCAGGGGTGCTATTTCCAAATACCTGGAATAGTAGTCGATAACAACAAGAAACTTTTTCCCGTGCAGTTCGCACAAATCAGCAGCTATTTTCTGCCACGGCCCCGCAGGCAGCGGAGTAGACATTAAGGGCTCCCTTCTCTGAGTAGGCCGGCGTTCCCGGCAAAAGGCACATTTAGACACGTGATTTGCAATGTCGGAGCTGATCCCAGGCCACCACACAGCTGTAGCTGCTCTTTCTCTGCACTTTGTAATGCCTAAGTGGCCATCGTGAATCCTGTTTAACATCTCCTTCCTCATGCTGACAGGAATTACAATACGGTCTTGGAACAGCACCAACCCCTCCAGCTCCGTGAGCTGCGACCTCTCTGGCTGGTAAGCATTTAAAGACATCCAGGCTGCCCGGCTCTCGGGCCAGCCATCCCTTATGTACCTTATAACTTCTTGCAGATCTGTGTCCAAATATGTCTCTTTCTTTATCTCTTCCAGTTTCCTTGAAGAAATGGACTTAGAGGCCAGAACTGAATCAACATACACTTTTACATCCGACTCTGTGGAGGATTCTTCAGCAGCAGCCAGCGGGAGCCTGGACAGTGTATCTGCCACAACCAGCTGCTTCCCCGGCACATGCACTGCCTGAACATTGAACCTGAGTAGTCTCATTAAAAGTCTCTGGCATCTCAAGGGTGTTTTGTCGATGTCATAAGAATTGATAAGAGGGACTAGCGGTTTGTGGTCAGTTTCCAGACTAAATTTCTCCAAACCCACTAGATAACGCTGAAAGCGCTCACAGGCCCAAACTGCAGCCAGGCACTCTTTCTCAATTTGAGCGTATTTAGACTCCGCAGCCGTCAGTGTGCGGGAACAGTAGGCGATGGGCTGTAGTTTGTTGTCATTCAGCTGCAGGAGTGCAGCCCCCAACCCATAACTGCTTGCATCAGCACTAACCACAGTCTTTTTTGAAGGGTCGTAGAACCCCAGCACTGGGGCAGACCCCAGCAGGGACTTAGCATGCAGGAACGCTTTTTCTTGTGAGGGTCCCCAGACCCAGGCAACATCTTTCTTAAGCAACTCTGTGATAGGGTGCAAAACTGTAGATAAATCAGGAAGAAACTTGCCCACTTAATTTACAAGGCCCAATATCTGTCTCAGCTCATGTACATCCGAAGGGCTTTTCATCTGTTCGATAGCCCGAATTTTCTCGGGGTCCGGCTTGATGCCATCCCCGTTGATGATATGCCCAAAGTAGCATAATTCAGTTTTCCTAAAATCACATTTTTCTTTATTCAGCTTCAGCCCAGACTCTTTGATAGCCTGCAGCACACAACTCAAACGCTGATCATGCTCTTCCACTGTAGACCCATACACTAGAATGTCGTCCATGACGACTGCTGTGCCCACGTGGCCACTCAGGAGAGAACTCATTTCCCTCTGAAAGATCTCAGGAGCGGAGGATATCCCAAAGGGAAGTCTGCAGAAGCAGAACCGACCTACCGGAGTGATGAAGGTAGTCAGTTTGCGGCACTTTGGATCCAGGGGGATCTGCCAAAAGCCGCTAGAAGCGTCTAATGTGGAAAAGAACTTCGCCCCAGCCAACTTCGGGGCTATATCTTCCAATGTCGGCAGCACAAATCTCTCCCTCTTCACTGCCTCATTCAACCTTTTCAGGTCCACACAGATGCGCACCTTTCCGTTTTTCTTTGCAACAGGAACAATGGGGGCACACCAATCAGTTGCTTCAACAACCTCTTCAATAACCCCCATAGACTTCATGCGCATGAGCTCTTTCTCCACTTGAGGCATGAGCGGGAACGGAATTCTACGAGGAGTAGAAATACTGTACGGGACTGCGTCACTTTTAAGTGCTATACGGACAGGTTTGCAGCTCAGTAGGCCCAACTCGCCAAACATATCTTCAGAGATCTCATTCACTCTGGCCACGAGGCCCAAGTCACAGGCTGCTTTTCTGCTCAATAAACTGTTAACACACTGACCTCGGATCACATGCACCCACATGGTGAACTTTTTTTGTTTGTACTCACAGCTGGCAAGAAATTTCCCCACACAATCAATGCGGCCACCAGGACTATGAACATTTGTAGTAACCTTCGCCAGCTGGGGCTGTCTAGGCAGTTTCATAAATTCAGCAAAAGACATTACAGTGATATCAGCTCCTGTGTCAATCTTAAAATCAACTTTAGCTCCCATTACAGTAAAAGTAACTTTCCAATCTTCCTCTGAGCTTGTCCGTTCCACAACAGACCCCACAAAAGACACTTCCTGACCCTCCTGGTCACTGTCCACCTGCATCTCCTTAATGTATTCAGTTTTACACACCACTTCAAAATGGCCTATTCTGTTACATTTTCTGCATCTTTTATCTCTGGCCGGGCATATAGCACTCTGATCATGAGCCCGGTAGCACCGTGTGCATCGGCCATGTTGCGCCCATCCACTTCTAGGCCTTTCCAATACTTTTGATCTACCGCTCACACTGTGCCTTTCACTAGTAATTTTTCTAGACTTTTGCACTTCATCCACAATACTCTCAGACCTCAGATCAGCACTTTGCTTTTTCACCAGTTCACTCTGGCGGGCCATCCTAATAGCCCCTTCTAACGTTAAATCAGGCTCTAACTGCAGCTTCAGGGAGACTTCAGCATCTGCAATTCCAATAACTATTCTGTCTCTGATTTGCTCTTCTTTAGCAACACCAAACTCACAGAATTCAGCTAATTCATACAGGCTGCGCACAAATGACTCCACAGATTCTCCCACACGCTGATTACGTTTGTGGAAACAAGCTCTCTCATGAATCACATTTCTTTTGGGCACAAAGTGGGCACTGAGTTTATCCATAACTATATCAAAGTTAACTTCTTCCCCTTCTTGAAAAGTAAAAGCATTGAACACTGGCTCTACATCTTTCCCCATGGAGTATAAAAGAGAATTAACTTGTACTTCACCACTCTCCTTGTTCAGTTTGGATGCAATCCTGAAGCGCTGAAACCGCTGACGCCATGTGGGCCAAGCTGCAGGCTGAGAAAAGTCAAAAGGCTCAGGTGGGGTAAACTTTGACATTGCAATCGATCAGGAACAGAAGCGCAGTCCAGAACTTCTGACACCATGTCATGAGATGCAGGACATATGCAGGACACAGCAATGATGGTACAACTCTATTTTATTACAGAGCATAGCAATACACATCCAGACAGGTTGATTGTACTAAAACTAACTGCGACACAGACACCGGACCTAAGCCCCGCCCACATGCTAGTGACATCACATCCTGCTATCATCACAGGGACAATTATTGGGCATGTCCTTTCAGTGTAATATAATTTATTGTAAAAAATGAAAAGAAGCCGGCTAACTGCTGAAGGAAATCCACAGATCCGAGGTAAAGTAAAACAGCTCTTGACTTTATTCAAAGTAGTGCAAAAAAGATAATACAGTGCTCTAAAAATAAAAAACACAAGGGCAAAAAGTGTGTGCCATTCAGCTGGACTGAACGATCACAAAGGCAGATGAAAGCATACGTGTTTCATGCGGGACCACCCCACTTGTTCACTGCATGAGTTGCATCTCTGCCAAACAGCCTACTTAAAGGGAAAACAATTGAATTCACACCTGTTAATAGTTAACTAATATCTATCACGATTAACCCTTTAGAAGGCTGCAAAGACAAGAGGCGCAAGTGAGTAAATGTGGATTAATATCCAAATATACATAACTATGCACAAAATTAGAAAACTTGACAACAGAATATGCATATCTCCAAATATTTTCATATATTTATATACGTATAATTGAATAAACTTTTAAACAGCTCCTATAGAAAGCATACATACAAAAATAAACAGTAAAAATAGGGATATGCATTTATTCTTAACCATTGGATTTAAAGTGCAAATGGTATGAATGAATACAAAAATACATTTTCATATACCATATAAAATGTGGATATTAAACCTTAACTATTAGATGGATGTCAGTTCTGGATGTGTAACAAAATATTTCATTTTATTTTATTTTGACCTGTGACCCCTAGTAAAGGATATTAATCAAGCATATTACCACTTACTACACAAATAAATTGACATCGGCGTCAATATTGAGACCTAAAGGGGTTCTAGTGTTCATATAAAAAATCTACTTAACTTCCTTTTTACTAAGGGCATATTCTCTATTCCCCCCTCTCCTACAGAAGGGGGCATGATCAATGGCCTGAAAAGAGGCTAGAGAGGAATCCCCCATATGATCAAATTTGAAATGGGAGGCTACTGATCAGGATCATCTATGTCCCTAATATGTTCTAGAGCAGTGTTTTTCAACTAGTGTGCCGTGAGAGATCCTCAGGTGTGCCACGGCAGACTGACAACATATTTTTTAAACTTTGCTTGTTTTTTTACTCCCAGTGCAGGGGTAGTTTGTAGGAGGCATGGCATAACAGCACAATACATACAGTATGTGTGTGTGTGTGTGTGTATATATATATATATATATATATATATATATATATGCTGTATTAGGCTACAATGTGTGATATTTTGTAAAAATTTTGGGATGGTGGTGTGCCACAGGATTTTTTTATGTAAAAAAGTGTGCCACTGCAAAAAAAAAAGGTTAAAAATCACTGTTCTAGAGCACGATCACGCAGCTGTCTATTGGTTTTACCCAAATATTGAATTTTGCAGCCTTTACATGTCAACAGGTATACCACATGGGTTGAATTACATGTTAAGTTATATCTTATTTTATATTCCTTACCAGTTGAATGAGAGGTAAAAACTTTCCCCCTCAACTACATAATCACATGTTTTACAACGGGTGCTTCTACACTTGAAAAAAAACATCCTTTTCCTAAGCCACGTACTAGTTCTAATTTCAGGTAAATGGAGCAACATAATTTTGTATACTTTTGGCCTTTTTAGATACAAATTTAACACCTTTTTTAATAACTTGTTCTAGGACTGTATCAGTCTGAAGAATTGGTAGACTCTCAAGTATAATGTCACAAATTTGTTTGTACTCCAAACTGTACAGAGTACTAAAAATAATAGTATCAATAGTCTTACTTTTACCATCTAAATTTTTACTTCTGTTCTTATAAGTCAATAAAGATTCCCATGGGATGTCATCCACTTTTCTTTTTGTATCATTTAAAAGTTTATTGCTATACCCCCTATTTAGAAGTCTCTTCTGAAGTTCCTGACTTTGTTCCTGATATAAAGTATCGCTAGAACAGATGCGCTTAGTCCTAATGAATTGACTTTTGGGAATTGCATTCAAAGTATGTCTTGGATGACAAGATTTATAATTTAATATGGTATTTCCACTAGTGGATTTCCTGTATAAATTAGTAACTATTTTCTTATCCACAATGGACAATTTAATGTCCAAAAATACTATTTTGTGTGTATCTTGACGACCAACAATACCTAAAAAGAGTCCACTGACTGTTCACCTCCATCCCAAACAAACAAAGATCATCAATATAGCGGCCAAAATAAATAATATGACCTTTAAAGGGGTTACTATCTGCATAGACGTGGAGCAGCTCCCACCATCCCATGTAGAGATTTGCGTATGAGGGGGCGAATTTAGCCCCCATAGCTGTTCCACGCTTCTGCAAATAGTAAAACCCCTCAAAAGAGTTAACAAAAACTCCAAAATAAACATAATAAAATGTTTGACTTTCTCAGAATAACTTGACATATGGTCCAAAATATTAGAAATTGTTTTAACACCCATGTGGTGAGGGATGGTGGTGTACAGTGATGCAACATCCACTGTGACCAATCTGTATGTGGATTTCCACTGTATACCCTGTACAGCACGCAAAACTTGCATTGAGTCTCTGATATAACTCGTCAGTTCCCCTACTAGGGGTTGTAAAAAAAGCAACCAACAGCTTTGAGGTGGGCTCAAGAAGGGAGCCCACCCCAGAGATGATCAGCCTACCCGGAGGGTGTGTGTCATTTTTGTGCAACTTAGGCAAAAAATAAAAGATAGGAACAAATGGATCTTGTGGTATTAAGTGATCCATTTTGTTTCCCTCAATTAAGCCAATTTGTACACCTAGCTGTAATATTTTCTCCAATTCATGTTTAAATTTTATAGTAGGATTCTGATCTAGCTTATAATATACATCGCTATCTCTTAATTGTCGTCTGGCTTCAAAATAGTAATACTCCCTGTCCATGACGACAACATTGCCACCTTTATCGGAAGCCTTTATGACTATATTGGTATTTTCTTTAAGGGATTTTAGAGCCATAAAATGATTCCCAGTTAGGTTGTTCTTAAATTTTTGTACTTGTTTTGAAGTCTGGCTATTATTTACTTTCTCCGCTAAGGATATAAGTTTGTGTTCAATAGTTCGTTGGAACACTTCTATATTTCTTCCCCGTGCATGTACCGGATAAAATGTGCTCTTACCCTTGACTTTCAAAACAGGAAAATCACCGTGAGAAAGAGAACCATCCCCTCCACTGTTATTCATAAGTAAAACTAACTCATTTAGTGTACAATGGTCAACGAACTCAAATGTATCTGTGGAAATGGGTAAACTTTGTTCTGCCACTTCCTCAATATCCACCTCTTTATCCATCATTTCTGATTCTACAAAAAAAATGTTTTTTGAGTGTCAATTTTCTGATAAATTTATTAATATCAATGATGGTTATAAAGAGGTTGAAATGGGAAGTGGGAGAAAAGTTGAGACCCATATCTAAAACCTCTTCTTCAAAGCGATTAAGTGTATACTGAGATAGATTCACTACATTCTTTACACATATTTTCGGACCTGTGTTCGACTGGTTCTCATATGATATCTCTTTTGCTCTTTTTCCTTTTCTCCCCCTGCTGCCTCTCCTAGGTTTTTTCTTTTCATCTTTTGTGCTGCACCTATCTCATTTTTTGAGGTCTCTGCTCCACTGGTAGTGGGTACATCTAAAACAGAAGCACCCCCCACAAGTGTTACTTCGTCCTCATTTGAGTCATGCTCAGTAGTGTCTTGATCATATTCGGTGTCAGTGAATCTAACCTGTTTAACTTGCTTTTTGCTATTATTCCTTTTGGGAAAAAGTGCTTTTTTATTACCAAAAATATTATGTGGCATGTAAGACCATCTATATACATGGTTAGCTTCATAGTCCCTTTTATCTCTGGACAATTTAATTTTTTTTTAAATCCCAAAGTTCTTTAGAGAATTTGAGCATGTTGGCCTCAAATTTGCTATCATATTCCTTAAATACCAGATCTGCTTGCAGGGATTGTAAGTCAGCTTGAGTGGCTTTAATAAGGGCAATGCATTCCAGTCTCTGCTGTTTTTTAAATTCAGTTAGCAGGTCCATAAGTGCAAAAGAGCAATCATTTAATATTTTATTCCACTTAGTAATAAAGTCCTGGTCATTCACAAAAAATGAGGGGAATTTTTTATCCTCAAACCCCTTGGGATACGTTGGTATTTTCTGTATAACAAAAAAGCTTTTATGTCTAAGTCCAGTTTTATGTCTTTCATTCGTAACTCATCTATGTGAAAAAAGAGGCTGTCCAAAGTGTTTTCATTATCACTTGTAATAGAATCCACATCCAGATCATACACATCTAGTGATGCCTCCAAGTCCCGCAATATAATTTATAAAGGTGAGTGGAATAGTGCGCTAGTGTCAGGGGAGAAGATCAAACACCTTACTGGGTATGCTTAGATCCTTCAATCTAAGCAACAATGATGTACTTAAAAAAAGAGTGAATAGTAAGGGCGCTAAGAGCTGAAGATCTTAACGGGTGGTGTTTATCGTTAATCTGCTATTGTTGCATTAATATAAGTGGTGCATTAGGGGTAAGAGATTAATTTCTTAGGCCTAGATTTGGAGTTCGGCGGTAAAAGGGCTGTTAACGCTCCGCGGGCTTTTTTCTGGCCGCACCATAAATTTAACTCTGGTATCGAGAGTTTAAACAAATGCTGCGTTAGGCTCCAAAAAAGGAGCGTAGAGCATTTTTACCGCAAATGCAACTCTCGATACCAGAGTTGCTTACGGACGCGGCCGGCCTCAAAAACGTGCTCGTGCACGATTCTCCCATAGGAAACAATGGGGCTGTTTGAGCTGAAAAAAAACCTAACACCAGCAAAAAAGCAGCGTTCAGCTCCTAACGCAGCCCCATTGTTTCCTATGGGGAAACACTTCCTACGTCTGCACCTAACACTCTAACATGTACCCCGAGTCTAAACACCCCTAACCTTACACTTATTAACCCCTAATCTGCCGCCCCCGCTATCGCTGACACCTGCATATTTTTTTTAACCCCTAATCTGCCGCTCCGTAAACCGCCGCAACCTACGTTATCCCTATGTACCCCTAATCTGCTGCCCTAACATCGCCGACCCCTATATTATATTTATTAACCCCTAATCTGCCCCCCTCAACGTCGCCGACACCTGCCTAGACTTATTAACTCCTAATCTGCCGAGCGGACCTGAGCGCTACTATAATAAAGTTATTAACCCCTAATCCGCCTCACTAACCCTATCATAAATAGTATTAACCCCTAATCTGCCCTCCCTAACATCGCCGACACCTAACTTCAATTATTAACCCCTAATCTGCCGAGCGGACCTCACCGCTACTATAATAAATGTATTAACCCCTAAAGCTAAGTCTAACCCTAACACTAACACCCCCCCTAAATTAAATATAATTTTAATCTAACAAAATAAATTAACTCTTATTAAATAACTTATTCCTATTTAAAGCTAAATACTTACCTGTAAAATAAATCCTAATATAGCTACAATATAAATTATAATTATATTATAGCTATTTTAGGATTAATATTTATTTTACAGGCAACTTTGTAATTATTTTAACCAGGTACAATAGCTATTAAATAGTTAAGAACTATTTAATAGTTACCTAGTTAAAATAATAACAAATTTACCTGTAAAATAAATCCTAACCTAAGATATAATTAAACCTAACACTACCCTATCAATAAATTAATTAAATAAACTACCTACAATTACCTACAATTAACCTAACACTACACTATCAATAAATTAATTAAACACAATTGCTACAAATAAATACAATTAAATAAACTAGCTAAAGTACAAAAAATAAAAAAGAACTAAGTTACAAAAAATAATAAAATATTTACAAACATAAGAAAAATATTACAACAATTTTAAACTAATTACACCTACTCTAAGCCCCCTAATAAAATAACAAAGCCCCCCAAAATAAAATATTCCCTACCCTATTCTAAATTAAAAAAGTTACAAGCTCTTTTACCTTACCAGCCCTGAACAGGGCCCTTTGCGGGGCATGCCCCAAGGATTTCAGCTCTTTTGCCTGTAAAAAAAAACATACCATACCCCCCCCAACATTACAACCCACCACCCACATACCCCTAATCTAACCCAAACCCCCCTTAAATAAACCTAACACTAAGCCCCTGAAGATCTTCCTACCTTGTCTTCACCATACCAGGTTCACAGATCCGTCCTGGCTCCAACATCTTCATCCAACCCAAGCGGGGGTTGGCGATCCATCATCCGGTGCTGAAGAGGTCCAGAAGAGACTCCAAAGTCTTCCTCCTATCCGGCAAGAAGAGGACATCCGGACCGGCAAACATCTTCTCCAAGCGGCATCTTCAATCTTCTTCCATCCGGTGCGGAGCGGGTCCATCTTGAAGCAGGCGACGCGGATCCATCCTCTTCTTCCGTTGTCTCCCGACGAATGACGGTTCCTTTAAGGGACGTCATCCAAGATGGCGTCCCTCGAATTCCGATTGGCTGATAGGATTCTATCAGCCAATCGGAATTAAGGTAGGAATTTTCTGATTGGCTGATGGAATCAGCCAATCAGAATCAAGTTCAATCCGATTGGCTGATCCAATCAGCCAATCAGATTGAGCTCGCATTCTATTGGCTGTTCCGATCAGCCAATAGAATGCGAGCTCAATCTGATTGGCTGATTGGATCAGCCAATCGGATTGAACTTGATTCTGATTGGCTGATTCCATCAGCCAATCAGAAAATTCCTACCTTAATTCCGATTGGCTGATAGAATCCTATCAGCCAATCGGAATTCGAGGGACGCCATCTTGGATGACGTCCCTTAAAGGAACCGTCATTCGTCGGGAGACAACGGAAGAAGAGGATGGATCCGCGTCGCCTGCTTCAAGATGGACCCGCTCCGCACCGGATGGAAGAAGATTGAAGATGCCGCTTGGAGAAGATGTTTGCCGGTCCGGATGTCCTCTTCTTGCCGGATAGGAGGAAGACTTTGGAGCCTCTTCTGGACCTCTTCAGCACCGGATGATGGATCGCCAACCCCCGCTTGGGTTGGATGAAGATGTTGGAGCCAGGACGGATCGGTGAACCTGGTATGGTGAAGACAAGGTAGGAAGATCTTCAGGGGCTTAGTGTTAGGTTTATTTAAGGGGGGTTTGGGTTAGATTAGGGGTATGTGGGTGGTGGATTGTAATGTTGGGGGGGGGTATGGTATGTTTTTTTTTACAGGCAAAAGAGCTGAAATCCTTGGGACATGCCCCGCAAAGGGCCCTGTTCAGGGCTAGTAAGGTAAAAGAGCTTGTAACTTTTTTAATTTAGAATAGGGTAGGGAATTTTTTATTTTGGGGGGCTTTGTTATTTTATTAGGGGGCTTAGAGTAGGTGTAATTAGTTTAAAATTGTTGTAATATTTTTCTTATGTTTGTAAATATTTTATTATTTTTTGTAACTTAGTTCTTTTTTATTTTTTGTACTTTAGCTAGTTTATTTAATTGTATTTATTTGTAGCAATTGTGTTTAATTAATTTATTGATAGTGTAGTGTTAGGTTAATTGTAGGTAATTGTAGGTAGTTTATTTAATTAATTTATTGATAGGGTAGTGTTAGGTTTAATTATATCTTAGGTTAGGATTTATTTTACAGGTAAATTTGTTATTATTTTAACTAGGTAGCTATTAAATAGTTCTTAACTATTTAATAGCTATTGTACCTAGTTAAAATAAATACCAAGTTGCCTGTAAAATAAATATTAATCCTAAAATAGCTATAATATAATTATAATTTATATTGTAGCTATATTAGGATTTATTTTACAGGTAAGTATTTAGCTTTAAATAGGAATCATTTATTTAATAAGAGTTAATTTATTTCGTTAGATTAAAATTATATTTAAGTTAGGGGGGTGTTAGTGTTAGGGTTAGACTTAGCTTTAGGGGTTAATCAATTTATTAGAATAGCGGTGAGCTCCGGTCGTCAGATTAGGGGTTAATAATTGAAGTTAGGTGTCGGCGATGTTAGGGAGGGCAGATTAGGGGTTAATACTATTTATGATAGGGTTAGTGAGGCGGATTAGGGGTTAATAACTTTATTATAGTAGCGCTCAGGTCCGCTCGGAAGATTAGGGGTTAATAAGTGTAGGCAGGTGTCGGCGACGTTGTGGGGGGCAGATTAGGGGTTAATAAATATAATATAGGGGTCGGCGGTGTTAGGGGTAGCAGATTAGGGGTACATAGGGATAACGTAGGTGGCGGCGCTTTGCGGTCGGAAGATTAGGGGTTAATTATTTTAAGTAGCTGGCGGCGACGTTGTGGGGGGCAGGTTAGGGGTTAATAAATGTAATACAGGGGTCGGCGGGGTTAGGGGCAGCAGATTAGGGGTACATAAGTATAACGTAGGTGGCGGTCGGCAGATTAGGGGTTAAAAATTTAAATTGAGTGGCGGCGATGTGGGGGGAGCTCGGTTTAGGGGTACATAGGTAGTTTATGGGTGTTAGTGTACTTTAGGGTACAGTAGTTAAGAGCTTTATGAACCGGCGTTAGCCAGAAAGCTCTTAACTCCTGCTATTTTCAGGCGGCTGGAATTTTGTCGTTAGAGCTCTAACGCTCACTTCAGAAACGACTCTAAATACCGGCGTTAGAAAGATCCCATTGAAAAGATAGGATACGCAAATGGCGTAGGGGGATCTGCGGTATGGAAAAGTCGCGGCTGAAAAGTGAGCGTTAGACCCTTTAATCACTGACTCCAAATACCGGCGGTAGCCTAAAACCAGCGTTAGGAGCCTCTAACGCTGGTTTTGACGGCTACCGCCGAACTCCAAATCTAGGCCTAAGTGATTCTACATATACACTCTAAACATATTGGATACATTTTAAATATTTTTAATAAAGGTTAAAATTTCTCATTTAAACATAGACACTTATATGAAATAATTATTAGAGACGTCTCTCTATTATGTTGGGGATCCAACCAACAATATCACAAATCAGCAAAGTTTATGCAATCATAAAAAATTGTGTATGATATACGGAATGTATCAGTTTGTGAACTATCTATACAATGTTAAAAATTAAAGATTAAAAAATTATAGCAGCCTTGTATCTAAAAGCAATATTGAATGAACTCAGTTGTGTTCTTATATAAGAAAGTTCCTCTCCATTTGGAGAGATATAGTAGCTGGAGTTCTTTTACAGCGGTGCTGTGAGAAACTTGTTTAGTGCGTCTAAGTCCAGAGAGTATTAAGTTAAAAGTTTTTTTGTATGTATAAGCGTCCCACATATACAGTGTTTCTCAGATGATATATTGTATCTTCTAGTGGTAACGTACCTCTCTTTTCTGGTATCCTAAGGCCGTGCGGTGAGCTGTGTTTCTTCCGCGGCTTGTCTTTGCCTTGTGAAACCGGCGTCTGGCGTCACATCCGGTTATCCACAGGAGCCGCCCCACAGGTGTCAATCACTTTCCCGGAGACACTCTTAGGTAGTTACCACTTGTGACAGTTAGTTGCAAATAGGATGTATTCTGATGTAGGTTATTTTGTTTTATAAAATGCAACCCTTGCAAAGCAAAATATTTATGAATTAGCTTTGTTAGCTAACTATAATACTTAAACAGACAATCTTACTTTAACAGAGAATCAATACAGCAAGCCTGAAAGAGTAAGGTGGGAAGAAGTGAGAGGACCTTGCACCAGAGTTCTATTACAATTTGACAACCCGGGTTGACCCTTTGAAATTAGAATTGTTCCTGGTAACAGAACACCTGTATGAACAAAAATAACCTGCGTGCCCAAAGCACTAAGAGCAGGTTACCACAAGATAAGGGACTTGTCCTAAGGATCGCCAACATCGGCGACATCAGAATACATCCTATTTGGAACTAACTGTCACAAGTGGTAACTACCTAAGAGTGTCTCCGGGAAAGTGATTGACACCTGTGGGGCGGCTCCTGTGGATAACCGGGTGTGACGTCAGACGCAGGTTTCACAAGGCAAAGACAAGCCGCGGAAGAAACACAGCTCTCCGCACGGCCTTAGGATACCAGAAAAGAGAGGTACGTTACCACTAGAAGATACAATATATCATCTGAGAAACACTGTATATGTGGGACGCTTATACATACAAAAAAACTTTTAACTTAATACTCTCTGGACTTAGACGCACTAAACAAGTTTCTCACAGCACCTCTGTAAAAGAACTCCAGCTACTATATCTCTCCAAATGGAGAGGAACTTTCTTATATAAGAACACAACTGAGTTCATTCAATATTGCTTTTAGATACAAGGCTGCTATAATTTTTTAATCTTTAATTTTTAACATTGTATAGATAGTTCACAAACTGATACATTCCGTATATCATACACAATTTTTTATGATTGCATAAACTTTGCTGATTTGTGATATTGTTGGTTGGATCCCCAACATAATAGAGAGACGTCTCTAATAATTATTTCATATAAGTGTCTATGTTTAAATGAGAAATTTTAACCTTTATTAAAAATATTTAAAATGTATTCAATATGTTTAGAGTGTATATGTAGAATCACTTAGAAATTAATCTCTTACCCCTAATGCACCACTTATATTAATGCAACAATAGCAGATTAACGATAAACACCACCCCTTAAGATTTTCAGCTCTTAGCGCCCTTACTATTCACTCTATAATTTATTGTGTACCCTAATGACCAGATTATGAGTTTTGCGTTATGAGAGGCTTGGTAATAACTTGCAAGTTATTTCCACCGCTCACCTCCCTATAGTGCTGCTATTACAGGTTTGCAAAAACCCGGCGTTAGCAGGCAATATGGCAGCGTTGAGCTCCATACCACACTCAAATACGAGCGCTGCTTTGAGCCGGTTTTACATGCTCGTGCACGATTTCCCCATAGACACCAATGGGGAGAGCCGACTAAAAAAAAGCCTAACACCTGCAATAAAGGAGCGTAAAGCTCCGTAACGCAGGCCCATTGATTCCTATGGGGAAAGAAAAGTTATGTTTACACCTAACACCTTAACATAAACCCCGAGTCTAAACACCCCTGCCGCCCCCGACATCGCCGCCACCTACATTACACTTATTAACCCCTAATCTGCCGCCCCCGACATCGCCGCCACCTACATTATACTTATTAACCCCTAAACTGCAGCCCCAAACGTCGCAGCCACTATACTAAATTTATTAACCCCTAAACCTAACCCTAAGTCTAACCATAACACCCCTATATTTAATATAATTAAAATAAATCTAAATACAAATTACTATCATTAACTAAATAATTCCTATTTAAAACTAAATACTTACCTATAAAATAAACCCTAAGATAGCTACAATAAAACTAATAGTTACATTGTAGCTATCTTAGGTTTTATCTTTATTTCACAGGCAAGTTTTTATTTATTTTAACTAGGTAGACTAGTTAGTAAATAGTAATTAACTATTTACTAGCTACCTAGTTAAAATAAAGACACATTTACCTGTAAAATAAAACCTAACCTGTCTTACACTAACACCTAATATTACACTAAATTAAACAATTACATTAATTAAATACAATTAACTAAATTACAAAACATAAACACTAAATTGCACAAAATAAAAAAGAAATTATCAATTATTTAAACTAATTACACCTAATCTAATAGCCCTATCAAAAAAACAAAACAAAACATAGCCTAAACTAAACTGCAAATAATCATTTAAAGGGCCTTTTGCTGGGCATTGCCCCAAAGAAATCAGCTCTTTTACCTGTAAAAAAAATACAAACAACCCCCCAACAGTAAAATCCACCACCCACAAAACCAAACCCCACAAATAGAATCCTATCTAAAAAACCTAAGCTCCCCATTGCCCTGAAAAGGTCATTTGGATGGGGATTGCCCTTAGGGCATTTAGCTCTTTTTCGGTGCCCAAACCCATAATCTAAAAATAAAATCCACCCAATAAACCCTTAAAAACCTAACACTAACCTCCAGTTTTTGAAGAACAGACATCCATACTCATCAAGCCGGGAGAAGTCTTCATCCAAGCGGGCAGAAGTCCTCAACAAAGCCGGTAGAAGTTTTCATCCAAGCAGCAAGAAGTGGTCCTCCAGGCGGGTCTTCATCCAGACGGCATCTTCTATCTTCATCCTTCCGACGCAGAGAGGTTCCATCTTCAAAACATCCGGCGTGGAGCATCCTCACCTGTCGATGGCTACTGAAGAATGAAGGTTCCTTTGAGGGACGTCATCTAAGATGGCGTCCCTTGAATTCCGATTGGCTGATAGAATTCTATCAGCCAATCGGAATTAAAGTTGAAAAAATCCTATTGGCTGATGCAATCATCCAATAGGATTGAGCTTCAATCCTATTGGCTGATCCAATCAGCCAATAGGATTGAGCTTGCATTCTATTGGCTGTCTGGATGAAGACTTCTGCCCGCCTGGAGGACGACTTCTTGCCGCTTGGATGAAGACTTCTCCCAACTTCGTTGAGGACTTCTGCCCGCTTGGATGAAGACTTCTCCCGGCTTGATGAGGATGGATGTCCAGTCTTCAAAAACTGTAAGTGGATCTTCAAGGGTTAGTGTTAGTTTTTTTTTAAGGGTTTATTGGGTGGGTTTAATTTTTAGATTAGGGGTTTGGGCACTGAAAAAGAGCTAAATGCCCTTTTAAGGGCAATGCCCATTCAAATGCCCTTTTCAGGGCAATGGGGAGCTTAGGTTTTTTAGATAGGAATTTTTTACTGTTGGGGGGTTGTTTGTATTTTTTTTACAGGTAAAATAGCTGATTTCTTTGGGGCAATGCCCAGCAAAAGGCCCTTTTAAGGGCCATTGGCAGTTTAGTTTAGGCTAGGGGTTTTTTATTTCGGGGGGGGGGGGGGTTATTTTTAAAGGGCTATTAGATTAGGAGTAATTAGCTTAAATATTTGATAATTTATTTTTATTTTGTGTAATTTAGTGTTTTTTTGTAATTTAGTTAATTGTATTTATTTAATATAATGTATTTAATTGTAATGTAATGTTAGGTGTTAGTGTAAGACAGGTTAGGTTTTATTTTACAGGTAAATTTGTATTTATTTTAACTAGGTAGTTAGTAAATAGTTAATAACTATTTAGTAACTAGTCTACCTAGTTAAAATACAAACTTACCTGTGAAATAAAAATAAAACATAAGCTAGATACTGTTATATTGTTATATTGTAGCTATCTTAGGTTTTATTTTACAGGTAAGTATTTATTTAGTTTTAAATAGGAATAATTTAGGTATTAATTGTAATTTTTATTTTTTTTTAATTTAAGTTAGTGGGTGTTAGGGTTAGGTTTATGTTAGGATTAGGGTTAGACTTAGGGTTAGGTTTAGGGGTTAATAACTTTAGTATAGGGGGTGCGGAGCTGCCTGCTAACAGAGATGGCCGCAATGTCCTGTAGCTCTGCAAAGACATTGGCAATATAGGGTGCAATATTGTGTTTTAATACATTTATTCTTCACATAAGGGACGCATTTTTGAACAGGGGCATGATAAGCAACAATTAACTTGAAGATCTAGTGGAGATGACCTAACGGGCAGGGTGCAAAAGAAACAATGCACTACGCTTTCAAGCAGCCGCCGCCATTACAGAGTGCTCAGTTAAAGTAAGCAGTGGCCTACAGTGAACGGAGCTAGACTGGAACTTATCAACTGCCTCAAGTCCACACTACGGACCTCAAGATCTATCATACTGACATCAAGACAAACCGAGTCGCAAATGTACTGAAGAGAACCGCAGACACACACGCGGGTGAAGAGTTTCATTGGCCTGTGCATTGCGGCCCAGCACAGCGTACCATGATACATCTCATACAATAAACCAAGGTTACTTGTGCACCGTGTGTGTTGCTGAAGTGGTCGTTCATTGGGAACGGCATATCCCGCGAGTACTGGGTGAGCACTTTGGCAGTCCTTGGTTACAGCTGAGAACAGTTCGTTCAGAGGTGCTCGCATAGGCTGAGGATTGTACACAGACATATTCAAACTCACCGGAGACTCCTGTGATTCATATGGGCCTGGTGTGCCAATGGGAAGTAGCGATATTGCGGAGGACGGATGGTTGTTGGCGAAAATGGCTGCTGTTGATTTGGAGGAGGAACTCCTCACGCATGATTTCCGATTTTCGCCTGATCCCTACACACAGGCTAAGAATCGGCATGGTGGACTAGGTTTGATGGCTGTGTTGGGTAGCGGGGTGGCCACTGTCCCAGGCGGTGGGGAATCTGTATGCCTAAATTGTTCTATTGCCCGGCGTCTAAAGATAGGAGACAGGATACTTCAGGACACAGGCTGCATCGCTGGGATCATAATCCTCTCTGAAAGCAAATGTGGGTTAGTCAGTTAACTGGACTAGTATACTCAAGAATGCCTACTCGGAAGTATTGGAATATGCTTTTTACGGACACTTTCAGAACTGTTCTTGTCCTTTTTGAAGCCAACTGGAGGACATATGGTTTATATGTGTTATGCTTCCCTATCTTGTTTATTGTTATGTATTACTTTACAGTGTTATTGAAGAAGGTTAAATATCTTTCCTCTCCCTGAGATAGTAATTTTATCTTGGTTAGGCTCCAACTTAGCAGAAGTTATTCTTTTACTAATTATTTTGCAAAATATTAAACTGTACATACTGCCTATAAATCCCAGCAGCCCCTATTACCTTTCATAGTAGTTGTGCTGGGTATACTTTGCAAATTAATTTAGCCCACACCCTACTAGTTTTTTTGTTTTTTTTTGCTACTTTGAGCTAGTTCCTATATGTGAGTAATATTATATCTCTAATTATATAGAAACATTTATTATTTTTGATAATACATGCACATGTATACCAACAAAGCCCATTTTGTTTGATATGATGGGACTTTTGGGTGTGTGGGTACACCCATGATTAACTATGCACCTTATCAGTGAGATTGTCATTCCAGAGTACCCTACATGATAAATAACATGGTTTGAACCATATGGCAATCAGTTATTTGTGTATAAGCCCTGCTGTTTTAGTGCTATAGTATTTCTGAGGGTTAGGTACAAGGCATCATGCTTTCATATATTGGTGTCACCTCTGTTTTTATGTATCATGAGGAGGTTTGAGGGGGCCTCCAAAGTGATGTGTTCAAAAGGAATAGTGGCACATATGTTATAGCAGATATTTTATTATCATTATATTATTGCAGTAGTTTATGGTACTACCTTCCTTAACATTCATGTAACCTCCATAGTGGGCTTACTCACAGTATGTCACTGTACATAGCTTTAAGTCATCCATCTTCTAAAGGGTTAAAGTGTAGCACAATTATATTTTGTTATTTGTGTACTCTAATGCAGCGTGGGATCCTAGGTGTGCTAGGTACTGTATGTGCTTTGTACTGTGTGTGCTTGTTACTGTTTAAGCTAGGTACTGTGTCTGTTCTGTACTGCGTATGTTGGGCATTGTTTGCACTTTGTGCTGTGTGTGCTAGGTACTGTGTGTGCTGGGTGCTGTGTGTGCTGGGTGCTGAGTGTGCTGGGTGCTGTGTGTGCTAGGTGCTGTGTGTGCTAGATGCTATGTGTGCTAGGTGCTATGTGTACTAGGTGCTATGTGTGCTAGGTGC
This sequence comes from Bombina bombina, assembly GCF_027579735.1. Lineage (NCBI taxonomy): Eukaryota > Metazoa > Chordata > Amphibia > Anura > Bombinatoridae > Bombina > Bombina bombina. The sequence continues at coordinate 1,052,465,565 of NC_069499.1, read as the reverse complement.
TGTGTGTGCTAGGCACTTTGTGTGCTAGGTACTTTGTGTGTTGAATAATGTGTATTAGATTCAATGCGTGCTAGGTACTGCGTGCGCTCGGCAAGGTGTGTGCTAGGTGTTGTGTGTGCTAGGTTCAGTGTGTGCTAGGTTTAGTGTGTGCTAGGTACAATGAGTGCTTGGTACAATGAGTGCTAGGTGCAATGAGTGCTAGGTACGGTGAGTGCTAGGCACAGCGAGTGCTAGGTACACCGAGTGCTAAGTTCTGTGTGTACTGGGTACAGTGTGTACTGGGTACAGTGTGTGCTGGGTACAATGTGTGCTAGGTATCATGTGTGCTAGGTACATTGTGTGCAAGGTTCAATGTGTGCAAGGTTAAATGTGTGCTAGGTTCAATGTGTGCTAGGTTTAATGTGTGCTAGGTTCAATGTGTGCTAGGTTCAATGTGTGCTAGGTTCAATGTGTGCTAGGAACTGCGTGTGCTAGGCAAGGCGGGTGCTGGGTACTGCGTGTGCTAGGTACAGAAATGAATATAAAACAGAGGCGCCACCATGGCCAAATATCGCCAGTACAGGTAAAAAACAGCAAAAGTGAATGTGAATACTCACAAACATAAAGCACCCCAGTGGTGCTAGTAAGGCAGGCTGACACTTAACAGTGGTTCAGCGCACTGTATCCTAGGCGCAGAGACAGTCAGATATCCTCTGAAACTCCAATATTGATGTGCCTATAGATATGAGAGAAAGCAAACCAACATGGCCCAATATCGTCAGGACAAGGAGAAAATAAACCCAAACGCTTGCACTTACAAGATGGTAAGCACCTGCAGGTGCAATCTCAGCAAACTGGAACCAAAACGTCGCCCAGTAGACTTGTGAACAGGCAATCCTCAGCAGGAACCCGGATCAGTGAAAACATTATCACAGGAGGTGATAAAACACACACAATAGCAAGTGTATAAAAGTATAAAAAGTCTTTATTATCACAGCGACGCGTTTCTCAGCCTACTCAGGGCTGTTTCATCAGGCTATAACAAACATTGTAATACACTTGCTATTTAACAGAAAACTAAAAACAAAGGACTATTGTGATTGGATAATCAATTAGCAACAAACACACCTGTCTGTAATCACCTTTGTGTGGTTGTGTAGGTAACCATTGTAAACACATGTAGGTAAGGTGATGTTTAAACATGTTACATCTCCTTACAATCCAATACATAAAAAGCATATAAAAAATATATATATATAAAAAAATACATACAAAAAATATAATAGAAAAAGGCTTAATACATACACTAAAATTAACAATCTTGTGTTTGATCTATCTCAATAGGGATTAATTAGTACAGACATAATTCATAGAACCGTTACTACTAACTAGAAATATACAAAAAAAGTACATCTGTTGTACCTACCATACATTCATGCAATCATTATATCCCTATTTTACAATATGCAACGAGTCTGACATTCATAACATTAATATTGATCCCTGCTGAAGCTAACAGATACATATCATATGTGAAATAACACAGTGGTGCTAACTTACGGTTTATTTAAATATCGTGTAGTGATCTTAGTCAGATATTGCGTAACTGATTAGTTGGGAGTTTGAAAAAAACTATTCATTCAAAATGAAGCTGTAGCCAAGTGAACAAGAGAATACTTATGCAGATAATACTATGTGAACAAAGTATCTTATATGCAGCTATGTATATATATAACAGAAGCTGACTTCAAATATTTAAAAAGCTGCCGATACGTCAGTTGTGAAGAGGGAGTAAGCAAAAAACGACCTATCCGTGAAGGGGTAATAATGTGCCTATCGTGTAGCGTGTGTCAAAAGGCTGTCTGGAAGGGACCCAATAAGATCACATGTGTGAGCGTGTATTGCTGCCTGTCACGCTTTATTCGTGACAGGCAGCAATACAAGTAGTATTATTTTATATGCATATTTGAAACTGAGGAAGCGCCCCCTAAGGGCGTGGTGTGTCTGTCGAGTACGCACCACTCTCTTTATATATAGTGTGCTAGGTACAGAATGAGCTAGGTACAGCGTGAGCGTGAGCTAGGTACAGTGGGTGCTAGGTATGGTGTGCTTGGTACAATGTGTGCTAGGTATAAGGTGTGCTAGGCACAGCGTGTACTGGATACAGCATGTGCAAAGTACAGTGTGTGTTAGGTACAGCGTGTGCTAGGTACTGTGTGTGCTAGGTACTGCGTGTGCTAGGTATAATGTGTGCTAGGTACATTGTGTGCTAGGTACAATGGGAGCTAGGTACGGTGTGTGCTACGCACATCACGTGCTAGGAACAGTGTGTGCTAGGAACAGTGTGTGCTAAGTACAGTGTGTGCTAGGTACAGTGTGTGCTAGGTACAATGTGTGCTAGGTACAGCGTGTGCTAGGTACAGTGTGTGCTAGGTACAGTGTGCGCTCGGTACAATGTGTGCTAGGTACAATGTGTAATAGGTACAGTGTGTGCTAGGTACAATATGTGCTAAGTACAATATGTGCTAGGTACAATATGTGCTTGGTACAATGTGTGCTAGGTACAATGTGTGCTAGGTACCAGGAGTGCTAGGTACAGTGTGTGTTAGGTACAGTGAGTGCTAGGTACAGTGAGTGCTAGGGTTAGTGTGTGCGGGGTGCTGTGTGTGCTGGGTACAGTGTGTGCTAGGTGCAGTGTGTGCTGGGTATTATGTGTGCTGGGCACTGTGCGTGCCGGGTACGACGTGTGCTTAGTACAATGAGTGTTAGGTACAGCGTGTGTTAGGAATAACGTGTGCTGGGTACGGCACGTGCCAGGTGCAATGAGTGCTAAGGGAAATGAGTGCTAGGTTCAATGTGTGCTAGGTTCAATGTGTGCTAGGTTCAATGTGTGCTAGGAACTGCGTGTGCTAGGCAAGGCGGGTGCTGGGTACTGCGTGTGCTAGGTACAGAAATGAATATAAAACAGAGGCGCCACCATGGCCAAATATCGCCAGTACAGGTAAAAAACAGCAAAAGTGAATGTGAATACTCACAAACATAAAGCACCCCAGTGGTGCTAGTAAGGCAGGCTGACACTTAACAGTGGTTCAGCGCACTGTATCCTAGGCGCAGAGACAGTCAGATATCCTCTGAAACTCCAATATTGATGTGCCTATAGATATGAGAGAAAGCAAACCAACATGGCCCAATATCGTCAGGACAAGGAGAAAATAAACCCAAACGCTTGCACTTACAAGATGGTAAGCACCTGCAGGTGCAATCTCAGCAAACTGGAACCAAAACGTCGCCCAGTAGACTTGTGAACAGGCAATCCTCAGCAGGAACCCGGATCAGTGAAAACATTATCACAGGAGGTGATAAAACACACACAATAGCAAGTGTATAAAAGTATAAAAAGTCTTTATTATCACAGCGACGCGTTTCTCAGCCTACTCAGGGCTGTTTCATCAGGCTATAACAAACATTGTAATACACTTGCTATTTAACAGAAAACTAAAAACAAAGGACTATTGTGATTGGATAATCAATTAGCAACAAACACACCTGTCTGTAATCACCTTTGTGTGGTTGTGTAGGTAACCATTGTAAACACATGTAGGTAAGGTGATGTTTAAACATGTTACATCTCCTTACAATCCAATACATAAAAAGCATATAAAAAATATATATATATAAAAAAATACATACAAAAAATATAATAGAAAAAGGCTTAATACATACACTAAAATTAACAATCTTGTGTTTGATCTATCTCAATAGGGATTAATTAGTACAGACATAATTCATAGAACCGTTACTACTAACTAGAAATATACAAAAAAAGTACATCTGTTGTACCTACCATACATTCATGCAATCATTATATCCCTATTTTACAATATGCAACGAGTCTGACATTCATAACATTAATATTGATCCCTGCTGAAGCTAACAGATACATATCATATGTGAAATAACACAGTGGTGCTAACTTACGGTTTATTTAAATATCGTGTAGTGATCTTAGTCAGATATTGCGTAACTGATTAGTTGGGAGTTTGAAAAAAACTATTCATTCAAAATGAAGCTGTAGCCAAGTGAACAAGAGAATACTTATGCAGATAATACTATGTGAACAAAGTATCTTATATGCAGCTATGTATATATATAACAGAAGCTGACTTCAAATATTTAAAAAGCTGCCGATACGTCAGTTGTGAAGAGGGAGTAAGCAAAAAACGACCTATCCGTGAAGGGGTAATAATGTGCCTATCGTGTAGCGTGTGTCAAAAGGCTGTCTGGAAGGGACCCAATAAGATCACATGTGTGAGCGTGTATTGCTGCCTGTCACGCTTTATTCGTGACAGGCAGCAATACAAGTAGTATTATTTTATATGCATATTTGAAACTGAGGAAGCGCCCCCTAAGGGCGTGGTGTGTCTGTCGAGTACGCACCACTCTCTTTATATATAGTGTGCTAGGTACAGAATGAGCTAGGTACAGCGTGAGCGTGAGCTAGGTACAGTGGGTGCTAGGTATGGTGTGCTTGGTACAATGTGTGCTAGGTATAAGGTGTGCTAGGCACAGCGTGTACTGGATACAGCATGTGCAAAGTACAGTGTGTGTTAGGTACAGCGTGTGCTAGGTACTGTGTGTGCTAGGTACTGCGTGTGCTAGGTATAATGTGTGCTAGGTACATTGTGTGCTAGGTACAATGGGAGCTAGGTACGGTGTGTGCTACGCACATCACGTGCTAGGAACAGTGTGTGCTAGGAACAGTGTGTGCTAAGTACAGTGTGTGCTAGGTACAGTGTGTGCTAGGTACAATGTGTGCTAGGTACAGCGTGTGCTAGGTACAGTGTGTGCTAGGTACAGTGTGCGCTCGGTACAATGTGTGCTAGGTACAATGTGTAATAGGTACAGTGTGTGCTAGGTACAATATGTGCTAAGTACAATATGTGCTAGGTACAATATGTGCTTGGTACAATGTGTGCTAGGTACAATGTGTGCTAGGTACCAGGAGTGCTAGGTACAGTGTGTGTTAGGTACAGTGAGTGCTAGGTACAGTGAGTGCTAGGGTTAGTGTGTGCGGGGTGCTGTGTGTGCTGGGTACAGTGTGTGCTAGGTGCAGTGTGTGCTGGGTATTATGTGTGCTGGGCACTGTGCGTGCCGGGTACGACGTGTGCTTAGTACAATGAGTGTTAGGTACAGCGTGTGTTAGGAATAACGTGTGCTGGGTACGGCACGTGCCAGGTGCAATGAGTGCTAAGGGAAATGAGTGCTAGGTTCAGTGTGGGCTAGGCACAATGAGTGCTAGGTATAGTGGGTGTCACGTACAGTGTGTACTAGGTACAATGTGCATCTCACTTGTCTCTGGAATTTCTCCTGTGACCTACATCTCAAGATGTTAGCAGAACCTACTCTCAATCCATATGGCCAAACCCATTACTACATATTACAGCAATTTTTCCTGTCTTGCTCTGTGGAGCATTAAATTTAATTTACACGTATCACCTCCCCACCCCATATTTAGAGCCCACACCTCAAATCCCTGCAATTTACTTATGATGTATCAATATTTGGACAGCTATTGTAACCGGACCTGCGTGTCTGATCCTTTTTGTTTGTGTATGTTTGAACAGGGGTCCTGCGTGTCCCCAAGTGTTACCTTTCATTCTAAAATCGAATAAAAATTAATTTATAAAATAAAATAACTTTAGTATAGTGGCGGCGATTTTGGGGGCAGCCGATTAGGGGTTAATAACAGTAATATAGGTTGCAGCGATGTTAGGGACAGCAGATTAGGGGTTAATAATATTTAACTAATGTTTGCGATGCGGGAGTACGGCGGTTTAGGGGTTAATATGTTTATTATAGTGGCGGCGATGTCCAGAGCGGCAGATTAGGGGTTAATAATTTAATTTTAGTGTTTGCAATGAGGGAGGGCCTTGGTTTAGGGGTTAATAGGTAGTTTATGGTTGTTAGTGTACTTTTTAGCACTTTAGTTATGAGTTTTATGGTACAGCTTTGTAACATAAAACCCATAACTACTGACTTTCAGTTTACGGTACGGATCTTGTACTTATGGGCTGTACCGATCACTTTTTGGCCGGACAGGCAAACTCGTAATACCGGCGCTATGGAAGTCCCATTGAAAAATGACTTTTTGAAAGCTGCGGTAGTTACGTTGCATTACGGCCAAAAATGTGTGTGGTACAGCTATACCTGCAAGACTCGTAATACCAGTGGTAGTGAAAACGCATTGTTATTAAGCTTTTTCACTCATAACACAAAACTCGTAATCTAGTCGTTTTTGCCTATAATAAATATGTTTTACCCTCAGTCTGGCTAAAAGTTTGGATTCAACCAGGATTGGCTATGTATGAGCCATTAATCATGGGCCATGCTTATAATTTAGAGCAGTATAGCACTCTATTACACATCAGTACTCATTTGGCCTCTTTCCAGTCAACACTATTTTGTGTCTCATCTCTTTTTATTCAGAGGACAAGTTTAAGGACTTTCTTTAAGGACTGACACTTGGAATTCAATATCCTTTGGGATCACACTTTTACACAAGAGCTATTAGGCTTAAAGGGACAGTCAAGTAAAAAAAAAAACCTTAATTTTTCAAATAGGGCATGTAATTTTAAACAACTTTCCAGTTTAATTTTATCACCAATTTTGCTTTGTTCTCTTGGTATTCTTAGTTGAAAGCTAAACCTAGGAGGTTCATATGCTAATTTCTTAGACCTTGAAGGTCGCCTCTAATCTAAATCCATTTTGATAGTTTTTCACCACTAGAGGGAATTAGTTCACATGTTTTATATAGATAACATTAAGTTCATGCACGTGAATTTACCATGGAGATATCTCTGATTGGCTAAAATACAAGTCTGTCAAAAGAACTGAAATAAGGGGGCAGTCTGCTGAGGCTTAGATACAAGGTAATTACAGAGGTAAAACGTGTATAATTATAACTGTGTTGGTTATACAAAACTGGAGAATTGGTAATTAAGGGATTATCTATCTTTTAAAACAACAACAATTCTAGTGTGGACTGTCCCTTTAAAGGGACACTGTATTATTACATTTGTTTCCCCTTAATGTGTTTCAAATGACTTATTATCCTTACTCTTGAATGCATAGTAAAGTGTTCCTTCATATATATTTCTGTATTTGAAACAGCTGTTTTTCTCTTTAAATTCATCAGCTATAACAGGCCCATAACAATAGGCTGAGCCAGCAAGTAAAGCAAACCTACTAATGGTATAGCAGGTACCAACAAAATAATTATTTTTATGTTAGGTATTGAAATGCTTATTATGGCTGGGGTGGAATAAACACAAGCAGCTATTTCACATACAAAATCTCTTTCTCCCTCAAACCCACCAATGGGATATTAATTACTGCTATTGCCTCTTATTTACATACGGCGAGATTACGAGTTTTGCGTTAGCCTTAAAAAGCAGCGTTGAGAGGTCCCAACGTTGCTTTTTACTTAACGCTGGTATTACAAGTTTGGCAGGTAGAGGCTCACCGCCCACGTTTCTTCCGCGACTCGATGCTACTGCAAATCACCTTACGTCAATTGCGTATCCTATCTTTTTAATGGGATTTGGCTAACGCTGGTATTACGAGTCTTGGAGAAAGTGAGCGGTAGAGCCTCTACCTCCAAGACACCTACCGCATATAAAAGTCAGTAGTTAAGAGTTTTATGGGCTAACGCTGGAACATAAAACTCTTAACTACAGTGCTACAAAGTACACTAACACCCATAAACTACCTATGAACCCCTAAACCGAGGCCCCCCAAACACTATAATAAAATTATTTAACCCCTAATCTGCCGACCGGACATCACCGCCACCTACATTATCCCTATGAACCCCTAATCTGCTGCCCCTAACATCGCCGACACCTACATTATATTTATTAACCCCTAATCTGCCCCCCCAACGTCACCGCCACCTACCTACACTTATTAACCCCTAATCTGCCGACCGGACATCGCCGCCACTATAATAAATGTATTAACCCCTAAACCGCCGCACTCCCGCCTCGCAAACACTATAATAAATTGTATTAATTCCTAATCTGCCGTCCCTAATATCGCCACCACCTACCTACAATTATTAACCCCTAATCTCCCGCCCCCAATGTCACCGCTACTATAAGAAAGTTATTAACCCCTAAACCTAAGTCTAACCCTAACACCCCCCTAACTTAAATATAATTTAAATAAATCTAAATAAAATTACTATCATTAAATAAATTAATCCTATTTAAAACTAAATACCTATAAAACAAACCATAAGATAGCTACAATATAACTAATAATTACATTGTAGCTATTTGAGGATATATATTTATTTTACAGGCAAAGTTGTATTTATTTTAACTAGGTACAATAGCTATTAAATAAGTTAATAACTATTTAATAGCTACCAGTTAAAATAATTACAAAATTACCTGTAAAATAAATCCTAACCTAAGTTACAAATACACCTAACACTACACTATCAATAAATTAATTAAATTAATTAAATACAATTATCTAAAATAAAATACAAATAAATAAAATAAACTATATTACAAAAAAACACTAAATTACAAAAAATAAAAAAAATTACAAGAATTTTAATCCAATTACACCTAATCTAAGCCCCCTAATAAAATAAAAAGCCCCCCAAAATAATAAAATTCCCTACCCTAAACTAAATTACAAAGTAATCAGCTCTTTTACCAGCCCTTAAAATAGCTTTTTGCGGGGCATTGCCCCAAAGTAATCAGCTCTTTTACCTGTAAAAAAAAAAAATACAATACCCCCCCCCAACATTACAATCCATCACCCACACACCCCTACTCTAAAACCCCCGCGATCCCCCCTTAAATAAACCTAACACTACCCCATTGAAGATCACCCTACCTTGAGCCGTGTTCACCCAGCCGGGCACCGATGGGCCAGAAGAGGACATCCGGACCAGCAGAAGTCTTCATCCGATTGTGGCAAAAGAGGTCCTCCATCCAGCAGAAGTCTTCCTCCAAGCGGCATCTTCTATCTTCAATCAATCGGAGTGGAGCGGGTCCATCTTCTATCCAGCCGACGCTGAGCCATCCTCTTCTTCCGATGTCCTAACGAAGAATGAAGGTTCCTTTAAATGACATCATCCAAGATGGCGTCCCTCGAATTCCGATTGGCTGATAGGATTCTATCAGCCAATCGGAATTAAGGTAGGAAAATTCCTATTGGTTGATGCTATCAGCCAATCGGATTGAAGTTCAATCCAATTGGCTGATTGGATCAGCCAATAGAATGCAAGGTTAATTCTATTGGCTGATCCAAGGGGTTAATAATATAATTTAGGTGTCTGCGATAGCGGGGGCGGCAGATTAGGGGTTTATAAGTGTAAGATTAGGGGTGTTTAGACTCGGGGTTCATGTTAGGGTGTTAGGTGCAGACATAACTTTTCTTTCCCCATAGGAAACAATGTGGCTGCGTTAGAAGCTGGACGCTGCTTTTTTGCAGGTGTTAGTTTTTTTTTCAGCCAGCTCAGCCCCATTGTTTTCTATGGGGAAATCGTGCGCAAGCACGTTTTAGCCAGCTTACTGCTGACTTAAGCAACGCTGGTATGACAGTGAGAAGTGGAGCTAAATTTGCTTCATGCTAACGCAACCATTCAGAAAACTTGTATTACCAGCGTTGTGAGTGCTGGAAAAAAAAGGCTCGTTAGCACCGCAGGTCTTTACCGACAAAACTTGTAATCTAGGCGATAGCTTTTCTACAGAGAAAACTTTTGTTACTCATATTTTTAGTATAGGTGGTGATACAACAGGCATAAGTAGTAATTTCAAATTACAAATAGAGGTAAAGTAGCTATATGCAAACAATTAAAGGGATGCAAAACCCAACATATTTATTTCATGATTCAGATAAAGAATGCAATTTTAAACAACTTTCCAATTTACTTCCGTTATCTAATTTTCATAATTCTTTTGGTATCCTTTGTTGAAGAAGCAGCAATGTACTAACGAGAGCTATCTGAATGCATTGGGTGAGCCAATACTGAGGCTTATATGTGCAGCAACCAATCAGCAGCTCCTGAGTCTACCTAGGTATCCTTTTCAAAGGATAATAAGAGCACAAAAAATAGATAATATAAGTATATCGGGAAGTAGTTTAAAATCACATGCTCTTCCTGAATCACACAATAAACAAAATAGTTTTTCTTGTCCAGTTGTCTACTACTGCTAAAGCAAACTGTTTCTCCACAGTGTTCCCCTTGGCCTCCTCCACCCCAGACTCTGCCTGTAGCTGCTGTCATTTAACTGAACAAATACGTGCAGCATAACAGAGAAGGGCAGAGGTCAGATCTGTTCTAATTCCTCTTCCAGCCTAGGAGCGTTCCACTTCCTGCATTCCCTCCCCTCTGCCTCTCACACACACGCGGTGCTTTCAGCAGGAGCCAGGAATTACTAAATCAGAGCACCAAGGCAGGCACTAGAAGGTAACAAGGGCCTAAACAAGGGATGTAATCTAAGTTAGCTAGCATAGGGAGGAGGCAGGGGGCTCTGCATATAGTTATGTGTAATAAAAAAAAAAGTTAAACCAACATTATGCTTTAAAACCAGACCTCTACACCTAAAAGTAATATTCTTTTAAATATGTTTAACTTTAATAATAATAATAATATTTTGACATCATTTACCCAGAAAGGTGTGTTTTTGTCTTTTTTTTTATTTATTTATTTATTTATTTATTTATTTATTTATTTTTTGCACATATTTTTCATATATTTAGAGGTTTAATTACTTTAAAAGAAAACTGCATTTGTCATGCTCTAGTCTATAATTTTTTTTTTTACATATATGACCTGCATTGCTTTTAAGACACCATTTGCATTTAACCATGTTTTTTTTTTATTAGCATATAGGTCCTAATAACAGATAGCACAGTATGCATAAAATCACCATATAGACACATTCAGGCCCATTTATCAAGCTCCGTACGGAGCTTGAAGGGCCGTGTTTCTGGCGAGTCTTCAGACTCGCCAGAAACACAAGTTATGAAGCAGCGGTCTAAAGACCGCTGCTCCATAACCCTGTCCGCCTGCTCTGAGCAGGCGGACAGGAATCACCGGAAATCAACCCGATCGAATACGATCGGGTTGATTGACAGCTCCCTGCTGGCGGCCGATTGGCCGCGAATCAGCAGGGGGCGGCGTTGCACCAGCAGCTCTTGTGAGCTGCTGGTGCAATGTTAAATGTGGAGAGGTATTGCTCTCCGCATTTAGCGAGGTCTTGCGGACCTGATCCGCAGTGTCGGATCAGGTCCGCAAGCCCTTTGATAAATGGGCCCCTTTGTGCTCTTATCAGTGTATAGATACCCATGCACAAAATATAGTCCAGTCCGCTTATCATCAGTGTATAGATACTCTATCCGTATACATTTTACATTAAAAGACCATTTTACAATTTGCTATGTGTCAAATATTGTATTTTAAAGGGGTTGTACTTGCCCTCAAAAGTTTTCAGTCCTCCCCTGGTGATACTTGCCTCTTCTGAAGCTGCTAACATTTCTGTGTTTGCACAATATCTGTGTATTGCCAAAACAGCCACAGCCAAAAAGGTGACGTGCATTTGCAACATACTGAACATGGTTACAGTTATTTCTCTCTTGCATGTGTGTATCTTTGTGTGAGAGTGTGGGTGAGAATTTATGTGAGAGAGCGTGTCTCTTTTTTAGGGGGGGTGACAGCATGAGTTACCGCACCAGGTGACACCAACCCTAGTGACGCCACTGTTTATGTCTCTTTACATACACTCCAGGTATATTGACTATTGGTAACACATTGAAAAGGAGTTCAATGTCCCCTTAATTTTGAAAGTTGTTATAGAAAATTCAACGTGGTAAATCCTGCAGGGGTTAACATTTCTGTTTTAGAATTTTCTGAATAAAAGATTTGAATTGTAAGGTTAAAGGCTGTGACACACTGCAAGCGGAGTAGATGCAGCTGTGCGCGTTCAGTGTGTCCTGCCTTTTCATCTCTGAGCACTCTGCTGCGTCAGGTCGCATAGCTGAGCGCTCAAAGATTAAATATTTGATCTTCAGAAGCGATGTGATGCAGTGTGTCACAGTCTTAAAGCATAAGAACTTTATTGTAAGGTGCCTTGTGGATTAAATACAATAGCACTGACTATTATACAATTTAACATTGGTAATATATTCTGATTTTATTCTAGTCTATAAGTTTGAGATTGCTTTTCAAAAATAGGCAGTAAACTAGGAGGAATATGAAAACAGTTATAAATAATACCAGTCACAAGAACCAAACAAAACAAAATTACTTAAATATATTAATTTACTGTTCTGTGCAAATATGAAAAAACAAAAACAACCACTGACCTGACTAACAGTAATACAAATATAAATTGACTCTTCTTCTTTGCATAAAATTTGTATTAGTTTCTTTACACCATTGTTTACAATCACAATAATGTCTATGTTTTAAAGCACATCTTTCTGCTATAGAAAAATTCTCATTTATAACTTGAATTATTAGCAGTCTCTGCTATAACATTATACCAATGAATTGTGGGTGATTTTCAGTGTTTTATCTTGTTGCTGTTTGAGTAATACGAATATTGTCCCTTTCTGGAATTTCAAGAAAATGCATATTATTTAAAAACAAAATTAATAAATAAGACCGCTCTGGGTCAAAATTGATTTGATTCCATTACATAGGCTTATGAGCTGTTTTCCAAATCTAAGCAATTTCAGACTTTTTTTGGTCAATTATCAGATTACATGACATTTTTTTGTCAAATACTTTATTTTGAGACCTTCACATATCATTTTCCAATCAACTTACATAACTATTTAGCTAAAAAATCCTTTATAACTTTTTTACTAGCCCAATTAAAGCAAAGTTTTATTGCTCATCTAAGCTTTTCACACTCGCATATCATATATATCACTTACATATCAAATCCATCACACTCACTTTCTGCTTTGGGTTAAATAAATGTTAATATCAAATAGTTTTTAAGTATATACGGAATACAATTATAAGGAAAAGGATAAATAAACACTTTATCAATTGTGCTTTATAGAAGACATTAAAAAGCAAAAAGCTAACACACAATCAGTAATCAGTGAGAGAATCTGAGCAGGGAAATGAGAGACAGAGTAGGATAGTGAGAGAAAATGGACACCATATTGCTCTTGAACTCCAGCAGGTAAAAGTAAAACATAAAGTGAAGGTAAACTTTAATGAATGAAAGTCCGTTTTTTAAAAATACAATTAAAAATACCTTTGTTCTTTTCACAGCCAGAGCAGCTTCCCCCACCCAGAGATCCTCTCTTAACACGTCAGCAATGACTAAACCGGCTTCCTCCAATCACGGCTTTCCCCCAGGGGACTCATTGCCTGAGGCCATGCCGTGACTGGAGGAAGCCGGATTAGTCAGTGCTGATGTGTGAAGAGAGGATCTCCGAGTGGAGGAAGCTGCTCCGGCTGTGAAGAGGAGATAGGTAACGTTTTTAATTAAAACGGCTGCTTTCTAAACTTTGATGAATGAAAGTCCCCCTGTTTTTAATAGTATTTTTAAAAACCGGGCTTTCATTCATCAAAGTTTACCTTCACTTTAAGTCTGGGGGAAAGCATATAACATTCTGTCACAGGGTTCTGGATGTGGAGACTGTGGAAGGAACCAACTCATCTGGCTAAGTCTCACTGCTTTAACCCGTTAGTGACCACAGCACTTTTCCATTTTCTGACTGTTTGGGACCATGGCTATTTTTACATTTCTGCTGTGTTTGTATTTAGCTGTAATTTTCCCCTTACTCATTTACTGTACCCACACATATTAAGTTTTTCTCGTCTTTAAATGGACTTTCTAAAGATACCATTATTTTCATCATATCTTTAATAATTTAATATAAAAAATTATAAAATATGATGAAAAAAAACAAAAAAACATTTTCTAACTTTGACCCCCAAAATCTGTTACACATCTACAACTGCCAAAAAACACCCAAGCTAAATAGTTTCTAAATTTTGTCCTGAGTTTAGAAATACCCAATGTTTACATGTTCTTTGCTTTTGTGCAAGTTATAAGGCAATAAATACAAGTAGCACTTTGCTATTTCCAAACCATTTGTTTTCAAAATTAGCGATAGTTACATTGGAACACTGATATCTGTCAGGAATCCCTGAATATCCCTTGAAATGTATATATATATATTTTTTAGTAGACAAAGTAGGCCCATTTTGGTATATTTCATGCCACCATCTCACCGCCAAATGCAATCAAATAAAAAAATCATTAACTTTTTCACAACATTTTTCACAAACTTTAGGTTTCTCACTGAAATTATTTACAAACAGCTTGTGCAATTATGGCACAAATGGTTGCAAATGCTTCTCTGGGATCCCCTTTGTTCAGAAATAGCAGGCATTTATGGATTTGGCATTACTTTTTGGTAATTAGAAGCCCACTAAATGCTGCTGCGTGTATAATGCCCAGCAGTGAAGGGGTTAATTAGGGAGCTTGTAGGGTTAATTTTAGCTTTAGTCTAGTGTAGTAGACAACCCAAAGTATTGATTTAGGCCCATTTTGGTATATTTCATGTCACCATTTCATCGCCAATTGCGATCAAATAAAAGAAAGTTAACTGTTGTTAACTATTAGTCATCGATCTCGCTGCTCTTCGGCTTTTTCCCAGTTTCTAATAAATTATGTAAATTAAATACAATTAACTAAATTAAATACCATAACCTAAATTAAATTAAATGATCCGAAATACAAAAAAAACAAACACTAAATTACAGAAAATAATAAACAAATTACAGAAATTTAAACTAATTACACCTAATCTAAGGGCCCTATCAAAATACAAAAAGCCCCCCCAAAATAAAAAAAAACCCCTAGCCTAAACTAAACTAAACTACCAATAGCCCTTAAAAGGGCCCTTTGCGGGGCATTGCCCAAAAGTAATCAGCTCTTTTACCTTTAAAAAAATACAAACAACCCCCCTAACAGTAAAACCCTCCACCCACACAACCAACCGTTGAGAGCGTGCAAAGGGGGTCGAGAGCGTGGGTGGGAGCGCATGCTTCTGTAGTACTTAGTGGAATGATGATCGGAAGGAGGGAGAGGGGGAAAGGGAAATGGAGGGGGATACGTCTTGGAAAAAGGGATCTGGAGGGGGGAGGGTATTGAGGTGCGGCAGCTACACTTCAGAAAATATAGAAATAATAAAATAAAAAAAGAACAGCACAATTTTAGTGCAAAGTGTGTACTGGCAGACAGCTGCCAGTACCAGAGATGGCCGCAAATAGGAAGAGGGGGAGGTTAAGAGAGCTGTTTGGGGGGATCGTGGAGGTTGGGGGGTTAGGGGGGACCCTACACTGCAGATAATATATATTTTAAAAAATAAATACCCCCCCCCATAAAAAAACTTTTATTTTTGTACTGGCAGATTTTCTGCTAGTACTTAAGATGGCAGTAACAATTGTGAGGTGGGGGAGGGAAGAGAGGTGTTTGAGAGGGCTACCTAATTAACCCAATTACTGCTGGGCATAATACAAGTGTGGTGCGCAGCGGCATTTAACGGCCTTCTGGTTAACAAAAAGAAACGCCAAAGTCATATGTCTGATATTTCTGAACAAATGGGTTCCCAGAGAAGCATTTGCAACCATGTGTGCCATAATTGCACTAGCTGTTTGTAAATAATTTCAGTGAGAAACCTAAAGTTAGTGAAAAAGTTATTATTATTTTTTTATTTGATCACATTTGGCAGTGAAATGGTGGCATGAAATATACCCAAATGGGCCTAGATCAATACTTTGGGTTGTCTACTACACTACACTAAAGCTAAAATTAACCTTACAAGTTCCCTACAAGCTACCTAATTAACCCCTTCACTGCTGGGCATAATACAAGTGTGGTGCGCAGCGGCATTTAGGGGCCTTTTAATTACCAAAAAGTAATGCCAAAG
Source organism: Bombina bombina (assembly GCF_027579735.1). Classification (NCBI taxonomy): domain Eukaryota; kingdom Metazoa; phylum Chordata; class Amphibia; order Anura; family Bombinatoridae; genus Bombina; species Bombina bombina. The sequence continues at coordinate 1,052,449,602 of NC_069499.1, read as the reverse complement.
CCATAAATGTCTGTTATTTCTGAACAAAGGGGATCCCAGAGAAGTATTTACAACCATTTGTGCCATAATTGCACAAAATGTTTGTAAATAATTTCAGTGAGAAACCTAAAGTTTGTGAAAAAGTTAACAATTTTTTTTATTTTATCGCTTTTAGCGGTTAAATGGTGGCATGAAATATACCAAAATGGGCCTAGATCAATACTTTGGGTTGTCTAATAAAAAAAATATATATACTTGTGAAGGGTTTTTAAGGGATTCCTGACAGATATCAGTGTTACAGTGCAACTATAGCTAATTTTGAAAAAATAAAAAAAGTTTTTTCATCATATATTTTTTTTTTTTTAATATTTTTATTAAGGCAGTATAATACAGACATATGCAATACAGAGTATAGTACATGAGTCCTTATTATTTTGCATTTTCTTCAAGACAAAGAAGATAAACAACATTACAGTTTCAAAATACTAAAGCAGGCACGAATGGGAGTGGCCGCAGAAGTTGGCCAACTCCAATTTGGACAGAAATCTCACCACAAAGTATTATGAGGGGAGAAAACAGGGGACTTTCATCCCTAACGTCAATAATTATTAAGAGGTCAAGCAAAGAAATGCTAGCTTAGATGTTAGAACAACATACAGTAGATATACATTTACTAATAATTGTCATAGGGGCTACCATAAAAATTGAATAATTTAGAGTCAGCAGCACTACCCTAGGAATAGTATAGACTAGGGATGTTGTATTATAAAGGGGGGAAGCAAGAGAGGAAAAAGAGAAGAGAAAAAAGGGAAGAAAATGAGGCGATCTGTGATAAGGGATATTGAGGAGGTGCAGATTTTCATAGAGAATTCAAAGGAACCATGTTTCCCATATTGCCCAATATTCATCCATATGATATATCCCACTGAAAAAGCCCTTCTCCATGCTAGCTAGGTAATCAATCAATTGGATGACCTGGTTAATGTTTGGGGCTTCCATCTGTTTCCAGGATCTAGCTAGGCACACCTTCACAGCTGTTAAAATTATAACTATTAAAGCCTTTTGGGGTTTCTTAAGGTCACTAATTCCCATATGTTGGAGTGCCATAGCGGGAGTTAAAGGTAATATCAAGCCCAGGTCAGAGAGCAGGGAAAAGGCTCGTATCCAAAGGGGGGATATCTTTGGGCACGACCACCAAATGTGTAGATCCGAACCAGATTGTCCACATTCTCTCCAGCAGAGTGGGGAGGCTGTTGGATAGATTCTGGCCAGTTTATGGGGCGTCGGGTTCCATTTCAGAAGAACCTTGAAGTAGGTTTTGAGATCTGTAGTGCAATGTATAGAGTACTTGGTCAATGTAGTTGCACGTTCAACATCTTGGCATGTAATCAGTAAATTCATCTCATGTCCCCAAGCTTTAATCTGCCAGGGTATATCTTCACTATAGTCATTGAGCAAGGCGAGATGGTGATTTGTAAGTGGCTTAATTAATTTGCTCCCCAGATTCCAACGTTTTTCCCAATTGGTACGTTCTCTCAAATTTGTCTTAGGAAATCCCCACGCCCGACAAAAGCCCAAGAGTCTATGGGTTTCAAATGAAAGCCATCAAGGAGACGGAACTATTTGATCAGTAATTTGTTTGGAAGTAAGTAGTGTATTTTGTTTGTAAATATCACTTATGTCTACAAAATTCCAGAGGGTCCACTCGGAATTGTGAATATCTGGGAGACCAGTGAGCAGCCCCTGGAGATCATGTAGTTGAGGGATGTGGAGCAATCGCCTTATGATGTCTAAGTTGGTGCCATGTGTGGCAGTTGTCTAGAATAATACTGTTTTGTGAGGGATAAGTCTGTCAGCCTATGTTTGGGTATCCAGATCAAATCACTCAATTTAAGATTTCGAGGAAGAAGGGCTGTCTCAAGGAGATACCATCCCGGTGTTTCTCCAATATTGCTCCAACCTGCAATGTGGGTTAAACGGGAGGCATCATGGTAAAGATAGATATTAGGGAAGGCTATATCTCCTTTAGAATATGGTAATTGAAGGATGCGATTTGGTGACTTACCATGCTACACATAATTGATAAATAGAGAATTGATTTGAGAAAGATATATTTTCGTAATTGTATAGGGAATACATCTGAATAGGTATAAGATCTTGGGTAGAATAGACATTTTTAAGGTGGCAATACGACCCATCCAAGAGATTTCGCTAAAATCCCATCTAGTGAGAAGTTTCTTAATTTCCAGAATCAATGGCTCAAAATTGCACCGGATGACTTTAGAAATATCTGGGCCTAGAAGTATTCCTAAATGTTTTATTAGGTCAGTTTTCCATTCAAAGCAAAAACGGGACTAAAGGTTGGTTAAGGTTGCCATATCTAGGTTTAACGCTAGGGCTTCAGTTTTGAGAATATTAACCTTGTAAAGGCTTAGGGTTCCGAAAATTTTTAGAGTTTTAAAGACTCCGTCTATTGAGGAGCATGGGTTAGTTAGCAAAATGGTCAAGTCATCTGCGACTTTTTCAGTACGACCACCTATAGTTACACCCTCTATTTTCAGGGAGAGTCTAATTTCTTGGGCCAGGGGTTCCATAGCCAATGCAAAAATCAGGGGGGAAAGAGGGCAGCCCTGACAGCTACTATTCGTTATGGAAAAGGCTCTGGATTGGAAACCAACCCCCCTGACTGTTGCAAATGGAGCGGAGTACAGGGCCTGGACCATCTTAACAAATTGTGGGGGGAAGCCAAAGGAATTTAAAACATGCCAAATATAATCCCATCGCACCCTGTCAAACGTTTTTTCAGCGTCAAGTGACAGAGCTATGATGGGAGATCCTGATCCTGCAGATTCAAAGAACACCTGAAGCAATTTGCGCGTATTATCGGTCCCCTGTCTACCATAGGTGAAATCAACTTGGTCTATCTGTATAATGATAGGTAATAAGCGGACTATCCTATTAGAAAGTAGTTTGGAATAGATTTTTACATCAAGGTTGATCAATGAAATAGGTCTATAGTTGCCGCAGAATAGAGGATCTTTATTTGGCTTGGGTATTGTGATAATCGATGCCTCAAGGAATTCCCTTGAGAATCTGCCAAGGCCTGCCACTTCAGCAAAATAGAGATTGCAGAAGAGGCGATAAGGGCTGATGAAATTTTTTATAAAAAGTCCCTGTAAAGCTGTCGGGCCCAGGTGTTTTATTGGGTTTAAGTTGCTTAATAACACTATAAATCTCTTTAAGAGTGAATGGTTATAAAAGAGGCGCACGCGAATCTTCAGAGAGTGTAGGTAGTTTGAGGCTTCCAAGGAATCCCTGGATCAGATCAGGAGAAGGGGGATCAAGACTTTCTGACTCTACAAGATTGTAAAGCTTATGATAGTAATCCGCAAAGGCATTACCAATGGCTGTGGGCGAGAACATTTTGTTTCCATCTTCTTCCAGGGCTTGAATTCTAGAACGAGCTGTTCTAGCATTAAGTTTCTTAGCTAAATGCTCATTCGCCTTATTACCTTTATAGTACATAAGTTGTTTAATTCTCGTCAAATTAGCTTTAACCTTATCAGATTCCAATTTAAGGATTTGTTGTTGAAGAGTGGCGATTTCTTCAGAAGTCGTATTAGTAGGATTTTGTCTATTAATTTTTTCCAACTTCCTTAAATTAACCACAAGTAGACCCAAGGGTCCACCATTTTTCCCCTATAGTTAGATGACTCAGAGATACAAAACCCCCTAATAAACACTTTCAATGAAGCCCTTATGATTTGATAAGAGGTCTAGTCAGGTTTATTAAATGTAATAAATTCAGTGAGTGCTCTTGAAAGGGTATCCCTAAAACCCTCCCAAAGATAGTTGGGAAACCTCCAGGACTGGCTACCCTTAGGAATTGGAGAAGAAGAGACATCAAAAGAAACTGCGTCATGATCTGACCATGAGCAGATGTGAATACGAGAGTCAGCAACATTGTTGAGAAGTCTAGAGTCCATTAGAAAATAATCTAGCCTAGAGTATGTTTGGTGTGGGTTAGAAAAAAAGGTGTAATCCCTATCAATGGGATGACAAGATCTCCAAACATCATAGAGTTCATGCCGCATAGAGGTGGATCTGAATTTGGCTGCGGAAGAATTAGTATAGGCATCAATGATTTTACCTAGTTTGAGTTTTTTTGTCAAGCATGGGGTCCCATACAGTATTGAAATCCCCACCAACTACAATGTGTCCTTGTCTCACCAAACTCGTCCTCTCAAATACTCTTTTAATAAATGGGATTTGTTGTTGATTCGGAGCATATAGGTTAACCAGGGTGTATAGCCTGTTATTAATCTTACAGATACAGATGATAAATCTACCCTCAGGGTCCTTGTCTAAGTGTATCTGTTCAAATTTTAAATCTTTATGAAGGAGGATAGCCACTCCCCTTGTCTTATCAGCATATGAGGCTGTAATATAATCAGGGCATATAGCAGATTTGAAGGGCTGAGTCTGATCTATTGTCCAGTGGGTCTCTTGAATAAACATAATATCCGTTTTAAGTTTCTTCCCATACACAGTCAATAGGCTACGCCTAGTAGGTGTGTTAAGACCCTTTGCATTTAAGGTAAAAAATCTAAGCAAGGTCGCCATTAGAGAAGAGGGAAGGAGGAGGGAAAAAAAAGAAGAAAAAAAAAAAAAGAAAAAGTGTAGGATTAGAAATGATAAAAAGGATGATGAGCTCTCAGGTCATAAGATATAACGTGGCATAACCACCACAACAGTCTATTTAGCAAATGATTAATATGTAGAGGTAGATTAGGGATTCTTAAAGATCTGTAAGTTTACGTCCGTAAACTTATAATATAATTGGGGGGGAGAGAGAGGGGCTGCACAAGCAAGAAGAAAAAGAACAGAGCAAGAAGATATATGAAAATATGTGAGGTTGAAGTTGGAGTAAAAGAAAATAATAATAGGGGAGTAAAAGTGGAGCCCACCCCTATGTAATATACTTGCGAGATCTGGGGTAAAGAGGAAAAGAAAGCAAGGACTATGTGTTTGGAATTTACTGTTGGTAAGCCTGTTTCTTTGATATGCAGGCCTGATAACACCTATCTAAGGGATAGGTAAAGTAAGGGGGGTGTATTTACAAAGGTAGCAATAATGATTAATGTGTGGGCAGGTCTCCCCCTAATGGGACGTAGCTAGGGAGTTTAAAGGTTTAACTAACAAAACAGAAATTATACCATAGGTGAGACCTTCATGTAGTATAACGAGAGCAAGCAAGGAAAATTAACAATTACCAAACCTAAAACAAGTTGCAATTAGAAATGAATAAAAAAAAAAACTAGGGGCTCTTATACTATAAAGAATTTGATCAACATTACTGAGAATGCAAACTTCTAGGTGGGACACAACGACACACACAAAAAAAAAAAGGGTAAATGATCATATATAATATGTATCAGCATGTCCCACAAAGAAGGAGTCAAAAGGGCTACATCTCCTAAAGACATTTTGCTAGAAAGGCTAAAGGAGTAACAGACCACCCTCATGTTGTACCTTAGGTGAAGCCTACTTCTTGCACATCCCAATCATAAGAACAGAAGTAACAATTAACAAACATAATACAAGTTGCAATTTGGGAATAAAGATAATCTCTTAAGGAGTAGTATACATCTTGGGATGTGTACAAAGAGCATTTATCATAAAAAGTGATATCGGCGTAGCCGAGTGTGAAAACTTCCGGGTGAGACACACCAACACATCACAGCCGGCTAAGCTGCAATAAGGATAAGTGCATGTGAAAACTATAAACATGTCCCACAGAGAAGAAGTCTAGTGGGCGGCAACACCTATAAGCATTTTAAAAAAAAAATAAGTATATAAAACAGAGAATGCCTCAAATAGGATTGGAAACGCCATTTAAAAATTTATGCTCACATGTAACATAGTAAGTGAAAATAAACCATTTGTCCTAAAGAGTCAGATCAGCGCAACTATATGCGGGAAGTTCTAAGTGGAGTATAGCGACATCTCTCCCACAGCTAGACAGCCATAGAAGTGAGTGAACATGTAGGTTATGCATCAATATGACCCACAGAGAGGGAGTAATGTGGGTGATATCCCTAGAAACAATTTGCTAGAAAATCTAGAGGTAGAACAGAATGCTCTCAGATTACACCGCGGATGAAACCTATTGCTTGCACATCATAAACAGATGAAAATAAATAACTTTGAACAATTATAAAACAAAATTGCACTTAAAAGTAAAGAAAGGCCCCTAAAGGCCCGTGCACATCTTGGCAAGTGTGAATAAGACATTTGCCCTACAGAGCGGTATTATCACAATCACGTGTCTTAATTTCCAGTTGGGACACAGCGACACTTCTCACTCAGCTAAATAGCCATAGGAGTGAATGCCTATAAAGGCTATATATCAACATGTCCCAGAGGAAAGAAGGCAAGTGGACGATGTCACCTACTAGCAGGGTTTTCAGGGAAACAATTATATAAACAAAGAATAACTTAAATGGTTTTGAAAACATCACTAGGGGTTGGAGCTTACATTCTCTTGACAATAAACAAAACATAAGTCTAAAAACAGGCAGGCAAAATGTAGTCCTCTTTGTGATTTAGGATATAGTCCATGCCAAAATTGGCGTAACAACAATCAGAGAGGACTTATATCAAGTAGTTCCAGGTCGCATACAGGAACCGAACCTTGCTAATATCAGAAGAAGGAAATAAGGGGGAAATGACAGGGAAAAAAACCATCAACAATATAAAGCTTAATCTCTATATACTTATCGAAACTATTCAGGTGAAGAGTCTCTGAAAATCGAATTTCTCTTGGTAGAGGGGGTATGCTGGGGTAGAGGGTTCCATTGTTCTGCTGAAGGCCTCAATTGCGAGGAACCAGAAGGGTTGCATTCTTTATGACCCACAGACCCATCCCACTTCTTGAGGAGCTCTTCGCCTTTAGCTGGAGTATCAATTGTGAAAAGAATACCTTCTCTGTGGATGATTAATTTAGTAGGGTAACCCCATCTGTATTTTAATCCTCTGGAACGGAGAGATTGGGTGAGTTGACGAAGGGTGTTTCTCTTTTGAAGAGTGAACTGGGACTGATCCAGGAATATCTGGATATGCTGAAGATGTTCTGGTAGTTGAGGTTTAATGAAAGCTGCTCTCATAAGCTGTTCCTTGTAAGTAAAAAAGTGAAACCTAGCGATTACATCCCTAGGTTTGTCTTTGGGAGCATTTCTACTTCTGGGGAGTCGATGCACCCTGTCGATCAACATGTCATTGGGATTTGAAGGCGGAGCTAAGTTGACACACAGGTTTTTCACATAGACTTCCAAGTCAACCTGTAGGGTCTCTTCAGATATCCCTCTGAATCTTACATTATTTCGACGTGACCTATCTTCTAGATCCGCAACCTTCTGTTCTAGATCAGAGACGTAGTCTGCGAGATTATGGGAATGTGCAATTATATTCTGTTGCTCAATTGCGAGATCCTCTTGTTTGCGCTCGAGCACTTCGGTTCTCTCTCCCATTTCAATAAGTTCCTTTTTGAGATCTGCAACTGAGCATTTGATTGTAGAGGTCAAGTTCTCCTGCAAATCGTTAAATCTTTTGGTTAGGGTTCTCACAATATCTGACCCTGGAGACAAATCCATCTCATCGTCTGTTGGTTGGGATAGAGTTGTTTCAGCTCTATCTAATCTGTCCTGATAGGAACGTGGAGATGGTGGGCCCTTAGAAGTAAAAGGTTCCCTGGGTTTAAAATGATCAGCAACAGAATTTCTGGATCTGGTTGAGGCTTTATTTCTATTTTTTGAGGGTTGTGACATCCTCTAACTGTGTAGAGTCTAAGGTGCCAGGGTACAAGTTTATCGGCCCAAAGGGGGGACAGATGGAGCCCCCACAGTGCAAATAGTGACTATAATAGGACTAGAAAATATATGGATCTCAGTAAGATCAGTGTCAATAGCAAAAGTTAAGGGGAGGGTTCCTAATCCCAATTAAGATTATAGCCTCATGGTGGCTACAGTCTGCTCATACAAGGTCACGGCTATACTAAGGACCAAACTGTAACTTACTTTATTTGTATAATCAGGTTGCAGTTGCTGCTTATATTTCAATTAGCTCCTAATAAAGAAAAAAACTTGCAGACTATAAGCAACCTCAACTGACTCTTGGCTTAAAGTAGTGTCGTGATTCCCCTTATCAGCTAGATAGGAGACTTCACACTTCCCTGTACACCAGTTCTATGGCCTCTAGCTTTATAGCAAGGGAAAATGGCTTCTGTTGCCAAAAGGCAAATATATGATTGTTGTAATTTAGGTGTAGGGATCAGCCAGCGATGTGATGTTGTGTAAGTTAGCGGTCGTGAGGAGCTTTTGTGATCAGCAATACTGAGTAGTTATGTAGCATGGCTTGGTGCTCTCTTACTTACAGTGATGATACCGGAGCCCAATGTCGGATCATTGAGCATTTATCTAAGGTAGTTGCCTGCCTCCGCTATTTCTCTCTGTTCAGACCAGCAAATGATGTAAGTGTCGCACCGGAGCAGGTCTCAGAACCTTCAGCGTAATGTGGACTGGAACAGTTAGCTGCGTAGTGAGCAAGGTTTACTCTCTGCAAACCACGAGTTTCCCAGCCAGGCCACTTTAAGCCTGCAGCACAAAAAAGTATATATATAGCCGCCTCACAATGTCAAGATTGTACCCAGGGTTTTGAGGCACCTTTAGGTGTGGATAGAATATAAATAAACACTTATAAAACTCTGTAGCACAGAGCTCTCAATAGCTGCGTCCACACAGACTGGCTGCTGGCTCCGCCCCCTTTTTCATCATATTTAAAAAAAAAAATGATAGTAAATTATATGATATGATGAAAATAATGGTATCTTTAGAAAGTGAATTTAATGGCGAGACAAACGGTATATAATATGTGTGGGTACAGTAAATGAGTAAGAGGAAAATTACAGCTAAACACAAACACCACAGGAATATAAAAATAGCCCTGGTCCTTAAGGGTAAGAAAATTGAAAAATGGTCTGGTCACTAAGGGGTTAAATACCAGAAACAATGTCCCTGCTGATATTTGTTCTGAATTTTAAATTTTTGACATTTGAAGGTTGATTCTTCTGGAAATCCATGTAAGTCTAGTGGAATCGATAATTAAGTATTTGCAATCTATAAAATAAATTATATTCCATCAGTGAGAACTGGAAAGTTCCATTGGGTACAACAACCATACAATACACAAATTAAATATAAAGATAAACATTATGCTTTTTCATTTAAATAAAGAGCTTATGAGCACTATTAGTGCAGCAGGTACAGCGGCACTAGGGCCCAAGTTCTGTGTATAGATACTCATCATCATTATACTGAACAGCCTACTCATCAATGTATAGAAACTCATATCACTATACAGTGCAGCACATTCAATATGTGTATATATATATTACATCATTATATAGCACAGCATATTCATCAGTGTATAGATAATGCTATCACTATACAGTACAGCACATTCACTGTTTGTGTATAGATATTACATCATTATACAGCACAGCATATTCATTAGTGTATAAATACTCATATCACTATACAGTGCAGCACCGGTGGGTATTGCATGGCGCTGCTGTGGTTGTAGTTTGTGGTTAAGGGTGCCACTCACTCTGTGCAAGTCGCTGACTCTGGATCCAACAAAAGAGCCGCATCATGCTTCCTCCTCCATGTTTGACAGTTGGTGTCACACACTGAGGAACGAACCTTTCGCCTAATCAACGGCTGAATATAAACCTTGCATGATGAACTGAAGATCTCAAATTTTTAGTCCATAGTCCATAAGACCTTCTTCCAGTCTTCAGTATTCCACAGGTGGTGCTTCATGGCCCAGGCAAGACTCTTTTTCTTATTTTGCCATCTTAGCAATGGCTTTCTTACTGCCCTTCGACCTGTCAAACCTGCAGCTCGATGTCTTCTCTTCACAGTTGAAACTGAGACTTGCTTACTTCGATCAATGTTCAGCTGTGCTTGAAGCTATTGTCCTGTGAACCGCCTGTCACACAAGCTGATGACTCTCAGAAACTTGTCTTCTGATTCTGTTGTGGCTTTGAGTCGACCGGGCCTCCTCCTGTCAGAGTTTGTTTATTGCCCTGTTCTCACCATTTTGAGAGTGATATATTACTTCCTGCAGTACAATACTGTCCAAATATTGCTTAAGATGGTGTAGTAACACAGTCTGTTCCAACAATGCTTTTATACAGACAGAGGGCTTGTAAGTAATCAACAAAAGTTGGGAAACCTGTAGGAATTGTTAGCATAAACTTTCAAGGCTTAATTTACTTACATTGCTGCAGAACAATGTAACCCATTACTTCTTCCCTGAAAAAGGCCTTTTTGTAAAATTCTAAAATGTACATTATTTATCAGTTTTTCATTTTATTTTTTTAACTTTGGCAGTTTAATACTTACCTTTGTACCATTTCAGGTTATTCACAGGATTTGAACTTTTTACATACTGTTTTATATACTGTGTATATATATATATATATATATATATATATATATATATATATATATATATATATATATATATATATATATATATATAACCACAAGCCAATAAAGACATGCAGTTTAGACTTCACTTGTCACTGCTAGCTAAGTTGACTACACTCAGCATTTTACCTTATGGAGTTCAAACAAAAAAATAAAATGAGTCAAATAAACCCAAACAAACAGGGCATTATAATTTATTTATTTTTTATTTTTGAAATCTTATTTAGAAAAAGAGTTATTAATACTGCAGCAGATTTTTATATCATTGGTGCTACTCTGTTTCGGCGATGTAATATGTTATTTATGCCTCTGATGAATCCCCTTATTCTCTTTCCAATTTTCCCAAAGCTAATACACCCCACTTTTTCTTCAGTTGCACTTTCTTCATCTTCAGGGAGCTCAGCAGCCGCTGGCTAGAAAACAAACCAAATGTAATTTTAACATATTATAGCAATCAAAAGAGAATTTTATAAATATTGTACAGAACTAGATAACAAGTCACTAGAATTAAAAATAAATAAAGGTGCAATAGGAAATGAGCTTTAACAGGATAAAGATATATAAAATCTAAGACTGTAACTAATTGACTAGTAATGTCTTGCAGCTCTCCTTGGCGACAAGACATTAACAAGAACTTTATGAGCTGAGGCATTGCTAGGGGCAACAAGATATGGGGCAAGAACCCAACATAACATTTAGTGGCCATGAGCACATTCTATACTCTTGTCTCTTCCCCTGGTTATTCCACAACAACACACCTTAGATAAATTGTATACTTACCTCTGTATCTTCACTGAGATAGTCCTCCTCCTCTTCTTCCTCCTCAATAAGATTTTCCTCCTCTTCCTTCTCCTCACTTAGATAGTCCTCCTCTTTTTCCTCCTCACTAAGATAATCCTCCTCTTCTTTCTCCTCACTAAGATTGTCCTCCTCTTCTTCCTTCTCACTAAGATTTTCCTCCTCTTCTTTCTCCTCACTAAGATTGTCCTCCTCTTTTTCCTCCTCACTAAGATTTTCCTCCTCCTCTGCTATTGTGTCCATGCTACAAAGATATATTCTCGGCCTATATTGCCAGTCATGGAAATAATCTTCAAACTCCATCAAACCCCCAATTATCTCTAACTAGAAACACAAGCAAAAAAAAAATGAAGCGTTGTGCAGTATTCTATTTAATATTACAGGGAAATGTAATAGCATGAGACAGTGTGGGTTAGGGGTAAGTTATGGTAAAGTTAACATATCTAATTACCTTAAAGTCCATAAGGAACATCTTGTCATCATATAACAGAGCGTCATTCAACATCTGCAGAAGACAAGATAATAAGAATATTGTTATATGGACAATCCCAGACTCATGTGTAATTTATCTTTCTTTACTTATATAGATAGAGGTGCCAAAAAATGTGCATGAGTGAATTTCAATTTTAAATGGAATAATTTATCTCAGTATACCTCCATTAGCAAAAATGCTTCTAGTAAATATTATTACGTTTTTTCAGTGGCATACACACATATTGTGTGGGTACACCGTGCACCAATATTCAAACACTACACCTTCTTAGTGAGTTATCAGTGACACAGCATATGTGCGTATGCCACTGATAAACAGTAATAACTTTTACTAGAAGCATTTTTGCTAGTAGAAGTATATTGCAAAAAATTGAAATACACTCATGCACATTTCAATTTTGACCCTCTATCACTTAAAGGGATATAAAACCCCAATTTTTTCTTTGATAATTCAGACAGAGCATGCAATTCTAAGCAACTTTCTAATTTTTCTTCATTCTCTTTGTATCTTTATTTGAAAAAGCAGGAATATGAACTTAGGAGCTGGCACATTTTTGGTTTAGCACCCTGGATAGTGCTTGCTGATTGGTGGCTACTTACCTCTCCATCCTCTGTATCTTTAATACCATTGTCCTCTTCTTTTTCCTCCTCTACTATTGTCTCCAAATCGCACAAGTAAGTTTCTGGCCTATAGCGCCATTCAGGGCGATATCCCTCAAAAGTAATCCATCCCTCATATATCTCTAACTAGAAACACAAGCAAATTAAATTAAACGTTCAGTAATATGCTAGCTAATGAATGATATTCTAGTAGTGAAATTTAATACCATGAGAGAGTGTGGGTTAGGGGTAAATTAGGATAATGTAAACATATCTAATTACCTCAAAGTCCGTAAGGAACTTCTTGTCATTCAATATCTGCAAAAGACAATATAATAAGAATATTTGTTATACAGACAATCCCATTCTCATGTGTAACTTGTATCGTGTTTATCTGTCTTTACTTAAAGTGATGGTAAACTTTTCCATTTGTTTAAGCAGATCTGGAACGTTAGTCATAATTTAGATGAAGTTTAATTCATCAGTTGTAATGAAGATGCGCTATAACTTACTTTTTAATGTACAAATGAAATTCTCTTACCCTGCGTTCCGCCACCAACTTAAAAAGTAATTTTTTTGGTTGAGCTAAGAGTTTGAACTGTTCTCCAATCAGCACTCTAGCCATATGACACTTTTTTTTGCAGCTAGAGTGGCAATTGGAGAACTGTTTAAACCTTCAGTTAACAAAAAAATATATTTTTAAAGTGGGCTACCAGAGCACGGGGTATTAGAATTTCATATATACTTTATAAAGTAAATTAGAGCACATCTTCATTCCAACTGATGAATTTAACTCCATCTAAAATATCACTAGCTTGACAGCCTCTCTAACTGTAGCTCCCATTGTATAAATGTGCATCTACAACTGATTGTGCCCAAGGGCAGGGTGCTCCTCTCATTTTGCTTATGTTTGTCAATGTAAGTGTGGTAATGTGCATGGTATAGTCTTACACAATGTAAGTTTTTATTGTACCCTCATGATTGTACTGTACTTTTGTATAGCGCTGAGTAAAATGTTAGGGCTTTATAAATACTCAATATTAATAATATTAATAACATTACAGATCTGTTTATACAAAGGGAAACGTTTACCCTCACTTTAAAGGGATATAGAGGTCAAAATGTAAATGTGCACAAGTGCATTCCAATTTTAAATAGTACTGGTGCACAGGCCCACACAAACAGCTTATGTGCGTATGCCACTGATAAATAGTAATAGCTTTTACTAGAAGGATTTTTGCTAGTAGAAGAATATTTTTTAAAAAAATAACGTTGTCATGCTCCTATGCACATTCTTTCCCTTTAATGCACACTTCTATCCCTTTAATGCTCATAATGATATGTATCTATATGACTATGAGGGTAATAATTGTACTGAGCACTAAGACTGGTTTTAGGCCTATCCTATTACTTTATTTAGCAACACTGCTAGGCTTTAGCATTTGTGCTGGGCAGATATTTACTAGACAGCACCCAATGTGATAATGTGATACTGTAAGGGCAGACTATGATGTACTTAGTGGACACAAATACAGTAATTTATATTCCCTTCCTTGCTCTCTATAAACAAATAACAATTTAATAAACAGTTATTCTACTTACATTCTCAGCCTCCATAATAAGTCACAAGAAAAACAAATAATTTTGTTTTAGAGCAGAATTCTAATGCTTTCAACTACACCTCCAATAGCACTAGTGAAGAATCTTACCTGAAGCACACAGTAATAATGTAGCATACTGTGACATCATAAGGTGACAGAATACGGTGCCATCATCAGCTTCTGCACTAACTTGTTACCATGGATACGAGATAAACAGATAACAGTTAGCATTACTGTATATGATTGATATCATATTATATTAACCCTTTGTGTGCTAAAGCCCAGCATACATTTTCCTCACGTTGTTGTATACTTCCCCTCTTAATGACCAAGGACGTGTCTCTTGGGTTTCAAGCACATGAAGCGTGATCCCTTCCAGACGCTTTCAGAATATTGCAGTGATGCCTCGATATTGAGGCATCCTGCAATACCCTTTTTTTAGCTACCGATGTAGAGAGAGCAACTCTGTGGCCCTCTCTGCATCGGCCAGCAATGGTGCTGATCATTGGTGGTGTGGGAGGGATACAAGGGAGGTGGGTGGGCAGCCCATCGCTGGATCACTTCCTGTCAGTGATGATTCCTTTGATCCAGTGCAGTGAGGAGGTCGAGAGCGTGCAAAGGGGGCGGGAGCGCGGGTGGGAGCACATGCTTCTGTAGTACTTAGTGGAATGATGATTGGAAGGAGGGAGAGGGAGGGATAGGGAAAAGGAGGGGGATACGTCTTGGAAAAAGGGATCTGGAGGGGGAGAGCTACACTACAGAAAATATGGAAATACATAAAAAAAACAAAAAAAAAAAACTGCACAATTTTAGTGCAAAGTGTGTATTGGCAGACAGTTGCCAGTACCAGAGGTGGTCGCAAATAAGAAGAGGGGGGAGGTTAAGAGAGCTGTTTGGGGGGGATCGTGGAGGTTGGGGGTTAGGGGGGACCCTACACTGCAGATAATATATATTTAAAAAAAAAACTTAAAAAAAAAAACTTTTATTTTAGTACTGGCAAACTTTCTGCTAGTACTTAAGATGGTGGTAACAATTGTGAGGCGGGGGGAGAAGAGAGGTGTTTGAGAGGGCTACCTAATTAACCCCTTTACTGCTGGGCATAATACAAGTGTGGTGCACAGCTGCATTTAGCGGCCTTCTAATTACCTAAAAGAAATGCCAAAGTCATATATGTCTGATATTTCTGAACAAATGGGATCCCATAGAAGCATTTGCAACCATTTGTGCCATAATTGCACTAGCTGTTTGTAAATAATTTCAGTGAGAAACCTAAAGTTAACAAAAAAATTTTTTTGATCGCATTTGGCGGTGAAATGGTGGTATGAAATATACCAAAATGGGCCTAGATCAATACTTTGGGTTGTCTACTACACTACACTAAAGCTAAAATTAACCTTACAAGTTCCCTATAAGCTACCTAATTAACTCATTCACTGCTGGGCATACTACAAGTGTGGTGCGCAGCAGCATTTAGGGGCCTTTTAATTACCAAAAAGTAATGCCAAAGCCATAAATGTCTGTTATTTCTGAACAAACGGGATCCCAGAGAAGTATTTACAACCATTTGTGCCATAATTGCACAAAATGTTTGTAAATAATTTCAGTGAGAAACCTAAAGTTTGTGAAAAAGTTAACAATTTTTTTTATTTTATCGCTTTTGGCGGTTAAATGGTGGCATGAAATATACCAAAATGGGCCTAGATCAATACTTTGGGTTGTCTACTAAAAAAATATATATACATGTGAAGGGTTTTTAAGGGATTCCTGACAGATATCAGTGTTACAATGTAACTATTGTGAATTTTGAAAAAATAAAAATGGTTTGAAATAGAAAAGTGCTATTTGTACTTATTGCCCTATAACTTGCAAAAAAAGCAAAGAACATGTAAACATTGGGTATTTCTAAACTCAGGACAACATTTAGAAACTATTTAGCATGGGTGTTTTTTGGTGGTTGTAGATGTGTAGCAGATTTTGAGGGTCAAAGTGTTTTTTTTTTCATTTTTTCATTATATTTTATTAAAAAAATTATATTAAATTATATGATATGATGAAAATAATGGTATCTTTAGAAAGTCCATTTAATGGCGAGACAAACAGTATATAATATGTGTGGGTACAGTAAATGAGTAAGAGGAAAATTATAGCTAAACACAAACACCACAGAAATGTAAAAATAGCCATGGTCCTTGGGGTAAGAAAATTAAAAAAAGGTCTGGTCACTAAGGGATTAAATACCAGAAACAATGTCCCTGCTGATATTCATTCTGAGTTTTAAATTTTTGACATTTGAAGGTTGATTCTTCTGGAAATCCATGTAAGTCTTGAAGGCTTTTTCGGCATCTGTCGAGATGAGAGCCAAGCTTTGTTGGGTATTATGCGCTAGAGTGATTAATTGTAAAATGTTGAGGGTGTTGTCCCTCACCTCCCTGCCCAGGATAAAGCCCACTTGGTCAGGTGCTATCAGTTGTGGGAGAAGAGGGTTCAGTCTATTTGCAAGAATTCTGGCAAAGATCTTAATGTCTGTGTTTAGGAGGGATATTGGCCTATAGTTTTCGGGAATGTTTGGTGTCTTGCCGGGCTTTGGAAGCACAGTAATATGTGCCTCGAGCATTGATGTTGGGAAACTGCTTGAGTTTTCCAGGGAGTCAAACAGACATGCCAATTTCGGGGCGAGGATATGGATACATTTTTTGTAGTATTTGGTGCTAAACCCGTCTGGGCCCTTTGGGTAAAGATTTAATAGCCACATTTATTTCCACAATATTAATTGGGGAGTCTAGTTTTTCTGATTGGTTATCATCTAACTTGGGTAGGTTTATATTGGCTAAATAATCTGATATGACTTTTCTTTTACTGACCATTTTATCAGCGCTGTCGATATCTGGGGATATGTCATACATAGAGGGAAGCATAATAGGAATGGAATTCCCCTACAAGGGAGGTGCTATCATGCTTAGTTTGGCCGTTATGGTTTTTAGGTGGTGAATGTGTGTCTTCAGGTGTTTACGCTTTAGTGATCTAGCAAGTAGTTTCCCTGCCTTGTTCCCTTGGTCATAGTATTTTTGCTGCAGTTTTAGGGCCCGTTTTGGCTGTTCCTGCTGTAGGAACGTGTTAAGTTCCGACATTGTTTGTGTAAGACGAGTGCTGAGCTCATCATTTTTTGGGTCTTGTGTATGGGAGTGTTCTAGATATTAAAGTTTCTGGGTAGGGAGTCATAATTGAGTCTATGCTGTTTGATAAGATTCGTCTTATGTTTTAGTAACTCTCCTCTCAGGACGCATTTATGGGCTTCCCATATGTTGGTCCATGTCGTGTCTGATGTAGTGTTAATGTGGAAGTACTCTAATAACGTTTTTTCTATGTCTGTCATAATATCAGTATCTCTTTACAGCCTGTCCCTTTAATTATGCCTGTTGTGTTCCTTTATAAGCATCCTAGCTCCTTTGCTCATTGCTTGTTATTGAGGAACCTCCCCTGGTTTCAATTGAGCCACTTACTGCTTTGTTCAGCTGCTTCCTGCAGCACTACCTGGAAGTCTGCCTACAGATTCAGTGTGCACCTGGACGCCTCCCCTATTCAGACTGGAGCTTTGCAGACAAACAGAAGCCTGCTGTTCTTTGGTCACAACACATCCTTTTTGTCAGCAGATTCCAGTAAGTACTTACTGCATTACCATTCTACTACAGACTGTTGCTGTTTGAAGTCTCACTTTACTCAGTTGTTTCAGCTTCTGATACTATAACCAAGACTTTGTTTATCCTGCATGTGATTGAGGAATTGAAACAACCAGTTTACAAGTTCCTTTGCTTAATGCTCTTATTTTTTCTTTATGCTGTTAACATCGATGTAGCAAATTATCAGCATCTTTATTTTTATATCTTTTCTGAGTCCACACTGGGATTATTACATTTGCAAATGTTACATTGTGATCAATTACTAACCACTATATTAAGAATGTAATGTTAAAGTTAAACTTACATTCTGATAATGTGGGATATAAAAAGTCTGCAGTTAGTTTTTATTTCAAAACAGTAACGCCTAGATTTAGAGTTTTGTCGGTAACGACCCGCGTAGCTAACGCTGGCTTTTTTCCCCCCGCACCTTTTAAATACTGCTGGTATTTAGAGTTCACAGAATGGCTGCGTTAGGCTCCAAAAAGGGAGCGTAGAGCATAATTTACCACCACTGCAACTCTCAATACCAGCGGTGCTTACGGACGCGGCCAGCTTCAAAAACGTGCTTGTGCACGATTCCCCCTTAGGAAACAATGGGGCAGTTTGAGCTGAAAAAAATCTAACACCTGCAAAAAAGCAGCGTTAAGCTCCTAACGCAGCCCCATTGTTTCCTATGGGGAAACACTTCCTACGTCTGCACCTAACACCCTAACATGTACCCCGAGTCTAAACACCCCTAACCTTACACTTATTAACCCCTAATCTGCTGCCCCCACTATCGCTGACCCCTGCATATTTTTTTAACCCCTAATCTTCCGCTCCGCACACCGCCGCAACCTACATTATACCTATGTACCCCTAATCTGCTGCCCATAACACCGCCGACCCCTATATTATATTTATTAACCCCTAATATGCTGCCCCCAACGTCGCCTCCACCTACCTACAATTATTAACCCCTAATCTGCCGACCGGACCTCACCGCTACTATAATAAATGTATTAACCCCTAATCCGCCTCACTAACCCTATAATAAATAGTATGAACCCCTAATCTGCCCTCCCTAACATCGCTGACACCTAACCTCAAGTATTAACCCCTAATCTGCCGACCGGACCTCGCCGCTACTCTAATAAATTTATTAACCCCTAAAGCTAAGTCTAACCCTTACACTTACACACCCCTAAGTTAAATATAATTTAAATCTAACGAAATAAATTAACTCTTATTAAATAAATTATTCCTATTTAAAGCTAAATACTTACCTGTAAAATAAACCCTAATATAGCTACAATATAAATTATAATTATATTGTAGCTATTTTAGGATTTATATTTATTTTACAGGCAACTTTGTATTTATTTTAACTAGGTACAATAGCTATTAAATAGTTAATAACTACTTAATAGCTACCTAGTTAAAATAATTACAAAATTACCTGTAAAATAAATCCTAACCTAAGTTACAATTAAACCTAACACTACACTATCAATAAATAAATTAAATAAACTACCTACAAATAAATACAATTAAATAGACTAACTAAAGTACAAAAAATAAAAAAAGCTGTTACAAAAAATAAAAAAATTAATTACAAACATAATAAAAATATTACAACAATTTTAAGCTAATTACACCTACTCTAAGCCCCCTAATAAAATAACAAAAATGCCCTACTCTATTCTAAAATTAAAATAGAAAAGCTCTTTTACCTTACTAGCCCTTAAAAGGGCCTTTTGCTGGGCATACACCAAAGAATTCAGCTCTTTTCCCTGTAAAAAAAAACATACAATACCCCCCCCCACATTACAACCCACCACCCACATACCCCTAATCTAACCCAAACCCCCCTTAAATAAACCTAACACTAAGCCCCTGAAGATCTTCCTACCTTGTATTCACCATGCCAGGTATCACCGATCACTCCAGGCTCCGAAGTCTTCATCCAAGTCCAAGCGGGGGCTGGAGATACATCATCCGGCTGAAGTCTTCTATCAAGCGGCGGCTGAAGAGGTCCAGAAGAGGCTCCAAAGTCTTCATCCTATCCGGGCAGAAGAGTAGATCCGGACCGGCAACCATCTTCTTTCAAGCGGTGACAAGCGGCTCCATCTTGAAGACCTCCAGCGCGGATCCATCCTCTTCTTGCGACGTCCTAAGTCTGAATGAAGGTTCCTTTAAATGACGTCATCCAAGATGGCGTCCCTCGAATTCCGATTGGCTGATAGGATTCTATCAGCCAATCGTAATTAAGGTAGGGAAAATCTGATTGGCTGATTGAATCAGCCAATCAGATTGAGCTTGCATTCTATTGGCTGTTCCGATCAGCCCAATAGAATGCGAGCTCAATCTGATTGGCTGATTGGATCAGCCAATCAGATTGAACTTGAATCTGATTGGCTGATTCCATCAGCCAATCAGATTTTTCCTACCTTAATTCTGATTGGCTGATAGAATCCTATCAGCCAATCGGAATTCGAGGGACGCCATCTTGGATGACGTCATTTAAAGGAACCTTCATTCGGACTTAGGACGTCGCAAGAAGAGGATGGATCCGCGCTGATCCAATCAGCCAATCAGATTGAGCTCGCATTCTATTGGCTGATCGGAACAGCCAATAGAATGCAAGCTCAATCTGATTGGCTGATTCAATCAGCCAATCAGATTTTCCCTACCTTAATTACGATTGGCTGATAGAATCCTATCAGCCAATCGGAATTCGAGGGACGCCATCTTGGATGACGTCATTTAAAGGAACCTTCATTCGGACTTAGGACGTCGCAAGAAGAGGATGGATCCGCACCGGAGGTCTTCAAGATGGAGCCACTTGTCACTGCTTGGAAGAAGATGGTTGCCGGTCCGGATCTACTCTTCTGCCCGGATAGGATGAAGACTTTGGAGCCTCTTCTGGACCTCTTCAGCCGCCACTTGATAGAAGACTTCAGCCGGATGATGGATCTCCAGCCCCCGCTTGGGCTTGGATGAAGACTTCGGAGCCTGGAGCGATCGGTGATACCTGGCATGGTGAAGACAAGGTAGGAAGATCTTCAGGGGCTTAGTGTTAGGTTTATTTAAGGGGGGTTTGGGTTAGATTAGGGGTATGTGGGTGGTGGGTTGTAATGTTGGGGGGGGTATTGTATGTTTTTTTTTTACAGGCAAAAGAGCTGAATTCATTGGGGTATGCCCTGCAAAAGGCCCTTTTAAGGGCTGGTAAGGTAAAAGAGCTTTTCTATTTTAATTTTAGAGTAGGGTAGGGCATTTTTTTATTTTGGGGGGCTTTGTTATTTTATTAGGGGGCTTAGAGTAGGTGTAATTAGTTTAAAATTGTTGTAATATTTTTATTATGTTTGTAATTAATTTTTATATTTTTTGTAACTTAGCTTTTTTTATTTTTTGCACTTTAGTTAGTTTATTTAATTGTATTTATTTGTAGGTATTTTATTTAATTTATTTATTGATAGTGTAGTGTTAGGTTTAATTGTAGATAATTGTAGGTATTTTATTTAATTAATTTATTGATAGTGTAGTGTTAGGTTTAATTCTAACTTAGGTTAGGATTTATTTTACAGGTAATTTTGTAATTATTTTAACTAGGTAGCTATTAAATAGTTATTAGCTATTTAATAGCTATTGTACCTGGTTAAAATAAATACAAAGTTGCCTGTAAAATAAATATACACCCTAAAATAGCTACAATATAATTATAATTTATATTGTAGCTATATTAGGGTTTATTTTACAGGTAAGTATTTAGCTTTAAATAGGAATAATGTATTTAATAAGAGTTAATTTATTTCGTTAGATTTAAATTATATTTAATTTAGGGGGGTATTAGGGTTAGGGTTAGACTTAACTTTAGGGGTTAATAAATTTATTAGAGTAGCAGTGAGGTCCGGTCGGCAGATTAAGGGTTAATACTTGAAGTTAGGTGTCGGCGATGTTAGGGAGGGCAGATTAGGGGTTAATACTATTTATTATAGGGTTATTGAGGCGGGAGTGAGGCGGATTAGGGGTTAATACATTTATTATTGTGGCGGTGAGGTCCGGTCGGCAGATTAGGGGTTAATAATTGTAGGTAGGTGGAGGCGATGTTGGGGGCGGCAGATTAGGGGTTAATAAATATAATATAGGGGTCGGCGGTGTTAGGGGCAGCAGATTAGGGGTACATAGGGATAATGTAAGTGGCGGCGGTGTGCGGTCGGCAGATTAGGGGTTAAAAAATTTTAATAGAGTGGCGGCGATGTGGGGGGGGCCTCGGTTTAGGGGTACATAGGTAGTTTATCGGTGTTAGTGTACTTTAGAGCACAGTAGTTAAGAGCTTTATAAACCGGCGTTAGCCCAGAAAGCTCTTAACTACTGACTTTTTTCTGCGGCTGGAGTTTTGTCGTTACTTACTTACTTCAGCCACGACTCTAAATACCGGCGTTAGAAAGATCCCATTGAAAAGATAGGATACGCAAATGACGTAAGGGGATCTGCGGTATGGAAAAGTCGCGGCTGGAAAGTGAGCGTCAGACCCTTTCCTGACTGACTCTAAATACCGGCGGTAGCCCAAAATCAGCGTTAGGAGCCTCTAAC
This sequence comes from Bombina bombina, assembly GCF_027579735.1. Classification (NCBI taxonomy): domain Eukaryota; kingdom Metazoa; phylum Chordata; class Amphibia; order Anura; family Bombinatoridae; genus Bombina; species Bombina bombina. Next base: position 1,052,427,330 of record NC_069499.1, on the reverse strand, counting down.
GCTGGTTTTGACGGCTAACGCCAAACTCTAAATCTAGCCGTATGTGAAGTAAAACTTAAGCAGAAACAACACTACTTAATTTTTTCTATATATTTGACTAAATCTGCACATTTGATTCTTTTACCTAAGGAACAATTTTGATTATCAGCAGCTGTGACAGAATAACAAGCCTGAAAATGGATTAAGCAGATTTGCCCACACATGTATACAATCTCTCACAGAGAGTAGATCAACTTTCTCAAGGTTTAAGAGAGTTGCAATTAGAAAATCAGACATTACGAGACATTATAAAAGATACTGCAGCTCCTAAACAGGTTACTATAGATTCAACAAATGAGCCTATTGTATCACCTCCAGAAAAAATTTCTGGCGATAGAAGTCAGTTCCATGACTTTAAGAATGCATGTTACCTTTTATTCACTTTAAGACCAAAAACATACACTACTGATAAACAAAGAGTATTGAGAGTTATTTCTTATCTCAGAGCAGAGCCTAGAACTTGGGCCAACTCTTATTTTGAGCAAAATGACCCCATATTAGATAACTTAGAAGCTTTTTTCCACGCCATGGCTTTATTGTATGATGATCCGTGCAAACAACTCACATCAGAAAATTCAATGAGAGCTCTTAAACAGGGAAAGAGGCCTGTAGAGGACTATATAGCCGAATTTAAAAGGGTTTCAAAAGATTCGCAGTGGAATGACATCTCACTTAGAAACCAATTTAGACTAGGATTATCAGAAGCCCTGAAAGATGAGCTATCTAGAATAGACATACCAGAAAGTCTGGGTAATTTAATGTCTTTGTCAATTAATATTGACAGACGTTTAAGGGAACGAAAGAAGGAAAGATATAATTCAGATCCAATAATAAGGAAATCCTATCAACCTTATAAAGTTACAGAAGAACCAATGGAAATTGGTGTAATCAGGGGACCTTTAAGCCCTGAAGAGAAAAAGAGGAGAAGGGAAAATAACCTCTGTCTTTATTGCGCATCTAAAGAACATGAAGTAAAAGACTGCCCTAACCTTACCAAGATAAAAAGAGGTAAGAACTATAACTTCAGTACTACTTCTGACATAAGTTTTGATAAACCATCTTACTGTCATTTACTTGTTTCCTTACAGTGGGGCTCAAAAGAGATTATGTTGACGGCACTCGTTGATTCCGGTGCTTCAAGCAACTTTATTGATTTAGATGTGGTGTATAGGAATGAAATAGTATTAAAGAAAAAACAAAAATCATATGTGTTTCGTGTTTTTGATGGTAGTCAAATTTCTAACGGTCCAATCACACATTGTAAAATTACATGGACTACCAACAAGTATTCTCACAGACTGTGGTAGCCAATTCACATCTAAATTTTGGCAATCCTTATGTGACAAATTGAATATCACAAGGAAACTTACAACATCATATCATCCGCAAACGAATGGCCAATGTGAACGCACCAACCAAACTTTAGAACAATATTTACGTGTTTTCTGTTCCCAGCAACAAGATAAATGGGCTGAATATTTGGCAACTGCTGAGTTTGCCTATAATAACACCAAAAGTGATTCCACCCAGCTTTCCCCCTTTTTCGCCAATTATGCATGCTCAATGTCCTACTGTTAACGACTTAGTTAAATCCATCGCTCAAAATTTAAAATTATTACAGGATAATATCACCCGGGCTCAATCCCGCCATCAACACTACTACAATTAACGCCGGCGACCAGCTCCGGATTACAAGGTCGGGGACTTGGTCTGGTTATCCACCCGTCACATACGAATACCAGCTACGAAAGCCAAATTCAACCAGTTGTATATAGGGCCATTTCCCATAGAAAAAATCATTAACTCCAACGCTGTTGTACTACGGTTACCAGAAAGGTATCACATACACCCTTCATTCCACGTTGCCATGATTAAACCTTAAACTTCTGTCCGATCCGTTCCATCATCCATTCCGGATTCGGTTCAGTCTCTATCTGACGAAGAGGAGTATGAGGTCTCTGAAATTCTGGATTCTAGAGTGTTTATGATTCTTGGGAGCCTGCCACTAACATTTCTGCCCCTCGTTTGGTCTCGCTTTATCATCGGAGACATCCTGAGAGACCCTCTTTCTGAATAGTCTCCTGGACATAAAACCTGGAGGTTTTCCTTGTGTGGGGGACCTGTCATAATATCAGTATCTCTTTACAGCCTGTCCCTTTAATTATGCTTGTTGTGTTCCTTTATAAGCATCCTAGCTCCTTTGCTCATTGCTTGTTATTGAGGAACCTCCCCTGGTTTCAATTGAGCCACTTACTGCTTTGTTCAGCTGCTTCCTGCAGCACTACCTGGAAGTCTGCCTACAGATTCAGGGCTCCATGTACTAAGCCGTCAATTCATCCGTCATTGTAGACGCGGATAAACTCGCCGTTACTCGCCGCGGGCGAAATGGTGTCCGCTGTCGCTATGTACTAATATTCCCCCAATAAATAGACAAGTCTAGCCCGCCGCGAGCAGTTGCGGATTGTTGATAAATTTGACGCCTCGCTCGCCGCGACTAAGCTGATGGTACTTAACTTTCAGTTGAATTGTCTGGCCAATTATTAACACGTGACATGCAAGGTGTCACGAACATCATAGTAGTCGCGGGAATAGAATTTTGCTCCTATAAAAGTTCAACTTATCTAAACAACTTTATTATTGTTCAAAATTTTTTGAAGAGTGATAACAGAGCGTTATTTTTGTAATATTTATTTACAATTTGGATATGGCTTCATCTGGATCTGATAATATATAAATATTAATATAAAAATAATTATAAAGATTGACAACTAACAATACAAATTTAAATAGATTACTCTTTAATTACAGTCGACAAATTGGGCGCAATTTATGTACATGGAAATGAGAGACAAATTAGACGCCAGTTATGCTGTAAGTACAATGCTGATATTACTGCCTTTTATATATGTCTAGACTGGCGTCTAGATTGACTTTCCTATTGTTTTGTACCTTGCCCGCCACCTAAAAGGTGGCGAGGCAAAAATAGCGAGGTGGGAGCGGAAATTGTAGCGAGCGGACAAATAGATTTTTTAGTACATTCGTTTTTTGGCGAGTTGGTGGTCAAATGTGTCTAATTACAGTGAAAAATGGAGCGGTAGCGAGGTTTGGCGGATAAGTACGCTCGCAATTTTAAAGATGCGAGTTTTAACATAATTGACGGCTTTGTACATATCAGTTTGCGAGTTTTGACGCGAGATTTGTTGCGGGTAGCTCGCTGACTGCTTAGTACATGGAGCCCTCAGTGTGCACCTGGACGCCTCCCCTATTCAGACTGGAGCTTTTCAGACAAACAGAAGCCTGCTGTTCTTTGGTCACAACACATCCTTTTTGTCAGCAGATTCCAGTAAGTACTTACTGCATTACCATTCTACTACAGACTGTTGCTGTTTGAAGTCTCACTTTACTCAGTTGTTTCAGCTTCTGATACTATAACCAAGACTTTGTTTATCCTGCATGTGATTGAGGAATTGAAACAACCAGTTTACAAGTTCCTTTGCTTAATGCTCTTATTTTTTCTTTATGCTGTTAACATCGATGTAGCAAATTATCAGCATCTTTATTTTTATATCTTTTCTGAGTCCACATTGTGATTATTACATTTGCAAATGTTACATTGTGATCAATTACTAACCACTATATTAAGAATGTAATGTTAAAGTTAAACTTACATTCTGATAATGTGGGATATAAAAAGTCTGCAGTTAGTTTTTATTTCAAAACAGTATGTGAAGTAAAACTTAAGCAGAAACAACACTACTTAATTTTTTCTATATATTTGACTAAATCTGCACATTTGATTCTTTTACCTAAGGAACAATTTTGATTATCATCAGCTGTGACAATGTCAGACTGAATGAGAGGGTGGTCCAGTAAATTGTCCTCCATATATGGAGTAACTGGGCTATCAGGACAGTTGATTTGGCAGGAGACTGGGGCATGATCCGACCATGTTGTGGATTGGATTGATATACGTTTGAGAAGTGTGAGGCCTATTGAGTCTGTCAGTATATAATCGATCTGGGAGTTTATTTTGTGTGGATGAGAGTAGAATGTGAAGTCCTGGATGGTAGGGTGGAGAGCGTGCCATGCATCATGTAGGGCTAGGGATTGAATTTGGTTGTTTATGTGTTTGATGTCCCTTTTTGGTATGCATGTGGTGCCCTCCGATGTGTCCATTTCTGGGTTAAGAGGGACATTGAAGTCTCCTCCAACAAACAATGTGCCTTTAGTGTTGTCTAATATTTTCCCAGATAGTTTGCACATAAACGTAAGTTGTTGTTTGTTTCAGAAGTATACATTTGCTATCGTGATAGGCCGGCCATAGACTAGACCTGTCAATATGAGTGTCCTCCCATCTGTATCTTTTTCTGTGTGTGTGATTTCTAAGGGTATGTTTTGCCTAATTAGTATACCTACTCCACTTTTTTTGGTGGGTCCGGATGAGAAGTAAGCTGTAGGGTATATATGATGGTGCCATTTTGGTTCTGCTCCTTTTTTAAAATACGTCTCCTTGTAATGCTCTAACTTACTGCCCCTTTAAGTATGGCCCTCCTCCTTCAGCCTATTTAAGCCAGCACTTCCTCTAACACTCTGCTTAGGTATCTTCAATTGCAGAGAGTTTCCTTCCTGTGCAACTTACTGAAGCCAATCAACTACAGACTGCTGTTGCTTCTCAGTCTGTATCAGCTGCTAACCTACAGGAGCTGCAGCCTCTTTCACTGCTTCTGGATTCACTTTCAGTTCCTCTATAACAGCAGGACACTCCACACTGAAGCTGCATTGTTCCTCTCCTCCTGTCTGGAAAAGCCTTTAACCTTAACTACTGAATTGCTGCTGGCAATCACTGCTCTAATGATCTTCTATACAGGACTGCATTCCTTCCATAAGATAAGTTGTTTCCCTTACAATCTATGCTTATGTGTGCTGCTCATTAACTCTCACAAAGTCTGTGCTTGCTATAATATGTAATACAACAAATCTTACTAGTTCTTTTTGCTAACAGCACACACTCTAATCATCACCTTGTTATAACCTGTTGCTTAAATGGACTGCAATTAACAAACTTTGTCTCTAACTGTTATTGATGAACTACTAATCTAAAACAGAGATTGTTTGTTTATTTTTCCATTAATCTCAAGGCAGCCCCTGTGTTCAGATAATGTTTTCACATCTACCCACAACATTAGTATCAGCTGCTAGCCAGCTAACCCTTAATTAACCAGCTATTGCTAGCAGTCTTGCCTGTTCTCTCAGACTCAGACTGCTACTGATAGTTAAATCAATTTGCAGTTTCCTATGGTGTGGTCTCTTGTCAATGATTCCACTCTAACAACAACTGCTAACAAACTCTGTTATGACAGAATACCTAAGCCTAAAATAATAAAATATATATATATATATATATATATATATATATATATATATATATATATATATATATATTATTTCTATATATATATACATTGTGTAAAAAAAACAAAAAACTTTTGAATTGTGTTTTCTTAATTTATATTTAAGCAACATGGAACCTGCTGAAATGAACACACACATTCTGAATTTGACTCACACAGTTGACATACTTACCCAGGGCCTGCAGGGCCTACAACGTGAGTTTCAACATTTAAAGGCAACTCTTACTACATTAACCTCTACTCACAACATCCCAGAGGCCCCTGAACCCTCAATTAGCCCCCCAGATACATTCTCTGGGGACAGATCCCAATTTAAAGATTTTAAAATTGCATGTACTCTATTGTTTATGATGAAACCAAAAACTTACCATTCTGAGCACATTAAAGTTTGTACAGTCATATCATACCTACGTGGGGATGCCAGAACCTGGGCTAACGCCTTTATTGAAAACCAAGAGCCAATCCTAAATTCTTTGCAACTATTTTTCTCAGCAATGTCATCATTATACCAGGATATGTATAGTCAATTCACAGCAGAAACTGCTCTAAGGGCAGTCAAACAAGGGAAAAGACCCGTTGAAGATTATGTTATAGAATTTAAAAAATGGGCCCGTGACTCACAGTGGAATGACATTAGTCTGAGAAATCAGTTTAGACTTAACCTCTCTGATAACCTCAAGGATGAACTCTCAAGGACAGAGCTACCCCCCACTCTTGAAGAACTTATTAAAACAGCTACCATCATCGATAGAAGACTCAGGGAAAGAAGAGCAGAACATTCCCATTTGGAACAGTCCTATAAGAGAAAGAAAAGACCACACCAGGATTCAACCCCTCAAGCCAATCCACCTGTACCTATGGAAAAAAGTGTTATCCGTGGCCCTCTCACATCTGAAGAAAGACGTAGGAGAAAGCTCCAAAACCTATGCCTATACTGTGCTGCAAGTGACCATGAAGTCCGCTCATGCCCAGTCCTAAATAAAAAAACTATTGGTACCTGCCTCCATTCAGTATCTTGTTTCTCTACACACTCCCCACATTCTGCTTATTGTACACTTCCCGTGTATGTACAGTGGGACAAAAAGCTGCTACATCTAGAAGCAATTATTGACTCTGGAGCCTCTTCTAACTTCATAGATTCATCTGTGTTACAAGTTAATGAAATTCCTTCTGTTAAGAAATCTACTCCTGTGTCTCTCAGAATCTTTGATGGCTCCCTTGTCCCTAATGGTCCTATTACACATAACACAATACCATTACAAATGTGCTCTACCTCTCGACATACTGAACATATAACTTTTGACGTTATCTCTTCGCCTTTTTACCCTTTAATTCTTGGTTTACCCTGGTTAAGACTACATTGCCCTTCCATATCTTGGGAAAGCCTACATGTGAATTTTAACTCTGACTACTGCAGTAAAACCTGTCTACAGCACCACCTACTACTACAGCCTTCTACTAATGTATTACCTGAACAGTACCAAGATTTCCATGATGTGTTCAGTAAAAAGGAAGCTGAAAGCCTGCCTCCCCATCGTCATTATGATTGCCCTATCGACCTATTGCCCGGCTCTAGTGTTCCTTACGGGCATGTCTACTCCATGTCCGAACCAGAACTCGCTCAACTCAAGACCTACATAGATGATAATCTACGCAAGGGATTTATAAGACCGTCTAGCTCTCCAGCTGGGGCTGGTATGTTTTTTGTGAGAAATAAAGATGCCACCATTCGCCCTATTATAGATTACAGGCTTCTGAATAAAATAACTATAAAAAATAGGTACCCTCTTCCACTCATTCCTGACCTAGTGGAGAGGTTACAAAAGGCCAGAATTTTCACAAAACTTGATCTACGGGGTGCCTACAACTTAGTGCGAATCAAGAGTGGTGATGAATGGAAAACAGCCTTCCGCACTAGATATGGCCTCTATGAGTACTTGGTGATGCCTTTTGGGCTTTGCAATGCCCCCGCCACTTTTCAGTTTTTTGTTAATGATATCTTTCGAGACCTATTGGATATTTGTGTCGTCATCTATTTAGATGATATCCTCATCTATTCATCTTCAGAAGAAGAACACATTAAACACGTCCGATGGGTCCTTGCCAGGCTTCAAACACACCGTCTGTATGCAAAGCTAGAGAAATGTACATTCCACTCTCAAAACATCAGTTTCCTAGGTTATAAGCTTACACCTGGGGAGATCCGAATGGAGGATGATAATATTAAATCCATACTCAACTGGCCTACTCCTATCGATAAGAAATCACTACAACGTTTCCTCGGTTTCTCAACTTTCTATAGAAAATTCATAAGGAACTATTCGCACATTGTTAAACCTTTAACAAGACTCACTGGTACCACTACAGGATTCACATGGGACTCTGAAGCCCAACATGCCTTTGACAAACTTAAAAATGCCTTCACCTCTGAGCCTATACTTAAATTACCAGACCCTACTGTACAGTACATATTAGAGGTAGATGCCTCTGATTACGCAATTGGTGCTATACTTTCCCAAAGGACTTCCATCAGTACTCCAGTGCATCCTGTCGCCTATCACTCTAGAACTCTCACATCAGCCGAAATGAACTACCCTATCGCTGAAAAGGAGTTGCTGGCTATTAAGGTCGCTCTTGAGAACTGGAGACGCCTATTGGAAGGCACTGACCTGCCCATTTTAATTTACACTGACCATCGTAACCTAGAATACCTCAAAACCACCAAGACTTTGTCATCTAGACAAGTTAGGTGGAGTCTTTTTTTGATAGGTTTAACTATCTAATTACCTACCGTCCAGGTAGTGCCAATGGTAAGGCTGACTCGCTCTCCAGGATGTTTCCCAGGCCTCATTGTGCCACCACAACTACTATAATACCCACAGAACGGATTATAGCTCTCATAGCTGATTTTCCCTCAAGGATAAAACAAGCTCTGCTCAATGACCACTCCCTTCCATCTTCACATACTCTTACAAAAGGATCTGATCAGTTACTCTATAAGGAAGATACATTATATATCCCAACTGAGCTACGACTTGAAATTCTCCAAACAATACATGACAACCCATTGTCTGGACACCCTGGACATTACAAAACCCTTGAACTCCTAAAAAGGAACTTCTGGTGTCCAAATATGTACAAAACAGTTTATGACTATATCAATACATGTACAGTCTGTACAACCTCTAAACGACAGAGAGTTCCTCCATATGGACTTCTTATGTCTTTACCTATTCCAGAGAAACCTTGGAGCTCCATTTCAATGGATTTTGTGGTTGACTTACCCCCTTCTGCAGATTACACCACCATCCTGGTGGTTATTGATCAATTCACTAAGATGGTACACTTTGTTCCTTTAACCGAACTTCCAACTGCTCTAAAAACTGCACACATTTTCATTGAAAATATTGTACGTCTGCACGGTTTACCTAGCACCATCACTTCTGACAGGGGCGTACAATTTACCTCCAAATTTTGGAGAGAGCTTTGTAGACTCCTCTCCATCCAGAACAACTTCACTAGTGCTTACCATCCCCAATCAAATGGACTTTCAGAAAGGACTAATCAGTGGTTGGAACAGTTCTTGCGTTGTTACTATTCTCATTTACAAGATGACTGGTCTACATTCTTGCCTTTGGCGGAGTTCTCCTTCAATAACACTCTCAGTTCCACTACTAAACTTACGCCTTTCTATGCCAACTATGGCTATCATCCAACTTTTCATTTCTTAAAACCTGACTCCAGCTATAATCCGACTGTCATAGAAACCTTAAATACCATCAAATCCGGATTCGAAGTTATACGCTCCAATATTAAAATAGCACGGTTAAGACAAAAACGATACTTTGACCTACATCAACGCCATCCGCCAAATTTTAAGGTTGGTGACAGGGTTTGGTTATCAACCAAGAATTTAAAACTTGGAACTCCTTCAAAGAAACTCAGCGCCTTATTCATTGGTCCTTACTCCATCGCTAAGGTGATAAACCAAAATGCTGTACGCTTGACACTCCCAGCACATCTCCATATTCATCCAACCTTCCACGTTTCTCTCCTTAAACCATTCCTAGAGAACAAGTTTCCTGGGAGATCTCTTCCTCCTCCTGCTCCAGTTGTGATAGATGGCGATTTGGAATATGAGGTTGATCAAATATTGGACTCTAGATTGTGTAGAGGAAGACTCCAATACTTAGTCAGATGGAAGGGTTATGACTCGTCTGAAGATTCTTGGATTCCCGTCTCTGACCTGAGAGCCCCTCGTCTTCGTTCTGACTTCCACAAACGTTACCCTCTCAAGCCCTCGCAGCCCTGAGGTCTGCCTTACTCGGGGGGTCCTGTAATGCTCTAACTTACTGCCCCTTTAAGTATGGCCCTCCTCCTTCAGCCTATTTAAGCCAGCACTTCCTCTAACACTCTGCTTAGGTATCTTCAATTGCAGAGAGTTTCCTTCCTGTGCAACTTACTGAAGCCAATCAACTACAGACTACTGTTGCTTCTCAGTCTGTATCAGCTGCTAACCTACAGGAGCTGCAGCCTCTTTCACTGCTTCTGGATTCACTTTCAGTTCCTCTATAACAGCAGGACACTCCACACTGAAGCTGCATTGTTCCTCTCCTCCTGTCTGGAAAAGCCTTTAACCTTAACTACTGAATTACTGCTGGCAATCACTGCTCTAATGATCTCCTATACAGGACTGCATTCCTTCCATAAGATAAGTTGTTTCCGGGGGGGGCGGAGCCAACAGCCATGGCGATCAGACGTGTGTTTCATGAGCTCCTGAGAAACGCATAAATAAACCACTTATATGCAAAAAGAGACTAAGCTAAATACATCTCTCAACTAATCTAAAAGGGAAGGACACCCTGCCTGAGATAATCCTTCTTGCTACTTACGAATCTAATAACCCCTGGGAGGGGGTGCCGCTGTATTGTAAGTGGCGGGAGACCTGGGCCTATCTGCATTTCTACTAGCCTGAGCCAATACAGGTCGGAGCCTGAAATCGACCAAAACATGGAGACTCAGGAGTTATTGTATACTCTATTGAAAGGTCTGGATCGGCAGATCACAATCAGCTTCACGGACCTAACAGACACTCTGAGATCAGCACTCAGGGGAAAGACCGAGAGCATGCCTGCTGCTAAGGAGGCCGGAGATGCAGTGAAAAAATCTCCATTAGACAGCCCCTTGGTAACGCAACACCCTTTATCGCCACTTCACCTCTGCAAGAGAGATCAAGATTACCCGCTAAAGGTTCAACGTGACCGGCTACTTGTGAAGGGTACAACTATTATGGGGTGTAGAACAGGAACACCAGAGCGGACCTCGCGGAAGATGGAGCCGCGGCAGCCATCGGATCACAAGATATGCTCTCTAACTGCGGAAGAGCTGCGCTACCTTTGGACATTTGATGGCGGTGAGATATACACCCACGGCAGTGTAGATATGGTGCTTGCCCTACTGTCCCCCACACAGATTTGCTACTGGCGGTCTGCCTATACTTTGAAAATGGGACTTACTAACACAATCATGGCACAGTCTCCTGACCGCATTTCTTTAGCTGGGGGAACCTTAAACCAAATATCCACAAAGTTCCTTACAACGAGAGGATTGGGGCCAAAGAAAGCTGATGGGCAAGATAAACCCTACATTTATTATGTACTAATGGGCATAGGTTAAGTTATTTGAACTTACAGGACTGATTTAAGGGCTCAGATAGAAGATCGTTGAACTACCCACAAGCCGTAGGATAAGATTTGAACTGCACTGGTTACTACTAATACATACTTCTCTTGTTTTAGGACACTCTGATGTATGCAGGGGGAGTTGAACGTTCCTTATCTCTGGTTTGCTGTGCTGCTCTCCTGAAGGGCTTTGCTTACTTTCACTAGAATACATGATGATATGATCTGATCTGATTGGCAAAAGCTATGCCCCCCTATATTGTTCTTCTCTTCCCATGCTATTTTTTGTAAGAGTTATTTAAAGTATAATGTATACTCAGTTGTGTAATTGCCAACCCCACTTACAGCGTGAGCTGCAGCAACTGCTACCCCCCATGCTTATATTGTATAGGTTCTGTACATCTCTCTCTGCCTAGCCTCACATTTAGAACATAGTTTAAATAGAGATATCCTGAACCAAGCTTTTCTTGTATAAATTTTTATGACCTATGGACATGGCCTAAGATTAGTGCCATTCAACTGATATTGCCATTATACTTGCACTGTTAATTACACAGCCTGTCTACCAGTTAAGGACAAACAGAGTGTTTACTAATATTTTTAGACATACCTTGCACCTGAGCTAGCATTGAGATAGTACATAAACTATACCTGAGATGATATATACAGCTTTCTTTACACCAAATCTTCATAATTTAAACTTACGCAAAAGAGCAATCATTGCTTATTCAGCCTGATAAGCGGGTCTCAGTAGCTCATTTATCATGTTACTTACAGACAACTTCAGTGTACAAGGCACATGTTACTAAAGATATATTTATGCCCACAATTGCTGTTAACCCATATGGGTCAGTTTGCTAATCTAAGGGAATATTAAGTATGACTCTCAAATCAGCAAGTAGTGGTGTCTGATTTTATTTCACCGCCATTAAACGCTTAGGGTTTAATTGTTTATATAAAATGTATAGCTATAGTGCAGTTAGGCCTAGTACTTGCACTGTCAGAGTATATATATCCCAAGTCTCCCTATAATTTACCTAGTCTGACCTAAAACTCTCTTGGCTTCAATACAAGGGAAGAGAACAATTGTTTCTTAATCTTAGTACCACACGAGGCTAAGATCCGTATGGCACATGATATGTTACTCCATGGCTGCTCCATGTTCCTGTGTTTAACGGGTATAGAATTTAGCTTAGTTTCTTCACTCCACTAGTACACTTTGTTCACTATACACTCCTACAGCAGAAATAATATATTTCTCCCCAGGTTTTTTCTGAAACTACAACATGTTTATTGCAATGTTTGTTAATATGTCTTTCATACACTCGCTAGTGCTTATAAATGCTCAGATACCTTTGCGTCACACTCTTATAATATATACCCAGAAGATAACCTATGTAATTCTAGTATATATTAATGCTAAAGGGATTCTGTATAGTGCCTTACCTCCTTGTAGGTTATGATGTGTACTATTAATGTAATGTGTTTACTATACGATCAAATGTATCTCATCGTTCCTAAACAGTTTACTATCTTCTCAAATGTTATATGGAAATGTATATTTTCTATCACGCTCCACTTTAATTAGTAGGCAAGTTTGCTACGCAATGTTTAGATAAGCTCGCATTTTGCCTGTTTCGTTACTCTCTAGACCAGTTCTGAGCACCTACGTAAATTACTAATATCGTGACAAATATACATTCCCTTGTAGTTTATATTTGTAATGTTTGGGTCTCCCTGAATGAATCAACAGAGTGGCCTATAGCCCCTACCTAGTTACTCCATTTTGTGTTGGAATGTTACTTTACTCCACTATATACTCCTAAGTAGACTATTGGACACTTATGAGTCCACACCAAGCAACATATGATATTTACATTTATATATGGCTCCGTCCCCCCCACCTCCTTTTCCTATGCGTATAGCGGTGCTTACCCGCTGAATATCCCCCTCCCCCCTATATATCTCGGCCCAAGAGTGGCTGATTTCTATGCAAACCCTCCACAGACTGCTATTTTGGTCTTAGATTAAATATTTTTAGAATGTGGAGTTCATACGCTGACATTATAATATAAACTGAAGTTCTGTGTCATCTCGCCTAAGATACTGTCTATCTTCATAATCAGATTTGAAATGTATTTACTATTGCTTTATGCGCATATTGCTTTCTCAATAATGCTTTCCTATAGACAATGTATTACTTTCTCTGTTGTAACTTTGGCCTTAGGGCGAGTCCTTGTTGCAATGATTTATGCTTTAACTTCAATAAAAAAATTATTTAAAAAAAAAAAAGATAAGTTGTTTCCCTTACAATCTATGCTTATGTGTGCTGCTCATTAACTCTCACAAAGTCTGTGCTTGCTATAATATGTAATACAACAAATCTTACTAGTTCTTTTTGCTAACAGCACACACTCTAATCATCACCTTGTTATAACCTGTTGCTTAAATGGACTGCAATTAACAAACTTTGTCTCTAACTGTTATTGATGAACTACTAATCTAAAACAGAGATTGTTTGTTTATTTTTCCATTAATCTCAAGGCAGCCCCTGTGTTCAGATAATGTTTTCACATCTACCCACAACATTAGTATCAGCTGCTAGCCAGCTAACCCTTAATTAACCAGCTATTGCTAGCAGTCTTGCCTGTTCTCTCAGACTCAGACTGCTACTGATAGTTAAATCAATTTGCAGTTTCCTATGGTGTGGTCTCTTGTCAATGATTCCACTCTAACAACAACTGCTAACAAACTCTGTTATGACACTCCTGGAGTAGGATTATTTCCCCTTTTTGTTTATGTAAGTCATTTAATATTATTGACCTTTTTTGGGGTATATTAAACCCTTTAACATTAACTGTGATGATGTTTATTGGGTGTGTCGAGGGTGTCTTATGCATCTTGGCTTTGCAGGTTGGATGGTATGTGTGTGGGTACTCTATGCATCGGTGCTGTTAAGAAGTCTGAATGGACCACTGGATTTTGTAGTTTTCTGTTCTGTTTTGTGAGAAGCTTTTGTGTTTTTTTTTTTTGATGGGTATGACAAGATTGGTAAGTTAGGGAGCAGGGGGGGAAGGGTCAATAGAACACACAACAATAAATAACAATGTAAGATCTATAACAATGTGCTTGCTTAAGGTATATACTAGCAAGTAGATACACAATTTGTATCAACTATAAGAAAATCAAAACTAAGTATCAAACAAGTACCAAACGGTGCAAAACCTAATACAGTTACTGAGGATAATGGCCCTTACCCCCAGAGCGGCATCTATATAAATATGAGGTCAAAGCGTGTAACAGGGTGCAACATGGCACCTAATAATTAATTAACAGGGGCGATATGTTATGCTGCCTTCATGCATTTAGATGGTTTAGGTTGCTTACTTATTTATGAGTGCACATTCCTGGCTCCCTTTATAGGGTTTGGCAGTAACTAGTTATATTTAGACTATGTGCAGGCCGCCATATTGCACAGGGCAACTACTAAGATACATCAATGTCCTGCTAGTGGGGTATATGTTGTTTTAGAAGGCCTTCTTCTCTGTTTGCTCTAGCCCTGTGCAATTTTAAGAATGTGGTTTGCGGAGGCAGACAAATACAGATACATGTGTGGACCAGAGCAACAGGAGAAGACACATCAGTACATTATCTAATACAGTAATTGGCATACAAACAATTTCTTATGTTATACTCATCTGTCCCATGTTAGGTATATCAGTCTCTGTATGTAAGAGTCCTTTGGTGCTACTTGGTGCAGACCTCTCTGCTGCTCTTCTTTTTAGATAGCACTTCTTAAGGAAGAAGTTATTAGTTAAGAAGATGGGTTGGAGTTGAGCCCTTCTGTGTTTTGACCCACTAGTCTCTGAGCTCTCATTTGATGTGGGTAATCTATAGGTGGTGGAATCTGTGTCTGCAATGCTTCACAAAATGCCGGCAGGTCATCTATACTGCGAAACGTTGCAGACTTATCTCCTTTTGTAGCTGTGAGGCTCACAGGGAACCCCCATCTGTACGGAATCTTCTGTGTTCTTAGTACTGTGGTCACGAATTGCAGATATCTGCGCTTTTGTAGTGTGGCAGGGCTCAGATCAGTGAAGATTTGAATAGGTATACCCGCATGGGTGAGTTGGAGCTTTTGATGAGCGTGTCTCAGTATTTCTTCCTTGTCCAAATAGTTAAGGAATTTCACTATGATGTCCCGTGATGGGGCTTTTGCAGGTGGTTTGGCTCTCAGTGTTCTATCAGCACATTCCATGACAATGTCTGGTGAAGTGTTGGTACCTTTTACAGTTCTAAAAAGATCTTGTAGGCATCCTTGGATTGCTGTACGCTGGATGCTTTCCGATACACCTCTTATTCGCAAATTGTTTCGGCATCCCCTATTATCTAGATCCTCAACCTTTTCCATGAGGTTGTGAATAGATTCTTTTTGGTTATATGAGAGTTGAGACAGGTGTTGGATGTCTTGCGTCGCGATATTATGACCCTCTTCTAATGTTGAAACCTTGCGTTCGACTTTCTTTATGTCTTTTTTTATTTCAATAAACATGTTGCGCATTTCTGACATAGCTTTTTTGATGTTATCTTTAGTTGCTAGTAGTTGCAGATCAGCTTTGGTGATTTCACTGGACTGACCGGTTTAATGTTTGCTTGTATGTCAGTTGGTTGAATGGTTTTCTGTGCCATTTCCGTTATGTCAGCGTCCTTAGGTAGGGCGCTTTCCACGGGTTTAAGGTATTGGTTTATCTTTTTGTCTCTGGCAGGTGTGTCAGACTTTGATTGTTTTCTTGCTGGCATAACCAGATGTGGTGATCTTGACGTGCTTCAAGGCTTATATTTTAGATAGTGACTATCCACTGCCTACTTCTGCTTTCTGTTATTGTGGCATGGAGGGCACTGCAGCCCTGATTTTACAATATGTGTAGTTGTTAGAGGGGGCCGGTTTTCACTTTGTAAGGAGGCTGTGTTTGCTTCAGATTTTCTGTTGTCTAGTAATGTATGTTCTGTTCTTTGCTGGGCACACTGTTATATTGTTATTCAGCAGTCCATTTTCATGTAGTCTGTCCTTTTTATGTAATGACTGCTTAGTGCGTTTTTAGCATGTCCCCACGTGGCGCTATGGCACCTCATACGTTTGAGTTTGTGACCTGGTTTAATGCATTACATCCCCTTATTTCCTTTTGCTTTTCCTTATTGTCCCCCCTTTTTTTATATAGTTTTTTCCCCCATTTTCAGTATAGAACTTTTAGTCTTTATTGCACTCGGTGTTGTGCTCTGTGCCTCTTATTTATTATTCTTCTCCCCCTGCTCTCCTGTCTGTTTATTTAAGAAAGGCCCTTTTTGGGGAGGTTAATTTCCACTGCGTGTATTCGCCTGCTTCTGGGTACTTTTATATTATCTCTTCCTCGGTTGTGTAAGCCCTTCAAGGGTTTAGTGAGGTGCTTACCCCTTATCTGTCGTTCCGATGGCTTTGTGGGAACTGGTATGTCCCTCTGTTGCGGTTGCGGCTTCCCTGCTCTAAAACCAGCGTGGCTGTGTCGTGTTGCAGCCTGTGGGCAGGTCCTTTGAGGTCCGGTATGCCAGGTCAGGGTTTCCGCTGCTGTCCACGGTGGTCCACGATGTCTCCTGATCTTCTGCATGGCATCCATAACCAGCTTGATGTTTAGGCCTTAGATAAGGACTGATTCCGGCTGTGGTGTACTCATTAGCCACTAATTTTTTGACCTGTGCTGTTGGCTAGTTCTTCTAGGTCAGGCAGTGTTGTTATGCCCCTGCTAACTTTATTGCCTGTCTGGGGGGGTCTGGGCCCGGAGCTACTCTATATTGCTGCCATTATGTTGTGCACGAAGCTCCGCCTCCCCGGGCCTTGGTTCCTTTTTAACCACCTGTTCACGGGACTGCTGAATAGAGTATAACTTTGTACTCTCTTTGATCAGTCAGTCCAATGAGCAGTGCTCATCAAAATCTCTAGCCAAATTAAACTTGATGTGCGCGGGCAATGCTTCGTAAAATAAATCCACAAATTCTGAGCTTTCAAATATGGGGTAATCTTCTGCCATGCTGTATGTACTTTTTAGCACAGAAAGTAATTCTATAACCACCTGTTCACGGGACTGCTGAATAGAGTATAACTTTGTACTCTCTTTGATCAGTCAGTCCAATGAGCAGTGCTCATCAAAATCTCTAGCCAAATTAAACTTGATGTGCGCGGGCAATGCTTCGTAAAATAAATCCACAAATTCTGAGCTTTCAAATATGGGGTAATCTTCTGCCATGCTGTATGTACTTTTTAGCACAGAAAGTAATTCTATAGGGCTTTAATTTGCACAACATTTTAAACCATATACAGCTATTTTTGTTGTGGTTTTGGTGCAATATTTTCCAAATCCCTTTTTGCACTCTTTTTGTGTTTCACTCCAGGAATTATTATTCATATCCTTTAGTGAAGCAAAGAATTTGTGATATTTACCCTCAAATACCCAGGGCAGAAATTCAATTTTTGACTGCTCACTAGTGACATTCATTATGAATAAAGCATTTTCATAGTTCTCTAACTGGTCAATTATAGAAGTGGTTCTGTTTTTGGAAAATGTAGGTACTGCATCCCTTAAGAAAGTAATTATTTTACGGGTGTCGTATACCTTATTAAAGGTATCTTAGGCTTTCCTAGGGACCTTATTTTTGGGGCTGGTGTGCCCACTATCTGCCCTATATTTACTATGGGGAGACCCCCAACGTACATTAGTACTATGTGGGCTCCGTCCCCTGACTCACTACTAGAGCTTCCCTCCCCCTCCTCTGAGGTATAGCAGTCCCCTGAATTTATAATATGAGGTGACTGTCTATTTGGGAAGTGTATTTCTGACCCAATAGGGATCCTTTGTTTAAATCCTTCCCTAAAGTTCTGCAGTTCATTTCTTATCATTTCTATAAAGGATTTAAAATGATCTGCATTATCCTCATTGCTAATAGAGAGGTTTTCATTTAGACGTTATGGCCTTTTTAAACCACTTAACTCTCTTTGGCTTTGTGCGAGTTGTTTATTTTAATTTTGTATTTGAGCTAATCATTTTTTGGTTATGCTTATCTAAGGCAGCCATGTCTTGTTGTAACAATTAATTTCATTTTTGGCTATATTAAATTCTCTTTGCATCTGCGTGATGAGCGATTATTATC
Organism: Bombina bombina; assembly: GCF_027579735.1. Lineage (NCBI taxonomy): Eukaryota > Metazoa > Chordata > Amphibia > Anura > Bombinatoridae > Bombina > Bombina bombina. The sequence continues at coordinate 1,052,409,020 of NC_069499.1, read as the reverse complement.
TTCTAGCCCCTGTATTTGCAATTCCATTTCTATAAAGAGGAGGGACATTTCCTCAATAATGCATATTACAAGGGGCCAAGACTTTAGTATTAACTCATCTCGCTTGTTAGAATTTTTGCATTTATTAATTTATTAATTTTGAATAATTCTTGGAACAATTCACTTTTTTCATTCCAATTTCCATAATCAATAGCAATATTTTTAGCCTTAATTGCAAGCATATCCATATAATCATTTAAATCACCTGCAATATTACACCTCTTTTTAATGTGGCCTATAACGTCTATCTTAACGATATCGCCCTGAGTGTGGGGTAATTTTGGGGAACATATTTCAAAACTATGTATAGATTCATTTGATTCACTTCTAGTAACAGACATTATTATATTGGCTTAGTATTTGGTAAATTAAAACGCTAATACAATTTTTACCAACAAGAAAAAAAAATTAATCTTAAAATTTAAAAAATTAATAATATTTATTTTTTTCCGAGATAATAATTTCTATTTACTACAAAATATATTATATCAATATGATAAATTTAATAATATCTACTGCAGCACCTCAAAATAATATGTCAGTAAAAAATAGGGTTATAATACAATTTATTTATTATTATTAAAATGTATATACGAAATAATTAAAATTAATATACATTCCTAAATTCTTTATATTAGTTAAAGTTATAAACACATTGAATTATATTTATAGAAATCAGATTATGAATCAGATGATACACACTTATGCCTTTATAATATTCTTACAAAGATCATAAAAAAATATACCTTTAAAATTAACTTTACTCACAATAATCACATTAAAATACTACAATAAAATACCAGAATCTTCTATTATTAACCAATAACTCTAGTTCAGTGCCCAATATGGATTATCAACTTACTATGCTTAATTAATAACTACTAGGGATTTAGTCACAATAACTAGTTTATGTACAGTTCTGAAAGAGTTCACTGTAATGACTGACTTATAAATCTGGAGTGCAAAACCCTGTCTAGCAAATAAATTATTTAGCGCTGAATATGACTAATTAAAACTGCATAGGACTATGAACATAAGCTTAAAATACTAACTGCTAGATTACGAGTTTTGACGGTAAAGCCCTGCGTTGCTAACGCTCCTTTTTTTCTTAACGCTCCCTTTAAACAACGCTGGTATTACAAGTTTTCTGAATGGCTGCGTTAGCCTCAGAAAAGTGAGCATTGAGCAAAATTTAGCTCCACTTCTCACTGTAATACCAGCGTTGCTTACGGTAGCGGTAAACTGGCAAAACTGGAGCCTAACGCACTGAAAACCCAGCCATTCTGTGAACTCTAAATACCAGCGGTATTTAAAATGTGCGGGGGAAAAAAAGCACGCATAGCTAACGCACCCCTTTGGCCTCAGAACTCTAAATCTAGCCGGTTTTATTTCACAGGTAATTATGTATTTAGTTTTAAAGGGACAGTCTAGGCCAAAATAAACTTTCATGATTCAGATAGAGCATGTAATTTTAAACAATTTTCCAATTTACTTTTATCACCAATTTTGCTTTGTTCTCTTGGTATTCTTAGTTGAAAGCTTAACCTAGGAGGTTCATATGCTAATTTCTTAGACCTTGAAGCCCACCTCTTTCAGATTGCATTTTAACAGTTTTTCACCATTAGAGGGTGTTAGTTCACGTATTTCATATAGATAACACTGTGCTCGTGCACAAGAAGTTATCTGGGAGCAGGCACTGATTGGCTAGACTGCAAGTCTGTCAAAAGAACTGAAAAAAGGGGCAGTTTGCAGAGGCTTAGATACAAGATAATCACAGAGGTTAAAAGTATATTATTATAACTGTGTTGGTTATGCAAAACTGGGAAATGGGTAATAAAGGGATTATCTATCTTTTAAAACAATAAAAATCCTGGTGTAGACTGTCCCTTTAAATAGGAAATATTTAGTTAATAATTGTAAATTTAATTTAGGTCTATTTTAATTATGTTAAAGTTAGGGGGTGTTAGGGTTAGGTTTAGGGTTAGGGTTACTTTAGGGTTAATATATAGTTTAATTTAGGTTGTTGCAATGTGGGTGGCTGGGGGTTTAAGGGTTAATAGATTTATTTAGTGGCAGTGATGTGGGAGGCCAGAGGTTTAGGGGTTAATAATTTTATTTAGTGGTGGCGATGTCGGAGAGCGGCGGAATAGGGGTTAATAGATTTATTATAGTGTGGGTGATGTTGGGGTGCAGTAGAATAGGGGTTAATAACTTTAGTATAGTGGCAGCGATGTTGAGGGTGGCAGATTAGGGGTTAATAGCTTTATTTAGGTGGCGGCGATATCGGGAGCTGAAGATTAGGGGTTAATAACATTATGTAGGTGGCGGCGATGTTGGAGGCGGCAGATTAGGGTGTTTAGACTTGGGATTTATGTTAGAATGTTAGGTTTAAACATAATTTTATTTTTCCCCATAGACATCAATGGGGCTGCGTTACAGAGCTTTTCATTCTGCGGTCGCAGGTGTTAGGCTTTTTCTGACCCGCTCTCCCCATTGATGTCTATGGGGAAAGCGTGCACGAGCACATCAAAACAGTGCTTGTATTGTGTGTGGTGTGGAGCTCAATGCAGCCATATCGCACGCACAAGCCAACAGTTTGAAAACTTGTAATGGCTGCACTATAGGGGGTTAAATAACGCAACTTTTGTTGCATTCGTTAATTTCCCTATAGCGTGCATAACTCGTAATCTAGGTGATGATAAATACAGCTAAAAGTTGCATCCCATACTTCTGAAAAAAACTCACCTTACCGTCATTACAATTTTGGAGGGAACGGTTCACTACAAACATAGAACTTGAACAATATCATTATTTCAGATGTAAGAAACTAGATTAATTTCTTTCATTTGGTCTCATATGGGAAGAATATCTTTACTCTTTGAAACCCTCCTAAGAATAAAATATTACTCAAACCACGTAACAACTGTATCTACTTAACAATAGTTTGAGGGACCTTTCTAACCCTTCAACTAATAACCCTCTTCACATACCATTGATACTTAACTATCAAGTATAAATCATTGCACTGTACTGTTAAATAGTATTATGTTTTAAGCTACCTTGCTATGCCTTTGCATAGGTATTGTTAAAATTGTTGCTACTTCTTATTTTGTTGTTATTTTCCTTATTTATATATTTTCACTGTTCTTAAAGAGACACTGAACCCAAATGTTTTCTTTTATGATTCAGATAGAGCATGAAATTCTAAGCAACTTTCTAATGTACTCCAAATATATTCTCTTGGTATCTTTATTTTAAAAGCAAGAATGTAAGTTTAGATGCGGCCCATTTTTGGGGAACAACCTAGGTTGTCCTTGCTGATTGGTGGATAAATTCATCCACCAATCAAAAACTGCTGTCCAGAGTCTGAACCATATAAAGATAGCAAGAGAACGAAGAAACATTTATAATAGGAGTAAATTAGAAAGTAGCTTAAAATTGCATGCTCTATCTATCTGAATCACAAAAGAAAATTTTTGGGTTCAGCGTCCCTTTAAAGACTGTATAAGACAATGAACTATTCCATTTGGACTTTGTTGTCAAGACATCGGTAAAATGTCACACTTACGAATATAACTACTGTTCGCTTTATAGTCCTGAAATGTATGCTTATTTCAATTCAATAAAGATTCTTTGAAAATTAAAAAAATAAATAAATTAAAAAAAACAGAACCACCCACCAAACCCCCCAAAATAAAAAAAAATAACACTAATAAACCTAAACTACCCATTGCCCCTAAATGGGCATTTGTATGGGCATTGCCCTTAAAAGGGCAATCAGCTCTTTTTCACTGCCCTTAAAAGGGCATTTAGCTCTTTTTGAAATTGCCCCAAAAAACCTAATCTAAAAAAAACACTGCCTTTGCTGTGGATGAAGATAATGGCCTGGAAGAAGACCTTCTCCGCCAGACTTCTGAAACCCTGAGTACCTATTTGGGGCTTTAGTGTTAGTTTTTTTTGGGGGGGGAGTGTTGTTTTTTTAGATTAGGCTTTATTGGGGAATTTGCAAAAGAACTGAATGCCCTTTTAAGGGCAGTGGAAAAGAGCTAAATGCCATTTTAAAGGGCAATGCCCAAACAAATGCCCCTTTAGGGGCAATGGGTAGTTAAGGTTTATTAGTGTAAGGTTTTTTTTTATTTAGGGGGGTTTGGTGGGTGGGTGGTTTTACTGTTAGGGTTGACTTTGTATATTTGTAATGTAAAAGAGCTGATTCTTTAGGGCAATGCCCTACAAAAAGCCCTTTTAAGGGCTATTGGTAGTTTATTCTTAGATTAGGGTGTGGTTTTATTTTGGGGGGGCTTTTTATTTTTATAGGGATTAGGTTTAATTTTTTTATTTTGGATAGTGTTTATTTATTTTTGCAATGTTAGCCTTTTTTATTTTCTGTAGTTAGATTAATGTAATGTAATTTTTTTATTTTAATTGTAATGTAGTATTTTTTTAATGTAATTAAGGGGTTAATTTAGGGGGTGTTAGGTGGCTTAGTCATTAAATTCGTTTTTTGTGTTGTGGGGGTTGGCGGTTTAGGAGTTAATAGGTAAATTAGGTTTAATGCATTGTGGGGGGTTAGCGGATTAGAAGTTAATAGATGTATTAGGTAGTTTGCGATGTTGTGGTTAGCGGATTTAGGGGTTAATAATTTTATTAGTTTTTTTGTTTGTTTTTTCTTTCCTATAACTTCGTGCGGGCGGTTAGTTTTTTTTTTTTTTAATACTTATTGCAGCGGTTAGTGTTTTTTTTTTTTTTTGTAATGCTCCGTTTGCCTTCGCTGCATCCCGGTGGATTCCAGAAATTGCAGGGTGGTGAAAGAATTATGTTGGCTGCCTTACGCTGCCAACATTCATTTGAGGATGCGTGTGCAACTGCCGATGGAGACGGACGCGTTACAAATGCAATTATAGTATAGATAATAGGGTCAGGACTCACAAAAACAGCAATTAAAGGGACAATGTATTGTACTATATTTTCCCTTTAATCGGTACCCAATTTTTCATGTTACCTGCTGGAGTGTATTAAATTGTTTCCAAATCGTTCCTTTACATTTATTTGTCATTTGCTTCAGATTAGATGCACCTGATTAAATGGCCGTATTGTATGCTCACATGAGCCCAGAAATGTAAAGTGTATTGAGCAATATTTATTATTTTAAATTAATTTTGATTACAATTGTTTTGGAAATATATCTTTTAAAATTAAAGATTATTATTGAAGATTGGCTGCTGGTCCAGAGTGAGTTCCCTGGACAGCTCGGAGGGTCCTGCATTTGCATAGACACCATTTGTTTAATGGATTTAATTACATGAGTAACGGTCCATCATGAGGGGAATTTATATTTGTACGCAATATTCCACAGGATATGCTATGCATTGCCACCATTTCTTTATATACATATTTTATATCTTTATATATACAGTATATAAATGTGTATATATATTATTTTATTTTTTTGTCTGCCGATTGTGAGTTGCACATATTTTGATTTAGTGCACCCAACCTTTTATAGTTGGTGGAGCCTAATAGTGGGGGACACCAAACTGTACTTTTACTACTGTAATGATAGTGTACTGCCAGATAGTGTTATTTTTATCAACATCCTAAGGGTCAAATCGCCATGACTTCATTCCCACCTTACCCAATAAAGACACAGACACATATTTGGAGGTATAAGACCGTGAAGCAAGGTCGCGTTTATTAAAACCTAACCAGGCAAACTCTAAACTTATTAACTTGGGAAACTTAAGGCTTATCTATGGGTGGCGGCATCTGAGGCTAAACTATATTCTAAGCCTATCCATAATTTAGTATATATATATATATATACAACCAGCGTAGTGAGGTCACCGGCCCGGATTGGTTGTTGCAATGCTCCTGCTGAGCATTGCCCTTCAGAGGCTGGCATCATCCACAAGGGGTTTCTAGGTCAGCAGGCCCGCGGGGAGAGGCGTTACAAGCTGCGACTTGCAACATCATGCCCCTCCCATTAGCTCGACCACACCCTCGCGGAAACCATAAAAATTATTTGGCCGGGACCCCGCCACAAGAGATACCACACCTGCCTCCCATAATGGAGCTCTTGCCGCCACACCTAGGGATAGCTAACTGACATGCCGCCTCAACGCGCCAGCTATTTTAGCCAAAAATAGCTCTAACCCTTCTTCAGTTAAATGAACCCCGTCCGGCCTGTACAGCCGCTTGCAGTCCCCCAAGATGTTATCATGCCTGATCACAAAACCACCTTCCTCCACGATCAACCTCCCCACATCTCTGTTCAACTTCTTCCGAATACGGTAGGCTGAACGGTGCACTCTCACATGCCGCCACTGCAAGCGCGCAATCACATTCGACCAAGCCACTCGTACCCCCGGGAAACGCACTTTCAACCAACGTACATCTGATTGAATGATGTTCACCAACTCCAGCACAGGCAAACTCCCCACATCATTTCCACCCAGATGCAGCACTATCAATGAAGGCCGTCCCCAACGAAGGAAGGCCTCCTCCAGGCGACCTGGCAAATCACTCCACAACATTCCCCTTTTTCCCAGCCATCTAATGGAAACCGCATCTGGACGAAATCCCAGCTGCTGGCCGCCCGGGTGCTTCAAAGCGTGAATGGCCGCCCAGTGAACGTACGAGTGGCCGACTATCCACGCTCTACACGGAGGGGCTCTTACACCTAAAATCAACAAAAATTTCCATTACTAAGTCCCCGCCCATTTTTTACCCACCCCTCCCCTTTTTCAACTATCTACACTTTACTCTGAAGGGGTCTAATGTATGTCCTATACCGTTTGGAACTCCACCTTCCCAATTTCTTAATTTCACGCTCCGACGCCCCAGCCGCAGCTGCGCTGGTGGCTGCTCCAATGCGAAAGGAGTGGGGAGTGATGAGCCCAGGGTCTAAGCCGACCCTCTTAGCTGCTTCCTCCAACACCCTCCGAAACTGGAATCTGGACAGGTTAGACCCATCCGCATGAATAAAAAACTGCCTTGAACTCCCTGGCCTGTTCGCCGAAAAATCAGAAGCGAGCCGGACGGGGCAACACCCCACGAAGTCCTGCTGCTGTATGGATAACCATACACCTTTCCTGTCTTGATCCGTCTTAGATCTAGGGATAAATAACAATAGCGCTTGCAAGTCAAACCTGACATGCTGCGCTTGGATACCACAACCTACCGCCGACCTGGTTGGACTAACTATCTCGCCTACTCTCAGGGCCCCAAAGAAAGCAACCGCAAACGCCGCCCTAAACAAAGCAACCTCATACTCATCTGCGCACACTTCCGGCAGCGCTGCCAATAAGGCCCCCAGCCGCTGAATTGTAATGGGCTCTCGCCGATCTGCCGACTTAGCCTCTATCCTGCCCCAACCTTTCATTACCTGCCTAACCAGAAACGCATTCGTCCCATCCTGGATACCCTTCCATTTAGCGAAAAAGGATAAGGCAGCTAGCCTTCCTTGCATGGATCCTTTTCTACAGCCACTTTCCTTCAAACACACCATCCACTCAAGCAACAAAGCTGGCGATCCGGATTCCACCGGAACGCCCTTACCCTTGAGGAAAACTTCCCATTCGGCCCAATACTTGCCGTAGGCCTTCCAGGTAGCAGGTGCCAGCGACGCCTGAACCATTGAAGTCAACACGCCCCCCCTTCCGCCACCTTCCAAAGAAAGGAAGGACAAGGAGTACCAACCTCTGCTGCCCTTGGTGCCAGCTTTCTGAATGCCTCCCATTGGCCTCGCGACAACGCGTCCGCCAATACATTATCGACCCCAGGCACATGCCGCGCCGTAAAGTCAATGTTGTGCTGCAAGCACCGCAGCACCACCCACCGAAGATAACGCACCACAATAGGGGAAGAGGCTGAAAGATTGTTGATAGCAAACACGACGCTCAGATTATCGCACCAGAATATTACATTCTGGTTTGCTAATTGTCGCCCCCATAACTCAATGGCTACGACAATAGGGAACAATTCCAGGAGAGTAAGGTTCCTAGTCCATCCCCTCTCCGTCCAGGCCACAGGCCACTCCCCGGCACTCCAGGCGCCGTTGAAGTAAGCCCCATAACCCTTTGCCCCCGCCGCATCCGTGAACAGATGCAAAGCTTGGCTAGATGTCCTCACTTGCCTCCATAACAGGACCCCATTGAAATCCTTCAGGAACAACTCCCAGATTCTCAAGTCCTCCTTCATATCCGGAGACACCGCACATGACTTGCGGCTCCCGCTATCCCCTTTTAGAGGGCCTTCCAACCTCCTGTTGAATACTCTGCCCATCGGGATAACTTTGCATGCGAAATTGAGCAAACCCAGTAAAGACTGCAACTCCTTTATCGCTAGCCGGTCCGCCGCCGCGGCCGAAGAAACCGCGGCCAGCATTCGCACCACCTTATCGTTTGGCAACCTGCACTGCCTTTCTAAAGTGTCGATCTCGATACCCAGAAACGTCAGGCAAGTGCATGGCCCCTGGGTCTTGTCCTCTGCCAATGGGACCCCAAAATGCGCAAATAGTGTTCTCATCACCGACATGAGCCGCTCGCACTCGAGCGACCCAGCTCTACCTATCAGCAGAAAATCGTCCAAGTAATGGGCTATCAGCCCACCCCGCGCTTCTGAAAACACCGCCCAGTGCAAGAATGTGCTGAAAATCTCGAAAAAGGCGCATGAGACCGAGCAACCCATTGGGAGACAACGATCCACATAGTAAGCACCCTCGAACCAGCACCCCATCAACCGAAAGGATGCCGGGTGAATAGGCAACAAGCGGAAGGCCGACTCAATGTCAAGCTTTGCCAAGAGTGCCCCAACACCAGCCTGTTGCACCAAAACCATTGCTTGGTCAAACGACTGATAAAAAACTGAGCTAACCTCTGGGTTGATTGCGTCATTGACCGAATTACCTTTCGGGTATGACAAATGCTGAATCAACCGGAATTTCCCCGCTTCCTTCTTCGGCACAACCCCCAGTGGGGAAACCACCAAACCCTCCATGGGTGGCTCCCGAAAGGGGCCCACCATGCGACCTAAACTCAGTTCTTTGCCCAGTTTATCCCTCACTACGTCAGGGTAGTCATACGCTGACTTGAGGTTCCGCTTCTGACACGCCCCAACTACTGGACCTACCACTGGAATGAGGAAACCCTCCCGCAGTCCGGCCAGGAGGAGATCCCCTGCCCTCCTGTCCGGGTACGCCCTGAGCCATGGCTCAAGGGCGGCCACCCTCAACGGCATTGGTGCCCTTCGCCCCAGCAGCCCCTCTGCCGGCTCCGCGGCCCCCCGTCTCTTTCCGTCTAGCACATTCGGTCCCTGGATGACCAGCTCCGCAGTATATGCAGGAGTGTCGAAAGGAGCAGTTCGCTCCCCGGTCACATCCCATCGTTAAACTTCCAACACTCACGCCCTTTCCTTTTGACTCCCCCCATCTGCCTACTCCCCCCGGCCCTTGCGCCTGAAGGGGGGGAGGGAGAGCGCTCCGCACCCAGACGCTGCCATAAATGCACATCCATGGTGCCAAAGGTCAGCAAAGGGTTCCCTACCATCTTACGCCTATAATCCGCATCATAAGACCGCCACACCCCGTCCTTATACGTCTTATGGACGAACTCGATAGTTTCCATGTATTTTAACACGTCAACCCGCAGCTCAGGCTTCGCCTCCACTAGGCAAGAAGCCAAAACTCTAAAACACGTGCGCCACTCATCCATTGTCTCCGGTCTCTTGACCTTTTTTGGACCTGAGCCGTCCTCGCTCCTCTCCTTGGCCTTATGGGCCTCCAGCGACAAATCAAAAATGTGCACATATTTGCCATCTCTAATTTTTTTGATCGTCTTAGCTTTAAGGTGAGAATGCAATGAGTGCACGCTGCAGGGGTAGGCATCTCCCTGCAGCGCCACTTTCCTGTCTGCCACCGCCAAGCTCACAGCCCCTGGCCCTACCTGCTGGACAACACCCCCTGAGCCCCCCATCTACGCTCCCCCACCCGGAGCTAGCCTCGACTCCTGTCTCTGTTGCCCAGCTACCAACCTGCGAAGATATTTCAATACCCGTTTTTGATGTTTAGACACTGGCCCTAAGGAGTCGTCACTCTCAGAGCCAGTGTCACTAGATGACCCACCCGCACCCTCCCCCAGCACCCCACACAATGCAATCTCACCTGCTCCTGCCGCAGCCGAGGGAAGAGCCTCCTGGCCTGGACCGGTCCTCTGAGACACTTCTCGCCTAGCATCCTGGCAAACTGCCACCACAGCATCCCCGCTAACCTGCGGAAACAAAACAGAATCGGGAGCACCAGGGATCAAGGAACGGGCACCACCCCCACCCACTACAGAACTACTTTGCAGGCCACCCACCTGGGCCCCGGCTCCCAACTGCCCTGTTCCACCAGCCCCTGGGTTTCCAACCACAGGCCCGTGTCCACCCGCCCTCCCTCTGCCCACAACTCCCACATGACCAGGATCCACCCCCCCAGCGCTGACCTGAACTGTATGCTGCTGCCCCCTCGTCCCAGAAGAACCAGCGTGCGCGCCTTGGGCCAATATCGAGGCCAGCCTGAAAATTTCCCCCATCACATCCTGTTGTCCTCTCCCCAGAGGCTCATGCCCAACTTGCGACCCACCAACCACCTGGTTACTGCCCACAACAGGGCCAAACTCCGGCCCACCACTTCCACTCACACTCGGCATTGCCATATCTGCCAGGCCCTCCCCGCCCCGGTGCCCCGCACCAACAGGTCCCCTAGTGCCAAAAACCCCAAGGCCCATGGACGTCCCAGCCCGCGGCTCGGGCCCGCTAATGCCAGCACCCATATGCCTAACATGCGCCCCCACAAGTGTCTCCAACTGCCAAGTGCCTAACCCCATATGCCCCCTCACCGCCGCGGCCTGTCCGGTGCTGCCCCTCCCGGATCCCCGGGCTCCCAACTCACCTTCCGCACCTCCATCCGTCGACCTAACTCCGCCGCGCCCGAAACCGGAAATGCCGTCGCACGCGCGGCGCCCGGAAGTGACGTCACTAGCGCGACTACCGGAAGTGACGTCACTCGCGCCTACCACCGACCGAAGGCCTCCACCGAGAGAAGAAGCCCTGCCCGCCGCTCCAGCCTGGACCATGCCGCCGACCGCCGGAACCCCCGCCGGACCACCGTGGACGATGCCGGACTGCTCCATACCCGCCGCGGTGCCCGGACCCGCTCCCGACGAAAGGGCCTGGATTAAGGCCACGACCGCCGCCCGTGCCGCCTCTGGGACAGGTAAGTTAGGTAAGTACCCGTCCCAAAGAGGGGCCGCAGACCCACCGGGGCCACCACTGACAGAGGGGGCACCCTGCAGGCCGTAATCTCCGCGACCGGAAGCCACCGGGGAAGGGGAGGAACCCACTGGGCCACCAGGCGCGACCATGCGGTGTAGGCCCGAAGGCCCGCCGCCTAAAGTTAGGCCCTCCTGCTCGCCCTGCAACACGCAGCGTAGGCCCAAAGGCCCCCCGCTTGAAGTCGGGCCGTCACGCACGCCCTGCACAACTAGGCCCTCGCGCTCCCGGGCGACTAGCGTCCCCGAGGGCCCAGAAACTGGCCCGCTCACTGACCCACGGCCCTGCGCCACGCGCCCCTGATCCGGGCCTACCCGCCCCACACCAGGCCCCCCGCATGACTCAAGCTGCCGGGCCCTAAACACCTCCGGGAGGCCGATCGAGCCAACCGGAGACCTTTCCACCCCCCCGCCACCCCCTGAACCCAACCCCAAATCCTCCAAATCCTCCCCCTGGGACCCCGGGAAAAGGAAAGGGGAGGAAGACACACCCGAGGGCTCCCCAGAATCCCGGGAAGGGGTGAGGCCCACCCCCTGAGAAGGGCTAGGGCCTACTACCTCACTAACCAAACTGCCACCTCTCCCCCTCACAGATACTCGCTGTGTCACTGGCGAAGACTCCCTCATCCGCTTTGGAGGAACCGACTGACGCCTAGGCCGCACCATTTTGCCAGCAAAAACAGAAAAAACCTTTCTCCAGCAGTTGCAGACAAGAAAGAGGAAGTGTTCCAGCATCCATGCACTTTTATAACAGGTAAGAGTCCCCACCCCACATATTGCAACAATTGTTGCAAACTCACACACTGCACAGCTTTACATTTCAGTCAGGCAGCATAACCCTTAAGACGTTACATGCACAAATATGCCCTCCACTACCATTTTAACAGCTAATGGCTGGCTAATGAAAACTCTACCAATGGAAACTCAGCATGAGTATTAACAATATTTTACTTTATTCATTCTTACTATAATTACCAAAAATATTACGAAATTTAAAATATCTTTTAAAACTGAAATGTATTTTATGTGTGATTAGATTAAAAAAACTGAATTGTTTTACTTTTCTAGTATAAGTATAATCTATTTTGAATTTCTAAATGATCTAATATTAGAAAATATGGTAATTTTGTATTTAGATACTAGATACATTTTTCTTAAATCTAGATTTTGTAATGTTAGATATTTCAATGTAATTGTAATGTTTTTAATATGTAAAACAGGAAGTAGGTGTTAAATATGACTAAATCATATGACTAAAGATTCTAAATCATTTGTGATCGCCCAAGATGTAGATTTTTAATCTCATAATTTAGGGGCAGATTAACAAAAGGTCTCTGGGCTGGCGAGATTCTTTAAGAATGCTCGCCAGTACTTCTATTTCCCTGGTGGAATTATATAAAGTCACTTTTTACCCTGAAAACAGGGTGTCCTGCTAAGAGGCGTATACTGTATTTTTGTATTGGAAGGAGATTCATATATTACAAAACCATTAACACAAAAATACACAAGAAAAATGTATTGTTGAGATGCATCAAAAATCGTACCAAAATTGTTCACCAAAAATGTTATTGTATAAAAAATTTGTATGTAAATTACTCAGGAATAAATCGTATTTAATATTCACAGTGTAAATCGTAATTTAAGTACACTGGATGTGGTAAAAACAGATAAAGATTTGTAAAAATTACAAGGCGTGATTGTTTCTTTCATAAAATGGGATGAACATTGGCGTTCCATGGGTGAGTATGAAATTTCCTCTCAAATCAATCCCAGCATAATTATCTAAACATATTCGACCTACAGTTCTCACTGTTTTTTCTCGCAAATGAAAATGTGGTGAGGTTGTGACAAAATATTCAAAATAATAAATAGAAATATGAAATAGTAGGACAGTTCTGAATAGAGTAAACCTCAAACGAATGTGGGTAGGTGGACCAAAAGATTCTAAGATTCCATCAATTTCTATGTTCTTGATAAACGTGCACTTGTGTGGCTGAGAAGGAATATTTGACTTGCCTTGGCAGTGTATACCTAATTTGATATATTTGTTTTCCCGCTATTAATAAAAAAAAAAATAATATTGCAAGTGTCATATCTAACAGTCAATCTTTTCCAACAACAACAATATACACACAAGATCTTTGTTAGCATTTGTCTAACATTTGTTTTAATATTGAGATCTTTTATCGTGTGTTGCATTTTGTGCTAGAAATTATTAGCTCATCCAGCTACGTTTGGTATTGTGTTATATCTCTTAGGAAAGCACTACATATTAGTAAATGTTAAAATGCGTTGATCCTTGTTGTCCATATAGATTTTACCTAACCTCTTTATTAGAAGGCTTGTTTGTAAACTCCTCCGCTCTCAAAAGTTTAGTTATGTGACAACAAAGTGTACGTTTTCAATTGAAGTGCCTTTGTATAATTCAGTGCATGAAGTATTTCCTCTTGTTATGTGCTTCACAAAAGAGTTGTCTGTTCAGATTACATTTGTAACATTTACCAAAGAGTAACTAATAAAGATGTATTTGCTTTAAAAAAAGAAAAAAGAAATATGAAATAGAAGTACTGGCGACCATTTCTAAATGATCTCACCAGTCCAGAGACCTTTAAATCATCTGGCCCTAAGGGTCTGATGATCAAAAATTCGCCGGCACAGAGAGGAATCATACATAATTAGTGTGGGCTTTTTTGAGCATTATATTGTAATGTTTGCATCTGTTCTTCATAGCTGGAACACAGTCTAGTGAGATAAACAGTTCTTAAAGGGACACTGTACCCAAATTTTTTCTTTTGTGATTCAGATAGAGCATGACATTTTAAGCAACTTTCTAATTTACTCCTATTATCAAATTTTCTTCATTCTCTTGGTATCTTTATTTGAAATGCAAGAAAGTAAGTTTAGATGCCGGCCCATTTTTGGTGATCAACCTGGGTTGTTCTTGCTGATTGGTGGATAAACTCATCCACCAATAAAAAAGTGCTGTCCAGAGTTCTGAATTAAAAAAAACCCTTAGATGTCTTCTTTTTAAAATAAAGATAGCAAGAGAACGAAGAAAATGTGATAATAGGAATAAATTAGAAAGTGGCTTAAAATTGCATGCTCTATCTGAATCATGAAAGAAAAAATTTGGGTTCAGTGTCCCTTTAAGATAAAATTTGCCTTTCTAAATTTCTTTGGGAGGATGCAATACTGACAAGACTTTCTTAAATAAGAGAGTTTAAGATTATCAGTCCCTAAGGGCCTGATGATATAAAACTCTGCACTCAAATGAGAGGATCTAAAATGATCCTCCAGTACTGCAAGATTCTAAAAAGGCAGATTTTGCTATACTTCTCCAAGGGACCTTCCCTGCATTTCTGTATGTGTAAGAGAGCCCAGCTCAGTGCAATATAGCACTGCATGGCATAAGAGATCTGCTGCATTTACACTTTGTGCTTTGAATTCTGTTACTTTAGACTTTAGATTATATCATCTAAGTTGTATTACATTTAAACTTTGCCGTTTTATTTGTATTTTAATGCATTTAGACTTTGTACACAGCAGTGTATTTAGGATTGTGATTTTACAAATTCTGATTATGCTTTGACAGTTTCTGTGCAACTTTAACAAGTTAGAGTCATTCTTTGTATACTTATGTGTATGTCTTACAAATTACATTGCACTTTTTGTATTTGTTATATTTAAAATAAAACTGACAGATTCAGTTTCCTATTACTTTCTTTGGGCCCAATTATTAAAGATTATTTAGTTTGGAGAGAAACTTTGGGGTCTATGGGGAACTGTGTGTTCTCTATAAATATATATGCATACATATAAAAACATAAATATATATGCATATACATATACATATATATTTAACATTTGCTGCCCATTGCTGTGCGACTTCGCTACGCAATTTACCCCCTTCTCTGTGCTAGGTTCTCAGCCATGTCTCATGGCTATTGTGAGGGCAATGCTTCCCTGCAATGCAAGCGTGCCTAACTATTAATACCAACGCACATTTCCGTGCACTGGTATTACTGAGTGGAGCGCCAATATCGCTCTTGCAAAAGAGATCTTTTTCCCTCCACTCGTAATCTGGCCCGAAACACTTTACTATCTGTAGTAATGAAAGAAATTTCAGAATACAGGTCCAGAACTAAGTATCTAAATGCCTAATTACAGGAGCCCTATTATCTAAATGCCGCCACTTTTACCCTAAAAAGATCTGTCAGCGCTACGAAATCCTTGAGAATCTTCACTAAAGGCAAATTTTACCTTGATAGCTGTTTATCTACCTACATTTCTGTTTGCATGGGAAACCTTTCAAAATTGTATTTAATATAAGATGAAAATATCTTAATGCAGAAGTATTAGTTACTTAGTAACAATAAGGGGGCCAAAAACAATATGTATCTATATAAAAATGTATCGTATAAAACCTCAGAGGGTTGGGACATAAATAAAGTCTTTTAGACAATAGCAGTCCTTTGAAGTCTTTAAGTCCCCAGGGCAGCTCTCTTCCATGGTTCTGGCAATCCCGTAAAACTGAAAAATACAAATGACAAGAGGTGCCTCATAGGATAGTAAAGTCTACCATGGGTCAGACAAACAAGAAAGCAACAAATGCACTCACGTGAAATTGAGCACCACCCATAGTGCTTGTAGGGCATGCTGGAAGATTAGAGTTTTTCAGCTAAACTCAGCCTAGTAATGCTGCAACAAATCGGTCACAGGAACATCTATTGTTAGCGTGTGAGGTCACCAAGTCTCGCTGAATCCGTATATCACAATGAGGCTAGTGGAGGAAAGCTCACAATAGACTGAGCAATTAATCAATATCTTTACCAAAAACAGCCATATAGTACAGCAAGTGGGGTAGTTTAAAAAGTTAAAATTTATTAAACAACATCAGCGACATTTCTCTGCACAACAGCACTGTTTCATCAGACTGTATTCACATAGTTGGATACAATGATTTAAATACTCCCCCTTAAAGGAACAGTCTAGTCAAAATTAAAATTGTATTATTCAAATAAGGCATGCAGTTTTAATCAATTTTCCACTTTACTTATAAAATCAAATGTGCTTTGTTCTCTTGGTATTCTTTATTGAAAGCTAAAACCTAGTCATATGCCGATTTCTAAGACCTTGAAGTCCGCCTCTTATCTGAATGCATTTTGGCAGTTTTTCACAGTTAGACAGCGCTAGTTCATGTGTACCCTATAGAGTCTATAGTATAGATAGCATTGTGCTCACTACAGTGCTTATTCATGGGTCAGCACTGATTGGCTAAAATGCAAGTCTGTCAAAAGAACTAAATTAAGAGGGCAGTCTGCAGAGGCTTAGATACAAGGTAATCACAGAGGTAAAAAGTATATTAATATAACGGTGTTGGATATGCAAAACTGGGGAATGGTTAATAAAGGGTATATATATATATTTTAAACAATAAACATTAATTAGTAGACTGTCCCTTTAACTTTTGCATAAAAAAACTTGCATTCAAATGCTAAAACTCATATTTAACATACAAGCAGATAAGATAAAAATATTAGAATCCAGAACTGAAGATCTAGAAGATAGATCCCGTCGAAATAATATCAAAATAGTGGGGCTCCTTGAGAATAGTGAATTTGCATATTTACTTAAGTTTACCTCTGAAACACTATTACAAATACTGAATATTTAGCCCCTAACTGCTAAAATACATGTAGAGAGAGCACATAGAACTGGAATGATTAAGACTTTCCCTGATGGGAACACTAGGCCACGAATAGTAATGATAAGATAGTTAAATTTTCAGGACAAATTAAATATTTTAAGACAATACAGGAAAGTAAACAATTTAATGATTAATAATAGCCGAATCCACTTATTCCAAGATTTCTCTACTGAGACCTCAGTCAAGCGGAGGGAGATGGTGCCTTTCTGCGCCGCCCTTATTAAAGCTGGATTCAAGGCAGGTTTAAGATATCCTGCTTAAATTATTGTGGATGACAAGGAGGGGATGGTGGTTCTTAAGACTAGTAATGACGCTAAAAGTTTTTTGGTAAAAAACAAGGTCAATATTTCTGAGTAAATTAGTAAAAGGTCAATAGGGAAAGTGTGGGCACTATCCTCTAAGATACTAGTATGCAAATAATAATTGATGTCTTGTGCAGTTCTCTTTTTTTATTAACAAGAAAAGGTTTGGTTGTCAATGAATTTTATTTTTTGATTAGTTTGATTACACAAAAAAGATCTTGTTTTTTTAGACATTGCTCTGTGCTTTATTTCTCTTCTTTTTTTTCTTTTCTTCTTTCTCTCTCTCCCGCTCTCCTTTCCCCAATCCAGCATCTCCCCCCTCGCCTCTTTTGGATATTGGGAGTAATAGATAAAATGCAATAGAATGGCAATAACATTAACTATAGTATAATGTAATGTGGGGGGGAATAACCTCAACAATTAAACAAAATAATATTTTGAGATTTAAAAAAAAAAGAATCCTGATATATTTTTTTTACAGGAAGTACATTTAAAGGATGCTGAAATAGCTAAATTAAAGTCTAATTGGCTTACAGAGGTCATAGCTACTCCTTCTAAAAAGCGTAAATTCGGAGTTGCAATTCTTTTAATAAAAAAAATAAATATATTATAAGGAAACAAGAATTAGACTCATTATGTAGATATATGATAGTTCAAGTGGATATTAATAATACGGTGTGGACATTTTGCAATGTGTATAGGCCAAATGCACTTGATATATAATTCTGGAATAAGTAAAAAAAAAATGAGTTACATATATAGGTCAAAATTTAGTATTAGCGGGTGACTTCAATATGACATATCCAGAGATGGATAGGTTTAGGCTAAAGCAAGCCTCTGTGCATTTTAGAGAGGCTAAATTTTTTAGGGATTTTTGTAAAATATTGAGATTAAAGGGCATTAGGCGCATACACCACCCTGATTTACGTAATTTCTCTTGTGAATCTAAAACACATAAAAATTCTCTAGAATAGACCTTTTTTAATAGAAGAAAAAATGTTGACATTGGATTCTACTACAGATTCTTCAGATGTCCTATTATCAGATCATGCTATAATTAGTCTTAAGTTCAACTCTCTGCAACAGGAGAATAATAAAAGTAAATTCATTTTATTTTCCCAGATATATGGTTAATAATGCCCGATTTGCAAACTGGCTAGTAGAAAAATGGCTTTAATATAAAATAACGCAAATTATCTATAAAAATATTCTGGGAAGCCGGAATGGCTGTTCTCAGAGGGGAAATCAAATCATATATGATTAAGATTAAGAAAAAAGTAAAATTAAGGAAATCCAACTTGCAAATCAGGTTAAAAATAAATATAACATTTATCTGAGCTCCCCTAATTCATCAAATTCGGATAAGTATATACAAGCCAAGAGTGAAAGAGAGATGTTTTTGAAAGAAAAATGGTCTTTAGAAGATCTAAAAAATAGGGTGTTGTATCAAGGTCACCAGGGGATCCCAGCTAAACAT
This sequence comes from Bombina bombina, assembly GCF_027579735.1. Lineage (NCBI taxonomy): Eukaryota > Metazoa > Chordata > Amphibia > Anura > Bombinatoridae > Bombina > Bombina bombina. Next base: position 1,052,390,189 of record NC_069499.1, on the reverse strand, counting down.
TTGGCTAGACTTATTAAAGGCACAGTCTAGTCCAAAATAAACTTTCATGATTCAGATAGGGCATGTAATTTTAAACAATTTTCCAATTACTTTTATCACCAATTTTGCTTTGTTCTCTTGGTATTCTTAGTTGAAAGCTTAACCTAGAAGGTTCATATGCTAATTTCTTAGACCTTGAAGGCCACCTCTTTTCAGAATGCATTTTAACAGTTTTTCACCACTATAGGGTGTTAGTTCATGTGTTTCATATAGATAACACTGTGCTCATGCACGTGAAGTTATCTGGGAGCAGGTACTGCCAGTCTAAAAAGTCTAAAAATCTGTCAAAAGAACTGAACTAAAGGGGCAGTTTGCAGAGGCTTAGATACAAGATAATCACAGAGGTTAAAAGTATATTAATATAACTGTTTTGGTTATGCAAAACTGGGGAATGGGTAATAAAGGGATTATCTATCTTTTAAAACAATAAAAATTCTGGTGTAGACTGTCCCTTTAAGGTTAGGAAATTAATAAATTGATATCAGCAATTAAAAAAGATAATACAAATTTTACAGCCTCTTCTGAAATTAGAAAGGTATTTTTTTATTATTAGTGGGAAATATATTCACCAGAAAATGTTAATAAATATGAAAAGGAAGGTTTTTGGCAGAAAATTACTTTACCACAAATTCATAGAGAGGATCTACATTCAAACAATTTACCAATTACCATTGAAGAGGTTGATAAGGCCATTAGATGCTGAGAAAGCCTTTGATGCAATTATATGGGATCACATGTTTACGGCTCTAAAAAAATTGGATTTTCTGGTAGTATGGTCAAAATTATTCAGTTAATATATAATGAACCTAGATCGCAGCTATTAATTAATGGAAAATTGTCTCAGTATATTAAATTACATAAGGGCACTCGTCAGGGATGCCCTGTATCGCCTCTATTATTCAATATATGCTTTAGAGCCCCTGGCAGTATGGCTAAGGCAAGAAATTAAGGGAATTAGATTAGGGAATCAAAATTTGGTATTATCTCTGTATGCAGATGACCTTATTATATACTTAAGTAATACGTCCATCTATTTTCCTCGGGCTTTGCAGTTGATAAATTCAAATAGCTCTTTTTCGGTCTATAGAATAAATATGTCAAAATCTGAAATTTTATGGATACATAAAATTTCAGATAGTTATTCTTTACATCACTTTAAAGAAGTTTAACATATTCAATATCTAGGGGTTATCTTAAGTAGAATCCCGATACAATGGTATTGTCTCACTTACACAGAATTCTTTAAAAATATTTTAAATGAGCTGAATAAATGGTCTTTGTATCTGTTATCTTTTTCAGCAAAAATTATGATTTTAAAGACGATTATCTTCCCTCGCTTATTTCTTTTACAAAATCTGCCTTTATTTATTACAAAGAGAGAAATTCTTAGATTCAATGCCGCCTGCTCCTAATTTTTTTATGGAATAAGAAGGAACCTCGAGTTTCTATGGACAGGCTAATTCATCTTAAAAAGTTTGGTGGATTTTCTTTGCCTAGTATTAAATATTATAATTGGATTTTTATGATTACATTTGTGATTGATTGGTTTACGGAAATAAAAATGTAAAATTATTTGGATATTGAATCAGACATAGTAGCTCCATTTAACTTAAAAGCCTTACTACATTGCCCACCTGCTAGACTGCCTAGTCCAGTCCATAGCTTAATAACTTTTGTAAATATTATAATAGCCTGGCAGAAAGACTCTGACATTATGGGTCATGATTATAAGGTATCTCAATATCTTACTATAGTAGGAAATCAAGATTTTTCTCCAGATCTATATAATAGCGTATTCAGAGAATGGCAATTAAAGGGAATTGTATACTTAGCCCAAATTAAACAGGATGATACAGAGATAATCCAATATTATGGAAACTTATTTTTGAAATTTACATTACCATCAAGGAACTTTTATCTTTATTTATCTTTAAGTTAGAAATTATTATATGCAGATACAATGAATGCAAAGCGTTGCCTGGGGTTCACAGGATATGCTTAAAGGGATTAAATTATTTACGCTAGGTAAACGCTCAATCTCTTTTTGGTATAAATCCATACTTAGTGGGATTGGGCAAACAAATACTACAAAACTGAAAGACTCATGGATGAAATGTTTCCCAATGATTACAGAAAATGTCATTATGAAGAGTATTAGACTTGTGGAGAAGGCCACGAAGTCAGTAATTTGGAAAGAATCTCAATTTAAATTAGTTAACAATTATTATTTGACTCAGTTTAGAATTTCTAAGTGGTCAAAAAATTACAACAAATTGTATGTTATAAATGTAAAATGGAAAGGGCAGGTATTCTGCATTGTATGGGGTCTTGTCCCAAAATTGTTCAACTCTGGTATAAAGTCAATTACTGGTTGAATAAATTCCTTGATAATAAGATTTCAATTTCAGACTTCTATAGTTTTTTTCTATATTTGGATCAATTATACCCTAATTCGGGAGAACAAACCCTAATTAACAGTTATTTTGGCTACAAGAAATTCAATATTAAGACGGTGAGAAAATGCAACATCTCCTAGTTTGGTAGAAACAATTAATAAAATTCACCTTTAAATGACAATAGAGTTGCATGATATACATTTCCTATCAGGGTTTCAGATGAGAGCCTATTTCTCCAAATGGAAGAGGATTATTTTATCATGGCCCATAACACTGCAGTTACAATTTATTGCTCCTATAAGGAGATCAGAAATCTTTCTTATTCTAGTGATACCCTCCCTATGAATTGGATGCCTGATGTCAGGATGAGTAATCAAGTAGCTTAAATGCAATAATGAGTGAATTAAATGTGAGAGGAGGCGATGAGGATGGGGAAGTAGGGAGAGAGAGAGAATATGTAGAACAGGTTTATATGTTCTATATATTTATTTATTTTTTGTGATTTGTTTTTTGAGATTACCTCTATTGATATAATCCTATGGTATATAAAATCACCTCTATTGATATAATCCTATGGTATATAAAATCACCTCTATTGATATAATCCTATGGTATATAAAATCACCTCTATTGATATAATCCTATGGTATATAAGATCACCTCTATTGATATAATCCTATGGTATATAAAATCACCTCTATTGATACACTGTGTGCAGAATTATTAGGCAAATGAGTATTTTGACCACATCATCCTCTTTATGCATGTTGTCTTACTCCAAGCTGTATAGGCTCGAAAGCCTACTACCAATTAAGCATATTAGGTGATGTGCATCTCTGTAATGAGAAGGGGTGTGGTCTAATGACATCAACACCCTATATCAGGTGGGCATAATTATTAGGCAACTTCCTTTCCTTTGGCAAAATGGGTCAAAAGAAGGACTTGACAGGCTCAGAAAAGTCAAAAATAGTGAGATATCTTGCAGAGGGATGCAGCACTCTTAAAATTGCAAAGCTTCTGAAGCGTGATCATCGAACAATCAAGCGTTTCATTCAAAATACAGGGAGTGCAGAATTATTAGGCAAATGAGTATTTTGACCACATCATCCTCTTTATGCATGTTGTCTTACTCCAAGCTGTATAGGCTCGAAAGCCTACTACCAATTAAGCATATTAGGTGATGTGCATCTCTGTAATGAGAAGGGGTGTGGTCTAATGACATCAACACCCTATATCAGGTGTGCATAATTATTAGGCAACTTCCTTTCCTTTGGCAAAATGGGTCAAAAGAAAGACTTGACAGGCTCAGAAAAGTCAAAAATAGTGAGATATCTTGCAGAGGGATGCATCACTCTTAAAATTGCAAAGCTTCTGAAGCGTGATCATTGAACAATCAAGCGTTTCATTCAAAATAGTCAACAGGGTCGCAAGAAGCGTGTGGAAAAACCAAGGCGCAAAATAACTGCCCATGAACTGAGAAAAGTCAAGCGTGCAGCTGCCAAGATGCCACTTGCCACCAGTTTGGCCATATTTCAGAGCTGCAACATCACTGGAGTGCCCAAAAGCACAAGGTGTGCAATACTCAGAGACATGGCCAAGGTAAGAAAGGCTGAAAGACGACCACCACTGAACAAGACACACAAGCTGAAACGTCAAGACTGGGCCAAGAAATATCTCAAGACTGATTTTTCTAAGGTTTTATGGACTGATGAAATGAGAGTGAGTCTTGATGGGCCAGATGGATGGGCCCGTGGCTGGATTGGTAAAGGGCAGAGAGCTCCAGTCCGACTCAGACGCCAGCAAGGTGGAGGTGGAGTACTGGTTTGGGCTGGTATCATCAAAGATGAGCTTGTAGGGCCTTTTCGGGTTGAGGATGGAGTCAAGCTCAACTCCCAGTCCTACTGCCAGTTTCTGGAAGACACCTTCTTCAAGCAGTGGTACAGGAAGAAGTCTGCATCCTTCAAGAAAAACATGATTTTCATGCAGGACAATGCTCCATCACACGCGTCCAAGTACTCCACAGCGTGGCTGGCAAGAAAGGGTATAAAAGAAGAAAATCTAATGACATGGCCTCCTTGTTCACCTGATCTGAACCCCATTGAGAACCTGTGGTCCATCATCAAATATGAGATTTACAAGGAGGGAAAACAGTACACCTCTCTGAACAGTGTCTGGGAGGCTGTGGTTGCTGCTGCACGCAATGTTGATGGTGAACAGATCAAAACACTGATCGAATCCATGGATGGCAGGCTTTTGAGTGTCCTTGCAAAGAAAGGTGGCTATATTGGTCACTGATTTGTTTTTGTTTTGTTTTTGAATGTCAGAAATGTATATTTGTGAATGTTGAGATGTTATATTGGTTTCACTGGTAAAAATAAATAATTGAAATGGGTATATATTTGTTTTTTGTTAAGTTGCCTAATAATTATGCACAGTAATAGTCACCTGCACACACAGATATCGCCCTAAAATAGCTATAACTAAAAACAAACTAAAAACTACTTCCAAAACTATTCAGCTTTGATATTAATGAGTTTTTTGGGTTCATTGAGAACATGGTTGTTGTTCAATAATAAAATTAATCCTCAAAAATACAACTTGCCTAATAATTCTGCACTCCCTGTATAATCCTATGGTATATAAGATTACCTTTATTGATATAATCCTATGGTATATAAGATCACCTCTATTGATTTAATCCTATGGTATATAAAATCACCTCTATTGATATAATCCTATGGTATATAAAATCACCTCTATTGATATAATCCTATGGTATATAAGATCACCTCTATTTATATAATCCTATGGTATATAAGATTACCTCTATTGATATAATCCTATGGTATATAAAATCACCTCTATTGATATAATCATATGGTATATAAAATCACCTCTATTGATATAATCATATGGTATATAAAATCACCTCCTTTGATAAAACCCATGGTATATAAAATCACCTCTATTGATATAATCCTATGGTATTTAAGATCACCTCTATTGATATAATCCTATGGTATATAACATCACCTCTATTGATATAATCCTATGGTATATAAAATCACCTTTATTGATATAATCCTATGGTATATAAAATCACCTCTATTGATATAATCCTATGGTATATAAAATCACCTCTATTGATTTAATCCTATGGTATATAAAATCACCTCTATTGATATAATCCTATGGTATATAAAATCACCTCTATTGATATAATCCTATGGTATATAAAATCACCTCTATTGATATAATCCTATGGTATATAAAATCACCTCTATTGATATAATCCTATAGTATATAAGATCACCTCTATTGATATAATCCTATGGTATATAAAATCACCTTTATTGATATAATCCTATGGTATTTAAGATCACCTCTATTGATATAATCCTATGGTATATAACATCACCTCTATTGATATAATCCTATGGTATATAAAATCACCTTTATTGATATAATCCTATGGTATATAACATCACCTCTATTGATATAATCCTATGGTATATATGATCACCTCTATTGATATAATCCTATGGTATATAAAATCACCTCTATTGATATAATCCTATGGTATATAACATCACCTCTATTGATATAATCCTATGGTATATAAGATCACCTTTATTGATATAATCCTATGGTATATAAAATCACCTCTATTGATTTAATCTTATGGGTTTTGGGGTTTTTTTTCTTGTTTTTTTTTGTGTTTGTTCTCTTTTTATGATAAACAGTAGGAAAATCCACGCAGGGGCGCATATTTATCGTTCTTTTTTTTTGTTTTAAAACATAACAGATATAAAAAGATATGTTTTAAAAGGTTATTATAGCAATCTTTTGATATGATAATTTACGATGTATTTATACCCTGCGTGGTGCTTTAAAGAAAGATAACATACTATGTACCTACTGTTGGTTATAAAAAAAAACAATACAACATAATTTCTGAAAAAGTTGAGATCTTAATCAAGGTGCAAAGATTTGATGGGTTTACTTATATTTATTTTGTAGAATGTTTCGCATTTCCTGGGTGTGTATTACATTTTCTAACAGTTGTCATTAGATCTCTCTAAGCCGGCAAGACTCGCTGGTTGGTCTCTCCAAATGTAAGCTGGTGAGTTTGTTCATAATTTGTCCTTATTAAACTGAAGGAAAAATAACTAGAAATAAATGCAGGGTAAAGCATGCTGAAAACAACATCATTTGATTTGTGTGTTGCTATCAGTTACAGCTGCTTCCTGTTACATTGACTCTCCCCTATGAGATTTTCCATTCCAGGGAACTTTCTATGGAAGTCAGTTTACAACTTGCCAGGACTTCCAAGTTAAGACCCCTTTGTAAGAAAATGCCATGACGGACATGAGACAGTAGGTGTGACATTCAGGAATGCAGCATCCCCCGGGCCCCAGTTCAGCACAACAATTTTTATTTTTTTCAACTTTTTTTTCTGCAGAGTTTCTTGCGGCCCCCCACTCCTTCTTCTGCCTGTGCCACTGTCTCCTACTTCTGACAATTTTAAATCAGCATTGCCATGGTAACCTGCAGCAATGCTCTGATTTAAAACTGTAATTTCCTGCTGAGCGGGAAAGAAGGAGCTGCCTGTGTAATGCAGTTGCCTAGTGAGTACTGTGAAGTGGAACAGTGTCTGGAGGGATGACATTATGGCCAGGCAACCTCATGTGCATGTGCAGAGGGAGGAGGGCAGGTACCATGCTCAGACACAACTTAGCTCAGTGCATTACAATTCAGTGTCACCATGGCTAGCAAAGATGACGCCAGGCACAGGAGACATGCAGAGCTGCAGATTAAGGTATGTCCTCAATTTGCTTGGTAATGGTACCCACTGCTGACTTCAGAAACTGACACTCTACAATCCACATACCTATGTAGTCAGGGGGATAACTTTCAGCATGAATTTGTTCCTTTCTGTTTGGTTGTACACCATCCCTCCCCTGTGTCTTTCTCCCTCCCTTCCTCCCCTGTGTCTCCCTCCCTCCCATGTGACTCTCTCCCTCCCTCCCCTGTGTCTCTCAAACCTCCCACCCTTCCCTGTGTCTCTCTCCCTCCCACTCTCTCTCCCCTGTGTCTCTCTCTCCCTCCTACTCTCCCTCGTGTCTCTCTCTCCATCCCACCCTCCCTCCCCTGTGTCTCTCTCCCTCCTTCTCTCCCTCCCCTGTGTCTCTCTCCCTCCCTCCCCTGTGTTTCTCTCCTTTCCTCCCTCTCCTGTGTCTCCCTCCCTCCCCTGTGACTTTCTCCCTCCCTCCCCTGTATCTCTCTCCCTCCTTTCCTCCCTCGTGTCTCTCTCCCTCCCTCCTGTCAGGGTTTTTTCCCTTTTTTTTTTGCCATGTGCTGCTGGCAGCCATTTTACTTACCTCTTACTAAATCTGTTGCAGAGTGTTTGATGCTGCTCATTTCCTGCACTTCCTTTTATGGCCAGACTGGTGTACATCATCTGTGTGAGACAGGTTGTGTCTCCCTCCCTCATGTCTCCCTCCCTTCCTCGTGTCTACCTCATATCTCCCTCCCTCATCTCTTTCTCCCCTGTATCTCTCTCCCTCCCTCCCCTGCATCTCTCTCCCTTCCACCCTCCCCTCTTATTTTAAGTGTAAGTTGACATGATTAACAGAATTTTTATACTGTGTCACATGTTGCAAAAATAAAGAGAAAAATTAAATGTTTAAAAATCATTTTTTTTAAGGTGGGGGATGGGACGGGACTGCATGGATTCTTGCACCAGGCCCTGAGGTTTCTAGTTACGCTTCTGCTTGCCATATTAATAAATTTTCTCTGTATTTTTGCCTAATGTGACTGCAGCTTTATTAACAGCTCCTTCTGGGTGATGTACATTATCCACAGCAAAAAAAAGCTCTGTTCAACAGCAGCATCAAATATAAAACCCCTTTGTATTTAATAAGCATTGTAGCTACTATACATATGTTATTCATATAAAAAAAAAAAATTTTTTGATCCCATTGCCTCCCTCCAAAAAATAGTAATTCTAATTCTGACAATGCCCACTATGTTCAAATGTACGGCTAGATTTAGAGTTTTGTCGGTAAAGACCCGCGTATCTAACGCTGGCTTTTTTCTGGCCGCACCTTTAAAATAACTCTGGTATTGAGAGTCCACAGAATGGCTGCGTTAGGCTCCAAAAAAGGAGCGTAGAGCATATTTAATGCAGCTTCAACTCTCGATACCAGAGTTGCTTACGGACGCGGCCAGCCTCAAAAACGTGCTCGTGCACTATTCCCCCATAGGAAACAATGGGGCTGTTTGAGCTGAAAAAAAACCTAACACCTGCAAAAAAGCCGCGTTCAGCTCCTAACGCAGCCCCATTGTTTGCTATGGGGAAACACTTCCTACGTCTGCACCTAACACTCTAACATGTACCCCAAGTCTAAACACCCCTAACCTTACACTTATTAACCCCTATTCTGCCGCCCCCACTATCGCTGACCCCTGCATATTTTTTTTAACCCCTAATCTGCCGCTCCGTAAACCGCCGCTACTTACATTATCCCTATGTACCCCTAATCTGCTGCCCCTAACACCGCCGACCCCTATATTATATTTATTAACCCCTAATCTGCCCCCCACAACGTCGCCTCCACCTGCCTACACTTATTAACCCCTAATCTGCCGACCGGACCGCACCGCTATTATTATAAAGTTATTAACCCCTAATCCGCCTCACTAACCCTATAATAAATAGTATTAACCCCTAATCTGCCCTCCCTAACATCGCTGACATCTAACTTCAATTATTAACCCCTAATCTGCCGACTGGAGCTCACCGCTATTGTAATAAATGTATTAACCCCTAAAGCTAAGTCTAACCCTAACACTAACACCCCCCTAAATTAAATATAATTTTAATCTAACGAAATTAATTAACTCTTATTAAATAAATTATTCCTATTTAAAGCTAAATACTTACCTGTAAAATAAATCCTAATATAGCTACAATATAAATTATATTTATATTATAGCTATTTTAGGATTAATATTTATTTTACAGGTAACTTTGTATTTATTTTAACCAGATACAATAGCTATTAAATAGTTAAGAACAATTTAATAGCTAAAATAGTTAAAATAATTACAAATTTACCTGTAAAATAAATCCTAACCTAAGTTACAATTAAACCTAACACTACACTATCAATAAATAAAATAAATACAATTCCTACAAATAAATACAATGAAATAAACTAACTAAAGTACAAAAAAATAAAAAAGAACTAAGTTACAAAAAATAAAAAAATATTTACAAACATTAGAAATATATTACAACAATTGTAAACTAATTACACCTACTCTAAGCCCCCTAATAAAATAACAAAGCCCCCCAAAATAAAAAAATGCCCTACCCTATTCTAAATTACTAAAGTTCAAAGCTCTTTTACCTTACCAGCCCTGAACAGGGCCCTTTGCGGGGCATGCCCCAAGAAGTTCAGCTCTTTTGCCTGTAAAAAAAACATACAATACCCCCCCAACATTACAACCAACCACCCACATACCCCTAATCTAACCCAAACCCCCCTTAAATAAACCTAACACTAAGCCCCTGAAGATCTCCCTACCTTGAGTCGTCTTCACCCAGCCGAGCAAAATTCTTCATCCAAGCGGAGCAAGAAGAGGTCCTCCATCCGGTAGAAGTCTTCATCCAAGCGGGGCAGAAGAGGTCTTCCATCCGATTGAAGTGTTCATCCAAGCGGCATCTTCTATCGTCATCCATCCGGAGCGGAGCGGCAGCATCCTGAAGACCTCCGACGCAGAACATCCATCCTGGCCGACGACTGAATGACGAATGACGGTTCCTTTAAATTACGTCATCCAAGATGGCGTCCCTCGAATTCCGATTCTATCAGCCAATCGGAATTAAGGTAGGAATATTCTGATTGGCTGATGGAATCAGCCAATCAGAATCAAGTTCAATCCGATTGGCTGATCCAATCAGCCAATCAAATTGAGCTCGCATTCTATTGGCTGTTCCGATCAGCCAATAGAATGCGAGCTCAATCTGATTGGCTGATTGGATCAGCCAATCGGATTGAACTTGATTCTGATTGGCTGACTCCATCAGCCAATCAGAATATTCCTACCTTAATTCCGATTGGCTGATAGAATCCTATCAGCCAATCGGAATTCGAGGGACGCCATCTTGGATGACGTCATTTAAAGGAACCGTCATTCGTCGTTCAGTCGTCGGCCAGGATGGATGTTCCGCGTCGGAGGTCTTCAGGATGCTGCCGCTCCGCTCCGGATGGATGACGATAGAAGATGCCGCTTGGATGAACACGTCAATCAGATGGAAGACCTCTTCTGCCCCGCTTGGATGAAGACTTCTACCGGATGGAGGACCTCTTCTTGCTCCGCTTGGATGAAGAATTTGGCTCGGCTGGGTGAAGACGACTCAAGGTAGGGAGATCTTCAGGGGCTTAGTGTTAGGTTTATTTAAGGGGGGTTTGGGTTAGATTAGGGGTATGTGGGTGGTGGGTTGTAATGTTGGGGGGGGTATTGTATGTTTTTTTTTACAGGCAAAAGAGCTGAACTTCTTGGGGCATGCCCCGCAAAGGGCCCTGTTCAGGGCTGGTAAGGTAAAAGAGCTTTGAACTTTAGTAATTTAGAAAAGGGTAGGGCATTTTTTTTATTTTGGGGGGCTTTGTTATTTTATTAGGGGGCTTAGAGTAGGTGTAATTAGTTTACAATTGTTGTAATATATTTCTAATGTTTGTAAATATTTTTTTATTTTTTGTAACTTAGTTCTTTTTTATTTTTTGTACTTTAGTTAGTTTATTTCATTGTATTTATTTGTAGGAATTGTATTTAATTTATTTATTGATAGTGTAGTGTTAGGTTTAATTGTAGATAATTATAGGTATTTTATTTAATTTATTTATTGATAGTGTAGTGTTAGGTTTAATTGTAACTTAGGTTAGGATTTATTTTACAGGTAAATTTGTAATTATTTTAACTATTTTAGCTATTAAATAGTTCTTAACTATTTAATAGCTATTGTACCTGGTTAAAATAAATACAAAGTTACCTGTAAAATAAATATTAATCCTAAAATAGCTATAATATAAATATAATTTATATTGTAGCTATATTAGGATTTATTTTACAGGTAAGTATTTATCTTTAAATAGGAATAATTTATTTAATAAGAGTTAATTAATTTCGTTAGATTAAAATTATATTTAATTTAGGGGGGTGTTAGTGTTAGGGTTAGACTTAGCTTTAGGGGTTAATACATTTATTACAATAGCGGTGAGCTCCAGTCGGCAGATTAGGGGTTAATAATTGAAGTTAGGTGTCGGCGATGTTAGGGAGGGCAGATTAGGGGTTAATACTATTTATTATAGGGTTTGTGAGGCGGATTAGGGTTAATACCTTTATTATAGTAGCGGTGCGGTCCGGTCGGCAGATTAGGAGTTAATAAGTGTAGGCAGGTGGAGGCGACGTTTAGGGGGGCAGTTTAGGGGTTAATAAATATAATATAGGGGTCGGCGGTGTTAGGGGCAGCAGATTAGGGTTACATAAGGATAACGTAGGTGGCGGCTCTTTGCGGTCGGCAGATTAGGGGTTAATTATTGTAGGTAGCTGCCTGCGACGTTGTGGGGGGCAGGTTAGGGGTTAATAAATATAATATAGGGGTCGGCGGTGTTAGGGGCAGCAGATTAGGGGTACATAACTATAACGTAGGTGGTGGTCGGCAGATTAGGGGTTAAAAATTTAATCGAGTGGCAGCGATGTGGGGGGGGGCTCGGTTTAGGGGTACATAGGTAGTTTATGGGTGTTAGTGTACTTTAGAGCACAGTAGTTAAGAGCTTTATGAACCGGTGTTAGCCCATAAAGCTCTTAACTACTGACTTTTTTCTGCGGCTGGAGTTTTGTCGTTAGAATTCTAACGCTCACTTCAGACACGACTCTAAATACCGGAGTTAGGAAGATCCCATTGAAAAGATAGGATACGCAATTGACGTAAGGGGATCTGCGGTATGGAAAAGTCGCGGCTGAAAAGTGAGCATTAGACCCTTTTTCAATGACTCCAAATACCGGCGGTAGCCTAAAACCAGCGTTAGGAGCCTCTAACGCTGGTTTTCACGGCTACCGTCAAACTCCAAATCTAGGCCGTAGTTTGCCTACAATGAAAAGCAGTAATAAAACTATTACTAAGATAAAAAACTCAACACAAGTTTCATCTTAGTTGAAATTAGTCACTAATCCTGCCTTCAAACGGCTAGATTTAGAGTTCTGCCAAAGGGGTGCGTTAGCTACGCGTGCTTTTTTTCCCCCACACCTTTTAAATACCGCTGGTATTTAGAGTTCACAGAAGGGCTGCGATAGGCTCCAAAAAGGGAGCGTACAGGCATATTTACCACCACTGCAACTCTCAATACCAGCGGTGCTTACAGATGCGGCCAGCTTCAAAAACGTGCTCGTGCACTATTCCCCCTTAGGAAACAATGGGGCCGTTTAAGCTGAAAAAAAAGCAAAAAAGCAGCGTTCAGCTCCTAACGCAGCCCCATTGTTTCCTATGGGGAAACACTTCCTAAGTCTGCACCTAACACCCTAACATGTACCCCAAGTCTAAACACCCCTAACCTTGCACTTATTAACCCCTAATCTGCCGCCCCCGCTATCGCTGACCCCTGCATTATACTATTAACCTCTAATCTGGCGCTCCGTACACCGCCGCAACCTACGTTATCCCTATGAACCCCTAACCTGCTGCCCCTAACCCCCGCCGACCCCTATATTATATTTATTACCCCCTAATCTGCCCCCCAACGTCGCCGCTTCCTACCTACAATTATTAACCCCTAATCTGCCGATCGGACCTCACCGCTACTCTAATAAATGTATTAACCCCTAAAGCTAAGTCTAACCCTAACCCTAACACCCCCCTAAGTTAACCCCTTAATGACCGGACCATTTTTCAATTTTCTGACCCTTAATGACAATGGCTATTTTTACATTTCTGCAGTGTTTGTGTTTAGCTGTAATTTTCCTCTTACTCATTTACTGTACCCACACATATTATATACCGTTTTTCTCACCATAAAATGGACTTTCAAAAGATACCATTATTTTCATCATATCTTATAATTTACTAAAAAAAAAAAAGATAAAATATGAGGAAAAAATGGAAAAAAACACGCTTTTTCTAATTTTGACCCCCAAAATCTGTTACACATCTACAACCACCAAAAAACACCCATGCTAAATAGTTTCTAAATTTTGTCCTGAGTTTAGAAATACCCAATATTTACATGTTCTTTGCTTTTTTTGCAAGTTATAGGGCAATAAATACAAGTAGCACTTTGCTATTTCCAAACCACTTTTTTTCAAAATTAGCGCTAGTTACATTGGAACCCTGATATCTGTCAGGAATACCTGAATATCCCTTGACATGTATATATTTTTTTTTAGAAGACAACCCAAAGTATTGATCTAGGCCCATTTTGGTATATTTCATGCCACCATTTCACCGCAAAATGCAATAAAAAAAAAAAAAAGTTAACTATTTCACAAATTTTGTCACAAACTTTAGGTTTCCCACTGAAAATATTTACAAACAGCTTCTGCAATTATGGCACAAATGGTTGTAAATGCTTCTCTGGGATCCCCTTTTTTCAGAATTAACAGACTTATATGGCTTTGGGGTTGCTTTTTGGTAATTAGAAGGCAGCTAAATGCCGCTGCGCACCACACGTGTTTTATGCCCAGGAGTGAAGGGGTTAATTAGGGAGCTTGTAGGGAGCTTGTAGGGTTAATTTTAGCTTTAGTGTAGTGTAGTAGACAACCCCAAGTATTGATCTAGGCCCATTTTGGTATATTTTATGCCACCATTTCACCGCCAAATGCGAGGAAAATAAAAAAAAAACTTTACATTTTTCACAATTTTAGGTTTCTCACTGAAATAATTTACAAACAGCTTGTGCTATTATGGCAGAAATTGTTGTAAAAGCTTCTCTGGGATACCCTTTGTTCAGAAATAGCAGACTTATATGGCTTTGGTGTTGCTTTTTGGTAATTAGAAGGCTGCTAAATGCTGCTGCGCACCACACTTGAATTATGCCCAGCAGTGAAGGGGTTAAATTAGGTAGCTTTTAGGGAGCTTGCAGGGTTAATTTTAGAGATCAGCCTCCCACCTTACACATCCCACCCCCTGATCCCTCTCAAACAGCTCTCTTCCCTCCCCCACCCCACAATTGTTACCGCCATCTTAAGTACTGGCAGAAAGTCTGCCAGTACTAAATAAGAGGTTTTTTGTTTTTTTTTAAATAAAAATAATAAAATCTTTTAGCTGGGATGGATCCCTGCCTTAGCCCCAACCTCCCTGATCCCCCCTCCAGCTCTCTAACCCTCTCCCCTACCTAATTACCGCCATCTTGGGTACTGGCAGCTGTCTGCCAGTACCCACTTTGGCCCCAAAAAACAAAGTATTTTTATTTTATTTTTAAATTAACTCTTTCTGTAGTGTAGCAGCCCCTCCACAATACCCCCACAATAACCCCACCCCCTCCCAGATCCATTTATATTTGAAAAAATTTTTTTTACCTTTACTTGGCTTTTTGCCCTCATTGGTGTCAGTGTGGCTAATGCGCACATTATGTTCACGTGCACGTACGCGCGTCTCGTGCACGCGCACGCACGCTCCCTCCCACCCGGACAACGGCACCATCACTACCGGTGCAGAGAGGGCCACAGAGTGTCTCTCTCTGCATCGGAGGCTTGTAAAGTGGTATTGCAGGATGCCTCCATATTGAGGCATCACTGCAATACCCTCAGAGCTGCTGGAAGCGATTGTGATCACTTCCAGCACTCTGTTAGACAACTGACGTACCAGGTACGTCCATTGTCATTAACTGCTTGTTAATGCATGACGTACCTGGTACGTCAGTTGTCATTAAGGGGTTAAATATAATTTTTTATCTAACGAAATAAAATAAATCTTATTAAATAAATTAATCCTATTTACAGCTAAATACTTACCTGTAAAATAAACCCTAATATAGCTACAATATAAATAATAATTATATTGTAGCTATTTTAGGATTAATAATTATTTTACAGGCAACTTTGTATTTATTTTAAACAGGTACAATAGCTATTAAATAGTTAATAACTATTTAATAGCTACCTAGTTAAAATAATTACAAAAGTACCTGTAAAATAAATCCTAACCTAAGTTACAATTAAACCTAAAACTACACTATCAATAAATTAATTACATACAAATACCTACAAATAAATACAATTAAATAAACTAACTAAAGTATAAAAAATAAAAAAGGACTAAGTTACAAAAAATAAAAAAATAATTTACAAACATTATAAAAATATTACAACAATATTAAGCTAATTACACTTACTCTAAGCCCCCTAATAAAATAACAAAGCCCCCCAAAATAAAAAAAATGCCCTACCCTATTCTAAAATAAAAATGGAAAAGCTCTTTTACCTTACCAGCCCTTAAAAGGACCTTTTGCGGGGCATGCCCCAAAGAATTCTGCTCTTTTGCCTGTAAAAAAAACATACAATACCCCCCCCAACATTACAACCCACCACCCACATACCCCTAATCTAACCCAACCCCCCCCTTAAATAAACCTAACACTAAGCCCCTGAAGATCTTCCTACCTTGTCCTACCACGCCGGGTATCACCAATACGTCCAGAAGAGGGTCTGAAATCTTCCTCCTACCCGGGGCTGAAGAGGTCCATCATCCGGCTGAAGTCTTCATCCAAGCGGGGGCTGAAGAGGTACATCATCCGGCTGAAGTCTTCTATCAAGCGGCATCTTCAATCTTTTTTCTTCCGGCTCCATCTTCATCCCGCCGATGCGGAACATCCATCCTGGCCGACGACTTCCCGACGAATGACGGTTCCTTTAAGGGACGTCATCCAAGATGGCGTCCCTTGAATTCCGATTGGCTGATAGGATTCTATCAGCCAATCGGAAATAAGGTAGGAAAATTCTGATTGGCTGATGGAATCAGCCAATCAGATTCAAGTTCAATCCGATTGGCTGATCCAATCAGCCAATCAGATTGAGCTTGCATTCTATTGGCTGTTCCGATTATTTTATAGGCGAGTGTCCACACCAAGCTGAGTTTTCTCATTAGTTAAAATGTTATTCATGAGGGAAAATACCTATTCAGTGGCAGCATTGGTTCCATAAAGGCAGAAAGGGAACTCTACTAATTTAAGAAAATTTGAGCAAGGAGCATAGATATTGTTGAAGTGAAAGACCATTGCAAAGCATTGTTAAGCGGGCAATGTTTAATTAGCAGACCAATCTAACTACTTAGCTTACACATACTCATCATACATTTAATTTTCTTCACATGAAGATGTTTTGTTACTGTAACCCAAGCATAGAATTCCAGACACTGAAAGCTTTTTTTAGTTAATTTGTTTAAGTAATGTTTTTTTTAACCTCTTCTTGTGGTAGTCCTTCCTGTCTTTCCAGTTTTCCAAGGATTGTCCTAACAGCTGAAGGAAACGGTCTTCAATTTTGGACATAAAGGTAGTTTTCAAACCGTTAATGCTATCAATAACTTTAAATACAGTAATTGTCTGTCCCTCTACTTTTTTGACTGCTTCATGGAAAGATGAAGCCTGACTATGAACAAAATACAGTCATATTTCAGAGAAAGGGCTTCATTTATGAAGCTGCGATAGCACCTTTGGAGCCACAGTGTTTCAGGCTTCAACTGCTACTTAACCTCTCAGCCATGTAAAGTGTATATTTTAATCACCCCGTTCAGATCAGATCGGAATCATTGACAGACACTAACGTGCGATTAGTCACACACAAACAGGGGTGGCATTGCACAAGCAGTGTTAGAATGCGGGCTGCGTATTCTGCCAGCTTGCCGCAAGGCTGGGCAGACAAGGTTCATGACAGCAAACCTCATCCGCCCAACAATTGATAAATGGGGCCCAAAAGGTTGTTAAAGAAACTCTACAGAATCAATGGACATTGATCCTAAGATTAAAAATATGATTTTAGAGGCATGAACTTTATCAATGGTAGATGATCCTTAAAGGGACAGTCAAGTCCCAAAAAATCTTTCATGATTTAAATAAGGAATGTAATTTTAAACAACTTACGATTTCCTGACCCCTCTGAACCTTCCACAGGTTTCCCAGGAACAGTCAGATAGTCTCCGGAACCCTATCTCGGCCCTGGAAGTTAAGACAGCTATCAAATCTCTTAAGGCTTTTAAATCACCCGGGCCAGATGGCTTTACAGACCTGTTTTATAAAAAATTCCAAGTACAGTTAATCCCCATCTTAACGCGGTTCTGCAGATTGGCAAGCGACAGAGGCACTCTCCCAGCTGAATTCTTGCAGGCTGTTATAATCACTATCCCGAAACCGGGGAAAGATCCCACTAAGTGCGAGAGCTATAGACCCATCTCATTGTTGAATCTTGACGTTAAGATCTATGCTAAGATCATAGCCACACGTCTTAATGCTCTCTTAACCACCTTGGTCAACCCAGACCAAGTGGGTTTTGTTTTGAGACGACAAGCCCCAGATAATACAATACACCTACTGAACGTATACTTTGAAGCTCAGAGATTGCACTTGCCCTGTGTCACCCTGTCATTGGACGCTGAAAAGGCCTTCGACAGGGTGGGATGGGAATATATGTTTGCTGTGCTGAGAGGGTTTGGATTCCCCCCATCCTTTGTCAAAACTATAGCAGCACTATATTTGAGCCCATCTGCAAGAGTCAAGGGTCTAGGCGTTTGCTCGGAACCCTTTGGAATCACCAATGGCACCAGGCAGGGGTGCCCTCTGTCACCCCTCATATTTGCTCTTGTCATGGAACCTTTGGCTTCAGCTATCCGCTCCAATGCAGAGATAAGGGGTGTAGAGATCCACTGAGCAGAAGACCGCGCTCTTTGCGGATGACCTGACGGTGCTGATATCAGAACCTCTCATCTCTCTACCTAAGCTTTTCTCTCTCCTAGAGAAATTTGCTCTAATTAGCTACTATAAACTCAACGTCTCTAAAATGGAGGCGTATGCCATAAATATACCGGAAGACACCCTTACCGTGCTAAAGAGTAGATTTAAGTTTCAATGGTCCACCTCCCATATCAAGCACTTAGGCATATAGCTTTCACATGATATACCTACCGTATACCTGGCTCGGACGTATAGCAGCCTTCAAGATGTGTTTTCTCCCAAAGTTGACCTATATCTTCAGATCTCTGCCCATCCCGATCCCTAGAGCCACGATTCATAAATTCCAGCAACTCTGTAATCGATTTATTTGGCGCAACAAAGCACCGAGAGTGACCGTCAATACATTACAACAGCCCATACTAGCTGGTGGGGCGGCGGCCCCAAATATCTTGAGATATCATGAGGCAGCTAGACTATCACATGTGACTCAATGGGGCTCGGCCGCGCAGAGCAGGTGGGCAGAAATTGAGCAAGCAGCCCTCCCAATAGGGATCACCTTACGGGATCTCGTATGGCTTCCCAAACATTCTAGACCCTCCGGTCTTCTGCTTAATTATATTGTGACTTCTAATTTAAAGTTCTGGGACAAAATACATAACCTTACTTCTGTTGCCCCCCATCCATCCCCATCTCATATGCTCAGAGGGCTATTGCTAGCCCTCCCTGATACCCACCCTAACCTGTGGACTAATCTAGGAGTAATTAAGGTCGCAGATCTATTCGAAGGTAACGGTCTGTTAACCTTTCAAGCATTCCTTAGGAAATTCAATCCACCCACCATTCTACACTTCGAATTCTGGAGGCTTCGCAGCTATCTTAAATCGTGGGGCTTTGATAAAAGCCCAATGAGAGACAGGACCAGATGGGAAGTTAGATGGGACATGGCATCCCCCCCGATTAAACTGCTAACGGCCTCATACCTAGACCTTCTGAACCCACCTCTTTTCTATAAATCTTCTCCGGTAAGACAATGGGAAATATCACTGACATTAACGCATGAACCACAACAGTGGAAGATTGCAACACAGCTAACGAAAAAAGCGGTTCATTGTGTAACTCTGTATGAGCTAGTCCTCAAAATATTGCTGCAATGGCATATGACACCTCTACGTCTGTTCAAGATCTCACCCGTCAATTCTCCCAAATGCTGGAGAGGATGTGATGAGCTAGGGACCCCATTGCATATCTGGTGGGCGTGCCCATGCATTCAAACCCTCTGGCAACTCGCTAGCCAATACTGTGCTACGAAGGGCATTCCAATCCAATTGTCACCAAGCATGGGCCTGTTCCATATGCTACCCGCACATCTATCACTTCCACAGAAGATGTTTTGTGTGTATCTCTTTTTAGCAATAAAGCTAGCTATGGCTAGACTATGGCTTCAGCAGACGGTACCCTCTTGGACACAGATAGTTGAAATCCTGGGCTTTGTAAAAGCAATGGAATCCTATATATCCCACATACATGGCTCAGAAGATCTGCAATTTATGATCTGGGAGTATGGCCCTGAGTAACTCCCTGTGGACAGTCATATCTGCTCCTCTCCTTGGATTATGTCACACTTCTAGAACTAATACCTCTTACCCAACCCCTGCCCCCCCAACCTACTGAATGGTACCTTCCACCACCCCCTTCTTCCCTCTCCCCCTTTCCCCTTTTTTTGTGTGTGTTTTGCTTTCATACAACTTCCTCCAGTGAGGGCGCTGTGATCCTAGCGTCCTCTCTCATTATTCTCGATGTTTACTCTACCGATGGTAACCTATTATTGATGGTAAGAACAAAATATGCTCTATCATTTTTGATAATTTATTTTATTACTCCTGGTTTATATGCTGTTTATGACTATATAGTGTTTACTTATCTTGACAATCAAGAATTCAGTACTGAGATTGTGAATTTTATAATGCAAGTCTTATCCTCTCATGAGCAGTTCCAATCACAGAGATAAAAAGTGTATTTCTATAACAGTGTTGGTTATGCTAAACTGGGGAATAGAAAGAAAAGGGAGTATCTTTCTTTTTAAACAACAAAGATTCTGGTGTTGACTGTCCCTTTAAAGAACAATTGCCCCTTTAAATATTTTTAAACACTCAATAATATCCCCTTTGCAAAAAAAAGTGAACTATTAAAGTATAAACTTAATAATGGTTCTTTAAAATGATAAGCCTTTCAAAATTTTAAAACCTTGACAAATGGGCATCTATTTATCAAGCAGTCAATTTACTTGCATTCGACAGCACCAATACGCTCGCCTAAGATCGCCTAACATCGCTGCCGTGGACCTGAATACATTCTCCAAAATTATCAAAAAAGCTGTCAAAAAGCCGCGCACCAAGTACGGTGCGATGAGCAGCGGACTGTTGTTAACTAACAGTCATCAATCTCGCTGCTCTTCGGCTTTTTCACAGCTTTATTGGTACCCTGTCACTAAACATCCACACTATACTATACTGTTTACCCCTATACCGCCGCTCCCGGACCCCGCCGCAACTCTAACTAATGTATTAACCCCTAAACCGCCGCTCCCGGAGCCCACCGCCACCTACATTATACTTATTAACCCCTAATCTTCGCCCCCTACACCGCTGCCACCTACATTATATTTATTAACCCCTAATCTGCCCCCCGCTACACCGCCGCCACCTACATTATCTTTATTAACCCCTAATCTGCCCCCCTACACGCCGCCACCTACATGATACTTATTAACCCCTAATCTGCCCCCCTACACCGCCGCCACCTACATTATATTTATTAACCCCTAATCTGCCCCCCTACACCGCCGCCACCTAACTACATTTATTAACCCCTAATCTTACGCCCCCAACGTCACCACCGTTATATTACATTTATTAACCCCTAAACCTAAGTCTAACCCTAACACCCCCTAACTTAAATATAATTTAAATAAATCTAAATAAATATTACTATCATTAAATAAATTATTCCTATTTAAAACTAAATACTTACCTATAAAATAAACCCTAAGCTAGCTACAATATAACTAATAGTTACATTGTATCTAACTTAGGGTTTATATTTTTTTTTACAGGCAAGTTTGTATTTATTTTAACTAGGTACAATAGTTATTAAATAGTTATTGACTATTTAATAACTTCCTAGTCAAAACAAATACAAATATACCTGTAAAATAAAACCTAACTTAAGTTACAATTACACCTAACACTACACTATAATAAAATTAATTCCCTAAACTAAATACAATTAAATACAATAAATAAAATTATCTAAAGTACAAATTAAACCCCACTAAATTACAGAAAATAATAAACAAATTACAAGATTTTTAAACTAATTACACCTAATCTAATCCCCCTAACAAAATAAAAAAGCCCCCCAAAATAAAAAAAGCCCTACCCTACACTAAATTACAAATAGCCCTTAAAAGGGCCTTTTGCGGGGCATTGCCCCAAAGTAATCATGTCTTTTACCTGTAAAGAAAAATTACAACCTCCCCCCAACATTAAAACCCACCACCCACACAACCAACCCTACTCTAAAACCCACCCAATCCCCCCTTAAAAAAACCTAACACTAAGCCCTTGAAGATCAACCTACCGTGAGAAGTCTTCACCCAACCGGGCCGATGTCCTTAACAAAGCCAGCAGAAGTGGTCCTCCAGATGGGCAGAAGTGGTCCTCCAGACGGGCAGAAGTCTTCATCCAGACGGTATCTTCTATCTTCATCCATCCGGCGCGGAGCAGCTTCATCTTCAAGACATCCGACGTGGAGCATCCTCTTCTGACGACGTCTTCTTGAACAATGACGGTTCCTTTAAGTGATAGAATTCTATCAGCCAATCAGAATTAAGGTAGGAAAAATCCTATTGGCTGATGCAATCAGCCAATAGGATTGAAGTTCAATCCTATTGGCTGATCCAATCAGCCAATAGGATTAAGCTCACATTCTATTGGCTGTTCCAATCAGCCAATAGAATGCAAGCCCAATCCTATTGGCTGATTGCATCAGCCAATAGGATTTTTCCTACCTTAATTCTGATTGGCTGATAGAATTCTATCAGCCAATCGGAATTGAAGGGATGCCATCTTGGATGACGTCACTTAAAGGAACCATCATTGTTCAAGAAGACGTCGTCAGAAGAGGATGCTCCGCGTCGGATGTCTTGAAGATGGAGCCGTTCCACGCCGGAGGGATGAAGATAGAAGATGCCGTCTGGATGAAGACTGCTGCCGGTCTGGAGGACCACTTCTGCCCGTCTGGAGGACCACTTCTGCCGGCTTCGTTGAGGACTTCGGCCCTGTTGAGTGAAGACTTCTCACGGTAAGGTGATCTTCAAAGGGTTAGTGTTAGGTTTTTTAAGGGGGGATTGGGTGGATTTTAGAGTAGAGTTGGTTGTGTGGGTGGTGGGTTTTAATGTTGGGGCGGTTTGTAATTTTTTTTTACAGGTAAAAAAGCTGATTACTTTGGGGCAATGCCCCACAAAAGGCCCTTTTAAAGGCAATTTGTGTAGGGTAGGGCTTTTTTTTATTTTGTGGGGGCTTTTTTATTTTGTTAGGGGGATTAGATTAGGTGTAATTAGTTTAAAAATCTTGTAATTTGTTTATTATTTTCTGTAATTTAGTGTTTGTTTGTTTTTGTACTTTAGATAATTTTATTTAATTGTATTTAGTTTAGGGAATTTATTTAATTATAGTGTAGTGTTAGGTGTAATTGTAACTTAGGTTAGGTTTTATTTTACAGGTATATTTGTATTTATTTTAACTAGGAAGTTAGTAAATAGTTAATAACTATTTAGTAACTATTCTACCTAGTTAAAATAAATACAAACTTGCCTGTAAAATAAAAATAAACCCTAAGCTAGCTACAATGTAACTATTAGTTATATTGTAGCTAGCTTAGGGTTTATTTTATAGGTAAGTATTTAGTTTTAAATAAGAATAATTTATTTAATGATAGGAATATTTATTTAGATTTATTTAAATTATATTTAAGTTAGGGGGTGTAAGGGTTAGGGTTAGACTTAGGTTTACGGGTTAATACATTTAATATAGTGACGGCGACGTTGGGGGTGGCAGATTAGGGGTTAACAAATGTAGGTAGGTGGTGGCGGTGTAGGGGGAGCAGATTAGGGGTTAATAAGTATAATTTAGGTGGCGGCATTGTCGGGGGGGCAGATTAGGGCTTAATAAGTATAATGTAGGTGGCGACGGTGTAGGGGGGGCAGATTAGGGGTTAAGAAATATAATGTAGGTGGCGGCGGTGTTGGGGGTGGTAGATTAGGGGTTAATAAGTATAATGTAGGTGGCGGCGGTAGCGGGCGGCAGATTAGGGGTTAATAATTATATAGTGACGGCGACGTTGGGGGCTGCAGATTAGGGGTTAAAAAATTTAGGTAGGTGGTAGCGGTGTAGGGGGAGCTCAAAATAGCAGTTTAGCGAGGCATTTTGAAATTTTTCACAATAGTATACCGTATTGTGTAAGATTTATAGGCATAGACAGAGGTATTACCAATGGCAGAGGTGGGGATAATGACAAGACTCTCCTTCAAAAGGAGTGCAGGTGGATTTATATCATCTCTACCATTGGACCAAATGGAATGAATGAAAAGCTGGATATGGCAAGTTTCCTATGAATTCACTAAAGAAGGAATGTAATCGCCTTCTCATCTGATTTGTTTATGTATTTATTATTATTTTTCCTGGAATGTGGTTACTAATATCTTGATATTATGTATATATGTATTAATCTTAAGTTGTTTCTAGCATTGGCTGACCGGCCCACGTGACCTGACACGCTGCTTTGTTTGTTTGGTGAAGCATTCATTAAGAACGCTGAAATTAAAGCAAGTTTGTGTTCTCGATTGTGACTACATCTTGCTACCTGAGTGTGTAGCAGAAGAGGAAGGAAGTCGTGTTTCTGTTAGGAGGTGCTTTTCTCTGGAAGAGCATAGTTGGAGTGCTGGGTGTCCATACGATGGTCTATTCAGGCAGCGGATATATGCAGTTGACAGAGGGGTACGTGATCACTATAAGAGGTACCCTACTGCATGCTGTGCAGCATTATTAACCCTTTTGCTTGACTTGCTCTATACTCCGACCTCCGCTTATACCATGCCCAACAGTTTTAAGATCCTAGGATACCTTCCACTTACCATACTGTGGACTTAATAGATATAACCATCAGATTGCTGTGACTTTTCTTTTGCCACTAATACAAAAGGATTTTGATTTTAGTCTGGTTTACTACATTACGGACTTTTCTTGATCCATACATGTCCAGCTTGTTTTCAGCATACATTACCTTGCTTACAACTACAGGGAGTTCAGAATTATTAGGCAAATTAGTATTTTGACCATATCATCCTCTTTATGCATGTTGTCTTACTCCAAGCTGTATAGGCTCGAAAGCCTACTACCAATTAAGCATATTAGGTGATGTGCATCTCTGTAATGAGAAGGGGTGTGGTCTAATGACATCAACACCCTATATCAGGTGTGCATAATTATTAGGCAACTTCCTTTCCTTTGGCAAAATGGGTCAAAAGAAGGACTTGACAGGCTCAGAAAAGTAAAAAATAGTGAGATATCTTGCAGAGGGATGCAGCACTCTTAAAATTGCAAAGCTTCTGAAGCGTGATCATCGAACAATCAAGCGTTTCATTCAAAATAGTCAACAGGGTCGCAAGAAGCATGTGGAAAAACCAAGGCGCAAAATAATTGCCCATAAACTGAGAAAAGTCAAGCGTGCAGCTGCCAAGATGCCACCAGTTTGGCCATATTTCAGAGCTGCAACATCACTGGAGTGCCCAAAAGCACAAGGTGTGCAATACTCAGAGACATGGCCAAGGTAAGAAAGGCTGAAAGATGACCACCACTGAACAAGACACACAAGCTGAAACGTCAAGACTGGGCCAAGAAATATCTCAAGACTGATTTTTCTAAGGTTTTATGGACTGATGAAATGAGAGTGAGTCTTGATGGGCCAGATGGATGGGCCCGTGGCTGGATTGGTAAAGGGCAGAGAGCTCCAGTCCGACTCAGACACCAGCAAGGTGGAGGTGGAGTACTGGTTTGGGCTGGTATCATCAAAGATGAGCTTGTGGGGCCTTTTCGGGTTGAGGATGGAGTCAAGCTCAACTCCCAGTCCTACTGCCAGTTTCTGGAAGACACCTTCTTCAAGCAGTGGTACAGGAAGAAGTCTGCATCCTTCAAGAAAAACATGATTTTCATGCAGGACAATGCTCCATCACACGCGTCCAAGTACTCCACAGAGTGGCTGGCAAGAAAGGGTATAAAAGAAGAAAATCTAATGACATGGCCTCCTTGTTCACCTGATCTGAACCCCATTGAGAACCTGTGGTCCATCATCAAATGTGAGATTTACAAGGAGGGAAAACAGTGCACCTCTCTGAACAGTGTCTGGGAGGCTGTGGTTGCTGCTGCACGCAATGTTGATGGTGAACAGATCAAAACACTGACAGAATCCATGGATGGCAGGCTTTTGAGTGTCCTTGCAAAGAAAGGTGGCTATATTGGTCACTGATTTGTTTTTGTTTTGTTTTTGAATGTCAGAAATGTATATTTGTGAATGTTGAGATGTTATATTGGTTTCACTGGTAAAAATAAATAATTGAAATGGGTATATATTTGTTTTTTGTTAAGTTGCCTAATAATTATGCACAGTAATAGTCACCTGCACACACAGATATCCCCCTAAAATAGGTATAACTAAAAACAAACTAAAAACTACTTCCAAAACTATTCAGCTTTGATATTAATGAGTTTTTTGGGTTAATTGAGAACATGGTTGTTGTTCAATTATAAAATTAATCCTCAAAAATACAACTTGCCTAATAATTCTGCACTCCCTGTAGTTATAGAGCTTCTAACCTTACTTAAGCGTGGCCATGCTTCCTGCCTTGTGATATATACGCATCTATGTATAAGCTGTGTTATATACTTTACCACATGTGTAGTGGCTGCGCACAGACAGCTTAGATCCCTCTTATCTTTGTTTCAACTCAGGAGTTTTCTATAACTTCCCTTAGGGGTCTTGAGTTTCTGAACAGGTGTAGCTGGTCTGTGCACATCTTCACAACTTATGATATATTATGAGTGTTACTTTATTCTTCTGGCAGGAATATCTCTATAATGTCACCTTAAGCATTGCTTGTGTTACACTGGGGGTGGCCCTAGATTTTAAGTTTAAATTGACTTTGTGTTTTTTACCCACTTTACAGGGAGTGCAGAATTATTAGGCAAGTTGTATTTTTGAGGATTAATTTTATTATTGAACAACAACCATGTTCTCAATGAACCCAAAAAACTCATTAATATCAAAGCTGAATAGTTTTGGAAGTTGTTTTTAGTTTGTTTTTAGTTATAGCTATTTTAGGGGGATATCTGTGTGTGCAGGTGACTATTACTGTGCATAATTATTAGGCAACTTAACAAAAAACAAATATATACCCATTTCAATTATTTATTTTTACCAGTGAAACCAATATAACATCTCAACATTCACAAATATACATTTCTGACATTCAAAAACAAAACAAAAACAAATCAGTGACCAATATAGCCACCTTTCTTTGCAAGGACACTCAAAAGCCTGCCATCCATGGATTCTGTCAGTGTTTTGATCTGTTCACCATCAACATTGCGTGCAGCAGCAACCACAGCCTCCCAGACACTGTTCAGAGAGGTGTACTGTTTTCCCTCCTTGTAAATCTCACATTTGATGATGGACCACAGGTTCTCAATGGGGTTCAGATCAGGTGAACAAGGAGGCCATGTCATTAGATTTTCTTCTTTTATACCCTTTCTTGCCAGCCACGCTGTGGAGTACTTGGACGCGTGTGATGGAGCATTGTCCTGCATGAAAATCATGTTTTTCTTGAAGGATGCAGACTTCTTCCTGTACCACTGCTTGAAGAAGGTGTCTTCCAGAAACTGGCAGTAGGACTGGGAGTTGAGCTTGACTCCATCCTCAACCCGAAAAGGCCCCACAAGCTCATCTTTGATGATACCAGCCCAAACCAGTACTCCACCTCCACCTTGCTGGCGTCTGAGTCGGACTGGAGCTCTCTGCCCTTTACCAATTCAGCCACGGGCCCATCCATCTGGCCCATCAAGACTCACTCTCATTTCATCAGTCCATAAAACCTTAGAAAAATCAGTCTTGAGATATTTCTTGGCCCAGTCTTGACGTTTCAGCTTGTGTGTCTTGTTCAGTGGTGGTCGTCTTTCAGCCTTTCTTACCTTGGCCATGTCTCTGAGTATTGCACACCTTGTGCTTTTGGGCACTCCAGTGATGTTGCAGCTCTGAAATATGGCCAAACTGGTGGCAAGTGGCATCTTGGCAGCTGCACGCTTGACTTTTCTCAGTTCATGGGCAGTTATTTTGCGCCTTGGTTTTTCCACACGCTTCTTGCGACCCTGTTGACTATTTTGAATGAAACGCTTGATTGTTCGATGATCACGCTTCAGAAGCTTTGCAATTTTAAGAGTGCTGCATCCCTCTGCAAGATATCTCACTATTTTTGACTTTTCTGAGCCTGTCAAGTCCTTCTTTTGACCCATTTTGCCAAAGGAAAGGAAGTTGCCTAATAATTATGCACACCTGATATAGGGTGTTGATGTCATTAGACCACACCCTTTCTCATTACAGAGATGCACATCACCTAATATGCTTAATTGGTAGTAGGCTTTCGAGCCTATACAGCTTGGAGTAAGACAACATGCATAAAGAGGATGATGTGGTCAAAATACTCATTTGCCTAATAATTCTGCACTCCCTGTATGTGTAATATTCAGTGTTTTCTTGGACACTGTCATTGCAGCGGGCCCATTCTCGATAGTTTTGTACAAATAAACTTGTTGTTGATATCTATATTTGAAAGTGTTGCTCCTATTTGAATTCTAAAAGAATGCTGAATTCCCAGTCTTTAAAGGACCAGTCAATACATTAGATTTGCATAATCAACAAATGCATGATAAGGAGACAATGCAATAGCACTTAGTCTGAACTTCAAATGAGTAGTAGATTTTTGTTAAATAAATTGTAAAGTTATGTCTATTTCCACTCCCCCTGTATCATGTGACAGCCATGAGCCAATCACAAATGCATATACGTATATGCTATAAATTGTTGCACATGCTCAGTAGGAGTTGGTGACTCAAAAAGTGTAAAAGTAAAAAGAGTGTGCACATTTTGTTAATGAAAGTAAATTGGAAAGTTGTTTAAAATTGCATGATCTATCTGAATCATGAACTTTAATTTTGACTTGAGTATCCCTTTAATAGCGATATTATTATGTATCAATTTATCTCCCTTTTTTTAAACTTGTGTGTATATATATATATATATATATATATATATATATATATATATATATATATATATATATATATGCAGGTATATATATATATATATATATATATATATATATATACTCCCTATAATCTGCAAGTAGCATTCTTTATTATATATATATATATATATATATATATATATATATATATATATATATATATATATATATATATATATATATATATATATATATATGTATATATATATCTTATTTCTTCATTTCATACTGTATGTCTTAATAAATTTTGAGTGCATGGACTCATGTCTATGAAAAATATTCATAGGACAGCTGTATTTAGTATATATCAGTCATCTCAGGGGTTTATTAGATTCCTGGAATAATAAAATGTTTTATTTATTTTGAAATACAGTCAAACTTCATATTTAATATATTATATAAGCATTAGACACATCCCCCAGATCCATAAATATATATTATTTATGCAATCTGAGGTACAAATGAAATATTAGAAAATGTATAATATAGGTTATTTAAAATCCCAATCTGCTTTCACATGCCTGTAAATGTGTATTGGGACTTGAAAGGACTTCTTTGTCTCATCACTTGCCTGTGTTAAATCAATTACCCTCCTGAGATTTCTAATAGTCAGCAGACTTTCGTCCTTCTCATTGCAGGAGGATGTTATGTTGGTCATTTTATTACTAATTTATTCAGGCAGTGATCAAAAGTTTATTTGAAGTGAACTCATTTCTTTGATTGTGTTTTTCAGATAACCTATGTGTATTCAACTGGCAACTGGTTTGGGTTAAATTTTGATTTCAGAATTTAATGCAACTTACATTAACCAGATTTTCAAATACAAATTAATTCTTTCTCTACATCACACATGTATGTATGTAAATAAATATATATATATATATAAATATATAAATATATATATATATATATATATATATATATATATATATATATATATATATATAACATAATGTCACTTATTATTTTACATTTTCTTCAAGACAAAGAAGATAAACAACATTACAGTTTCAAAATACTAAAGCAGGCACGAATGGGAGTGGCCGCAGCTGTTAAAATTATAACTATTAAAGCCTTTTGGGGTTTCTTAAGGTCTCTAATTCCCATATGTTAGAGTGCCATAGCCGGAGTTAAAGGTAATATCAAGCCCAGGTCAGAGAGCAGGGAAAAGGCTCGTATCCAAAGGGGGGATATCTTTGGGCACGACCACCAAATGTGTAGATCCAAACCAGATTGTCCACATTCTCTCCAGCAGAGTAGGGAGGCTGTTGGATAGATTTTGGCCAGTTTATGGGGCGTCAGGTTCCATTTCAGAAGAACCTTTAAGTAGGTTTTGAGATATGTAGTGCAATGTATAGATTACTTGGTCAATGTAGTTGCACGTTCAACATCTTGGCATGTAATCAGTAAATTCATCTCATGTCCCCAAGCTTTAATCTGCCAGGGTATATCTTCAATATAGTCATTGAGCAAGGCGAGATGGTGATTTGTAAGTGGCTTTTATTAATTTGCTCCTCAGATTCCAGCGTTTTTCCCTATTGGTACGTTCTCTCAAATTTGTCTTAGGAAATCCCCACACCTGACAAAAGCTCAAGATTTTATGGGTTTCAAACGAAAGCCATCTAGGAGACGGAACTATTTGATCAGTAATTTGTTTGAAGGTAAGTAGTGTATTTAATTTGTAAATATCACTTATGTCTACAAAATTCCAGAGGGTCCACTCGGAATTGTGAATATCTGGGAGACCAGTGAGCAGCCCCTGGAGACCATGTATAGGTGAGGGATGCGGAGCAATTGCCTTATGATGTCTAAGTCGGTGCCATGTGTGGCAGTTGTCTAGAATAATACTGTTTGTGACTGAGGGACAAATCTGTCAGCCTATGTTTGGATATCCAGATCAAATCACTCAATTTAAGATGTCGAGGAAGAAGGGCTGTCTCAAGGAGATACCATCCCGGTGTTTCTCCAATATTGCTCCAACCTGCAATGTGGGTTAAACGGGAGGCATCATGGTAAAGATAGATATTAGGGAAGGCTATATCTCCTTTAGAATATGGTAATTGAAGGATGCGATTTGGTGACTTACCATGCTACACATAATTGATAAATAGAGAATTGATTTGAGAAAGATATATTTTCGTAATTGTATAGGGAATACATCTGAATAGGTATAAGATCTTGGGTAGAATAGACATTTTTAAGGTGGCAATACGACCCAAACAAGAGATTTCGCTAAAATCCCATCTAGTGAGAAGTTTCTTAATTTCCAGAATCAATGGCTCAAAATTGCACCGATGACTTTAGAAATATCTGGGCCTAGAAGTATTCCTAAATGTTTTATTAGGTCAGATTTCCAAAAGCAAAAACAGGACTTAAGGTTGGTTAAGGTTGCCATATCTAGGTTTAACGCTAGGGCTTCAGTTTTGAGACTATTAACCTTGTAAAGGCTTAGGGTTCCGAAAAATTTTAGAGTTTTAAAGACTTTGTCTATTGAGGAGCATGGGTTAGTTAGCAAAATGATCAAGTCTTCTGCAAAGAGAGCGACTTTTTCAGTACGACCACCTATAGTTACACCCTCTATTTTCTGGGAGTCTAATTTCTTGGGCCAGGGGTTCCATAGCCAATGCAAAAATCAGGGGGGAAAGAGGGCAGCCCTGATGGGTACTATTCGTTATGGAAAAGGCTCTGGATTGGAAACCAACCCCCCTGACTGTTGCAACTGGAGCGGAGTACAGGGCCTGGACCATCTTAACAAATTGTGGGGGGAAGCCAAAGGAATTTAAGACATGCCAAATATAATCCCATCGCACCCTGTCAAATGCTTTTTCAGCGTCAAGTGACAGAGCTACGATGGGAGATCCTGATCCTGCAGATTCAAAGAACACCTGAAGCAATTTGTGCGTATTATCGGTCCCCTGTCTACCATAAGTGAAACCAACTTGGTCTATCTGTATAATGGTAGGTAATAAGCGGACTATCCTATTAGAAAGTAGTTTGGAATAGATTTTTACATCAAGGTTGATCAATGAAATAGGTCTATAGTTGGCGCAGAATAGAGGATCTTTATTTGGCTTGGGTATTGTGATAATCGATGCCTCAAGGAATTCCCTTGAGAATCTGCCAAGGCCTGCCACTTCAGCAAATAGAGATTGCAGAAGAGGCGATAAGGGCTGATGAAATTTTTTATAAAAAGTCCCTGTAAAGCCGTCGGGCCCAGGTGTTTTATTGGGTTTAAGTTTTTTAATAACACTATAAATCTCTTTAAGAGTGAATGGTTGTAAAAGAGGCGCATGCGAATCTTCAGAGAGTGTAGGTAGTTTGAGGGTTCCAAGGAATCCCTGGATCAAATCAGGAGAAGGGGGATCAAGACTTTCTGACTCTACAAGATTGTAAAGCTTATGATAGTAATCCGCAAAGGCATTACCAATGGCTGTGGGCGAGAACATTTTGTTTCCATCTTCTTCCAGGGCTTGAATTCTAGAACGAGCAGTTCTAGCATTAAGTTTCTTAGCTAAAAGCTCATTCGCCTTATTACCTTTATAGTACATAAGTTCTTTAAATCTCGTCAAATTAGCTGTAACCTTATCAGATTCCAATTTAAGGATTTGTTGTCGAAGAGTGGCGATTTCTTCAGAAGTCGTATTAGTAGGATTTTGTCTATTAATTTTTTCCAACTTCCTTAAATTAACCACAAGTAGACCCAAGGGTCCACCATTTTTTTCCTATATTTAGCTGACTCAGAGATACAAAACCCCCTAATAAACACTTTCAATGAAGCCCATATGATTTGATAAGAGGTCTAGTCAGGTTTATTAAATGTAATAAATTCAGTGAGTGCTCTTGAAAGGGAATCCCTAAAACCCTCCCAAAGATAGTTGGGAAACCTCCAGGACTGGCTACCCTTGGGAATTGGAGAAGAAGAGACATCAAAAGAAACTGCGTCATGATCTGACCATGAGCAGATGTGAATACGAGAGTCAGCAACATTGTTGAGAAGTCTAGAGTCCATTAGAAAATAATCTAGCCTAGAGTATGTTTGGTGTGGGTTAGAAAAAAAGGTGTAATCCATATCACTGGGATGACAGGATCTCCAAACATCATAGAGTTCATGCCACATAGAGGTGGATCTGAATTTGGCTGCTGAAGAATTAGTATAGGCATCAATGATTTTACCTAGTTTGAGTTTTTTGTCAAGCATGTGGTCCCATACAGTATTGAAATCCCCACCAACTACAATGTGTCCTTGTCTCACCAAACTCGTCCTCTCAAGTACTCTTTTAATAAATGGGATTTGTTGTTGATTTGGAGCATATAGGTTAACCAGGGTGTATAGCCCGTTATTAATCTTACAGATACAGATGATAAATCTACCCTCAGGGTCCTTGTCTAAGTGTATCTGTTCAAATTTTAAATCTTTATGAAGGAGGATAGCCACTCCCCTAGTCTTATCAGCATATGAGGCTGTGATATAATCAGGGTATATAGCAGATTTGAAGGGCTGAGTCTGATCTATTGTCCAGTAGGTCTCTTAAATAAACAGGATATCCGCTTTAAGTTTCTTCCCATACACAGTCAATAGGCTACGCTTAGTAGGTGTGTTAAGACCCTTTGCATTTAAGGTAAAAAATCTAAGCAAGGTCGCCATTAGAGGAGAGGGAAGGAGGAGGGGAAAAAAAGAAAGAAAAAGTGTAGGATTAGAAATCAGAAAAAGGATAATGATCTCTCAGGTCATAAGATATAATGTGGCATAACCACCACAACAGTCTATTTAGCAAATGATTAATATGTAGAGGTAGATTAGGGATTCTTAAAGATCCGTAAGTTTACGTCCGTAAACTTATAATATAATTGGGGGGGAGAGAGAGGGGCTGCACAAGCAAGAAGAAAAAGTACAGAGCAAGAAGATATATGAAAATATGTGAGGTTGAAGTTGGAGTAAAAGAAAATAATAATAGGGGAGTAAAAGTGGAGCCCACCCCTATGTAATATACTTGCGAGATCAGGGGTAAAGAGGAAAAGAAAGCGAGGACTATGTGTTTGGAATTTACTGTTGGTAAGCCTGTTTCTTTGATATGCAGGCCTGATAACACCTATCTAAGGGATAGGTAAAGTAAGGGGGGTGTATTTACAAAGGTAGCAATAATGATTAATGTGTGGGCAGGTCTCCCCCTAATGGGACGTAGCTAGGGAGTTTAAAGGTTTAACTAACAAAACAGAAATTATACCATAGGTGAGACCTTCATGTAGTATAACGAGAGCAAGCAAGGAAAATTAACAATTACCAAACCTAAAACAAGTTGCAATTAGAAATGAAGTAAAAAAAAACCCTAGGGGCTCTTATACTATAAAGAATTTGATCAACATTACTGAGCATGCAAACTTCTAGGTGGGACACAACGACACAAAAAAAAAAAAAAGGGTAAATGATCATATATAATATGTATCAGCGTGTCCCACAAAGAAGGGGTCAAAAGGGCTACATCTCCTAAAGACATTTTGCTAGGAAGGCTAAAGGAGTAACAGACCACCCTCATGTTGTACCTTAGGTGAAGCCTACTTCTTGCACATCCCAATCATAAGAACAGATGTAACAATTAACAAACATAATACAAGTTGCAATTTGGGAATAAAGATAATCTCTTAAGGAGTAGTATACATCTTGGGATGTGTACAAAGAGCATTTATCATAAAAAGTGATATCGGCGTAGTCGAGTGTGAAAACCTCCGGGTGAGACACACCAACACATCACAGCCGGCTAAGCTGCAATAAGGGTAAGTGCATGTGAAAACTATGCGTAAACATGTCCCACAGAGAAGAAGTCCAGTGGGCGGCAACACCTATAAGCATTTTCAAAAAAAATAAGTATATAAAACAGAGAATGCCTCAAATAGGATTGGAAACACCATTTAAAAATGTATGCTCACATGTAACATAGTAAGTGAAAATAAACCATTTGTCCTAAAGAGTGAGATCAGCGCAACTATATGTGGGAAGTTCTAAGTGGAGTATAGCGACATCTCTCCCACTGCTAGACAGCCATAGAAGTGAGTGAACATGTAGGTTATGCATCAATATGACCCACAGAGAGGGAGTAATGTGGGTGATATCCCTAGAAACAATTTGCTAGAAAATCTAGAGGTAGAACAGATCGCTCTCAGGTTGCACTGCAGATGAAACCTATTGCTTGCACATCATAAACAGATGAAAATAAATAACTTTGAACAAATATAAAACAAAATTGCACTTAAAAGTAAATATAGGCCCCTAAAGGCCAGTGCACATCTTGGCAAATGTGAATAAGACATTTGCCCTACAGAGCGGTATTATCACAGTCACGTGTCGAGATTTCCAGGTGGGACACAGCGACACTTCTCACTCAGCTAAATAGCCATAGGAGTGAATGCCTATAAAGGCTATATATCAACATGTCCCAGAGGAAAGAAGGCAAGTGGACGATGTCACCTACTAGCAGGGTTTTCAGGGAAACAATTATATAAACAAAGAATAACAAGTGGTTTGAAAACATCACTAGGGGTTGGAGCTTACATTCTCATGACAATAAACAAAACAGGCAGACAAAATGTAGTCCTCTTTGTGATTTAGGATATAGTCCATGCCAAAATTGGCGTAACAACAATCAGAAAGGACTTATATCAAGTAGTTCCAGGTCGCATACAGGAACCGAACCTTGCTAATATCAGAAGAAGAAAAAAAGGGGGAAAGGACAGGGAAAAAGACCATCAACAATATAAAGCTTAATCTCTATATACTTATCGAAACTATTCAGGTGAAGAGTCTCTGAAAGTCGAATTTCTCTTGGTAGAGGGGGTACGCTGGGGTAGGGGGTTCCATTGTTCTGCTGAAGGCCTAAATTGCGATGAACCAGAAGGGTTGCGTTCTTTATGACCCACAGACCCGTCCCACTTCTTGAGGAGCTCTTCGCCTTTAGCTGGAGTATCAATTGTGAAAAGAATACCTTCTCTGTGGATGATTAATTTAGTAGGGTAACCCCATCTGTATTTTTTTTTTTTTTTTTGTAATAATTTTTTATTGAGGTTATGGAAAAATACAACATGTGTGAAATGCCATAAAACATAAATATCAAATTACATGACAACAAGAAACAATTTGATTAAAGCAAACAAGAAAAATACATTAAATCCGTATGGCTTGTCATCTGAAACCTCTGTTTTATATTATATTCTGAAATGAGTTCCTCTATGAAAACAACGGGCTACTTTTGAACCCAACAGAGCTGATGAATACTGAGAGAGGAAATTGGCATTGAGAGTGGTCACTTTTGGACCTAGTACTTAAGAGAACAAGATGGGGAAGATCAGCAGGTCAGAGCTGCTTTAAAGAGATGAAGAAGGGGGAGAGAAAAAGAGATGAGAAGAAGGGAGGAGCAGAGGGAATATGTGGGGGGGGAGGTTGGACTTTTGTTAGTAGCATGTTTTTTCTGAGGTTGAGGGGATATGCAGAGGAAAGAAGTAAAAGGAGCATGTAGTAGGAGTCTCTAAAATCAAACTTTACGAAGCATTGCCATCATAGTCATTAACTAGGGCATAAAAAAAAAGAAAAAACCTACAGTACACAAAATGTAGGATAACATTTCCAATAACATATAAAATACGGTATAACAAGTGTCTATATTTATGAACAGCACTATAAATGACCTAGCATATACCCTCAAGCTAGAGGAATGATAAATTATGAAATTATGAAATTAGGGGAGACTGTAAAGCATTCAGCTAACCACTTTAAAGTGACATACTCATATATATATAGAAGGCCAGATGTTAATGTCACAAGTATTGATACTTTGACATGAATGTAGTAGGAAGCATATGTAGCATGGACTAAGTACCCTTACCTCAAGTCTTATGAGTATACAGGAAGAGCCCTATAAGGGGAACACCTTAAGTGTATTGCATAGATTATATAACTATAAATTAGGCAGACTATGAAATATAGTACCATTACATATCAGTGGAACCAATATATGCAACCTGAATATATAACCCTAGTTAACTTGAGGGACATAAATAAGAACAATAAACTGGCTAATAGGCAATCTACATTTAGGTGGAGTAGTTGTATGTATCTAGTCAACTATTACAAGTTAATAACGCAAATAAAATATATACCCAGCTGCCTCAGGAATTGCTTGGCATCTAGAACTGTTATTATAAAAAAAACTACTCATCTAGATAGATAAGACTAAACAGTCGTATAACACATGTCATTTCTAAGTTAGGCGTTAAACATTTAAAAAAGAAAAAGTAAAACATAGACTTTGAAGTCATTAAAGCTCCAACATGTACCAGATAAACTGAAGATACAATAAGAGCTTACTACATAGTGGTTTACAGAGGCAACTGGGTAATATCCTATGAATAGGCATCCCAGAACAAAGCCCCAGCAGTGAGGACAGCGTTCAACAAAACAGTAGGTGAGCTTTGGGCTGTAATGAAATGAAGGGCACACAGCCACTATTAAGATCTACTTAAAATATGAACTGGAGTTAACATGTCTCTTACAGGGAACTATGGGTTCTTGGAGCTTAGATGTAGATTGTTAAGGAGTCCAAGATTTACTGTTGCAGGGTCTGTATCAAGAATATCATAAAGACATCAGTCATTTGACCACGGGTACACCCAAGCTCAATCCAGCAGACAATGCGCTATCCAGTGCTAGTAAGCGAGTCCTACCCTATACCCAGCATAGGCGATGTCTTCAGCAGTTCAGCAGAGGTTAAAAGGCTGGTTACCGCGTTTGCATAGAAGGCATGGTTGTTGTAATAGTTCCGATAAGAATGCAGCTTCAGTGCTAGAAAAAGATTTAAAGACCATCTCCTGGATCTCAAATGAATTCTCTACCATACTTGAGTGTTTTGCTTTGATGTTAAGCTGAGTCTCTGTAATAACCTGTTTATAATTCTCATATAATGAAAAACAGATTATTTGTAGCTGTAAAGTGGAACACCTAATGTTATAAGTCTGTAACAAAAGGGTTAATTAATTACAGCAGTTACTTCAGTAATTGAGTCCCAGCAGTAGGAATATATATATATATATATATATATATATATATATATATATATATATATATAAATAAAAGAATGTATATATATATATATGAAAGTATAAGTGGAATGAGTTAAATAATAAGATTCATTAGTAGAGTCTGAATACTAATGTATCTGTAGTTGGTAAGTAGCATGCACAAATAATAATGTAAAGTCTGTATATGCAGCACTTAGCAGGTCAAAGCAAGCAGATTTATACACTTAGGCTGGTTTGAGAAGCAGGTAGTAGAGTTATGCACACATAGAAGCAATTGACCCAGAGAGCTAGTAGTAAGTACAGGCTGTAGTTAAGTTGCTTAGACAAAGTATACTGCAGACAGTGTAGACAATGCACATTTAGCAAGCATGATTGAAAAGAGCAGCATGGCAGAATAATTTGTATTCAGAACAAAAGTACTTGCGTGACCGGTAGCTCTAGCGTGGAACAGATAGTGAAATAGGAGAATGATCCGGTGTAGATACTAGGAGAGACGGACTTCCAGGAGAGAACAGGAACAGCGGCTGAGATCCTTAGGGCGCTGCTGCAGCGTGTGAAATCCTCAGTGTGAAAGGAAACAGGCGGATGGATACGCCAGGAATGTAAATCCAAACAGGTAATGCAGGGCTGACAGGGAGACTCAGATGAATACCAGAATCAGCAAACAGGTAGGTGTAAATTAGGCAATAATTAGGTAACTAGGTTTTGAAGTAACACAGAGCAAAGTTACACCTTTCAGGAATTAGAGACTTGACTTGTCAAATAAATGAGTAAGGTTAGCACTACTCAAAGCAACAAAATAATCAAGCAATGAGTTGATGTGAGAATGAGGTTATAAAGGCTTTAGGGGTGGAGTTCCAGTTAAAGGGACATTACAGATCCCCCCCTTCAAGGCATCAGCTCCAAAGATGCCAGGGATGGTTTGAGGGGATAGCGCTTGTGGAACGCAGCTACCCGCATAGGGGCATGAACCTGGGAATGAGGAACCCACGAATCCTCCTCCGGACCGTAACCCTTCCAGCGGATTAGATACTGCAATCGTCCTCGTAGCATTCGGGAGTCGAGTATAGATTCAACTTCATATTCTTCATGCTCATCCAAAATCACTGGAGGAGGAGGAACCGTCCTACGAGTGAATTCACTACTCGTCCTATGAGGCTTTAGAAGAGAAACATGAAATGATGGGTGTAAGCCGTATTTAGATGGAAGATCCAGAACAACAGCTGAAGGGTTGAGAATACGTTTAATCTTAAAAGGTCCAACAAACTGACTACCCAACTTTCTGGATGGTATAGAGAGTTTCAAATTCTTGGTAGAAAGCCATACCAGGTCACCCAATTTGTATTCAGGACTAGGTCTATGTCTAGCATTATAATAATACTGCTGATCGGTCTTAGCTTTCTGTAGATGTTCTTTTAGAAGAATCAAACTATCCTGTAAGTTGGTGAGATAGGAATTAGCGGAAGGAGTGTTGGTGTTGGTTTGTGTAAGTCGAATAGACTGTGGGTGGTATCCGTAGGTGGCATAAAACTGAGTCATCTTGGTGGAACTAGAAACCGAATTGTTGTAAGAAAATTCGGCTAACGGAAGATGTTCCAACCAGTCATCCTGTAGATGAGAAACATAGCATCTAAGATACTGTTCAAGTATACCATTTACTCTCTCTGTGAGTCCATTTGTCTGGGGATGATAAGACGTAGATAATCTAGGATGAATGGAGAGTGACTTACAGAGGTCTGTCCAAAAATTGGAAGTGAACTGAGATCCACGATCCGTTATGATAGAGTGTGGTATCCCATGTAATCGTACGACATGTTTAAGGAAAGCTGTAGCTGTGTCACTGGCAGTAGGTAGTGATTTCATAGCGATGAAATGAGCCATCTTAGTCAGGTGATCAACAACAACCATGATGGTATTGTGATCCTGTGAAGGGGGAAGCTCAACAATGAAATCCATAGAGATAACACTCCATGGGGTATCAGGAATAGATAAAGGAGTGAGATAACCAATGGGTTTCTTTTTCTCTGTTTTGTATCTTGCACAGACATCACAAGTGGACACGTATTTCTGAACGGTCTCGTCCATGTTTTTGCCACCAAAAGTCTCTGTGTAAGAGTTCTTTAGTTTTGAAGACTCCTTGATGTCCAGATAAGGGGTTATCATGGAAATGAGAGAGGAGTCTCTGTCTAAGAGTCTGTGGGATGTATAGCTTGTTATGAAAAGTGTACAGGCCAGTTGGTTCCTTTATTAACTGAGTATGAGTGGGTATGTTATCAGTTGCTAAATCTGTTAGAATGTCGAGCTCCAAAGTATTTAGAGCTGCTATGATTTTGTGACTAGGTATAAGTTGTGAGAAACAGTCACTTATAGGTTTGTCATCATTTTGTCGGGATAGGGCATCTGCCTTACCATTGAGCTTACCCGGTCTATATGTTATATGGAAATTGAATCTGTCAAGAAATAGGGACCATCTTACTTGACGAGAGGATAAGGTCTTGTTCTGTTTCAAGTATTGAAGGTTTTTGTGGTCTGTGAATATTAAGAAAGGTTTGTCAACTCCCTC
Source organism: Bombina bombina (assembly GCF_027579735.1). Classification (NCBI taxonomy): domain Eukaryota; kingdom Metazoa; phylum Chordata; class Amphibia; order Anura; family Bombinatoridae; genus Bombina; species Bombina bombina. Next base: position 1,052,349,767 of record NC_069499.1, on the reverse strand, counting down.
TAATATATGTCTCCATACCTCTAAAGCACATTTTATGGCTAGAAGTTCTTTATCACCCACAGAGTAATGTACCTCAGCTGGTAAAAGGGTTCTTGAAAAGTAGGCTATAGGGTGAGTGTCATGTTGGTCTTTAATTCTTTGGGATAGAACTGCTCCTATACCAGTGTCAGAGGCATCAACCTCCACAATGAACTGACATGAATGATCAGGCAAACTTAATATTGGGGCTGTAGTAAAACAGGTCTTCAAATAATTGAAGGATTGATCTGCTTCAGGTGTCGAATGAAATTTAGAATTTTTCTTAGTTAAAGAAGTAAGGGGTTTTACTTTCATAGAAAAATTGTGAATAAATCTACGATAAAAATTGGCGAACCCCAAGAATCTCTGGAGAGATCTAAGAGTAGTGGGTACTGGCCAATTCTTAATAGCTAATAACTTTTCTGGGTCCATCTGTACCTTATCGGGTGTTATGATATACCCTAAAAATTTTATCCTTTGTACATGAAATTGGCATTTTTCAGCCTTTGCAAAGAGTCTGTGATCACGTAATCGTGTAAGAACCCATCTCACATGTTTTATATGTTCCTCTGTTGTTTTAGAGTAAATTAGTATGTCGTCCAAATAAATTATGACGCATACGTCTGTTAGATCTTTGAAAATCTCATTAATAAAATGCTGGAATGTAGCAGGGGCGTTACAGAGCCCAAAAGGCATCACTCGGTACTCAAAGAGTCCGTATCTGGTTCGAAATGCAGTTTTCCACTCATCCCCCTCCTTGATACGTATTAAATTATACGCGCCCTTTAAGTTAAGTTTAGTGAAGATGGTGGCACCGTTTAGGCGTTCAAGGAGTTCGGGGATGAGAGGCAATGGATACCGATTCTTTACAGTAACTGCATTGAGGGCCCTGTAATCGATGATGGGTCTTAAGGTCTTATCTTTGTTAGTCACAAAGAACAACCCTGCTGCAGCAGGCGATGTAGAGGGGACTATAAATCCTTTCCGAATGTTATTGTCTACATATTCTCGCAGATACTGTAACTCTTTCTGCGAGAGAGGATAAACTTTCCCAAAAGGAACCTTAGCCCCTGGGATTAAATCTATGGGGCAATCGAAGGTTCTATGGGGGGGTAGAACCTCAGCCTCCTTTAAATCAAACACATCTAATAAATCATGATAGTGAACAGGTATCTCTGGGTCTACAGTACCCAAGATCTGATGCGGGAAACAGGTAGAAGAACAATACGAGGAATTAAATGTGACAGTGGGTGTAACCCAATCTATGCTAGGGTTATGTTTAGTTAACCAAGTGTAACCCAATATCAGAGTATGAAGTGCAGTTGGAATTACATCAAAACTTATGTGTTCAGTATGTCCTTCAGAAGTAGAGATTAATAGGGGTATAGTGTGTTTTGTTATGGGACCTTTATGTATCAAAGAACCATCAATTAATCTTATGAACACAGGATTTTGTTTAGTGACACAAGGTATTTTATTAAGCTCAACATATGTAGCATCAATAAAGCAGTCAGAAGCCCCAGAGTCTACTATCGCCTCAGTCTTGATTCGCTGTCGGTCCCACTGTAAGGAGAGAGAGAGTGTCAATGACTTTTGTCTTATGTGTGTAGTAGTACAACTAAGTGTTAGTAGCTAACCCTTTTTCTGTCGATGTAAAATGGGACAGGATATTACAGTATGTTCTTTACTAGCGCAGTAAAGACAGAGGTTTGCTAGGCGTCGTCTGGTTTTTTCCTCAGGTGTCAGAGGACCTTTAATTACTCCTATTTCCATAGGTGTATGTGGGTTATGTATCTTTTCTGTAGGGCTTACTGGCAATCTTTTGAGAGGTGTGTCTGATGTGTACCTTTCTAACCTTCTTTCTCTTATTCTGCGGTCTAGTGTTGTGGCTAGTTTTATTAAGCCGTGTAAGTTATCAGGCATCTCCAATCTAGAGATCTCATCTTTTAAAGCTTCATTTAGGCCTAATCTGAATTGGTTTTTTAATGTAATATCATTCCAGAGTGAGTCGGTAGCCCACATCTGGAATTCAGTTATAAAGTCCTCAACAGGCCTCTTTCCTTGTCTGAGAGCTCTTAATTTTGTTTCAGCCTGAATTTGAGTGTTACAATCTTCATAAAGTGCACTCATAGCTGTGAAAAACAAATCTAAGGAATCCAAAATAGAGTCATTGGACTCAAAAAATCGATTTGCCCATGACCTTGGCTCACCTATGAGATATGAGATTGTAGTGCAAACTTTATTTTTTTCAGTACAGTAGGTCTTAGGCTTCATTGCATATAGCAGTAAACAAGCATTTTTAAAATCCCTGAAATCACTCCTTTTCCCTGAAAATAAAGCTGGCGGGTTGATCTGAGGTTCTGGGATTCTTGTTACAGTCAATTCTTTAACTACATTTCTTAGAGTTGTGGTTTCTGTTTGTAGGTCAGTGAGTGCTCTTGCAAGGTAATCCACCTTATGGTTTAGAGTGTCTAACTCTTTTTGCACAGATTGAGGTTCCATACTGCTGGTTTTAAGGCTTGATTATTATGTAATAACCTGTTTATAATTCTCATATAATGAAAAACAGATTATTTGTAGCTGTAAAGTGGAACACCTAATGTTATAAGTCTGTAACAAAAGGGTTAATTAATTACAGCAGTTACTTCAGTAATTGAGTCCCAGCAGTAGGAATATATATATATATATATATATATATATATATATATATATATATATATATATATATATATATATATATATATATATATATATATATATATATATATATATATATGAATAAAGGAATGTATATATATATATATATATATATATATATATATATATATATATATATATATATATATATATATGAAAGTATAAGTGGAATGAGTTAAATAATAAGATTCATTAGGAGAGTGTGAATACTAATGTATCTGTAGTTGGTAAGTAGCATGCACAAATAATAATGTAAAGTCTGTATATGCAGCACTTAGCAGGTCAAAGCAAGCAGATTTATACACTTAGGCTGGTTTGAGAAGCAGGTAGTAGAGTTATGCACACATAGAAGCAATTGACCCAGAGAGCTAGTAGTAAGTACAGGCTGTAGTTAAGTTGCTTAGACAAAGTATACTGCAGACAGTGTAGACAATGCACATTTAGCAAGCATGATTGAAAAGAGCAGCATGACAGAATAATTTGTATTCAGAACAAAAGTACTTGCGTGACCGGTAGCTCTAGCGTGGAACAGATAGTGAAATAGGAGAATGATCCGGTATAGATACTAGGAGAGACGGACTTCCAGGAGAGAACAGGAACAGCGGCTGAGATCCTTAGGGTGCTGCTGCAGCGTGTGAAATCCTCAGTGTGAAAGGAAACAGGCGGATGAATACGCCAGGAATGTAGATCCAAACAGGTAGTGCAGGGCTGACAGGGAGACTCAGATGAATACCAGAATCAGCAAACAGGTAGGTGTAAATTAGGCAATAATTAGGTAGCTAGGTTTTGAAGTAACACAGAGCAAAGTTACACCTTTCAGGAATTAGAGACTTGACTTGTCAAATAAATGAGTAAGGTTAGCACTACTCAAAGCAACAAAATAATCAAGCAATGAGTTGATGTGAGAATGAGGTTATAAAGGCTGTAGGGTGGAGTTCCAGTTAAAGGGACATTACAGTCTCTGTGGGAGCGCGGTATGTGTTAATTAGCCTAAGCAGGCTCGGTCTATTCTCCTTCCAAGATGGCGTCAGTAGCTCTGTGATCTCCTGTCTATTAGGCGACTCCGGACCCATATCTGAAAGTGTAGCGGTGGATGAAGCCAAGTTCTCCAGTCGCCGGTCCTCTACTGGAGCTTTCAAGGTAGGTATACTCTCCGATGAGGATGATATATCCGAGGAGCGCTGCTGGACATCTAAAAGCTTTGGAGAGGAAATAGCTAAAATCTCATGTCTGAGATGCTGGAAGTGCGTCTCCATTTTAGTTAGTAGATCTGCTAGAGCGTGTCTGATCATCTCCGGCACGGCCATGTGGATTACCGGTCCGGTTACAAAGCTAAGCAGGAGTCAGTTAGACTGGTAGAGGGGATCCCGGTCCTAGAAATTTTAGTGCATCACACAGTGGGGAAGATGGCTGTTCGTTTGTGGCGTCTGTAATGGGCTTCCAGTTAAAGTAACACAAATGTCATATCTTTATGTCTTCCGGGTATCCAGTTGATTGAGGTGGTTCTGCCTGAGTTTAGCTACCAGTTAATAGTAAAATAAGTGCAACCGAGCGGTCTATTCTGTGTATTATTATAGATAATGTTCAGAGCTGAAGTGAGATGCGACCGCTTGGCTGCAAGGCATGCTCCGCCCCCAACCCCATCTGTATTTTAATCCTCTGGAACGGAGAGATTGGGGGAGTTGATGAAGGGTGTTTCTCTTTTGAAGAGTGAACTGGGACAGATCCAGGAATATCTGGATATGCTGAAGATGTTCTGGTAGTTGAGGTTTAAGGAAAGCTGCTCTCATAAGCTAAAAGTGAAACCTAGAGATTACATCCCTAGGTTTGTCTTTGGGAGAATTTCTACCTCTGGGGAGCAGATGCACCCTGTCGATCAACATGTCATTGGGATTTGAAGGCGGAGCTAAGTTGACACACAGGTTTTTCACATAGGCTTCCAAGTCAACCTGTAGGGTCTCTTCAGATATCCCTCTGAATCTTACATTATTTCGACGTGACCTATCTTCTAGATCCGCAACCTTCTGTTCTAGATCAGAGACGTAGTCTGCGAGATTATGGGAATGTGCAATTATATTCTGTTGCTCAATTACGAGATCCTCTTGTTTGCGCTCGAGCGCTTCGGTTCTCTCTCCCATTTCAATAAGTTCCTTTTTGAGATCTGCAACTGAGCATTTGATTGTAGAGGTCAAGTTCTCCTGCAAATCGTTAAGTCTTTTGGTTAGGGTGCTCACAATATCTGACCCTGGAGACAAATCCATCTCATCGTCTGTTGGTTGGGATAGAGTTGTTTCAGCTCTATCTAATCTGTCCTGATAGGAACGTGGAGATGGTGGGCCCTTAGAAGTAAAAGGTTCCCTGGGTTTAAAATGATCAGCAACAGAATTTCTGGATCTGGTTGAGGCTTTATTTCTATTTTTTGAGGGTTGTGACATCCTCTAACTGTGTAGAGTCTAAGGTGCCAGGGTACAGGTTTATCGTCCCAAAGGATGGACAGATGGAAGCCCCCACAGTGCAAATAGTGACTATAATAGGACTAGAAAATATATGGATCTCAGTAAGATCAGTGTCAATAGCAAAAGTTAAGGGGAGGGTTCCTAATCCCATTACAACTACAGCCTCATGGTGGCTACAGTCTGCTCATACAAGGTCACGGCTATACTGAGGACCAAACTGTAACTTACTTTATTTGTATAATCAGGTTGCAGTTGCTCCTTATATTTCAATTAGCTCCTAATAAAGAAAAAAACTTGCAGACTATAAGCAACCTCAACTGATTCTTGGCTTAAAGTAGTGTTGTGATTCCCCTTATCAGCTAGATAGGAGACTTCACACTTCCCTGTACACCAGTTCTATGGCCTCTAGCTTTATAGCAAGAGAAAATGGCTTCTGGTGCCAAAAGGCAAATATATGATTGCTGTAATTTAGGTGTAGGGATCAGCCAGCGATGTGATGTTGTCTAAGTTAGCGGTCGTGAGGAGCTTTTGTGATCAGCAATACTGAGTAGTTATGTAGCTTGGCTTGGGGCTCTCTTACTTACAGTGATGATACCGGAGCCCAATGGCGGATCGTTGAGCCTTTATCTAAGGTAGTTGCCTGCCTCCGCTATTTCTCTCTGCTCAGACCAGCAAATGATGTAAGTGTCGCACCGGAGCAGGTCTCAGAACCTTCGGCGTAATGTGGACTGGAACAGTTAGCTGCGTAGTGAGCAAGGTTTACTCTCTACAAACCACGAGTTTCCCAGCCAGGCCACTTTAAGCCCGCAGCACAAAAAAGTATATCTATAGCCGCCTCACAATGTCTGTAGGTTCTTCAGGCGGTGTGCTTGCAATCCAAAGATTGTACCCAGGGTTTTGAGGCACCTTTAGGTGTGCATAGAATATAAATAAACACTTATAAAACTCTGTAGCACGGAGCTCTCAATAACTGCGTCCACACAGACCGGCTGTTGGCTCCGCCCCCTTTTTCATCATATTTTTTGAAAAAATGTATAGTAAATTATATGATATGATGAAAATAATGGTATCTTTAGAAAGTCAATTTAATGGCGAGACAAACGGTATATAATATGTGTGGGTACAGTAAATGAGTAAGAGGAAAATTACAGCTAAACACAAACACCACAGAAATATAAAAATAGCCCTGGTCCTTAAGGGTAAGAAAATTGAAAAATGGCCTGATCACTAAGGGGTTAAATACCAGAAACAATGTCCCTGCTGATATTTGTTATGAGTTTTAAATTTTTGACATTTGAAGGTTGATTCTTCTGGAAATCCATGTAAGTCTAGTGGAATCGATAATTAAGTATTTGCAATCTATAAAATAAATTATATTCCATCAGTGAGAACTGGAAAGTTCCATTGGGTACAACAACCATACAATACACAAATTAAATATAAAGATAAACATTACGCTTTTTCATTTAAATAAAGAGCTTATGAGCACTATTAGTGCAGCAGGTACAGCGGCACTAGGGCCCAAGTTCTGGGGGACCCATAGCAGCTAGTCTATACACAGGCATGTAGTCACTCATTATCTGTGTATAGATACTCATCATCATTATACTGAACAGCCTACTCATCAATGTATAGATACTCATATCACTATACAGTGCAGCACATTCAATATGTGTATATATATATTACATCATTATATAGCACAGCATATTCATCAGTGTATAGATAATCCTATCACTATACAGTACAGCACATTCACTGTTTGTGTATAGATATTACATCATTATACAGCACAGCATATTCATCAGTGTATAAATACTCATATCACTATACAGTGCAGCACCGGTGGGTATTGCATGGTGTTGCTGTGGTTGTAGTTTGTGGTTAAGGGTGCCACTCACTCTGTGCAAGTCACTGACTCTGGATCCAGCAAAAGAGTTGGTGTCACACACTGAGGAATGAACCTTTCGCCTAATCAACGGCTGTATATAAACCCTGCATGATGAACTGAAGATCTCAAATTTTTAGTCCATAGGACCTTCTTCCAGTCTTCAGTATTCCACAGGTGGTGCTTCATGGCCCAGGCAAGACTCTTTTTCTTATTTTTCCATCTTAGCAATGGCTTTCTTACTGCCCTTCGACCTGTCAAACCTGCAGCTCGATGTCTTTCTCTTCACAATTGAAACTGAGACTTGCTTACTTCGATCAATGTTCAGCTGTGCTTGAAGCTATTGTCCTGTGAACCGCCTGTCACACAAGCTGATGACTCTCAGAAACTTGTCTTCTGATTCTGTTGTGGCTTTGAGTCGACCGGGTCTCCTCCTGTCAGAGTTTGTTTATTGCCCTGTTCTCACCATTTTGAGAGCGATATACTGCTTCCTGCAGTACAATACTGTCCAAATATTGCTTAAGATGGTGTAGTAACACAGTCTGTTCCAACAATGCTTTTATACAGACAGAGGGCTTGTAAGTAATCAACAAAAGTTGGGAAACCTGTAGGAATTGTTAGCATAAACTTTCAAGGCTTAATTTACTTACATTGCTGCAGACAATGTAACCCATTACTTCTTCCCTGAAAAAGGCCTTTTTGTAAAATTCTAAAATGTACATTATTTATCAGTTTTTCATTTTATTTTTTTAACTTTGGCAGTTTAATACTTACCTTTGTACCATTTCAGGTTATTCACAGGACTTGAACTTTTTACATACTGTTTTATATACTGTATATATATATATATAACCACAAGCCAATAAAGACATGCAGTTTAGACTTCGCTTGTCACTGCTAGCTAAGTTGACTACAGCATTTTACCTTATGGAGTTCAACCAAACAAAAAAATAAAATGAGTCAAATAAACCCAAACAAACAGGGCATTATAATTTATTTATTTTTTATTTTTGAAATCTTTATTAGAAAAAGAGTTATTAATACTGCAGCAGATTTTTATATAATTGGTGCTACTCTGTTTCGGCGATGTAATATGTTATTTATGCCTCTGATGAATCCCCTTATTCTCTTTCCAATTTTCCCAAAGCTAATACACCCCACTTTTTCTTCAGTTGCACTTTCTTCATCTTCAGGGAGCTCAGCAGCCGCTGACTAGAAAACAAACCAAATGTAATTTTAACATATTATAGCAATCAAAAGAGAATTTTATAAATATTGTAAAGAACAAGTCACTAGAGTTAAAAATAAATAAAGGTGCAATAGGTAAATGAGCTTTAACAGGATAAAGATATATAAAATCTCTCTCAGACTGTAACTAATTGACTAGTAATGTCTTGCAGCTCTCCTTGGCGACAAGACATTAACAAGAACTTTATGAGCTGAGGCATTGCTAGGGGCAACAAGATATGGGGCAAGAACCCAACATAACATTTAGTGGCCATGAGCACATTCTATACTCTTGTCTCTTCCCCTGGTTATTCCACAACAACACACCTTAGATAAATTGTATACTTACCTCTGTATCTTCACTGAGATAGTCCTCCTCCTCTTCTTCCTCCTCAATAAGATTTTCCTCCTCTTCCTTCTCCTCACTTAGATAGTCCTCCTCTTTTTCCTCCTCACTAAGATAATCCTCCTCTTCTTTCTCCTCACTAAGATTGTCCTCCTCTTCTTCCTCCTCACTAAGATTGTCCTCCTCTTCTTTCTCCTCACTAAGATTGTCCTCCTCTTTTTCCTCCTCACTAAGATTTTCCTCCTCCTCTGCTATTGTGTCCATGCTACAAAGATATATTCTCGGCCTATATTGCCAGTCATGGAAATAATCTTTAAACTCCATCAAACCCCCAATTATCTCTAACTAGAAACACAAGCAAAAAAAAAATGAAGCGTTGTGCAGTATTCTATTTAATATTACAGGCAAATGTAATAGCATGAGACAGTGTGGGTTAGGGGTAAGTTATGGTAAAGTTAACATATCTAATTACCTTAAAGTCCATAAGGAACATCTTGTCATCATATAACAGAGCGTCATTTAACATCTGAAGAAGACAAGATAATAAGAATATTGTTATATGGACAATCCCAGACTCATGTGTAATTAATCTTTCTTTACTTATATAGATAGAGGTGCCAAAAAATGTGCATGAGTGCATTTCAATTTTAAATGGAATAATTTATGTCAGTATACCTCCATTAGCAAAAATGCTTCTAGTAAATATTATTACGGTTTTTCAGTGGCATACACACATATTGTGTGGGTACACCGTGCACCAATATTCAAACACTACACCTTCTTAGTGAGTTATCAGTGACACAGCATATGTGTGTATGCCACTGATAAACAGTAATTTTGACCCTCTATCACTTAAAGGGATATAAAACCCTAATTTTTTCTTTGATAAATCAGACAGAGCATGCAATTCTAAGCAACTTTCTAATTTTTCTTCATTCTCTTTGTATCTTTATTTGAAAAAGCAGGAATGTGAACTTAGGAGCTGGGACATTTTTGGTTTAGCACCCTGGATAGTGCTTGCTGATTGGTGGCTACTTACCTCTCCATCCTCTGTATCTTTAATACCATTGTCCTCTTCTTTTTCCTCCTCTACTATTGTCTCCAAATCGCACCAGTAAGTTTCTGGCCTATAGCGCCATTCAGGGCGATATCCCTCAAAAGTAATCCATCCCTCATATATCTCTAACTAGAAACACAAGCAAATTAAATTAAACTTTCAGCAATATGCTAGCTAATGAATGATATTCTAGTAGTGAAATGTAATAGCATGAGAGAGTGTGGGTTAGGGGTAAATTAGGTAAATTAGGATAATGGATAAACATATCTAATTACCTCAAAGTCCGTAAGGAACTTCTTGTCATTCAATATCTGCAAAAGACAATATAATAAGAATATTTGTTGTACAGACAATCCCATTCTCATGTGTAACTTGTATCGTGTTTATCTGTCTTTACTTAAAGTGATGGTAAACTTTTCCATTTGTTTAAGCAGATCTGGAACGTTAGTCATAATTTAGATGAAGTTTAATTCATCAGTTGTAATGAAGATGCGCTATAACTTACTTTTTAATGTACAAATGAAATTCTATTACCCTGCGTTCCGCCACCAACTTAAAAAGTAATTTTTGAACTGTTCTCCAATCAGCACTCTAGCCATATGACACTTTTTTGCAGCTAGAGTGGCAATTGGAGAACTGTTTAAACCTTCAGCTAACAAAAAAATATATTTTTAAAGTGGGCTACCAGAGCACGGGGTATTAGAATTTCATATGTACTTTATAAAGTAAATTAGAGCACATCTTCATTCCAACTGATGAATTTAACTCCATCTAAAATATCACTAGCTTGACAGCCTCTCTAACTGTAGCTCCCATTGTATAAATGTGCATCTACAACTGATTGTGCCCAAGGGCAGGGTGCTCCTCTCATTTTGCTTATGTTTGTCAATGTAAGTGTAGTAATGTGCATGGTATAGTCTTACACAATGTAAGTTTTTATTGTACCCTCATGATTGTACTGTACTTTTGTATAGCGCTGAGTAAAATGTTAGCGCTTTATAAATACTCAATATTAATAATATTATTAACACTACGGATCTGTTTATACAAAGGGAAACGTTTACCCGCACTTTAAAGGGATATAGAGGTCAAAATGTAAATGTGCACAAGTGCATTCCAATTTTAAATAGTACTGGTGCACAGGCCCACACAAACAGCTTATGTACGTATGCCACTGATAAATAGTAATAGCTTTTACTAGAAGGATTTTTGCTAGTAGAAGAATATTTAAAAAAAAAAATAACTTTGTCATGCTCCTATGCACATTCTTTCCCTTTAATGCACACTTCTATCCCTTTAATGCTCAAAATGATATGTATCTATATGACTATGAGGGTAATAATTGTACTGAGCACTAAGGCTGGTTTTAGGCCTATCCTATTACTTTATTTAGCAACACTTCTAGGCTTTAGCATTTGTGCTGGGCAGATATTTACTAGACAGCACCCAATGTGATAATGTGATACTGTAAGGGCAGACTATGATGTACTTAGTGGACACAAATACAGTAATTTATATTCCCTCCCTTGCTCTCTATAAACAAATAACAATTTAATAAACAGTAATTCTACTTACATTCTCAGCCTCCATAATAAGTCACAAGAAAAACAAATAATTTTGTTTTAGAGCAGAATTCTAATGCTTTCAACTACACCTCCAATAGCACTAGTGAAGAATCTTACCTGAAGCACACAGTAATAATGTAGCATACTGTGACATCATAAGGTGACAGAATATGGTGCCATCATCAGCTTCTGCACTAACTTGTTACCATGGATACCAGATAAACAGATAACAGTTAGCATTACTGTATATGATTGATATCATATTATATTTACCCTTTGTGTGCTAAAGCTGTGCTAAAGCTCAGCATACATTTTCCTCACGTTGGTGTATACTTCCCCTCTTAATGACCAAGGACGTGTCTCTGGGGTTTCAAGCACATGAAGCGTGATCACTTCCAGACGCTTTCAGAATATTAAAGTGATGCTTCGATATTGAGGCATCCTGCAATACCCTTTTTTTAGCAACCGATGTAGAGAGAGCAACTCTGTGGCCCTCTCTGCATCGGCCAGCAATGGTGCTGATCATTGGTGGCGTGGGAGGGATACGAGGGAGGTGGGTGGGCAGCCCATCGCTGGATCACTTCCTGTCAGTGATGATTCCTTTGATCCAGTGCAGTGAGGAGGTCGAGAGCGTGCAAAGGGGGTGGGAGCGCGGGTGGGAGTGCATGCTTCTGTAGTACTTAGTGGAATGATGATTGCAAGGAGGGAGAGGGAGGGATATCGAAAATTAGGGGGATACGTCTTGGAAAAAGGGATCTGGAGGGGGGAGAGCTACACTACAGAAAATATGGAAATACTTAAAAAAAAACAAAAAAAACTGCACAATTTTAGTGCAAAGTGTGTATTGGCAGACAGTTGCCAGTACCAGAGGTGGTCGCAAATAAGAAGAGGGGGGAGGTTAAGAGAGCTGTTTGGGGGGGATCGTGGAGCTTGGGGGTTAGGGGGGACCCTACACTGCAGATAATATATATTTAAAAAAAAAAACTTAAAAAAAAACTTTTATTTTAGTACTGGCAAACTTTCTGCTAGTACTTAAGATGGCGGTAACAATTGTGAGGCGGGGGGAGAAGAGAGGTGTTTGAGAGGGCTACCTAATTAAACAATTTACTGCTGGGCATAATACAAGTGTGGTGCACAGCTGCATTTAGCGGCCTTCTAATTACCTAAATGAAATGCCAAAGTCATATATGTCTGATATTTCTGAACAAATGGGATCCCAGAGAAGCATTTGCAACCATTTGTGCCATAATTGCACTAGCTGTTTGTAAATAATTTCAGTGAGAAACCTAAAGTTAACAAAAAAATTTATTTGATCACATTTGGCGGTGAAATGGTGGCATGAAATATACCAAAATGGGCCTAGATCAAAACTTTGGGTTGTCTACTACACTACACTAAAGCTAAAATTAACCTTACAAGTTCCCTATAAGCTACCTAATTAACCCCATTCACTGCTGGGCATAATACAAGTGTGGTGCGCAGCAGCATTTAGGGGCCTTTTAATTACCAAAAAGTAATGCCAAAGCCATAAATGTCTGTTATTTCTGAACAAAGGGGATCCCAGAGAAGTATTTACAACCATTTGTGCCATAATTGCACAAAATGTTTGTAAATAATTTCAGTGAGAAACCTAAAGTTTGTGAAAAAGTTAACAATTTTTTTTATTTTATCGCTTTTGGCGGTTAAATGGTGGCATGAAATATACCAAAATGGGCCTAGATCAATACTTTGGGTTGTCTACTAAAAATATATATATACATGTGAAGGGTTTTTAAGGGATTCCTGACAGATATCAGTGTTATAATGTAACTATTGTGAATTTTGAAAAAATAAAAATGGTTTGAAATAGAAAAGTGCTATTTGTACTTATTATGAGGAATAGAAGAAAATAGAGGGGCGCCTCATGTGTAGGATCAGCAGATATAAAAATCAGTAATAACAGTAGTAGAGCCAAATGGGTACTCACACACTTCACAAGCACACCAATGTGCTGGTAGTAGCAGGCTGCAGATTCAAATAGGTGTGGCAGCTCACCTCTCAGGTAGTACTGTGATGCTGGAGATGGAAAAGGAGACACAGAAAAAAAAGCACTACATGTGCAGACTGTTAAAAATATAACAAACGATATTTTCAGTGGTACAGATGGTTACTCACATACTCCATGAGCACACTTATGTGCTGGTAGAAACAAGCTGCAAATTGTAGGCAGGTGTAGCAGCTCACCCCAGATCAGATTTCTTAATGCTGTAATCAAATGGCTCCAATAGGTAACACAAAGTCCCAAAAAGGTAGAGAGACTCTTATGTATCAGCAGGGCAGTAGGTAGGTAAAGATATCCACTCAAAGGCTTATTTACAGTAAAATACAAATATTTATTAAAAACAAAAGTTAAAAAACACAACAGAACAATTGCTGTGTTAGGTGGATAAAAAAGGGGTTAACAGTGACCCCAATAATGCAACGCGTTTCTCGGTTTTGCACCGTTTCATCAGGCATAAAATTGTTCTTCAATTTGATTACAGCTATCTTGAAGGTTCCTTTAAATGACGTCATCCAAGATGGTGTCCCTCGAATTCCGATTGGCTGATAGGATTCTATCAGCCAATCAGAATTAAGGTAGGAAAAATCTGATTGGCTGATGGAATCAGCCAATCAGATTCAAGTTCAATCTGATTGGCTGATCCAATCAGCCAATCAGATTGAGCTCGCATTCTATTAGCTGACGCCATCTTAGATGATGTAATTTAAAGGAACCTTCATTCGGACTTAGGACGTCGCAAGAAGAGGATGGATCCGTGCCAGAGGTCTTCAAGATGGAGCCGCTTGTCACCGCTTGGAAGAAGATGGTTGCCGGTCCGGATCTACTCTTCTGCCCGGATAGGATGAAGACTTTGGAGCCTCTTCTGGACCTCTTCAGCTGCCGCTTGATAGAAGACTTCAGCCGGATGATGGATCTCCAGCCGCCGCTTGGGCTTGGATGAAGACTTCGGAGCCTGGAGCAATCGGTGATTCCTGGCATGGTGAAGACAAGGTAAGAAGATCTTTATGGGCTTAGTGTTAGGTTTATTTAAGGGGGGTTTGGGTTAGATTAGGGGTATGTGGGTGGTGGGTTGTAATGTTGGGGGCGGTATTGTATGTTTTTTTTTACAGGCAAAAGAGCTTAATTCTTTGGGGTATGCCCCGCAAAAGGCCATTTTAAGGGCTGGTAAGGTAAAAGAGCTTTTCTATTTTAATTTTAGAGTAGGGTAGGGCATTTTTTTATTTTGGGGGGCTTTGTTATTTTATTAGGGGGCTTAGAGTAGGTGTAATTAGCTTTAAATTGTTGTAATATTTTATTATTTTTCTAATTAATTTTTTTATTTTTTGTAACTTAGCTTTTTTATTTTTTGTACTTTAGTTAGTTTATTTAATTGTATTTATTTGTAGGTATTTTATTTAATTTATTTATTGATAGTGTAGTGTTAGGTTTAATTGTAAATAATTGTAGGTATTTTATTTAATTAATTTATTGATAGTGTAGTGTTAGGTTTAATTGTAACTTAGGTTAGGATTTATTTTACAGGTAATTTTGTAATTATTTTAACTAGGTAGCTATTAAATAGTTATTAACTATTTAATAGCTATTGTACCTGGTTAAAATAAATACAAAGTTGCCTGTAAAATAAATATAAACCCTAAAATAGCTACAATATAATTATAATTTATATTGTAGCTATATTAGGGTTTATTTTACAGGTAAGTATTTAGCTTTAAATAGGAATAATTTATTTAATAAGAGTTAATTTATTTCGTTAGATTTAAATTATATTTAACTTAGGGGGGTGTTAGTATTAGGGTTAGACTTAGCTTTAGGGGTTAATAAATTTATTAGAGTATTGTTGTATATAGGGCCATTTCCCATAGAAAAAAATCATTAACTCCAACGCTGTTGTACTACGGTTACCAGAAAGGTATCGCATACACCCTTCATTCCACGTTGCCATGATTAAACCTTATACTTCTGTCTGATCTGTTCCATCATCCATTCCGGATTCGGTTCAGTCCCTATCTGACGAAGAGGAGTATGAGGTCTCTGAAATTCTAAATTATAGAGTGTTTATGATTCTTGGGAGCCTGCCACTAACATTTCTGCCCCTCGTTTGGTCTCGCTTTTTCATCGGAGACATCCTGAGAGACCCTCTTTCTGAATAGTCTCCTGGACATAAAACCTGGAGGTTTTCCTTGTGTGGGGGACCTGTCATAATATCAGTATCTCTTTACAGCCTGTCCCTTTAATTATGCCTGTTGTGTTCCTTTATAAGCATCCTAGCTCCTTTGCTCATTGCTTGTTATTGAGGAACCTCCCCTGGTTTCAATTGAGCCACTTACTGCTTTGTTCAGCTGCTTCCTGCAGCACTACCTGGAAGTCTGCCTACAGATTCAGTGTGCACCTGGACGCCTCCCCTATTCAGACTGGAGCTTTGCAGACAAACAGAAGCCTGCTGTTCTTTGGTCACAACACATCCTTTTTGTCAGCAGATTCCAGTAAGTACTTACTGCATTACCATTCTACTACAGACTGTTGCTGTTTGAAGTCTAACTTTACTCAGTTGCTTCAGCTTCTGATACTATAACCAAGACTTTGTTTATCCTGCATGAGATTGAGGAATTGAAACAACCAGTTTACAAGTTCCTTTGCTTAATGCTCTTATTTTTTCTTTATGCTGTTAACATCGATGTAGCAAATTATCAGCATCTTTATTTTTATATCTTTTCTGAGTCCACACTGTGATTATTACATTTGCAAATGTTACATTGTGATCAATTACTAACCACTATATTAAGAATGTAATGTTAAAGTTAAACTTACATTCTGATAATGTGGGATATAAAAAGTCTGCAGTTAGTTTTTATTTCAAAACAGTATGTGAAGTAAAACTTAAGCAGAAACAACACTACTTAATTTTTTCTATATATTTGACTAAATCTGCACATTTGATTCTTTTACCTAAGGAACAATTTTGATTATCATCAGCTGTGACAATGTCAGACTGAATGAGAGGGTGGTCCAGTAAATTGTCCTCCATATATGGAGTAACTGGGCTATCAGGCCAGTTGATTTGGCAGGAGACTGGGGCATAATCCGACCATGTTGTGGATTGGATTGATATACGTTTGAGAAGTGTGAGGCCTATTGAGTCTGTCAGTATATAATCGATCCGGGAGTTTATTTTGTGTGGATGAGAGTAGAATGTGAAGTCCTGGATGGTAGGGTGGAGAGCGTGCCATGCATCATGTAGGGCTAGGGATTGAATTTGGTTGTTTATGTGTTTGATGTCCCTTTTTGGTATGCATGTGGTGCCCTCCGATGTGTCCATTTCTTGGTTAAGAGGGACATTGAAGTCTCCTCCAACAAACAATGTGCCTTTAGTGTTGTCTAATATTTTCCCAGATAGTTTGCGCATAAACGTAAGTTGTTGTTTGTTTCAGAAGTATACATTTGCTATCGTGATAGGCCGGCCATAGACTAGACCTGTCAATATGAGTGTCCTCCCATCTGTATATTTTCTTGTGTGTGTGATTTCTAAGGGTATGTTTTGCCTAATTAGTATACCTACTCCACTTTTTTTGGTGGGTCCGGATGAGAAGTAAGCTGTAGGGTATATATGATGGTGCCATTTTGGTTCTGCTCCTTTTTTAAAATACGTCTCCTGGAGTAGGATTATATCCCCTTTTTGTTTATGTCAGTCATTTAATATTATTGACCTATTTTGGGGTATATTAAACCTTTTAACATTAACTGTGATGATGTTTATTGGGTGTGTCGAGGGTGTCTTATGCATCTTGGCTCTGCGGGTTGGATGGTATGTGTGTGGGTACTCTATGCATCGGTGCTGTTAAGAAGTTTGAATGGACCACTGTATTTTGTAGTTTTCTGTTCTGTATTGTGAGAAGCTTTTGTGGGGGGGGGGTTTCGATGGGTATGACAAGATTGGTAAGTTGGGGAGCAGGGGGGGAAGGGTCAATAGAACACACAACAATAAATAACAATGTAAGATCTATAACAATGTGCTTGCTTAAGGTATATACTAGCAAGTAGATACACAATTTGTATCAACTATAAGAAAATCAAAACTAAGTATCAAACAAGTACCAAACGGTGCAAAACCTAATACAGTTACTGAGGATAATGGCCCTTACCCCCAGAGCGGAATCTATATAAATATGAGGTCAAAGCGTGTAACAGGGTGCAACATGGCACCTAATAATTAATTAACAGGGGCGATATGTTATGCTGCCTTCATGCATTTAGATGGTTTAGGTTGCTTACTTATTTATGAGTGCACATTCCTGGCTCCCTTTATAGGGTTTGGCAGTAACTAGTTATATTTAGACTATGTGCAGGCCGCCATATTGCACAGGGCAACTACTAAGATACATCAATGTCCTGCTAGTGGGGTATATGTTGTTTTAGAAGGCCTTCTTCTCTGTTTGCTCTAGCCCTGTGCAATTTTAAGAATGTGGTTTGCGGAGGCAGCCAAATATAGATACATGTGTGGACCAGAGCAACAGGAGAAGACACATCAGTACATTATCTAATACAGTAATTGGCATACAAACAATTTCTTATGCTATACTCATCTGTCCCGTGTTAGGTATATTAGTCTCTGTATGTAAGAGTCCTTTGGTGCTACTTGGTGCAGACCTCTCTGCCGCTCTTCTTTTTAGATAGCACTTCTTAAGGAAGAAGTTATTAGTTAAGAAGATGGGTTGGAGTTGAGCCCTTCTGTGTTTTGACCCACTAGTCTCTGAGCTCTCATTTGATGTGGGTAGTCTGTAGGTGGTGGAATCTGTGTCTGCAATGCTTCACAAAATGCCGGCAGGTCATCTATACTGCGAAACGTTGCAGACTTATCTCCTTTTGTAGCTGTGAGGCTCACAGGGAACCCCCATCTGTACGGAATCTTCTGTGTTCTTAGTACTGTGGTCACGAATTGCAGATCTCTGCACTTTTTTAGTGTGGCAGGGCTCAGATCAGTGAAGATTTGAATAGGTATACCCGCATGGGTGAGTTGGAGCTTTTGATGAGCGTGTCTCAGTATTTCTTCCTTGTCCAAATAGTTAAGGAATTTCACTATGATGTCCCGTGGTGGGGCTTTTGCAGGTGGTTTGGCTCTCAGTGTTCTATCAGCACATTCCATGACAATGTCTGGTGAAGTGTTGGTACCTTTTACAGTTCTAAAAAGATCTTGTAGGTATCCTGGGATTGCTGTACGCTGGATGCTTTCCGGTACACCTCTTATTCGCAAATTGTTTCGGCATCCCCTATTATCTAGATCCTCAACCTTTTCCATGAGGTTGTGAATAGTTTCTTTTTGGTTATATGAGAGTTGAGACAGGTGTTGGATGTCTTGCGTCGCGATATTATGACCCTCTTCTAATGTTGAAACCTTGCGTTCGACTTTCTTTATGTCTTTTTTTATTTCAATAAACATGTTGCGCATTTCTGACATAGCTTTTTTGATGTTATCTTTAGTTGCTAGTAGTTGCAGATCAGCTTTGGTGATTTCACTGGACTGAAAGGTTTAATGTTTGCTTGTATGTCAGTTGGTTGAATGGTTTTCTGTGCCATTTCCGTTATGTCAGCTTCCTTAGGTAGGGCGCTTTCCACAGGTTTAAGGTATTGGTTTATCTTTTTGTCTCTGGCAGGTGTGTCAGACTTTGATTGTTTTCTTACTGGCATAACCAGATGTGGTGATCTTGACGTGCTTCAAGGCTTATATTTTAGATAGTGACTATCCACTGCCTACTTCTGCTTTCTGTTATTGTGGCATGGAGGGCACTGCAGCCCTGATTTTACAATATGTGTAGTTGTTAGAGGGGGCCGGTTTTCACTTTGTAAGGAGGCTGTGTTTGCTTCAGATTTTCTGTTGTCTAGTAATGTATGTTCTGTTCTTTGCTGGGCACACTGTTATATTGTTATTCAGCAGTCCATTTTCATGTAGTCTGTCCTTTTTATGTAATGACTGCTTAGTGCGTTTTTAGCATGTCCCCACGTGGCGCTATGGCACCTCATACGTTTGAGTTTGTGACCTGGTTTAATGTATTACATCCCCCTATTTCCTTTTGCTTTTCCTTATTGTCCCCCCTTTTTTTATATAGTTTTTTCCCCCGTTTTCAGTATAGAACTTTTAGTCTTTATTGTACTTGGTGTTGTGCTCTGTGCCTCTTATTTATTATTCCTCTCCCCCTGCTCTCCTGTCTGTTTATTTAAGAAAGGCCCTTTTTGGGGCGGTTAATTTCCACTGCGTGTAGTTGCTTGCTTCTGGGTACTTTTATATTATCTCTTCCTCGGTTGTGTAAGCCCTTCAAGGGTTTAGTGAGGTTCTTACCCCTTATCTGTCGTTCCGGTGGCTTTGTGGGACCTGGTATGTCCCTCTGTTGCGGTTGCGGCTTCCCTGCTCTAAAACCAGCGTGGCTGTGTCGTGTTGCAGCCTGTGGGCCAGTCCTTTGAGGTCTCGTATGCCAGGTCAGGGTTTCTGCTGCTGTCCACGGTGGTCCACGATGTCTCCTGATCTTCTGCATGGCATCCATAACCAGCTTGATGTTTAGGCCTCAGATCAGGACTGATTCCGGCTGTGGTGTACTCGTTAGCCACTAATTTTGTGACCTGTGCTGTTGGCCAGTTATTCTAGGTCAGGCAGTGTTGTTATGCCCCTGCTAACTTTATTGCCTGTCTGGGGGGGTCTGGGCCCGGAGCTACTCTATCTTGCTGCCATTACGTTGTGCATGAAGCTCCGCCTCCCCGGGCCTTGGTTCCTTTTTAACCACCTGTTCACGGGACTGCTGAATAGAGTATAACTTTGTACTCTCTTTGATCAGCCAGTCCAATGAGCAGTGCTCATCAAAATCTCTAGCCAAATTAAACTTGATGTGCGCGGGCAATGCTTCGTAAAATAAATCCACAAATTCTGAGCTTTCAAATATGGGGTAATCTTCTGCCATGCTGTATGTACTTTTTAGCACAGAAAGTAATTCTATAGGGCTTTAATTTGCGCAGCATTTTAAACCATATACAGCTATTTTTGTTGTGGTTTTGGTGCAATATTTTCCAAATTCCTTTTTGCACTCTTTTTGTGTTTCACTCCAGGAATTATTATTCATATCCTTTAGTGAAGCAAAGAATTTGTGATATTTACCCTCAAATACCCAGGGCAGAAATTCAATTTTTGACTGCTCACTAGTGACATTCATTATGAATAAAGCATTTTCATAGTTCTCTAACTGGTCAATTATAGAAGTGGTTCTGTTTTTGGAAAATGTAGGTACTGCATCCCTTAAGAAAGTAATTATTTTACGGGTGTCATATACCTTATTAAAGGTATCTTAGGCTTTCCTAGGGACCTTATTTTTGGGGCTGGTGTGCCCACTATCTGCCCTATATTTACTATGGGGAGACCCCCTATGTACATTAGTACTACGTGGGCTCCGTCTCCTGACTCACTACTAGAGCTTCCCTCCCCCTCCTCTGAGGTATAGCAGTCCCCTGAATTTATAATATGAGATGACTGTCTATTTGGGAAGTGTATTTCTGACCCAATAGGGATCCTTTGTTTAAATCCTTCCCTAAAGGTCTGCAGTTCATTTCTTATCATTTCTATAAAGGATTTAAAATGATCTGCATTATCCTCATTGCTAATAGAGAGGTTTTCATTTAGACGTTATGGCCTTTTTAAACCACTTAACTCTCTTTGGCTTTGTGCGAGTTGTTTATTTTAATCTTGTATTTGAGCTAATCATTTTTTGGTTATGCTTATCTAAGGCAGCCATGTCTTGTTGTAACAATTAATTTCATTTTTGGCTATATTAAATTCTCTTTGCATCTGCGTGATGAGCGATTATTATCTTCTAGCCCCGGTATTTGCAATTCCATTTCTATAAAGAGGAGGGACATTTCCTCAATAATGCATATTACAAGGGGCCAAGACTTTAGTATTAACTCATCTCGCTTGTTAGAATTTTTGCATTTATTAATTTTGAATAATTCTTGGAACAATTCACTTTTTTCATTCCAATTTCCATAATCAATAGCAATATTTTTAGCCTTAATTGTAAACATATCCATATAATCATTTAAATCACCTGCAATATTACACCTCTTTTTAATGTGGCCTATATCGTCTATCTTAACGATATCGCCCTGAGTGAGGGGTAATTTTGGGGAACATATTTCAAAACTATGTATAGATTCATTTGATTCACTTCTAGTAACAGACATTATTATATTGGCTTAGTATTTGGTAAATTAAAACTCTAATACAATTTTTACCAACAAGAAAAAAAAATTAATCTTAAAATTTAAAAAATTAATAATATTTATTTTTTTCCGAGATAATAATTTCTATTTACTACAAAATATATTATATCAATGTGATATATTTAATAATATCTACTGCAGCACCTCCAAATAATATGTCAGTAAAAAATAGGGTTATAATACAATTTATTTATTTATTATTCTTTCAAACAAACCCCCAATTAAAATGTATATACGAAATAATTAAAATTAATATACATTCCTAAATTCTTTATATTAGTTAAAGTTATAAACACATTGAATTATATTTATAGAAATCAGATTATGAATCAGATGATACACACTTATGCCTTTATAATATTCTTACAAAGATCATAAAAAAATATACCTTTAAAATTACCTTTACTCACAATAATCACATTAAAATACTACAATAAAATACCAGAATCTTCTATTATTAACCAATAACTCTAGTTCATTGCCCAATATGGATTATCAACTTACTATGCTTAATTAATAACTACTAGGGATTTAGTCACAATAACTAGTTTATGTACAGTTCTGAAAGAGTTCACTGTAATGACTGACTTATAAATCTGGAGTGCAAAACCCTGTCTAGCAAATAAATTATTTAGCGCTGAATATGACTAATTAAAACTACATAGGACTATGAACATAAGCTTAAAATACTAACTGCTAGATTACGAGTTTTGATGGTAAAGCCGTGCGTTGCTAACGCTCCCTTTAAACAACGCTGGTATTACAAGTTTTCTGAATGGCTGCGTTAGCCTCAGAAAAGTGAGCATTGAGCAAAATTTAGCTCCACTTCTCACTGTAATACCAGCGTTGCTTACGGTAGCGGTAAGCTGGCAAAACGTGCTCGTGCACGATTTCCCTATAGGAAACAATGGGGCAGATTCGGCTGAAAAAAAAAACTAACACCTGCAAAAAAGCAGCGTTCAGCTCTTAACGCAGCCCATTTGTTTCCTATGGGGAAAGAAAAAATATGTCTGCACCTAACACCCTAACATGAACCCCAAGTCTAAACACCCCTAATCTTACACTTTTTAACCCCTAATCTGCCGCCCCCGACATCGTCGCCACCTGCATTAAACTATTAACCCCTAATCTGCAAACTAAACTTCAATCCGATTGGCTGATTGAATCAGCCAATCAGATTTTTCCTACCTTAATTACGATTTGCTGATAGAATCCTATCAGCCAATCGGAATTCGAGGGACGCCATCTTGAATGACGTCATTTAAAGGAACCTTCATTCGTCGTTAGTCCGTCGGCCGAGGAGGATGTTCTGCGTCAGAGGTCTTGAAGATGGAGCTGCGGATGGATGAAGACTTCTGCCAGATGGAGGACCTCTTCTGCCCCACTTGGATGAAGACTTCTGCCGGATGGAGAACCACATCGCCCAGATTGGATGAAGAATTCGGCCCGGCTGGGTGAACACGGCTCAAGGTAGGGTGATCTTCAGGGGGTTAGTGTTAGGTTTTTTTAAGGGGGGATTGGGTGGGTTTTAGAGTATGGGTATGTGGGTGGTGGGTTTTAATGTTGGGGGGGTCTTGTATTTTTTTTTAAAGGTAAAAGAGCTGATTACTTTGGGGCAATGCCCCGCAAAAAGCCCTTTTAAGGGCTGGTAAAAGAGCTGATTACTTTTGTAATTTAGTATAGGGTAGGGAATTTTCTTATTTTGGGGGGCTTTTTTATTTTATTAGGGGGATTTGATTAGGTGTAATTAGTTTAAACAAATTGTAATTTCTCTTTTATTTTCTGTAACTTAGGCCTAGATTTGGAGTTCGGCGGTAGCCGTCAAAACCAGCGTTAGAGGCTCCTAACGCTGGTTTTGGCCGCCCGCTGGTATTTGGAGTCAGTGATTAAAGGGTCTAACGCTCACTTTTCAGCCGCGACTTTTCCATACCGCAGATCCCCTTACGCCATTTGCGTATCCTATCTTTTCAATGGGATCTTTCTAACGCCGGTATTTAGAGTTGTTTCTGAAGTGAGCGTTAGAGCTCTAACGACAAAATTCCAGCCGCCTGAAAATAGCAGGAGTTAAGAGCTTTCTGGCTAACGCCGGTTCATAAAGCTCTTAACTACTGTACCCTAAAGTACACTAACACCCATAAACTACCTATGTACCCCTAAACCGAGCTCCCCCCACATCGCCGCCACTCGATTAAAATTTTTAACCCCTAATCTGCCGACCGCCACCTACGTTATACTTATGTACCCCTAATCTGCTGCCCCTAACCCCGCCGACCCATGTATTACATTTATTAACCCCTAACCTGCCCCCCACAACGTCGCCGCCAGCTACTTAAAATAATTAACCCCTAATCTTCCGACCGCAAAGCGCCGCCACCTACGTTATCCCTATGTACCCCTAATCTGCTGCCCCTAACACCGCCGACCCCTATATTATATTTATTAACCCCTAATCTGCCCCCCTCAACGTCGCCGACACCTGCCTACACTTATTAACCCCTAATCTGCCGAGCGGACCTGAGCGCTACTATAATAAAGTTATTAACCCCTAACCCGCCTCACTAACCCTATCATAAATAGTATTAACCCCTAATCTGCCCTCCCTAACATCGCCGACACCTACCTTCAATTATTAACCCCTAATCTGACGACCGGAGCTCACCGCTATTCTAATAAATGTATTAACCCCTAACGCTAAGTCTAACCCTAACACTAACACCCCCCTAACTTAAATATAATTTACATCTAACGAAATTAATTAACTCTTATTAAATAAATGATTCCTATTTAAAGCTAAATACTTACCTGTAAAATAAATCCTAATATAGCTACAATATAAATTATAATTATATTATAGCTATTTTAGGATTAATATTTATTTTACAGGCAACTTGGTATTTATTTTAACTAGGTACAATAGCTATTAAATAGTTAAGAACTATTTAATAGCTACCTAGTTAAAATAATAACAAATTTACCTGTAAAATAAATCCTAACCTAAGATATAATTAAACCTAACACTACCCTATCAATAAAATAATTAAATAAACTACCTACAATTACCTACAATTAACCTAACACTACACTATCAATAAATTAATTAAACACAATTGCTAAAAAAAAATACAATTAAATAAACTAGCTAAAGTACAAAAAATAAAAAAGAACTAAGTTACAAAAAATAAAAAAATATTTACAAACATAAGAAAAATATTACAACAATTTTAAACTAATTACACCTACTCTAAGCCCCCTAATAAAATAACAAAGCCCCCCAAAATAAAAAATTCCCTACCATATTCTAAATTAAAAAAGTTACAAGCTCTTTTACCTTACCAGCCCTGAACAGGGCCCTTTGCGGGGCATGCCCCAAGAATTTCAGCTCTTTTGCCTGTAAAAGAATAAATACAATACCCCCCCCCAACATTACAACCCACCACCCACATACCCCTAATCTAACCCAAACCCCCCTTAAATAAACCTAACACTAAGCCCATGAAGATCTTCCTACCTTGGCTTCACCATACCAGGTTCACCGATCCGTCCTGGCTCCAACATCTTCATCCAACCCAAGCGGGGGTTGGCGATCCATCATCCGGTGCTGAAGAGGTCCAGAAGAGGCTCCAAAGTCTTCCTCCTATCCGGCAAGAAGAGGACATCCGGACCGGCAAACATCTTCTCCAAGCGGCATCTTCGATCTTCTTCCATCCGGTGCGGAGCGGGTCCATCTTGAAGCAGGCAACGCGGATCCATCCTCTTCTTCCGTTGTCTCCCGACGAATGACGGTTCCTTTAAGGGACGTCATCCAAGATGGCGTCCCTCGAATTCCGATTGGCTGATAGGATTCTATCAGCCAATCGGAATTAAGGTAGGAATTTTCTGATTGGCTGATGGAATCAGCCAATCAGAATCAAGTTCAATCCGATTGGCTGATCCAATCAGCCAATCAGATTGAGCTTGCATTCTATTGGCTGATCGGAACAGCCAATAGAATGCGAGCTCAATCTGATTGGCTGATTGGATCAGCCAATCGGATTGAACTTGATTCTGATTGGCTGATTGCATCAGCCAATCAGAAAATTCCTACCTTAATTCCGATTGGCTCATAGAATCCTATCAGCCAATCGGAATTCGAGGGACGCCATCTTGGATGACGTCCCTTAAAGGAACCGCCATTCGTCGGGAGACAACGGAAGAAGAGGATGGATCCGCGTCGCCTGCTTCAAGATGGACCCGCTCCGCACCGGATGGAAGAAGATCGAAGATGCCGCTTGGAGAAGATGTTTGCCGGTCCGGATGTCCTCTTCTTGCCGGATAGGAGGAAGACTTTGGAGCCTCTTCTGGACCTCTTCAGCACCGGATGATGGATCGCCAACCCCCGCTTGGGTTGGATGAAGATGTTGGAGCCAGGACGGATCGGTGAACCTGGTATGGTGAAGCCAAGGTAGGAAGATCTTCAGGGGCTTAGTGTTAGGTTTATTTAAGGGGGGTTTGGGTTAGATTAGGGGTATGTGGGTGGTGGGTTGTAATGTTGGGGGGGGGTATTGTATTTATTCTTTTACAGGCAAAAGAGCTGAAATTCTTGGGGCATGCCCCGCAAAGGGCCCTGTTCAGGGCTGGTAAGGTAAAAGAGCTTGTAACTTTTTTAATTTAGAATAGGGTAGGGAATTTTTTATTTTGGGGGGCTTTGTTATTTTATTAGGGGGCTTAGAGTAGGTGTAATTAGTTTAAAATTGTTGTAATATTTTTCTTATGTTTGTAAATATTTTTTTATTTTTTGTAACTTAGTTCTTTTTTATTTTTTGTACTTTTGCTAGTTTATTTAATTGTATTTTTTTTTAGCAATTGTGTTTAATTAATTTATTGATAGTGTAGTGTTAGGTTAATTGTAGGTAATTGTAGGTAGTTTATTTAATTATTTTATTGATAGGGTAGTGTTAGGTTTAATTATATCTTAGGTTAGGATTTATTTTACAGGTAAATTTGTTATTATTTTAACTAGGTAGCTATTAAATAGTTCTTAACTATTTAATAGCTATTGTACCTAGTTAAAATAAATACCAAGTTGCCTGTAAAATAAATATTAATCCTAAAATAGCTATAATATAATTATAATTTATATTGTAGCTATATTATGATTTATTTTACAGGTAAGTATTTAGCTTTAAATAGGAATCATTTATTTAATAAGAGTTAATTAATTTCGTTAGATGTAAATTATATTTAAGTTAGGGGGGTGTTAGTGTTAGGGTTAGACTTAGCGTTAGGGGTTAATACATTTATTAGAATAGCGGTGAGCTCCGCTCGGAAGATTAGGGGTTAATAATTGAAGGTAGGTGTCGGCGATGTTAGGGAGGGCAGATTAGGGGTTAATACTATTTATGATAGGGTTAGTGAGGCGGATTAGGGGTTAATAACTTTATTATAGTAGCGCTCAGGGCCGCTCGGCAGATTGGGGTTAATAAGTGTAGTCAGGTGTCGGCGACGTTGTGGGGGGCAGATTAGGGGTTAATAAATATAATCTAGGGGTCGGCGATGTTAGGGCAGCAGATTAGGGGTACATAGGGATAACGTAGGTTGCGGCGGTTTACGGAGCGGCAGATTAGGGGTTAAAAAAAATATGCAGGTGTCAGCGATAGCGGGGGCGGCAGATTAGGGGTTAATAAGTGTAAGGCTAGGGGTGTTTAGACTCGGGGTACATGTTAGAGTGTTAGGTGCAGACGTAGGAAGTGTTTCCCCATAGGAAACAATGGGGCTGCGTTAGGAGCTGAACGCTGCTTTTTTGCAGGTGTTAGGTTTTTTTTCAGCTCAAACAGTCCCATTGTTTCCTATGGGGGAATCGTGCACGAGCACGTTTTTGAGGCTGGCCGCGTCCGTAAGCACCGCTGGTATCGAGAGTTGCATTTGCGGTAAAAATGCTCTACGCTCCTTTTTTGGAGCCTAACGCAGCATTTGTTTGAACTCTCGATACCAGAGTTAATTTTATGGTGCGGCCAGAAAAAAGCCCGCGGAGCGTTAACAGCCCTTTTACCGCCAAACTCCAAATCTAGGCCTTAGTGTTTGTTTTTTTCGTAATTTAGTTTATTTAATTTAATTGTAATTAGTTTAATTTAATTTAGTTAATTTATTTATTTATAGAGTAGTGTTAGGTGTAATTGTAACTTAGGTTAGGGATTATTTTACAGGCAATTTTGTCTTTTTTTTAGCTAGGTAGTTATTAAATAGTTAATAACTATTTAATAACTATTGTACCTAGTTCAAATAAATACAAAGTTGCCTGTAAAATAAAAATGAATCCTAAAATAGCTGCAATGTAACTATTATTTATATTGTAGCTGTATTAGGGTTTATTTGATAGGTAAGTATTTCATTTTAAATAGGATTAATGTATTTAATTATAGTAATTTTATTTAGATTTATTTAAATTATATTTAATTTAGGGGGGTGTTAGGGTTAGGGTTAGACTAAGGTTTAGGGGTTAATAACTTTATTATAGTGGCGGCGATGTCCGGTCGGCAGATTAGGGGTTAATAAGTGTAGGTAGGTGGCGAAGACATTGTGGGGGGCAGATTAGGGGTTAATATATATAATGTAGGTGTCGGCGATGTTGGGGGCAGCAGATTAGGGGTTCATAAGTATAACGTAGGTGGTGGCGATGTCCGGTCGGCAGATTAGGAGTTAAAAATTTATAATATAGTGTTTGCAATAAGGGGGGCCTCGGTTTAGGGGTTAATAGGTAGTTTATGGGTGTTAGTGTACTTTATAGCACTTTAGTTAAGAGCTTTATGTTCCAGCATTAACCCATAAAACTCTTAACTACTGACTTTTATATGCGGTAGGAGTCTTGGAGGTAGAGGCTGTACCGCTCACTTCTTCCAAGACTTGTAATACCAGCGTTAGGCAAATCCCATTAAAAAGATAGGATACGCAATTGACGTAAGGGGATTTGCGGCATGGAAAATTTGCGGAAAAAAAGTGAGCGGTACACCTGTACCTACCTGACTCGTAATACCAGCGGGCTTAAAAAGCAGCATTAGGACCCCTTAACGCTGCTTTTTAAGGCTAACGCCAAACTCATAATCTAGCAATTATTGTGCTCTTTTAAAATTACCCGCTGCAGTCTAACTATAGCCTTAGAATACCCTTTATTTAAATATTATATATATATATATTTTACAATCGCGTCTACTTTATCAGGTCACCAGTTTGAGAATTCAGTTAGTATCCAAATATGTCTATCGTCATATGTTTTAGGAGAATTATGCACATTTGTAAGAGAATTAATCTTGATAGTCTCTTATCCACAAAGAGTGTCCCAACATATTTGTCTTACAGAAAACTGTGTTCACCCACTGGTTTTATAAGCAAAAATGGCAACAGCAGGATTGCAAACATTCACCAACCAACATTTTTTTCCACCAAGATCCCCTTCTCTCTGTGCAGAGAGCTTTTTGTCTCAGACAAAATTCCTCCCCATGTCTTAATCATTCGATAGATTTGGATTTAGGCTATTGGGGGCAGCAGACAAGACAGTTTTTATTTTCAACACTGTGTAGGGTTACTTCTTTTGTTCCTTAGCTCTGCTCTGGCTGATAAGGGTGCGGCACACGTTTTCTTCAGGGCCCTGGGGTGACCACTGAAATCACACACACATGCAACTGAGTGTTTTCACAAAAGTCCCCTTTATTTGAAGAACACACAAAGAATTTATAGTGATGTATACGTCATACATGAGGTCACAGGAAATATATAAAAAAACGTAGTTAACTTCACATCTGCATAAGGGGCCCACAGGAAATAAGAATGTTGTTATAGCACATAACAGAATATGCCCATATAACCATTTGTAGAGAGGATCATATATTGGAACCATATGTTACAACTTATACAAAAAGAAACTTGTGGAATGCTGCATTATAAACATTTGATACAAGATTTAAAGTTACCCTAAATATGCTTAATATGTGAGATTCAAATTACCCATATAACATAATATATATAATATATATATATACACATATATATACATACATATACATATACACATACACATATATATATACATACACACATATATATACATACACACATACACATACATACATACACACATATATACCCATCATTCCCCTCTTTGATCACATCGTGATCACATAACCTGCAATGTTCCTACAATATAAACTATCTGGGTCTACCTCTAATTAAATTTTGCAGTTGAACTTTTTCTGCATCTTGTATCATACCTGATATTTTCTTTCGTAAAGTACAAGACATGTAACAGTTAAACAATGTTAATAATAGTAAACAAAATAGGTGTAAAGTGTCCAGCATCTTCAGGTGAGTAATAACATGCCGTTATTAATACTATTGGGATATACACAAAGATCAATATCCCCATTAGGAAAAGGAAGATCTTGTAGGAATGTCTTGGATCCATGATTGAGATCGTCATCCTAGTCTCTGTGAGGAGTGATCGATACCTTATCACCCACTTCTCCTTTGTGAGGGGTGACCGATAGCTTGTCACCCGCTTCTCCTCTCTTTGGACAGAGTTTCACTCGTGAAGCGTGTATCCAGATGTCCTTGTCATCAGTCAGTACGGCAGTCCTGGTTACAGCGATCACAGTGACTGGCTTGCTGAACGGGAAACCTCCTTTCTTTGCTTTTTTCAGCTGGCGAATGCAGACCAGATCTCCAGGCTTGAAAGGATGGGTTGGTTCCTGTGAGGGAAGAGGTAAACGGGAAGACACATCACCATAGATGCCATTCAATTTATTAATCAATTGTTTTACATATTGTTCCTTAATACAATCTAAATCACCATTTTTAATGATAAGTGGGCCTTTTACCCATGGAGTCGGGAATGGTCTACCCATTAGGACCTCAAATGGAGACAACCTGGTTGTCCTATTTGGGGTCATTCTGATTTCTGCTAAAATCGCAGGTAAATAGTTTTGCCATTTAACCCATGTACCTGCTGTTGCCTTTAAAAGTTTTTCCTTGATATTGCGATTCATTCTTTCTACAATCCCTGAGCTTTGAGGATGGTAGGGAATGTGAAAGTTCCAATTAATCTGTAACCATTCTACTAACTCATGTGTGATTTTACTAATGAACGCTGGATCGTTATCAGAATTAATCTGAAACGGACAACCAAATCTGGGAATTATTTCAGTGGCTAAAATTTTAGCGACTGTTTTTGCATCTTCCCTCTGGGTAACAAAAGCTTCTGGCCACTTAGAAAATTGGTCAACTATTACAAGCAGATATAATTGTTTAGTGCCAGTTTTTGGAATATGTGTAAAATCAATTTGTAGATGTGTGATAGGGGCTGTAGGTGGGGGTAAGTGGTCATGCTGGGCTTTATTGGGAATGGTTGCATTGGTCTGTAAGCAATATACACATCTATTAATATATGCCTTGCAATGATCACCTATACCTCTAATGTAGAAAGATTGCTTCAACAAGTTAGTTGTTGGTTTTATACCTAGGTGTCCAACACCATGGGCTTGTGCTATAAAGAGAGGTGCACTGCTTTCCGGTATGCCCACCTTCCCCTCTTTAGAAAACAAACCATTCTCATCTAAAGTTAACCCATTAGTAGTCCAGAAAGATATGTCACTAGGAGTGGCATGTCCCTGGAGTTCAAGAAGCATATGGTCTGTAGGACATGAAGGTGGGGCTAAAACAGCATACATACGGATGGTGGATCCGGGTGTATGAGAAACATAAGCAGCCTCTTTAGCAATTTTATCTGCAAGCGCATTACCCAAGGAAATAGGGTCAGACTTGTATGTATGTGCACGGCAATGTATGATCGCTATGTACTTTGGGAGTTGAATGGCCTCTAAAAGGTCATTAATCAGGTCTGTATGAGAGATGGTCTTGCCATCTGCTGAAACAAAACCACGTTGTTTCCATATCATACCAAAATCGTGCACAACCCCAAAAGCATAGCGAGAGTCAGTGTAAATGTTAACAGATTTATTTTCAAACAATTTACATGCTTTTGTAATTGCTATTAATTCTGCAGCTTGTGCAGAAGAATAAGGAATGGGGTCTGCATCTAGAACAATGTCTGGTAGTTGCACAACGGCATAGCCTGTCTTATAAATACCATCACTAGGTCGGGAACAAGAACCATCAACAAACACATTATCAGCATGGTCAAAAGGTTTATCCATCAAGTCAGGTCTTGGTGTGCTAATGTGGTGTATTACCTCTATACAATCATGATCTGTTGGAAAGTCTGGTGATCCTGTAAGTAAGGCACTAAGTATTTGAGTTGGCCCTGAGGATACACTACTATATTTAATAGTCAGATTTGTATTATTCAGTAATATACATTCATAACCAGAAAGTCTTTGAGAAGTCATGTGTTGGGTAGTGACATTTTTTACAAGATGTAAAACTTGGTGACTAGTGTGTAGTACTATTGGATGGCCTAATGTGATTGTTTCAACCATCTCTACAGCCATGGCGCAAGCCGCCAATGCTCGGAGACACGCCGGCATCCCTTGTACCGGTATTGGAACTACTTTGGAAAAGAAAGCTACGGGACGCATATTGCCTCCACCATGCTCTTGGGCACAGACAGCAGCCATGGTTTTACAATTGTCCCTCGCATACAAGTGAAATGGTTTACAATAATCAGGTAGTCCTAAAGCACTAATAATGCTAGTCTTCAGAGCTATGTAGGATTTAGTCATGTCTGTGGTCCATTGTATATGTTCAGGGCTATCCCCTTTTGTGGCTTGCCTTAGAATGGAATCATGATGGGAGCACTCAGGAATCCATTGTCTGCAATAATTAATCATACCTAGAAAGGTGAGCATGTCCTTTCTAGTAACTGGCTTTGGGATCTGTTGAATCGCTTGGATTCGTTTGGGACTAATGGACCGGTGGCCTTGGGAAAGCACAAAACCAAGGTAATCCACTTTTGTCACTCCTACTTGTAGCTTATGTTTTGCTATTTACCCCATAGTAGTACCCTGACACTGTAAGTAGTATTGGTCCGGATTGTAGAACATAAGTCCAATATACGTTGCAATAACAGGGATGCTCCAGTATCGAACCACTTTCTACAGGCAGGACATACTATTTCTCAGTTGAGATATCAGGTTATAGAACAGATAAAAAAAACCTAGGAGAGGGGGAAATAGACAGCAAATTCTAAAATCAAGAGAAACATACTGGATATACACCTTACAATCACTTATACCCCATGGAATGAATAAGGAAATAGATTGGCAAATTACCCTTCAATAATCATTAAAACAACTGTATTGTCTCTTTATAAAATTGGTAGGTTATTGTCTCTACCTATTAGAGGGAAGCTGTACAGGAGTTTTGTTCAAGTTTCTCATTTTCTTCTGTTAATGATTATGAATTATTATGGTTCTGAATAACAGATTGTATGTTTTGATAGACTATGTAAACTTTGTATTTATGTGTATGCACTAATTTAAGGTAACCACTATACTGATGAATATGTATATTATATTGTATCTTCCAGGTTACTATAGGTTGATAAGAGGAAATTGACTTAACCACTAGAGGGAGCATGAAGGAATGTCTCCCTGATGTATAGACACAGAGGGTTAATTAATAGTCTCACACCTGTACAGGTAGTAACCCCGCCTATTATGGCTACATAAGGAGTGGTTTTGTCATTTGTTTGTATAACATGATTAAGGTCAGGTTCTGACCGAAACGTCGTTGTTGTTTTTATATGTCTCTGATGTAATAAAAATATAAGGAATACTTCAAGCTGGTGCTGCTTCAACTTTTTCATTATACCTTTTGGGGTGAGTGCATGGACCCCACTAGCGTGCACCTTTGGTCTGGTTGACGAGTGCTGGGATTCTCTGTTCTTTCTATAGTACACTGAACTAAACCAACGTCAAGTTTTGAAGATGCCCATACAGAGGATGAGACATCTGTCAATATGTCATTAAAAAAACACAGGTTAGTGGACCCTAGACTCACGTCTAACCCACCTTGTCTAGTGACAGCTACTTTCAAACCAAGGGGACCCATAAGATCACGACCCAAAAGGTTAAGGGGACACCCAGTTATAATACGAAATGGGTGCAAAAGTTGTTGGCCAGTACAGGGTACCCTAACTTCAAGTGGCGGTGTGATGCGAGTCTGAGTCAGCACTCCATTAATCCCTAAAGAAGGTTCAGATTTTTCAGTAATGCCATCATACATATCTGAGAATAAGGCAGAGCATGTAGCTCCTGTGTCTACTAGAAATGGTAGGGGTTCTCCCTCTACTTCTAGGACTAAGTACGGTTGCTCATGATAACTTGTTGACACCACTGGAAAAATTGGAGTGCTACCTTCTAGGCACCCCTATGGCCATTGTATGTTGTTTTTGGGTGCCTCCATGGGTGCAGGGGCTATGTAAGGCTGTCTGTTATACTGTCGGGGATTGTAAGGGGGGCCAGAATTATTAGGGGGTTTTGGGCATTCATTTTTCCAATGTCCCTGTTCCCCACAGTTAAAACAATGTGTTCTGTTTGAAGTATAATTCCCTCTAGCTCTTCCTCTAGCTCTCCCTCTACCTCTCACATACATTCTATTACTCCCTGTATTATCCCTTTCCCTGGCCTGGAATGGATCACAATGTTGTAAACTCTGCTTTTGATAAAAAGCAGCGTTTTTTCCCTCTAATTTCCTGATGTCAAAACAACCTGCCCCTTCTTTTTCATGAATTATTTTCAAGAATTCTGCTGGAGTCAACTCTGGCCAATCAGAGACAAGTTGTTTCACCAACAAGGAAAGCTGAGGTTGCATATTACTAATGCAAGTCTGGACCTTCAGAGAGCCCATTGCATCTCCTGATTCCATTCCAGCCTCTTCCTTCCAGCATTTATAAAAACGCTTAACAAATTCTACTACTGTTTCCTTTGTATTCTGTTTGCACGCTAGTGCAATTGACATACTTTGTTTATCCTTCCATATTCTATGCATTTCTATACTTAATTCTGTCCACATTTCATCAAGTCCCTCACGTGTGTTTAGGGCATAGTTAATTGTTGGATCTCGACTCAATTTACTAATACTCTTTACATTACCCCACTCCCAACCTGATTCAGGGTCATAGTCTAGAAGTGCATCAATAATAATTCTTATATCTGTCTGTGTCATGTTTTGTCCTTGTAACATTCTTTTTAAATACATAATACAAGCTGATGGATGTTGACGGGGGTTTGGGCATAATTGGGGGTTTAGTGACCTGGTATCGGGGAGTTACAGAAGGTCCTGGCAAGGTCCATTCCTGGGGTACCTGAGCAGAGGCAATAGCAATAGTCTCTAGATCTATGTCACTAGGGGATGGAAGGCTAGGATATAGTCTGTTAAATGATGGCAAAGGTAGGTGAGGGGCATTATATGGCGCGGGGGGGGGGGGTGAATATGCTTTCTGTCTTTGCTTCTCACTTTTACCCTTCTTTTTATTCCCATCTATATCAATATATCGCCAGTATGGAGCAACAGTCAGCCAATTTTCCCCACCCTTTTTCATATAATCCATATTCCATCTTGGGTCACCTTTATACCATGGAAATGCCTCTTCATCACCTAGACACAACCCTTTTACCATATTCATATGAAATGTATCATTATCCCCCTCTCTGGGGATTGGATCAGAGCTTCTCATAGCTTCTGTCCATTCTGCCATATTCTGAACCCAAGGAATAATATACATAAACCCATCGGGCGACACCCTTCCTACATAATCTTTACATTTTAATCCTGGTCTAGGTGATGGAAATTGTTTAGACTGGGATTTGCCCATTCTCAACTCCTAACCTATCTTTTAAAACTTTTACAACAAAATACAATACAACACAAAAAAATAAAAAAAAAATAATAAAAAATAATAAAAATAAAAAATACAATACCTTTACCTTTAAGAGCAATTAATTATAGAATCTTTTTGCAAAAACCACATTAACTAGAATGGTTGTACTCCGTTGCCAGTTATTGTGCTTAATGCTTAAGTTTACAACAAGAGAAAGAAAAAAAAATATCACTATGCTGATCCTTTCAGTAGTTTCTGGCATTAATTATCTCTAGGTCAAAGGTCACCCTTCAACAGAAAAAAATGTAGCGTTTAGAAACAGCAATACATATAAGCAACAGTTTACTTTCTTAATACTAAACAATAAGCAGTATTTTACTTCCTTAACACTTTATACAAATAAACAGTATTTTGCCATACAGCATATTTAAAAGCAAGCAGCATAAGAATTCATATAAACAATGCAGTATTTATCTTATAACTTTAAAGCAATGTTAGCCTACAGCAATATTTCAAAAGCAAGCAGCAAGAAAATGTGTGGTTTAACCCTTCAGCCAGACTTAATATAACCTGATTTCTACCAAAGTAATCTATTATTCCCTTTTTATTTTTTATTTTTTATCAAAGATTTGATTAGAATCTACCAAAGATTCATATATATATTTAACCTGATTTCTATCAAAGAAATCTACTATTTCTCTTTTAGAATCTACCAGATTCATATATATATTCCCCAACTATTCCTATGTAAAATGAAACTTAAGGGGTCTCGTGGTAAGAGAAAAAAGGTCAGAATAAAAAGGACTCTTTGTTCAGCTCACCTTCCGAGGGTTCCCTGTTTCATCCCAATTCTGACGCCAGTTTTGTAGGGTTACTTCTTTTGTTCCTTGGCTCTGCTCTGGCTGATAAGGGTGCGGCACACGTTTTCTTCAGGGCCCTGGGGTGACCACTGAAATCACGCACACATGCAACTGAGTGTTTTCACAAAAGTCCCCTTTATTTGAAGAACACACAAAGAATTTATAGTGATGTATACATCATACATGAGGTCACAGGAAATATATAAAAAACGTAGTTAACTTCACATCTGCATAAGGGGCCCACAGGAAATAAGAATGTTGTTATAGCACATAACAGAATATGCCCATATAACCATTTGTAGAGAGGATCATATATTGGAACCATATGTTACAACTTATACAAAAAGAAACTTGTGGAATGCTGCATTATAAACATTTGATACAAGATTTAAAGTTACCCTCAATATGCTTAATATGTGAGATTCAAATTACCCATATAACATAAGATATATAATATATATATACACATATATATACATACATATACATATACACATATATATATACATACACACATATATATACATACACACATACACATACATACACACATATATACCCATCACACTGCTATACAGTTTAATACAAATTTTATTTTTCAAATACACTATTTCTTTATATTAATAAACCTATCTGGTCAACATATATAGTAATAAATAATGCCATTTTCTCTGATTATTTTAATATGAAACATAAGTATATTTCTAGTAATCATATTAATAATCAGCTCACTGTTAGCCATCCTTCTTCACAGAATCCTAGCATTCAACATCCTGGAATTGTATTGTATCTTAAATGAAATACAGTATATTTCACGTTTCTAATAATTTTTGAGTACATAGATTTATGTTCATGATCAATATTCATAGGACATATTGTTATCTGAAAAATAAATGTCGTGAGTGAGCTCATCTCAGATGCAGTAATAAAGAGGTCCAGACCAGGTATTCAGCAAACAAAGGCTAGCCCCAGGAGGGGTGATCTTTATTTCACTGTTGCAATAGTGATCCAACACAAAAAACAGCAACGCAGAACTCACACATTTTCATTTACATGCATTTTTATACCCTAGAGTTCCTCACAAAGCAGAGGGCTAATTGGCAGATAATAATTGGATAATAAATCTCACGTGATTAGTGGTTGCTTAAAAAAAAAAACAGGTTCTCTATGTTAGAATTAGTAAGATATGCTTTCTTGGAATTTGGCCAGAGGCTAGTTGGCTAATTGGATTTATAAGTTTATACTGAACAGAGAAGCTTTGAGCTTTTGCCTTGAGTTTAAGATATTTAGAAAACAATGTATAGGAGAAGCCATAACCTAAAGATGTACTGATACATACTTATTAGGCTAGAAGTAAGTTGTTACAGATACATCACTTATTAGGTAAGGGGTGAACAGTTTGGAAAAATGTGAAGGGAAATAATGCACCTACAGTATCAGAAGAAGAATTCAGTAAGGTTACACTGTAAAGGAAAAAGAAGCTTTGGTTAAATAAAGAAATAAAGAAAATATAATAAAATAGAAAGATAAAGGAGGAAAAGTTACTAAAAATAAGCAGCTCATTAGATAAAGAACCAGATGTTGTTATTTTGAAATAAACATTTATACATTTACTATACGGCTATGTATTAATTTCAGCAAATACTTATCTAATATGTTACTGTTATCTGTTACTGTTATCTTCTCAGGATATATATATATATATATATATATATATATATATATATATATATATATATATATATATATATATATATATATATATATATATATATATATATATATATATATATACAGTCTGAGTATCAATTAAATCTTTGAGAATTATACAGTTCATTTAGATGAATTTCTAACTTCTCTTTTTTTTAAAAAAACACTATTTACATTTCCAGTTTGTCTGGGATGAGAATGTATATTTTAACTCAGCAGGGACAATTTAACACCTAGATGAGATGAGCTACATCTTTTGAGAATGGTTGTATATTCCTTACAGCGGGAGCGACTGTTTTTTTCAGATAGGGAAAAATTATTTACACCTTAGGCAGGAAAACTTTGAAAGCAATTCCTTTATTCTTGAAATATTTGCTTCAGAACGAGAGGGGGTTGTTTTACAAACAGTTTCACAAATAAAATGAGTTCTTGGTCTTATCATATATCTATGTGTAGATAAATATACATTCATTTATATATTATTTAATAACACTCACAGATATCCTGACAGAGGGGTGGGGGTTTGTAATGTTAGAGGGTCTTTGTATATTTTTTTTCAGGTAAAAGAGCTGTTTAACTTAGGGCAATGCCCTACTAAAGGACCTTTTAAGGGCTATTAGTAGTTTATTGTAGATTAGGTTTTTTATGTTGGGGTGTTTTTTTTTTAAATGGGTATTAGAATAGGAATAGTTTTTATTATTTTTTGATAATTTGTTTGTTATTTTGTGTAATGTTTATTTTTCATTTTGGGGTGGGTTTTTATTTTTAGATTAGGGCTTGGGCATTTCATAAAAGAGGTGAATGCCCTTTTAAGGGCAGGAAAAAGAGCTAAATGCCCTTTTAAGGGCAATGCCCATACAAATGCCCTTTTCATTGCAATGGATAGATTAGGTTTTACTTTATGTTTATTTTGTGAGTTTTGGGGTGAGGATTTGTATACAGTTAGGGGGTGTTTGTTTTGTAGCAAAAGAGCTGTTAACTTTAGAGCAATGCTCTACAAAAGGCCCTTTTAAGGGCCCTTGAAAGTTTATTATAGATTAGGCTTTTATATTTTGTGGTGTTTTTTTAAAGGGTATTAGAATAGGAATAATTTTTATTGTTTTGTATAATTTCGTTTGTTATTTTTTATAATGGTAGGTTTTTGTTTTTTTGTAATGTTAGGTTTTAGTTTTAGGCGGTTTAGGTTTTATTTCATAGGTAAGTTTGTATTTATTTAATGTATTGTATCTTAAATGAAATACAGTATATTTCACGTTTCTAATAATTTTTGAGTACATAGATTTATGTTTATGATCAATATTCATAGGACATATTGTTATCTGAAAAATAAATGTTGTGAGTGAGCTCATCTCAGATGCAGTAATAAAGAGGTCCAGACCAGGTATTCAGCAAACAAAGGCTAGCCCCAGGAGGGGTGATCTTTATTTCACTGTTGCAATAGTGATCCAACACAAAAAACAGCAACGCAGAACTCACACATTTTCATTTACATGCATTTTTATACCCTAGAGTTCCTCACAAAGCAGAGGGCTAATTGGCAGATAATAATTGGATAATAAATCTCACGTGATTAGTGGTTGCTTAAAAAAAAAAACAGGTTCTCTATGTTAGAATTAGTAAGATATGCTTTCTTGGAATTTGGCCAGAGGCTAGTTGGCTAATTGGATTTATAAGTTTATACTGAACAGAGAAGCTTTGAGCTTTTGCCTTGAGTTTAAGATATTTAGAAAACAATGTATAGGAGAAGCCATAACCTAAAGATGTTCTGATACATACTTATTAGGCTAGAAGTAAGTTGTTACAGATACATCACTTATTAGGTAAGGGGTGAACAGTTTGGAAAAATGTGAAGGGAAATAATGCACCTACAGTATCAGAAGAAGAATTCAGTAAGGTTACACTGTAAAGGAAAAAGAAGCTTTGGTTAAATAAAGAAATAAAGAAAATATAATAAAATAGAAAGATATAGGAGGAAAAGTTACTAAAAATAAGCAGCTCATTAGATAAAGAACCAGATGTTGTTATTTTGAAATAAACATTTATACATTTACTATACGGCTATGTATTCATTTCAGCAAATACTTATCTAATATGTTACTGTTATCTGTTACTGTTATCTTCTCAGGTTCTCAGGATATATATATATATATATATATATATATATATATACAGTCTGAGTATCAATTAAATCTTTGAGAATTATACAGTTCATTTAGATGAATTTCTAACTTCTCTTTTTTTTAAAAAAAACACTATTTACATTTCCAGTTTGTCTGGGATGAGAATGTATATTTTAACTCAGCAGGGACAATTTAACACCTAGATGAGATGAGC
Organism: Bombina bombina; assembly: GCF_027579735.1. NCBI lineage: Eukaryota > Metazoa > Chordata > Amphibia > Anura > Bombinatoridae > Bombina > Bombina bombina. The sequence continues at coordinate 1,052,309,505 of NC_069499.1, read as the reverse complement.
TACATCTTTTGAGAATGGTTGTATATTCCTTACAGCGGGAGCGACTGTTTTTTTCAGATAGGGAAAAATTATTTACACCTTAGGCAGGAAAACTTTGAAAGCAATTCCTTTATTCTTGAAATATTTGCTTCAGAACGAGAGGGGGTTGTTTTACAAACAGTTTCACAAATAAAATGAGTTCTTGGTCTTATCATATATCTATGTGTAGATAAATATACATTCATTTATATATTATTTAATAACACTCACAGATATCCTGACAGAGGGGTGGGGGTTTGTAATGTTAGAGGGTCTTTGTATATTTTTTTTCAGGTAAAAGAGCTGTTTAACTTAGGGCAATGCCCTACTAAAGGACCTTTTAAGGGCTATTAGTAGTTTATTGTAGATTAGGTTTTTTATGTTGGGGTGTTTTTTTTTTAAATGGGTATTAGAATAGGAATAGTTTTTATTATTTTTTGATAATTTGTTTGTTATTTTGTGTAATGTTTATTTTTCATTTTGGGGTGGGTTTTTATTTTTAGATTAGGGCTTGGGCATTTCATAAAAGAGGTGAATGCCCTTTTAAGGGCAGGAAAAAGAGCTAAATGCCCTTTTAAGGGCAATGCCCATACAAATGCCCTTTTCATGGCAATGGATAGATTAGGTTTTACTTTATGTTTATTTTGTGAGTTTTGGGGTGAGGATTTGTATACAGTTAGGGGGTGTTTGTTTTGTAGCAAAAGAGCTGTTAACTTTAGAGCAATGCTCTACAAAAGGCCCTTTTAAGGGCCCTTGAAAGTTTATTATAGATTAGGCTTTTATATTTTGTGGTGTTTTTTTAAAGGGTATTAGAATAGGAATAATTTTTATTGTTTTGTATAATTTCGTTTGTTATTTTTTATAATGGTAGGTTTTTGTTTTTTTGTAATGTTAGGTTTTAGTTTTAGGCGGTTTAGGTTTTATTTCATAGGTAAGTTTGTATTTATTTTAACTAGGTAGTTAGTAAATAGTTAATAGCTATTTACTAACTAGTCTACCTAGTTAAAATAAATACAAACTTACATGTGAAATAAAAATAAATCCTAAGCTAGCTACAATATAACTATTAGTTATATTGTAGCTAGCTTAGGTTTTATTTCACAGGTAATTATGTATTTAGTTTTAAAGGGACAGTCTAGGCCAAAATAAACTTTCAAGATTCAGATAGAGCATGTAATTTTAAACAATTTTCCAATTTACTTTTATCACCAATTTTGCTTTGTTCTCTTGGTATTCTTAGTTGAAAGCTTAACCTAGGAGGTTCATATTCTAATTTCTTAGACCTTGAAGCCCACCTCTTTCAGATTGCATTTTAACAGTTTTTCACCACTAGAGGGTGTTAGTTCACGTATTTCATATAGATAACACTGTGCTCGTGCACAAGAAGTTATCTGGGAGCAGGCACTGATTGGCTAGACTGCAAGTCTGTCAAAAGAACTGAAAAAAGGGGCAGTTTGCAGAGGCTTAGATACAAGATAATCACAGAGGTTAAAAGTATATTATTATAACTGTGTTGGTTATGCAAAACTGGGAAATGGGTAATAAAGGGATTATCTATCTTTTAAAACAATAAAAATTCTGGTGTAGACTGTCCCTTTAAATAGGAAATATTTAGTTAATAATTGTAAATTTAATTTAGGTCTATTTTAATTATGTTAAACTTAGGGGGTGTTAGGGTTAGGTTTAGGGTTAGGTTTAGGTTGTTGCAATGTGGGTGGCTGGGGGTTTAAGAGTTAATAGGTTTATTTAGTGGCAGTGATGTGGGAGGCCAGAGGTTTAGGGGTTAATAACTTTATTTAGTGGTGGCGATGTCGGAGAGCGGCGGAATAGGGGTTAATAGATTTATTATAGCGTGGGCGATGTTGGGGTGCAGTAGAATAGGGGTTAATAACTTTAGTATAGTGGTGGCGATGTTGAGGGTGGCAGATTAGGGGTTAATAGCTTTATTTAGGTGGCGGCGATATCGGGAGCTGAAGATTAGGGGTTAATAACATTATGCAGGTGGCGGCGATGTTGGAGGCGGCAGATTAGGGTGTTTAGACTTGGGATTTATGTTAGAATGTTAGGTTTAAACGTAATTTTATTTTTCCCCATAGACATCGATGGGGCTGTGTTACAGAGCTTTTCATTCCGCGGTCGCAGGTGTTAGCCTTTTTTCTGACCCGCTCTCCCCATTGATGTCTATGGGGAAAGCGTGCACAAGCACATCAAAACAGTGCTTGTATTGTGTGCGGTATGGAGCTCAATGCAGCCATATCGCACACACAAGCCAACAGTTTGAAAACTTGTAATGGCTGCACTATAGGGGGTTAAATAACGCAACTTTTGTTGCATTCGTTAATTTCCCTATAGCGTGCATAACTCGTAATCTAGGTGATGATAAATACAGCTAAAAGTTGCATCCCATACTTCTGAAAAAAACTCACCTTACCGTCATTACTATTTTGGAGGGAACGGTTCACTACAAACATAGAACTTGAACAATATCATTATTTCAGATGTAAGAAACTAGATTAATTTCTTTCATTTGGTCTCATATGGGAAGAATATCTTTACTCTTTGAAACCCTCCTAAGAATAAAATATTACTCAAACCACATAACAACTGTATCTACTTAACAATAGTTTGAGGGACCTTTCTAACCCTTCAACTAGTAACCCTCTTCACATACCATTGATACTTAACTATCAAGTATAAATCATTGCACTGTACTGTTAAATAGTATTATGTTTTAAGCTACCTTGCTATGCCTTTGCATAGGTATTGTTAAAATTGTTGCTACTTCTTATTTTGTTGTTATTTTCCTTATTTATATATTTTCACTGTTCTTAAAGAGACACTGAACCCAAATGTTTTCTTTTATGATTCAGATAGAGCATGAAATTCTAAGCAACTTTCTAATGTACTCCAAATATATTCTCTTGGTATCTTTATTTTAAAAGCAAGAATGTAAGTTTAGATGCGCCCCATTTTTGGGGACAACCTAGGTTGTCCTTGCTGATTGGTGGATAAATTCATCCACCAATCAAAAACTGCTGTCCAGAGTCTGAACCAAGAAAAAAAGCTTAGATGCCTTCTTTTTCATATAAAGATAGCAAGAGAACGAAGAAACATTTATAATAGGAGTAAATTAGAAAGTAGCTTAAAATTGCATGCTCTATCTATCTGAATCACAAAAGAAAAATTTTGGGTTTAGCGTCCCTTTAAAGACTGTATAAGACAATGAACTATTCCATTTGGACTTTGTTGTCAAGACATCGGTAAAATGTCACGCTTACGAATATAACTACTGTTCGCTTTATAGTCCTGAAATGTATGCTTATTTCAATTCAATAAAGATTCTTTGAAAATTAAAAAAATAAATAAATTTAAAAAAACAGAACCACCCACCAAACCCCCCAAAATAAAAAAAAATAACACTAATAAACCTAAACTACCCATTGCCCCTAAATGGGCATTTGTATGGGCATTGCCCTTAAAAGGGCAATCAGCTCTTTTTCACTGCCCTTAAAAGGGCATTTAGCTCTTTTTGAAATTGCCCTAAAAAACCTAATCTAAAAAAAACACTGCCTTTGCTGTGGATGAAGATAATGGCCTGGAAGAAGACCTTCTCCGCCAGACTTCTGAAACCGTGAGTACCTATTTGGGGCTTTAGTGTTAGTTAGTTTTTTTTGGGGGGGGGTTGTTTTTTTAGATTAGGCTTTATTGGGGAATTTGCAAAAGAACTGAATGCCCTTTTAAGGGCAGTGGAAAAGAGCTAAATGCCATTTTAAAGGGCAATGCCCAAACAAATGCCCCTTTAGGGGCAATGGGTAGTTAAGGTTTATTAGTGTAAGGTTTTTTTTTTATTTAGGGGGGTTTGGTGGGTGGGTGGTTTTACTGTTAGGGGGGACTTTGTTTATTTGTAATGTAAAAGAGCTGATTCTTTAGGGCAATGCCCTACAAAAAGCCCTTTTAAGGGCTATTGGTAGTTTATTCTTAGATTAGGGTGTGGTTTTATTTTGGGGGGGCTTTTTATTTTTATAGGGATTAGGTTTAATTTTTTTATTTTGGATAGTGTTTATTATTTTTTGCAATGTTAGCCTTTTTTATTTTCTGTAGTTAGATTAATGTAATGTAATTTTTTTATTTTAATTGTAATGTAGTATTTTTTTAATGTAATTAAGGGGTTAATTTAGGGGGTGTTAGGTGGCTTAGTCATTAAATTCGTTTTTTGTGTTGTGGGGGTTGGCGGTTTAGGAGTTAATAGGTAAATTAGGTTTAATGCATTGTGGGGGGTTAGCGGATTAGAAGTTAATAGATGTATTAGGTAGTTTGCGATGTTGTGGTTAGCGGATTTAGGGGTTAATAATTTTATTAGTTTTTTTTTTTTTTTTCCTATAACTTCGTGCGGGCGGTTAGTTTTTTTTTAATACTTATTGCGGGCGGTTAGTTTTTTTTTTTTTTAATACTTATTGCAGCGGTTAGTGTTTTTTTTTTTTTTAATGCTCCGTTTGCCTTCGCTGCATCCCGGTGGATTCCGGAAATTGCAGGGTGGTGAAAGAATTATGTTGGCTGCCTTACGCTGCCAACATTCATTTGAGGATGCGTGTGCAACTGCCGATGGAGATGGACGCGTTACAAATGCAATTATAGTATAGATAATAGGGTCAGGACTCACAAAAACAGCAATTAAAGGGACAATGTATTGTACTATATTTTCCCTTTAATCGGTACCCAATTTTTCATGTTACCTGCTGGAGTGTATTAAATTGTTTCCAAATCGTTCCTTTACATTTATTTGTCATTTGCTTCAGATTAGATGCACCTTATTAAATGGCCGTATTGTATGCTCACATGAGCCCAGAAATGTAAAGTGTATTGAGCAATATTTATTATTTTAAAATAATTTTGATTACAATTGTTTTGGAAATATATCTTTTAAAATTAAAGATTATTATTGAAGATTGGCTGCTGGTCCAGAGTGAGTTCCCTGGACAGCTCAGAGGGTCCTGCATTGGCATAGACACCATTTGTTTAATGGATTTAATTACATGAGTAACGGTCCATCATGACGGGAATTTATATTTGTACGCAATATTCCACAGGATATGCTATGCATTGTCACCATTTCTTTATATACATATTTTATATCTTTATATATAAAGTATATAAATGTGTATATATATATATTTTTTTTTTTTGTCTGCCGATTGTGAGTTGCACATATTTTGATTTAGTGCACCCAACCTTTTATAGTTGGTGGAGCCTAATAGTGGGGGACACCAAACTGTACTTTTACTACTGTAAAGATAGTGTACTGCCAGTTAGTGTTATTTTTATCAACATCCTTTTAATAGCTAATGGCTGGCTAATGAAAACTCTACCAATGGAAACTCAGCATGAGTATTAACAATATTGTACTTTATTCATTCTTACTATAATTACCAAAAATATTACGAAATTTAAAATATCTTTTAAAACTGAAATGTATTTTATGTGTGATTAGATTAAAAAAACTGAATTGTTTTACTTTTCTAGTATAAGTATAATCTATTTTGAATTTCTAAATTATCTAATATTAGAAAATATGGTAATTTTGTATTTAGATACTAGATAAATTTTTCTTAAATCTAGATTTTGTAATGTTAAATATGTCAATGTAATTTTAATGTTTTTAATATGTAAAACAGGAAGTAGGTGTTAAATATGACTAAATCATATGACTAAAGATTCTAAATCATTTGTAATCACCCAAGATGTAGATTTTTAATCTCATAATTTAGGGGCAGATTAACAAAAGGTCTCTGGGCTGGCGAGATTCTTTAAGAATGCTCGCCAGTACTTCTATTTCCCTGGTGGAATTATATAAAGTCACTTTTTACCCTGAAAACTGGGTGTCCTGCTAAGGGGCGTATACTGTATTTTTGTATTGGAAGGAGATTCATATATTACAAAACCATTAACACAAAAATACACAAGAAAAATGTATTGTTGAGATGCATCAAAAATCGTACCAAAATTGTTCACCAAAAATGTTATTGTATAAAAAATTTGTATGTAAATTACTCAGGAATAAATCGTATTTAATATTCACAGTGTAAATCGTAATTTAAGTACACTGGATGTGGTAAAAACAGATAAAGATTTGTAAAAATTACAAGGCGTGATTGTTGTTTCTTTCATAAAATGGGATGAACATTGGCGTTCCATGGGTGAGTATGAAATTTCCTCTCAAATCAATCCCAGCATAATTCCCTAAACATATTCGGCCTACAGTTCTCACTGTTTTTTCTCGCAAATGAAAATGTGGTGAGGTTGTGACAAAATATTCAAAATAATAAATAGAAATATGAAATAGTAGGACAGTTCTGAATAGAGTAAACCTCAAACGAATGTGGGTAGGTGGACCAAAAGATTCTAAGATTCCATCAATTTCTATGTTCTTGATAAACGTGCACTTGTGTGGCTGAGAAGGAATATTTGACTTGCCTTGGCAGTGTATACCTAATTTGATATATTTGTTTTCCCGCTATTAATAAAAAAAAAAATAATATTGCAAGTGTCATATCTAACAGTCAATCTTTTCCAACAACAACAATATACACACAAGATCTTTGTTAGCATTTCTCTAACATTTGTTTTAATATTGAGATCTTTTATCGTGTGTCGCATTTTGTGCTAGAAATTATTAGCTCATCCAGCTACGTTTGGTATTGTGTTATATCTCTTAGGAAAGCACTACATATTAGTAAATGTTAAAATGCGTTGATCCTTGTTGTCCATATAGATTTTACCTAACCTCTTTATTAGAAGGCTTGTTTGTAAACTCCTCCGCTCTCAAAAGTTTAGTTATGTGACAACAAAGTGTACGTTTTCGTTTTTGCCTTTGTATAATTCAGTGCATGAAGTATTTCCTCTTGTTATGTGCTTCACAAAAGAGTTGTCTGTTCAGATTACATTTGTAACATTTACCAAAGAGTAACTAATAAAGATGTATTTGCTTTAAAAAAAGAAAAAAGAAATATGAAATAGAAGTACTGGCGACCATTTCTAAATGATCTCACCAGTCCAGAGACCTTTAAATCATCTGGCCCTAAGGGTCTGATGATCAAAAACTCGCCAGCACAGAGAGGAATCATACATAATTAGTGTGGGCTTTTTTGAGCATTATATTGTAATGTTTGCATCTGTTCTTCATAGCTAGAACACAGTCTAGTGAGATAAACAGTTCTTAAAGGGACACTGTACCCAAATTTTTTCTTTCGTGATTCAGATAGAGCATGACATTTTAAGCAACTTTCTAATTTACTCCTATTATCAAATTTTCTTCATTCTCTTGGTATCTTTATTTGAAATGCAAGAAAGTAAGTTTAGATGCCGGCCCATTTTTGGTGATCAACCTGGGTTGTTCTTGCTGATTGGTGGATAAACTCATCCACCAATAAAAAAGTGCTGTCCAGAGTTCTGAATTAAAAAAAAACCCTTAGATGTCTTCTTTTTAAAATAAAGATAGCAAGAGAACGAAGAAAATGTGATAATAGGAATAAATTAGAAAGTGGCTTAAAATTGCATGCTCTATCTGAATCATGAAAGAAAAAATTTGGGTTCAGTGTCCCTTTAAGATAAAATTTGCCTTTCTAAATTTCTTTGGGAGGATGCAATACTGACAAGACTTTCTTAAATAAGAGAGTTTAAGATTATCAGTCCCTAAGGGCCTGATGATATAAAACTCTGCACTCAAATGAGAGGATCTAAAATGATCCTCCAGTACTGCAAGATTCTAAAAAGGCAGATTTTGCTATACTTCTCCAAGGGACCTTCCCTGCATTTCTGTATGTGTAAGAGAGCCCAGCTCAGTGCAATATAGCACTGCATGGCATAAGAGATCTGCTGCATTTACACTTTGTGCTTTGAATTCTGTTACTTTAGACTTTAGATTATATCATCTAAGTTGTATTACATTTAAACTTTGCCGTTTTATTTGTATTTTAATGCATTTAGACTTTGTACACAGCAGTGTATTTAGGATTGTGATTTTACAAATTCTGATTATGCTTTGACAGTTTCTGTGCAACTTTAACAAGTTAGAGTCATTCTTTGTATACTTATGTGTATGTCTTACAAATTACATTGCACTTTTTGTATTTGTTATATTTAAAATAAAACTGACAGATTCAGTTTCCTATTACTTTCTTTGGGCCCAATTATTAAAGATTATTTAGTTTGGAGAGAAATTTTACTTTGGGGTCTATGGGGAACTGTGTGTTCTCTATAAATATATATGCATACATATAAAAACATAAATATATATGCATATACATATACATATATATTTAACATTTGCTGCCCATTGCTGTGCGACTTCGCTACGCAATTTACCCCCTTCTCTGTGCTAGGTTCTCAGCCATGTCTCATGGCTATTGTGAGGGCAATGCTTCCCTGTAATGCAAGCGTGCCTAACTATTAATACCAACGCACATTTCCGTGCACTGGTATTACTGAGTGGAGCGCCAATATCACTCTTGCAAAAGAGATCTTTTTCCCTCCACTCGTAATCTGGCCCGAAACACTTTACTATCTGTAGTAATGAAAGAAATTTCAGAATACAGGTCCAGAACTAAGTATCTAAATGCCTAATTACAGGAGCCCTATTATCTAAATGCCGCCACTTTTACCCTAAAAAGATCTGTCAGCGCTACGAAATCCTTGAGAATCTTCACTAAAGGCAAATTTTACCTTGATAGCTGTTTATCTACCTACATTTCTGTTTGCATGGGAAACCTTTCAAAATTGTATTTAATATAAGATGAAAATATCTTAATGCAGAAGTATTAGTTACTTAGTAACAATAAGGGGGCCAAAAACAATATGTATCTATATAAAAATGTATCCGTATAAAACCTCAGAGGGTTGGGACATAAATAAAGTCTTTTAGACAATAGCAGTCCTTTGAAGTCTTTAAGTCCCCAGGGCAGCTCTCTTCCATGGTTCTGGCAATCCCGTAAAACTGAAAAATACAAATGACAAGAGGTGCCTCATAGGATAGTAAAGTCTACCATGGGTCAGACAAACAAGAAAGCAACAAATGCACTCACGTGAAATTGAGCACCCCCCATAGTGCTTGTAGGGCATGCTGGAAGATTAGAGTTTTTCAGCTAAACTCAGCCTAGTAATGCTGCAACAAATCGGTCACAGGAACATCTATTGTTAGCGTGTGAGGTCACCAAGTCTCGCTGAATCCGTATATCACAATGAGGCTAGTGGAGGAAAGCTCACAATAGACTGAGCAATTAATCAATATCTTTACCAAAAACAGCCATATAGTACAGCAAGTGGGGTAGTTTAAAAAGTTAAAATTTATTAAACAACATCAGCGACATTTCTCTGCACAACAGCACTGTTTCATCAGACTGTATTCACATAGTTGGATACAATGATTTAAATACTCCCCCTTAAAGGAACAGTCTAGTCAAAATTAAAATTGTATTATTCAAATAAGGCATGCAGTTTTAATCAATTTTCCACTTTACTTATAAAATCAAATGTGCTTTGTTCTCTTGGTATTCTTTATTGAAAGCTAAAACCTAGTCATATGCCGATTTCTAAGACCTTGAAGTCCGCCTCTTATCTGAATGCATTTTGGCAGTTTTTCACAGTTAGACAGCGCTAGTTCATGTGTACCCTATAGAGTCTATAGTATAGATAGCATTGTGCTCACTACAGTGCTTATTCATGGGTCAGCACTGATTGGCTAAAATGCAAGTCTGTCAAAAGAACTAAATTAAGAGGGCAGTCTGCAGAGGCTTAGATACAAGGTAATCACAGAGGTAAAAAGTATATTAATATAACGGTGTTGGATATGCAAAACTGGGGAATGGTTAATAAAGGGTATATATATATATTTTAAACAATAAACATTAATTAGTAGACTGTCCCTTTAACTTTTGCATAAAAAAACTTGCATTCAAATGCTAAAACTCATATTTAACATACAAGCAGATAAGATAAAAATATTAGAATCCAGAACTGAAGATCTAGAAGATAGATCCCGTCGAAATATCAAAATAGTGGGGCTCCTTGAGAATAGTGAATTTGCATATTTACTTAAGTTTACCTCTGAAACACTATTACAAATACTGAATATTTAGCCCCTAACTGCTAAAATACATGTAGAGAGAGCACATAGAACTGGAATGATTAAGACTTTCCCTGATGGGAACACTAGGCCACGAATAGTAATGATAAGATAGTTAAATTTTCAGGACAAATTAAATATTTTAAGACAATACAGGAAAGTAAACAATTTAATGATTAATAATAGCCGAATCCACTTATTCCAAGATTTCTCTACTGAGACCTCAGTCAAGCGGAGGGAGATGGTGCCTTTCTGCGCCGCCCTTATTAAAGCTGGATTCAAGGCAGGTTTAAGATATCCTGCTTAAATTATTGTGGATGACAAGGAGGGGATGGTGGTTCTTAAGACTAGTAATGACGCTAAAAGTTTTTTGGTAAAAAACAAGGTCAATATTTCTGAGTAAATTAGTAAAAGGTCAATAGGGAAAGTGTGGGCACTATCCTCTAAGATACTAGTATGCAAATAATAATTGATGTCTTGTGCAGTTCTCTTTTTTTATTAACAAGAAAAGGTTTGGTTGTCAATGAATTTTATTTTTTGATTAGTTTGATTACACAAAAAAGATCTTGTTTTTTTAGACATTGCTCTGTGCTTTATTTCTCTTCTTTTTTTTCTTTTCTTCTTTCTCTCTCTCCCGCTCTCCTTTCCCCAATCCAGCATCTCCCCCCTCGCCTCTTTTGGATATTGGGAGTAATAGATAAAATGCAATAGAATGGCAATAACATTAACTATAGTATAATGTAATGTGGGGGGGAATAACCTCAACAATTAAACAAAATAATATTTTGAGATTTAAAAAAAAAAGAATCCTGATATATTTTTTTTACAGGAAGTACATTTAAAGGACGCTGAAATAGCTAAATTAAAGTCTAATTGGCTTACAGAGGTCATAGCTACTCCTTCTAAAAAGCGTAAATTTGGAGTTGCAATTCTTTTAATAAAAAAAAAATATATATTATAAGGAAACAAGAATTAGACTCATTGGGCTCCATGTACTAAGCATTCAGCGAGCTACCCGCAACAAATTTCGCGTCAAAACTCGCAAACTGATATGTACAAAGTCGTCAACTATGTTCAAACTCGCATCTTTAAAATTGCGAGCGTACTTATCCGCCAAACCTCGCTACCTCTCCATTTTTCACTGTAATTAGACACATTTGACCACCAACTCGCCAAAAACGAATGTACTAAAAAATCTATTTGTCCACTCACTACAATTTCCGCTCCCACCTCGTTATTTTTGCCTCGCCACCTTTTAGGTGGCGGGCAAGGTACAAAACAATAGGAAAGTCAATCTAGATGCCAGTCTAGACATATATAAAAGGCAGTAATATCAGCATTGTACAGCATAACTGGCGTCTAATTTGTCTCTCATTTCCATGTACATAAATTGCGCCAAATTTGTCGACTGTAATTAAAGAGTAATCTATATTTTAAATTTGTATTGTATAGTTGTCAATCTTTATAATTATTTTTATATTAATATTTATATATTATCAGATCCAGATGAAGCCATATCCAAATTGTAAATAAATATTACAAAAATAACGCTCTGTTATCACTCTTCAAATAATTTTGAACAATAATAAAGTTGTTTAGATAAGTTGAACTTTTATAGGAGCAAAATTCTATTCCCGCGACTACTATGATGTTTGTGACACCTTGCATGTCACGTGTTAATAATTGGCCAGACAATTCAACTGAAAGTTAAGTACATCAGCTTAGTCGCGGCGAGCGAGGCGTCAAATTTATCAATAATCCGCCACTGCTCGCGGCGGGCTAGACTTGTCTATTTATTGGGGGATTATTAGTACATAGTGACAGCGGACACCATTTCGCCCGCGGCGAGTAACGGCGAGTTTATCCGGGTCTAAAATGACGGATGAATTGACGGCTTAGTACATGGAGCCCATTATGTAGATATATGATAGTTCAAGTGGATATTAATAATACGGTGTGGACATTTTGCAATGTGTATAGGCCAAATGCACTTGATATATAATTCTGGAATAAGTAAAAAAAAAATGAGTTACATATATAGGTCAAAATTTAGTATTAGCGGGTGACTTCAATATGACATATCCAGAGATGGATAGGTTTAGGCTAAAGCAAGCCTCTGTGCATTTTAGAGAGGCTACATTTTTTAGGGATTTTTGTAAAATATTGAGATTAAAGGGCATTAGGCGCATACACTACCCTGATTTACGTAATTTCTCTTGTGAATCTAAAACACATAAAAATTCGCTAGAATAGACCTTTTTTAATAGAAGAAAAAATGTTGACATTGGATTCTTCTACAGATTCTTCAGATTTCCTATTATCAGATCATGCTATAATTAGTCTTAAGTTCAACTCTCTGCAACAGGAGAATAATAAAAGTAAATTCATTTTATTTTCCGAGATATATGGTTAATAATGCCCGATTTGCAAACTGGCTAGTAGAAAAATGGCTTTAATATAAAATAACGCAAATTATCTATAAAAATATTCTGGGAAGCCGGAAAGGCTGTTCTCAGAGGGGAAATCAAATCATATATGATTAAGATTAAGAAAAAAGTAAAATTAAGGAAATCCAACTTGCAAATCAGGTTAAAAATAAATATAACATTTATCTGAGCTCCCCTAATTCATCAAATTCGGATAAGTACATACAAGCCAAGAGTGAAAGAGAGATGTTTTTGAAAGAAAAATGGTCTTTAGAAGATCTAAAAAATAGGGTGTTGTATCAAGGTCACCAGGGGATCCCAGCTAAACATTTGGCTAGACTTATTAAAGGCACAGTCTAGTCCAAAATAAACTTTCATGATTCAGATAGGGCATGTAATTTTAAACAATTTTCCAATTACTTTTATCACCAATTTTGCTTTGTTCTCTTGGTATTCTTAGTTGAAAGCTTAATCTAGAAGGTTCATATGCTAATTTCTTAGACCTTGAAGGCCACCTCTTTTCAGAATGCATTTTAACAGTTTTTCACCACTAGAGGGTGTTAGTTCATGTGTTTCATATAGATAACACTGTGCTCATGCACGTGAAGTTATCTGGGAGCAGGTACTGATTGGCTAAACTGCCAGTCTAAAAATCTGTCAAAAGAACTGAACTAAAGGGGCAGTTTGCAGAGGCTTAGATACAAGATAATCACAGAGGTTAAAAGTATATTAATATAACTGTGTTGGTTATGCAAAACTGGGGAATGGGTAATAAAGGGATTATCTATCTTTTAAAACAATAACAATTCTGGTGTAGACTGTCCCTTTAAGGTTAGGAAATTAATAAATTGATATCAGCAATTAAAAAAGATAATACAAATTTTACAGCCTCTTCTGAAATTAGAAAGGTATTTTTTTATTATTAGTGGGAAATATATTCACCAGAAAATGTTAATAAATATGAAAAGGAAGGTTTTTGGCAGAAAATTACTTTACCACAAATTCATAGAGAGGATCTACATTCAAACAATTTACCAATTACCATTGAAGAGGTTGATAAGGCCATTAGATGCTGAGAAAGCCTTTGATGCAATTATATGGGATCACTTGTTTACGGCTCTAAAAAAATTGGATTTTCTGGTAGCATGGTCAAAATTATTCAGTTAATATATAATGAACCTAGATCGCAGCTATTAATTAATGGAGAATTGTCTCAGTATATTAAATTACATAAGGGCACTCGTCAGGGATGCCCTGTATCGCCTCTATTATTCAATATATGCTTTAGAGCCCCTGGCAGTATGGCTAAGGCAAGAAATTAAGGGAATTAGATTAGGGAATCAAAATTTGGTATTATCTCTGTATGCAGATGACCTTATTATATACTTAAGTAATACGTCCATCTATTTTCCTCGGGCTTTGCAGTTGATAAATTCAAATAGCTCTTTTTCGGTCTATAGAATAAATATGTCAAAATCTGAAATTTTATGGATACATAAAATTTCAGATAGTTATTCTTTACATCACTTTAAAGACGTTTAACATATTCAATATCTAGGGGTTATCTTAAGTAGAATCCTGATACAATGGTATTGTCTCACTTATACAGAATTCTTTCAAAATATTTTAAATGAGCTGAATGAATGGTCTTTGTATCTGTTATCTCTTTCAGCAAAAATTATGATTTTAAAGACGATTATCTTCCCTCGCTTATTTCTTTTACAAAATCTGCCTTTATTTATTACAAAGAGAGAAATTCTTAGATTCAATGCCGCCTGCTCCTAATTTTTTTATGGAATAAGAAGGAACCTCGAGTTTCTATGGACAGGCTAATTCATCTTAAAAAGTTTGGTGGATTTTCTTTGCCTAGTATTAAATATTATAATTGGATTTTTATTATTACATTTGCGATTGATTGGTTTACGGAAATAAAAATGTAAAATTATTTGGATATTGAATCAGACATAGTAGCTCCATTTAACTTAAAAGCCTTACTACATTGCCCACCTGCTAGACTGCCTAGTCCAGTCCATAGCTTAATAACCTTTGTAAATATTATAATAGCCTGGCAGAAAGACTCTGACATTATGGGTCATAATTATAAGGTATCTCAATATCTTACTATAGTAGGAAATCAAGATTTTTCTCCAGATCTATATAATAGCGTATTCAGAGAATGGCAATTAAAGGGAATTGTATACTTAGCCCAAATTAAACAGGATGATACAGAGATAATCCAATATTATGGAAACTTATTTTTGAAATTTACATTACCATCAAGGAACTTTTATCTTTATTTATCTTTAAGTTAGAAATTATTATATGCAGATACAATGAATACAAAGCGTTGCCTGGGGTTCACAGGATATGCTTAAAGGGATTAAATTATTTACGCTAGGTAAACGCTCAATCTCTTTTTGGTATAAATCCATACTTAGTGGGATTGGGCAAACAAATACTACAAAACTGAAAGACTCATGGATGAAATGTTTCCCAATGATTACAGAAAATGTCATTATGAAGAGTATTAGACTTGTGGAGAAGGCCACAAAGTCAGTAATTTGGAAGGAATCTCAATTTAAATTAGTTAACAATTATTATTTGACTCAGTTTAGAATTTCTAAGTGGTCAAAAAATTACAACAAATTGTATGTTATAAATGTAAAATGGAAATGGCAGGTATTCTGCATTGTATGGGGTCTTGTCCCAAAATTGTTCAACTCTGGTATAAAGTCAATTACTGGTTGAATAAATTCCTTGATAATAAGATTTCAATTTCAGACTTCTATAGTTTTTTTCTATATTTGGATCAATTATACCCTAACTCGGGAGAACAAACCCTAATTAACAGTTATTTTGGCTACACACAATTCAATATTAAGACGGTGAGAAAATGCAGCATCTCCTAGTTTGGTAGAAACAATTAATAAAATTCATCTTTAAATGACAATAGAGTTGCATGATATACATTTCCTATCAGGGTTTCAGATGAGAGCCTATTTCTCCAAATGGAAGAGGATTATTTTAACATGGTCCATAACACTGCAGTTACAATTTATTGCTCCTATAAGGAGATCAGAAATATTTCTTATTCTAGTGATACCCTCCCTATGAATTGGATGCCTGATGTCAGGATGAGTAATCAAGTAGCTTAAATGCAATAATGAGTGAATTAAATGTGAGAGGAGGCGATGAGGATGGGGAAGTAGGGAGAGAGAGAGAATATGTAGAACAGGTTTATATGTTCTATATATTTATTTATTTTTTGTGATTTGTTTTTTGAGATTACCTCTATTGATATAATCCTATGGTATATAAGATCACCTCTATTGATATAATCCTATGGTATATAAGATCACCTCTATTGATATAATCCTATGGTATATAAAATCACCTCTATTGATACACTGTGTGCAGAATTATTAGGCAAATGAGTATTTTGACCACATCATCCTCTTTATGCATGTTGTCTTACTCCAAGCTGTATAGGCTCGAAAGCCTACTACCAATTAAGCATATTAGGTGATGTGCATCTCTGAGAAGGGGTGTGGTCTAATGACATCAACACCCTATATCAGGTGTGCATAATTATTAGGCAACTTCCTTTCCTTTGGCAAAATGGGTCAAAAGAAGGACTTGACAGGCTCAGAAAAGTCAAAAATAGTGAGATATCTTGCAGAGGGATGCAGCACTCTTAAAATTGCAAAGCTTCTGAAGCGTGATCATCGAACAATCAAGCGTTTCATTCAAAATACAGGGAGTGCAGAATTATTAGGCAAATTAGTATTTTGACCACATCATCCTCTTTATGCATGTTGTCTTACTCCAAGCTGTATAGGCTCGAAAGCCTACTACCAATTAAGCATATTAGGTGATGTGCATCTCTGTAATGAGAAGGGGTGTGGTCTAATGACATCAACACCCTATATCAGGTGTGCATAATTATTAGGCAACATCCTTTCCTTTGGCAAAATGGGTCAAAAGAAGGACTTGACAGGCTCAGAAAAGTCAAAAATAGTGAGATATCTTGCAGAGGGATGCAGCACTCTTAAAATTGCAAAGCTTCTGAAGCGTGATCATTGAACAATCAAGCGTTTCATTCAAAATAGTCAACAGGGTCGCAAGAAGCGTGTGGAAAAACAAAGGCGCAAAATAACTGCCCATGAACTGAGAAAAGTCAAGCGTGCAGCTGCCAAGATGCCACTTGCCACCAGTTTGGCCATATTTCAGAGCTGCAACATCACTGGAGTGCCCAAAAGCACAAGGTGTGCAATACTCAGAGACATGGCCAAGGTAAGAAAGGCTGAAAGACGACCACCACTGAACAAGACACACAAGCTGAAACGTCAAGACTGGGCCAAGAAATATCTCAAGACTGATTTTTCTAAGGTTTTATGGACTGATGAAATGAGAGTGAGTCTTGTTGGGCCAGATGGATGGGCCCGTGGCTGGATTGGTAAAGGGCAGAGAGCTCCAGTCCGACTCAGACGCCAGCAAGGTGGAGGTGGAGTACTGGTTTGGGCTGGTATCATCAAAGATGAGCTTGTAGGGCCTTTTCGGGTTGAGGATGGAGTCAAGCTCAACTCCCAGTCCTACTGCCAGTTTCTGGAAGACACCTTCTTCAAGCAGTGGTACAGGAAGAAGTCTGCATCCTTCAAGAAAAACATGATTTTCATGCAGGACAATGCTCCATCACACGCGTCCAAGTACTCCACAGCGTGGCTGGCAAGAAAGGGTATAAAAGAAGAAAATCTAATGACATGGCCTCCTTGTTCACCTGATCTGAACCCCATTGAGAACCTGTGGTCCATCATCAAATGTGAGATTTACAAGGAGGGAAAACAGTACATCTCTCTGAACAGTGTCTGGGAGGCTGTGGTTGCTGCTGCACGCAATGTTGATGGTGAATAGATCAAAACACTGATCGAATCCATGGATGGCAGGCTTTTGAGTGTCCTTGCAAAGAAAGGTGGCTATATTGGTCACTGATTTGTTTTTGTTTTGTTTTTGAATGTCAGAAATGTATATTTGTGAATGTTGAGATGTTATATTGGTTTCACTGGTAAAAATAAATAATTGAAATGGGTATATATTTGTTTTTTGTTAAGTTGCCTAATAATTATGCACAGTAATAGTCACCTGCACACACAGATATCGCCCTAAAATAGCTATAACTAAAAACAAACTAAAAACTACTTCCAAAACTATTCAGCTTTGATATTAATGAGTTTTTTGGGTTCATTGAGAACATGGTTGTTGTTCAATAATAAAATTAATCCTCAAAAATACAACTTGCCTAATAATTCTGCACTCCCTGTATAATCCTATGGTATATAAGATTACCTTTATTGATATAATCCTATGGTATATAAGATCACCTCTATTGATTTAATCCTATAGTATATAAAATCACCTCTATTGATATAATCCTATGGTATATAAAATCACCTCTATTGATATAATCCTATGGTATATAAGATCACCTCTATTTATATAATCCTATGGTATATAAGATTACCTCTATTGATATAATCCTATGGTATATAAAATCACCTCTATTGATATAATCCTATGGTATATAAAATCACCTCTATTGATATAATCCTATGGTATATAAGATCACCTCTATTGATATAATCCTATGGTATATAAAATCACCTCTATTGATATAATCCTATGGTATATAAGATCACCTCTATTGATATAATCCTATGGTATATAAAATCACTTTTATTGATATAATCCTATGGTATTTAAGATCACCTCTATTGATATAATCCTATGGTATATAACATCACCTCTATTGATATAATCCTATGGTATATAAAATCACCTTTATTGATATAATCCTATGGTATATAAAATCACCTCTATTGATATAATCCTATGGTATATAAAATCACCTCTATTGATTTAATCCTATGGTATATAAAATCACCTCTATTGATATAATCCTATGGTATATAAAATCACCTCTATTGATATAATCCTATGGTATATAAAATCACCTCTATTGATATAATCCTATGGTATATAAAATCACCTCTATTGATATAATCCTATAGTATATAAGATCACCTCTATTGATATAATCCTATGGTATATAAAATCACCTTTATTGATATAATCCTATGGTATTTAAGATCACCTCTATTGATATAATCCTATGGTATATAACATCACCTCTATTGATATAATCCTATGGTATATAACATCACCTCTATTGATATAATCCTATGGTATATAAGATCACCTTTATTGATATAATCCTATGGTATATAAAATCACCTCTATTGATTTAATCTTATGGGTTTTGTTTTTTTTTTCTTGTTTTTTTTTGTGTTTGTTCTCTTTTTATGATACACAGTAGGAAAATCCACGCAGGGGCGCATATTTATCGTTCTTTTTTTTTGTTTTAAAACATAACAGATGTAAAAAGATATGTTTTAAAAGGTTATTATAGCAATCTTTTGATATGATAATTTACGATGTATTTATACCCTGCGTGGTGCTTTAAAGAAAGATGACATACTATGTACCTACTGTTGGTTATAAAAAAAAAACATACAACATAATTTCTGAAAAAGTTGAGATCTTAATCAAGGTGCAAACATTTGATGGGTTTACTTATATTTATTTTGTAGAATGTTTCGCATTTCCTGGGTGTGTATTACATTTTCTAACAGTTGTCATTGGAATTCTCTAAGCCGGCAAGACTCGCTGGTTGGTCTCTCCAAATGTAAGCTGGTGGGTTTGTTCATAATTTGTCCTTATTAAACTGAAGGAAAAATAACTAGAAACAAATGCAGGGTAAAGCATGCTGAAAACAACATCATTTGATTTGTGTGTTGCTATCAGTTACAGCTGCTTCCTGTTACATTGACTCTCCCCTATGAGATTTTCCATTCCAGGGAACTTTCTATGGAAGTCAGTTTACAACTTGCCAGGACTTCCAAGTTAAGACCCCTTTGTAAGAAAATGCCATGACGGACATGCGAGAGTAGGTGTGACATTCGGGAATGCAGCATCCCCCGGGCCCCAGTTCAGCACAACAATTTTTATTTTTTTCAACTTTTTTTTCTGCAGAGTTTCTTGCGGCCCCCCACTCCTTCATCTGCCTGTGCCACTGTCTCCTACTTCTGACAATTTTAAATCAGCATTGCCATGGTAACCTGCAGCAATGCTCTGATTTAAAACTGTAATTTCCTGCTGAGCGGGAAAGAAGGAGCTGCCTGTGTAATGCAGTTGCCTAGTGAGTACTGTGAAGTGGAACAGTGTCTGGAGGGATGACATTATGGCCAGGCAACCTCATGTGCATGTGCAGAGGGAGGAGGGCAGGTACCATGCTCAGACACAACTTAGCTCAGTGCATTACAATTCAGTGTCACCATGGCTAGCAAAGCTGACGCCAGGCACAGGAGACATGCAGAGCTGCAGATTAAGGTATGTCCTCAATTTGCTTGGTAATGGTACCCACTGCTGACTTCAGAAACTGACACTCTACAATCCACTTACCTATGTAGTCAGGGGGATAACTTTCAGCATGAATTTGTTCCTTTCTGTTTGGTTGTACACTATCCCTCCCCTGTGTCTTTCTCCCTCCCTTCCTCCCCTGTGTCTCCCTCCCTCCCATGTGACTCTCTCCCTCCCTCCCCTGTGTCTCTCAAACCTCCCACCCTTCCCTGTGTCTCTCTCCCTCCCACTCTCTCTCCCCTGTGTCTCTCTCTCCCTCCTACTCTCCCTCGTGTCTCTCTCCCTCCTTCTCTCGCTCCCCTGTGTCTCTCTCCCTCCCTCCCCTGTGTTTCTCTCCTTTCCTCCCTCTCCTGTGTCTCCCTCCCTCCCCTGTGACTTTCTCCCTCCCTCCCCTGTATCTCTCTCCCTCCTTTCCTCCCTCGTGTCTCTCTCCCTCCCTCCTGTCAGGGTTTTTTCCCTTTTTTTTTTGCCATGTGCTGCTGGCAGCCATTTTACTTACCTCTTACTAAATCTGTTGCAGAGTGTTTGATGCTGCTCATTTCCTGCACTTCCTTTTATGGCCAGACTGGTGTACATCATCTGTGTGAGACAGGTTGTGTCTCCCTCCCTCATGTCTCCCTCCCTTCCTCGTGTCTACCTCATATCTCCCTCCCTCATCTCTTTCTCCCCTGTATCTCTCTCCCTCCCTCCCCTGCATCTCTCTCCCTTCCACCCTCCCCTCTTATTTTAAGTGTAAGTTGACATGATTAACAGAATTTTTATACTGTGTCACATGTTGCAAAAATAAAGAGAAAAATTAAATGTTTAAAAATCAATTTTTTTAAGGTGGGGGATGGGACGGGACTTCATGGATTCTTGCACCAGGCCCTGAGGTTTCTAGTTACGCTTCTGCTTGCCATATTAATAAATTTTCTCTGTATTTTTGCCTAATGTGACTGCAGCTTTATTAACAGCTCCTTCTGGGTGATGTACATTATCCACAGCAAAAAAAAGCTCTGTTCAACAGCAGCATCAAATATAAAACCCCTTTGTATTTAATAAGCATTGTAGCTACTATACATATGTTATTCATATAAAAAAAAAAAAAAATTTTGATCCCATTGCCTCCCTCCAAAAAATAGTAATTCTAATTCTGACAATGCCCACTATGTTCAAATGTACGGCTAGATTTAGAGTTTTGTCGGTAAAGACCCGCGTATCTAACGCTGGCTTTTTTCTGGCCGTACCTTTAAAATAACTCTGGTATTGAGAGTCCACAGAATGGCTGCGTTAGGCTCCAAAAAAGGAGCGTAGAGCATATTTAATGCAGCTTCAACTCTCGATACCAGAGTTGCTTACGGACGCGGCCAGCCTCAAAAACGTGCTCGTGCACTATTCCCCCATAGGAAACAATGGGGCTGTTTGAGCTGAAAAAAAACCTAACACCTGCAAAAAAGCCGCGTTCAGCTCCTAACGCAGCCCCATTGTTTGCTATGGGGAAACACTTCCTACGTCTGCACCTAACACTCTAACATGTACCCCAAGTCTAAACACCCCTAACCTTACACTTATTAACCCCTATTCTGCCGCCCCCGCTATCGCTGACCCCTGCATATTTTTTTAACCCCTAATCTGCCGCTCCGTAAACCGCCGCTACTTACATTATCCCTATGTACCCCTAATCTGCTGCCCCTAACACCGCCGACCCCTATATTATATTTATTAACCCCTAATCTGCCCCCCACAACGTCGCCTCCACCTGCCTACACTTATTAACCCCTAATCTGCCGACCGGACCGCACCGCTATTATTATAAAGATATTAACCCCTAATCCGCCTCACTAACCCTATAATAAATAGTATTAACCCCTAATCTGCCCTCCCTAACATCGCTGACATCTAACTTCAATTATTAACCCCTAATCTGCCGACTGGAGCTCACCGCTATTGTAATAAATGTATTAACCCCTAAAGCTAAGTCTAACCCTAACACTAACACCCCCCTAAATTAAATATAATTTTAATCTAACGAAATTAATTAACTCTTATTAAATAAATTATTCCTATTTAAAGCTAAATACTTACCTGTAAAATAAATCCTAATATAGCTACAATATAAATTATATTTATATTATAGCTATTTTAGGATTAATATTTATTTTACAGGTAACTTTGTATTTATTTTAACCAGATACAATAGCTATTAAATAGTTAAGAACTATTTAATAGCTAAAATAGTTAAAATAATTACAAATTAACTGTAAAATAAATCCTAACCTAAGTTACAATTAAACCTAACACTACACTATCAATAAATAAAATAAATACAATTCCTACAAATAAATACAATGAAATAAACTAACTAAAGTACAAAAAAATAAAAAAGAACTAAGTTACAAAAAATAAAAAAATATTTACAAACATTAGAAATATATTACAACAATTGTAAACTAATTACACCTACTCTAAGCCCCCTAATAAAATAACAAAGCCCCCCAAAATAAAAAAATGCCCTACCCTATTCTAAATTACTAAAGTTCAAAGCTCTTTTACCTTACCAGCCCTGAACAGGGCCCTTTGCGGGGCATGCCCCAAGAAGTTCAGCTCTTTTGCCTGTAAAAAAAACATACAATACCCCCCCCAACATTACAACCAACCACCCACATACCCCTAATCTAACCCAAACCCCCCTTAAATAAACCTAACACTAAGCCCCTGAAGATCTCCCTACCTTGAGTCGTCTTCACCCAGCCGAGCAAAATTCTTCATCCAAGCGGAGCAAGAAGAGGTCCTCCATCCGGTAGAAGTCTTCATCCAAGCGGGGCAGAAGAGGTCTTCCATCCGATTGAAGTGTTCATCCAAGCGGCATCTTCTATCGTCATCCATCCGGAGCGGAGCGGCAGCATCCTGAAGACCTCCGACGCAGAACATCCATCCTGGCCGACGACTGAATGACGAATGACGGTTCCTTTAAATTACGTCATCCAAGATGGCGTCCCTCGAATTCCGATTCTATCAGCCAATCGGAATTAAGGTAGGAATATTCTGATTGGCTGATGGAATCAGCCAATCAGAATCAAGTTCAATCCGATTGGCTGATCCAATCAGCCAATCAAATTGAGCTCGCATTCTATTGGCTGTTCCGATCAGCCAATAGAATGCGAGCTCAATCTGATTGGCTGATTGGATCAGCCAATCGGATTGAACTTGATTCTGATTGGCTGACTCCATCAGCCAATCAGAATATTCCTACCTTAATTCCGATTGGCTGATAGAATCCTATCAGCCAATCGGAATTCGAGGGACGCCATCTTGGATGACGTCATTTAAAGGAACCGTCATTCGTCGTTCAGTCGTCGGCCAGGATGGATGTTCCGCGTCGGAGGTCTTCAGGATGCTGCCGCTCCGCTCCGGATGGATGACGATAGAAGATGCCGCTTGGATGAACACGTCAATCAGATGGAAGACCTCTTCTGCCCCGCTTGGATGAAGACTCCTACCGGATGGAGGACCTCTTCTTGCTCCGCTTGGATGAAGAATTTGGCTCGGCTGGGTGAAGACGACTCAAGGTAGGGAGATCTTCAGGGGCTTAGTGTTAGGTTTATTTAAGGGGGGTTTGGGTTAGATTAGGGGTATGTGGGTGGTGGGTTGTAATGTTGGGGGGGGTATTGTATGTTTTTTTTTACAGGCAAAAGAGCTGAACTTCTTGGGGCATGCCCCGCAAAGGGCCCTGTTCAGGGCTGGTAAGGTAAAAGAGCTTTGAACTTTAGTAATTTAGAAAAGGGTAGGGCATTTTTTTTATTTTGGGGGGCTTTGTTATTTTATTAGGGGGCTTAGAGTAGGTGTAATTAGTTTACAATTGTTGTAATATATTTCTAATGTTTGTAAATATTTTTTTATTTTTTGTAACTTAGTTCTTTTTTATTTTTTGTACTTTAGTTAGTTTATTTCATTGTATTTATTTGTAGGAATTGTATTTAATTTATTTATTGATAGTGTAGTGTTAGGTTAATTTTAGATAATTATAGGTATTTTATTTAATTTATTTATTGATAGTGTAGTGTTAGGTTTAATTGTAACTTAGGTTAGGATTTATTTTACAGGTAAATTTGTAATTATTTTAACTATTTTAGCTATTAAATAGTTCTTAACTATTTAATAGCTATTGTACCTGGTTAAAATAAATACAAAGTTACCTGTAAAATAAATATTAATCCTAAAATAGCTATAATATAAATATAATTTATATTGTAGCTATATTAGGATTTATTTTACAGGTAAGTATTTATCTTTAAATAGGAATAATTTATTTAATAAGAGTTAATTAATTTCGTTAGATTAAAATTATATTTAATTTAGGGGGGTGTTAGTGTTAGGGTTAGACTTAGCTTTAGGGGTTAATACATTTATTACAATAGCGGTGAGCTCCAGTCGGCAGATTAGGGGTTAATAATTGAAGTTAGGTGTCGGCGATGTTAGGGAGGGCAGATTAGGGGTTAATACTATTTATTATAGGGTTTGTGAGGCGGATTAGGGTTAATACCTTTATTATAGTAGCGGTGCGGTCCGCTCGGCAGATTAGGGGTTAATAAGTGTAGGCAGGTGGAGGCGACGTTTAGGGGGGCAGATTAGGGGTTAATAAATATAATATAGGGGTCGGCGGTGTTAGGGGCAGCAGATTAGGGGTACATAAGGATAACGTAGGTGGCGGCTCTTTGCGGTCGGCAGATTAGGGGTTAATTATTGTAGGTAGCTGCCTGCGACGTTGTGGGGGGCAGATTAGGGGTTAATAAATATAATATAGGGGTCGGCGGTGTTAGGGGCAGCAGATTAGGGGTACATAACTATATCGTAGGTGGTGGTCGGCAGATTAGGGGTTAAAAATTTAATCAAGTGGCAGCGATGTGGGGGCTCGTGCACTATTCCCCCTTAGGAAACAATGGGGCCGTTTAAGCTGAAAAAAAGCAAAAAAGCAGCGTTCAGTTCCTAACGCAGCCCCATTGTTTCCTATGGGGAAACACTTCCTAAGTCTGCACCTAACACCCTAACATGTACCCCGAGTCTAAACACCCCTAACCTTGCACTTATTAACCCCTAATCTGCCGCCCCCGCTATCGCTGACCCCTGCATTATACTATTAACCTCTAATCTGGCGCTCCGTACACCGCCGCAACCTACGTTATCCCTATGAACCCCTAATCTGCTGCCCCTAACCCCCGCCGACCCCTATATTATATTTATTACCCCCTAATCTGCCCCCCAACGTCGCCGCTTCCTACCTACAATTATTAACCCCTAATCTGCCGATCGGACCTCACCGCTACTCTAATAAATGTATTAACCCCTAAAGCTAAGTCTAACCCTAACCCTAACACCCCCTAAGTTAAACCCTTAATGACCGGACCATTTTTCAATTTTCTGACCCTTAATGACAATGGCTATTTTTACATTTCTGCAGTGTTTGTGTTTAGCTGTAATTTTCCTCTTACTCATTTACTGTACCCACACATATTATATACCGTTTTTCTCACCATAAAATGGACTTTCTAAAGATACCATTATTTTCATCATATCTTATAATTTACTAAAAAAAAAAAAAAGATAAAATACGAGGAAAAAATGGAAAAAAACACGCTTTTTCTAATTTTGACCCCCAAAATCTGTTACACATCTACAACCACCAAAAAACACCCATGCTAAATAGTTTCTACATTTTGTCCTGAGTTTAGAAATACCCAATATTTACATGTTCTTTGCTTTTTTTGCAAGTTATAGGGCAATAAATACAAGTAGCACTTTGCTATTTCCAAACCACTTTTTTTCAAAATTAGCGCTAGTTACATTGGAACCCTGATATCTGTCAGGAATACCTGAATATCCCTTGACATGTATATATTTTTTTTTAGAAGACAACCCAAAGTATTGATCTAGGCCCATTTTGGTATATTTCATGCCACCATTTCACCGCAAAATGCAATAAAAAAAAAAAAAAAGTTAACTATTTCACAAATTTTGTCACAAACTTTAGGTTTCCCACTGAAATTATTTACAAACAGCTTCTGCAATTATGGCACAAATGGTTGTAAATGCTTCTCTGGGATCCCCTTTTTTCAGAATTAACAGACTTATATGGCTTTGGGGTTGCTTTTTGGTAATTAGAAGGCAGCTAAATGCCGCTGCGCACCACACGTGTTTTATGCCCAGGAGTGAAGGGGTTAATTAGGGAGCTTGTAGGGAGCTTGTAGGGTTAATTTTAGCTTTAGGGCTCCATGTACTAAGCAGTCAGCGAGCTACCCGCAACAAATCTCGCGCCCAAACTCGCAAACTGATATGTACAAAGCCGTCAATTATGTAAAAACTCGCATCTTTAAAATTGCGAGCGTACTTATCCGCCATACCTCGCTACCTCTCCATTTTTTACTGTAATTAGACACATTTGACCACCAACTCGCCAAAAACGAATGTACTAAAAAATCTATTTGTCCGCTCGCGTCAATTTCCGCTCCCACCTCGTTATTTTTGCCTCGCCACCTTTTAGGTGGCGGGCAAGGTACAAAACAATAGGAAAGTCACTCTAGACGCCAGTCTAGACATATATAAAAGGCAGTAATATCAGCATTGTACTTACATTGTTCATTTCAGCAGCTATGGAGAGAATTCTGTTTTTGTTTATTCTCCATTTGATGCAAATCCGGGCTAGAAGACAGAATACTGGAAATGTAGCTAATCGATTGGTTAGAAGAAGGAGAGTTTGTGTCCCCCGTGTATTCCTTCCACGGGTTGGTTTGCACGGCCTTTCTGACCGAGAGATCATACAAAGATTCCGGCTTGATCGTGAATCGATATTACACCTGTATCGAGAGATTGAAGATCATTTGGAGCCGATGACTGCTCGTTCACAAGCTATTCCGGGACTTCTCAAACTATTAGCGGCATTGCATTTTTTTGCAACAGGCTCCTTTCAGGCAGTTTCTAGCGTCATTATTGGAATGAGTCAATCTGCTTTTTCACGCCACTTATCCAAAGTAATAGGGGCTATGATGGTTATTTTTCATCGATATGTTTGTTTGCCATCTACCCCTGAAGAATGGCAATCTATCAAGTCAAATTTCTATAGGATGGCTGGGATGCCCAATGTCCTAGGTGCCATAGACTGTACCCATGTTGCTGTAAGACCACTTCAAGCTCGTGAGGAGATCTATAGGAATCGAAAGCATTTCCATTCCTTGAATGTCCAGATGGTCTGTGACCCCCACATGAGGATTATCAGTGTCCGTTCTAACTTTCCTGGATCCTGTCATGATTCTTACATTTTAAGGCAGACTGGGTTATACCGGAAGTTCGAGGAGGGAAATATGCCTGACGGATGGCTTCTAGGTAAGCATAACTGGCGTCTAATATGTCTCTCATTTCAATGTACCAAAATTGCGCCCAATTTGTCGACTGTAATCTGTATAGTTTAATTGTATTGTATAGTTCTGAATCTTTATAATTATTCTTATATTAATATTTATATTTATTATATCTTCTATTAGGAGATGGAGGGTACTCATGTACAGAATGGCTGTTGACTCCCTATAACAACCCACAGACCAGAAGTCAAGTACGTTTCAATGAAGCTCACCGATCTACCAGGGGGATTATTGAGAGGACTTTCGGTCTTTTGAAAATGCGGTTTCGATGTCTTGATCGTTCTGGTGGTGCTATGCAGTATGCACCAGAGAAAGTTGCCAAAATTATATTGGTTTGCTGCATACTGCACAATATTGCAATTAAAAGAGGCTGTCCATTAGAAGATGAAGATCCAATAGATACTGATGATTTACCAGAAGAAATATGTGTCGAACAAGCTAATAGGCGTGGAAATGCAACAAGGGACATGGTTTCAGAACAATATTTTGTGTTTGAGGATTAAAGTTTCAGTTGATCAATAAAAAACTTTCTTTATTAACTTGTCTCCATTTTTTTTTAAGAGTTAAGGTTATTAAAAATCACTCATGATAAACAGTTAAATACATAACAGTTGTTGCTCTTCAATTATCAAAGGTTTCAAATAAATAAAGTTTATGATCAAAGTTATTACAGACAATATATTATAGGTAATACATTGTCTTTGTGACATCACACTAGTGTCTACAGCTGCTCTCACTCTTTTACATATGTGATTATTGTAATGTAATCCCTCCATAGCTGATGCTAATTCATTGTATTGTGTCATTGAATTGTAGCTGTAACAAGCGACAGTATATTCAACAGTGCTTTATGTTATCAGATTGGATTTTTGAGTTAAAAAAGACTTGCTAATTTTATTTGTTTTATTCTAACCTCTATTTTTAACAGCTACTAGGTTTTCCCATATTCAAATAAATACCTTAAGGGATTACTCTTAGCACTTATTTTCTTAACCTTTATGATATATTTTTGCATTCAAGATTTGTTAAAAGAATAGTGGCATATAGAAAATAATGGCAAAATAAATTATTTTATTACAAAATTATAATCTTTAAACATTATATATTAACAATTGCAAACCAAAGTAACTTGTTAAACATATAAACACATATGAAAAAAAAGGAAATGTTTAGAAACCAAATAACAATTGTAAACCAAAATAAATTCTAATACAT
Source organism: Bombina bombina (assembly GCF_027579735.1). Taxonomy (NCBI): domain Eukaryota; kingdom Metazoa; phylum Chordata; class Amphibia; order Anura; family Bombinatoridae; genus Bombina; species Bombina bombina. The sequence continues at coordinate 1,052,280,865 of NC_069499.1, read as the reverse complement.
ATAAACACATATGAAACAAAGAAAATGTTTATAAACAAAATAACAATTGTAAACCAAACAACATTTTAATACATATAAACACATCTTTAAATAATTAAATGTTTATAAACAAAATAAAAATTGTAAACCAAACAACATTTTAATACATATAAACACATCTTTAAATAATTAAATGTTTATAAACAAAATAAAAATTGTAAACCAAATTAAATTTTAATACATAAAAACACATCTGAAACAAATAAAAAAATGTTTAGAAACAATAACTATTGTAAACCAAAGTATAAATGTTAATACATATCAACACATCTGAAACAAAGAAAATGTATATGAAACAAATATCATTTGTAATAACTATAAACATCGATATTTACAAACCTTCATAAAATACATTAATCTACATATACATTATATTTTTCTCTATTTTTCGGGGATACATATCTGGATCAATGCGCTAATGATTGACATAACGATTAATCACGTCATCGTCAAACATGTCGCGTCCTGAACCTTTTGGTGCTGGAGAATTGGTGATATTAGTTTATGCCATGGATAAATATTTCCCTAAACGGATTGGTGGTGTGAGGGGAGTGAGACAGGAATGCCGAGACAAAATTATATACGAGATGCTGAGAAGAATGCATCGTATTTCAAAAATTAAAAGAACAAGACGACAGTGTCTTAGAAAATATAGTGATTTGAAGAGAAGAGAACCGAAGTACTATAAATCGATTCGAAGATTGATAAGGACATGTAAGTTTCAAAATTATATATGAAATAATTTTTAATAATATAAAAAAAGGGTTTATTTTTGAACTGCGTCATCATTGACGAATCCAGTAAAATAATATTTCCTGACTGTTACTTTGACTATATTAGTATATACAATTGCAAAAAGTTACAAAAGTTAGCATGCAGAACTGAGTTAGTAGATTAAAATTTAACTATATAACTATATACACTTAAAAGGTTAGAAAACTTAGCATACAAAAATGAGTTAGTAGAGTAAAATATAACTATATTAGTATATAACATTGAAACATGCAGAACTGAGTTAGTAGAATAAAATATAAATATATTACTATATAACATTGAAACATGTTAGAAAAGTAAGCATGCAGCATAATTATTTCAATTTTTTTTATTAAATTTTTTTATTATATATATGTTTATAGATATGAGAAGTAGGAGAATGAAGTGTGCACACCCACCACGCTACTTAAGGTCAATGTTGGTGCAAACACCCAGAAGTGAAGCTCTTTCTCCACCTTTGCCAATAACACTATTGGATATTGAATTATCTCCAAATCCATATGCAATTTGTCATAAAGAGACACAGACAGGTAATGACTTATTATTTAAATTTTAAATCATATATTTTAGGTTTTGGCTTAAAAAGTTTTATCATGCAATATTAATCAAGTAGCTAATTTACTTCTATTATCATTTTTTTCCTCATTTACTTTCTATTTTTATTTGAAAAAGAGGGCATCTAAGCTAAGGAGCCAGCCAATTTTTGGTTGAGCACCATGGACAGCACTCTTTGATTGGTTCTGTCCAATTATCAAGTACAACACAGTTGGTTCACCAAAAATGGGCTGGCATCTAAACTTAGATTCTTGCTTTTCAAATAAAGATACAAAAAGAATGAAGTAAAATATAAAGTTTATTTAAATTGCATGCACTATCTGAATCATGAAACTTAGAAATTGGTTTCTATGTCACTTGTAATGATTATTATTATTATTGTTTTAAATAATATATACAAGGTTTTTGATTTAATAGTTTTCTATCTTTGTAATTTCGTTCATAGATATTACCATGGAAGAAATGGAAACTAGTATGGAAATGGAAGAATTTCAAAATCCTGATAGTGTGACAATATTTGAAGCATTAACTTCAGATGATACTCAACCAAGGATAGAAGTTTTACCAACAATGATGGTAGATAAAGGTATGTTTCATACTCAGTAATCTTAAATCTAAGAAAATACAAGTTTTAACTAATAAATATATTGTATATTTCAAATAGGAGTTGGCTCAGATGAAAGCTTTAAAGGAGTGGACATAAGTGTAGAAGCTAATATAGTAGATAACGTAGATAACAGCACATCAGGAGGTAATATTTGTGATGAAAAACCCTATCATACATTGAATATGTATATGACAATTGAATTAAATTTTGCTTTTCATTTATTTTTCTACAGATTTATCTTCAACATCAACTATTGAGACTGCAGACAAAAGTACTCAGAGTTGTCTAGAAGATCATGTCAAACAAAAAATTTCTAAAATTAGGGCAACTTTGGCAATGTTAATGGAGCAAGTAGATTTTTTATACCGTAAATATGTAATTTGATTTCATTTTTTGTTTTGTCATGATTAATAACTGAGAAAAAGTTTTGTGTTGAAGAATCAAAAGTGAGTTTGAATTTATGTAAATAAACTTTTTTTTTGGCCATAAAAAAATTTGTCTTTATTAAATAATAACATTTTAAACTTAAAGGGACACTGTATCCAAATTTTATCTTTTGTGATTCAGATAGAGCATGCAATTTTAAGCAACTTTCAAATGTACTCCTATGATCAAATTTGCATGCTCTATCTGAATCACAAAAGAAAAAATTTGAGTACAGTGTCCCTTAAAAATACACAAACAATAACTTTAAACACAATATACAGAGTAATAAAATTAACAGTGAATAACATTTTAAACTTAAAGGGACACTGTATCCAAATTTTATCTTTTGTGATTCAGATAGAGCATGCAATTTTAAGCAACTTTCAAATGTACTCCTATGATCAAATTTGCATGCTCTATCTGAATCACAAAAGAAAAAATTTGAGTACAGTGTCCCTTAAAAATACACAAACAATAACTTTAAACACAATATACAGAGTAATAAAATTAACAGTGACTAACATTTTAAACTTAAAGGGACACTGTATCCAAATTTTATCTTTTGTGATTCAGATAGAGCATGCAATTTTAAGCAACTTTCAAATGTACTCCTATGATCAAATTTGCATGCTCTATCTGAATCACAAAAGAAAAAATTTGAGTACAGTGTCCCTTAAAAATACACAAACAATAACTTTAAACACAATATACAGAGTAATAAAATTAACAGTGACTAACATTTTAAACTTAAAGGGACACTGTATCCAAATTTTATCTTTTGTGATTCAGATAGAGCATGCAATTTTAAGCAACTTTCAAATGTACTCCTATGATCAAATTTGCATGCTCTATCTGAATCACAAAAGAAAAAATTTGAGTACAGTGTCCCTTAAAAATACACAAACAATAACTTTGTACACAATATACAGAGTAAAAAAATTAACAGTGACTAGATAATAAAAAATGTTCACTCCAGACGTTGCCTCTTTGGGTCTGTTGTCGCCTCCCTTTCACTGACAATAGCCAACAGAGATTGTAATGTCCTTTCGCTGATGCTCAAAGCTCTGTTAATTTGATGGTTTTTCTCTTCATCCATCTGCCTCTGCCACTGGAACATCTCTCTTTGCAGCTGTAATTTCTGCATCTCTATCTCATTCCTTTGCCTTTCGATTTCCACATTTTTTTCTGACAGAGCAGCCCAGCGTTCAATATTAGTGTTAATAATATTCTGCATTTCTCTGTGGTCCTCTCTGTATTGCCTTGCCAGTGTCAACATTTCCCTCAATGCAACATCGCCAAATTGTCCTTCTGCCGGTGTATTGTCAATATTTACACCACCTGTTTGCAGTTCAATTGGTGGTGCCTGTGTTTCAACAGGTTCCTCAATGTTTTCTGGTGTGTGAATTTCATCCGGTTGCGCATCTCCCAAATCTTCAAGAATATCCGGAGTCTCACTTCCATCATGCCCTCCTGGTGGTTCATCTTGAATGGGATTTTCCACTATCGGCATGAGATTGATAGTGATCTCCCTTGATGAGTTTTCTTCTTCTAGATCAAGACATAACAAATTGTTAGTAAATAAAAATAAAATGTTATAAAAACACTTGCAGAAATAGAATAGGAGAGAGCAGATACAACCGTCATACAACAATTTAAGTTACATTATATATATATATACATATATGATACATACCATCAAATAATGGAGATGAATGTCTAGTCAATCTCTGGAAAAGACGTCCCAAATCACCTATAAAAAAATAAATAACATAAAAATAAATAAATAAAATGCTTTTTTGTCAATGTAACGATATATTCGAAATTATTAATGGAAATGTATTTTGCAATTAACTGGACACTGAAGCAAAAATAATCTTTTTGAGAATAAGATATATTGCATGGAATTTCTATCAGCTTTCTTATGTAATACTATGATCAATTCTCAAAAAGAAAATAATGATAAATTTTAAAAAAATTAGAAAGTTGATTAAAATAGCATGCATGCTCTACAAGAATCCTCATTTAAAAAAATATGTACAAGATCTCGAAATAGAATATGTCAATAATGACATTTGACATTTAAAAAAAAAATTACAAAAAAAAAATTGAGAGATAAAAGAGATAAAACACACAACATTGAAATTATTCATTTGTAAAGTACTTACCAGTTGCTCTACCAACACCAGTTTGTGGAGTGCTGGTCCTTAGATCCGGAAGTGTGTCCGCCGAGGAAGTTGTGTGTGTAACATTAGATGATGAGCGTATAAATTGTCCATGTGTAAAACTGTCCGAAGGTCTTGAAACAGCTGCACCGGGTGGTCTCGAAACCGCAGAAGAAGAAGTAGAACAAGTGGGCACCTCGTTACTCCTCACAGGCTCTGCTGTTGTTGGCATTGCTTAAAAAAAAAAAAATTAAAAAAAAAATTAGGTTTATTTTTATTTATATTTGAAACTGAAAGTTAAAACTGTTAATAATAATAATTACAGCAGTGAATGCAGGCTCAATCATTAAAGGGACATGCCAACCACCTTTTTTATGATTTGGAAAGAGAATGCAGTTATAAACATCTTTATAATTTACTTATATTATCTAATTTGTTTTATTCTATAGATATTCTTTGTTGAAAAGCATTTGATTGATGCACAAAGAAGCCTCGTGTGATTGGCTCAACATGTGTATTTATTTTTCTTCAACTAAGAATATCTAGAAAATTGAAGTAATATGTTGTTTAAATTTCAATTCTCTATCCGAATCATTAATAAAAGATTTTGGGTTTAGTGGCCCTTAAAATAAAAATAATTACCTTTACAAATTGCATAAGAAAATGCATTTTTAAAAATATTTAAATGTATTATGTTTTTGCATTCATTGGATTTTTATACTTTGAGGAAAAGCAAATCTATACAGGCACAGTAAATGATCATTGGTTGATGCACATAGATGGTTCATGTGACTGCGTCAACTATGTGCATAGCTATATCTGAAAAATGTATGTTTATAAAGCGGAGAACAATTTTGAAAGATGCTAACAATAATATTCTATAGTGAAATAACGCAACATGGAAGTCAATAGATCAGAAATTTAAGAAGGCATGTGATCTGGGGTTAGTCTCATGATTAATGTTGGACATACAATATTATTTTAATAGTTTCAAATTTTCTATTGTCATTATCTCTTTAAGGTTTCTATGCAATACTGGTTTGAAAATAAACACATGGGTGTTATCTTTAGGGATCACTATATTAATAATCAACAAATCTTTAGTTCCGTTAGACCATTAAAAAAAAGGCAGTATAACAATACTATTATTGTACAATCCCTTATACATATATGAGACATAAATGATTACAGTATTTGGGGCCTAAATGGCTTGTACAATCCCTTATACATATATGCGAGATAAATTATTACAGTATTTCGGGCCTAAATGGCTTGTACAATCCCTTATACATATATGCAACATAAATGATTACAGTATTTGGGGCCTAAATGGCTTGTACAATCCCTTATACATATATGCGACATAAATGATTACAGTATTCAGGGCCTAGATGGCATATAGGATACTGAAGCGTAAGAAGTCAGATAATGTTATTTTAAAGAAATATATATTGGAGACAATAACCTATCATAACTTTAAAAAGAACATTTACGTCAACTATGTTGTACATTTACCTCTTAAATCACTGTCACAATCATCCGTTATGCCAGTGATGATCTCCGGTCCCAGACGCTGAACAAGCTTCTGCTCATAGTCATTGAGGTCTGCCACATATGCTGGTCCACCTCCGGTAGCACGTGCCGAATTTTTCTCTCTGGCCAATTTAGCTTTGGCGAAGCGTTTAATGTCGTTGTAACGCTTCTTCAGCTGATCGACATCCTTTTTTCCTGGACCCTGGGCACTAACAGCGTCGCTGATCCTTTGCCAGATCTGCTTCCTTCTAGAAAAATTTGTCTGTTTGACACGACATCCAAACAAATAATCATAAGAGTCAATAATCATATCAATCAAAACGACGTTTTGCTGATGAGAAAAGTGAGGATTCTTGGATTTTGAAGCGGTTTCAGATCCAGATGAAGCCATATCGAAATAGTAAATAAAGATCTCAAAAACGAGCGCTCTGTAATTACTCTCCAAAAATTTTGGAACAATAATAAAGTTGTTTAGAAAACTTGTCCATTTATAGGAGCAAAATTCTATTCCCGCGTCTACTATGACGTTCATGACACCTTACATGTCACGTGTTAACAATTGGCCAGACAATTGAACTGAAAGTTAAGTACATCAGCTTATTCGCGGCGAGCGAGGCGTCAAATTTATCAATATTCCGCCACTGCTCGCGGCGGGCTAGAGGTGTCTATTTGTTGTGGGATTATTAGTACATAGCTACAGCGGACACCATTTCGCCCGCGGCGAGTAACGGCGAGTTTAGCCGCGTCTAAAATGACGGATGAATTGACGGCTTAGTACATGGAGCCCTTATTAGTGTAGTGTAGTAGACAACCCCAAGTATTGATCTAGGCCCATTTTGGTATATTTTATGCCACCATTTCACCGCCAAATGCGAGGAAAATAAAAAAAAAACTTTACATTTTTCACAATTTTAGGTTTCTCACTGAAATAATTTACAAACAGCTTGTGCTATTATGGCAGAAATTGTTGTAAAAGCTTCTCTGGGATACCCTTTGTTCAGAAATAGCAGACTTATATGGCTTTGGTGTTGCTTTTTGGTAATTAGAAGGCCGCTAAATGCTGCTGCGCACCACACGTGAATTATGCCCAGCAGTGAAGGGGTTAAATTAGGTAGCTTTTAGGGAGCTTGCAGGGTTAATTTTAGAGATCAGCCTCCTACCTTACACATCCCACCCCCTGATCCCTCTCAAACAGCTCTCTTCCCTCCCCCACCCCACAATTGTTACCGCCATCTTAAGTACTGGCAGAAAGTCTGCCAGTACTAAATAAGAGGTTTTTTGTTTTTTTTTAAATAAAAATAATAAAATCTTTTAGCTGGGATGGACCCCTGCCTTAGCCCCAACCTCCCTGATCCCCCCTCCAGCTCTCTAACCCTCTCCCCTACCTAATTACCGCCATCTTGGGTACTGGCAGCTGTCTGCCAGTACCCACTTTGGCCCCAAAAAACAAAGTATTTTTATTTTATTTTTCAATTAACTCTTTCTGTAGTGTAGCAGCCCCTCCACAATACCCCCACAATAACCCCACCCCCTCCCAGATCCATTTATATTTGAAAAAAATTTTTTTACCTTTACCTGGCTTTTTGCCCTCATTGGTGTCAGTGTGGCTAATGCGCACATTATGTTCACGTGCACGTGCGCGCGTCTCGTGCACGCACGCTCCCTCCCACCCGGACAACGGCACCATCACTACCGGTGCAGAGAGGGCCACAGAGTGTCTCTCTCTGCATCGGAGGCTTGTAAAGTGGTATTGCAGGATGCCTCCATATTGAGGCATCACTGCAATACCCTCAGAGCTGCTGGAAGCGATTGTGATCACTTCCAGCACTCTGTTAGACAACTGACGTACCAGGTACGTCCATTGTCATTAACTGCTTGTTAATGCATGACGTACCTGGTACGTCAGCTGTCATTAAGGGGTTAAATATAATTTTTTATCTAACGAAATAAAATAAATCTTATTAAATAAATTAATCCTATTTACAGCTAAATACTTACCTGTAAAATAAACCCTAATATAGCTACAATATAAATAATAATTATATTGTAGCTATTTTAGGATTAATAATTATTTTACAGGCAACTTTGTATTTATTTTAAACAGGTACAATAGCTATTAAATAGTTAATAACTATTTAATAGCTACCTAGTTAAAATAATTACAAAAGTACCTGTAAAATAAATCCTAACCTAAGTTACAATTAAACCTAAAACTACACTATCAATAAATTAATTACATACAAATACCTACAAATAAATACAATTAAATAAACTAACTAAAGTATAAAAAATAAAAAAGAACTAAGTTACAAAAAATAAAAAAATAATTTACAAACATTATAAAAATATTACAACAATATTAAGCTAATTACACTTACTCTAAGCCCCCTAATAAAATAACAAAGCCCCCCAAAATAAAAAAAATGCCCTACCCTATTCTAAAATAAAAATGGAAAAGCTCTTTTACCTTACCAGCCCTTAAAAGGGCCTTTTGCGGGGCATGCCCCAAAGAATTCTGCTCTTTTGCCTGTAAAAAAAACATACAATACCCCCCCCCCAACATTACAACCCCCCACCCACATACCCCTAATCTAACCCAACCCCCCCTTAAATAAACCTAACACTAAGCCCCTGAAGATCTTCCTACCTTGTCCTACCACGCCGGGTATCACCAATCCGTCCAGAAGAGGGTCTGAAATCTTCCTCCTACCCGGGGCTGAAGAGGTCCATCATCCGGCTGAAGTCTTCATCCAAGCGGGGGCTGAAGAGGTACATCATCCGGCTGAAGTCTTCTATCAAGCGGCATCTTCAATCTTTTTTCTTCCGGCTCCATCTTCATCCCGCCGATGCGGAACATCCATCCTGGCCGACGACTTCCCGACGAATGACGGTTCCTTTAAGGGACGTCATCCAAGATGGCGTCCCTTGAATTCCGATTGGCTGATAGGATTCTATCAGCCAATCGGAAATAAGGTAGGAAAATTCTGATTGGCTGATGGAATCAGCCAATCAGATTCAAGTTCAATCCGATTGGCTGATCCAATCAGCCAATCAGATTGAGCTTGCATTCTATTGGCTGTTCCGATTATTTTATAGGCGAGTGTCCACACCAAGCTGAGTTTTCTCATTAGTTAAAATGCTATTCATGAGGGAAAATACCTATTCAGTGGCAGCATTGGTTCCATAAAGGCAGAAAGGGAACTCTACTAATTTAAGAAAATTTGAGCAAGGAGCATAGATATTGTTGAAGTGAAAGACCATTGCAAAGCATTGTTAAGCGGGCAATGTTTAATTAGCAGACCAATCTAACTACTTAGCTTACACATACTCATCATACATTTAATTTTCTTCACATGAAGATGTTTTGTTACTGTAACCCAAGCATAGAATTCCAGACACTGAAAGCTTTTTTTAGTTAATTTGTTTAAGTAATGTTTTTTTTTAACCTCTTCTTGTGGTAGTCCTTCCTGTCTTTCCAGTTTTCCAAGGATTGTCCTAACAGCTGAAGGAAACGGTCTTCAATTTTGGACATAAAGGTAGTTTTCAAACCGTTAATGCTATCAATAACTTTAAATACAGTAATTGTCTGTCCCTCTACTTTTTTGACTGCTTCATGGAAAGATGAAGCCTGACTATGAACAAAATACAGTCATATTTCAGAGAAAGGGCTTCATTTATGAAGCTGCGATAGCACCTTTGGAGCCACAGTGTTTCAGGCTTCAACTGCTACTTAACCTCTCAGCCATGTAAAGTGTATATTTTAATCACCCCGTTCAGATCAGATCGGAATCATTGACAGACACTCACGTGCGATTAGTCACACACAAACAGGGGTGGCATTGCACAAGCAGTGTTAGAATGCGGGCTGCGTATTCTGCCAGCTTGCCGCAAGGCTGGGCAGACAAGGTTCATGACAGCAAACCTCATCCGCCCAACAATTGATAAATGGGGCCCAAAAGGTTGTTAAAGAAATTCTACAGAATCAATGGACATTGATCCTAAGATTAAAAATATGATTTTAGAGGCATGAACTTTATCAATGGTAGATGATCCTTAAAGGGACAGTCAAGTCCCAAAAAATCTTTCATGATTTAAATAAGGAATGTAATTTTAAACAACTTACGATTTCCTGACCCCTCTGAACCTTCCACAGGTTTCCCAGGAACAGTCAGATAGTCTCCGGAACCCTATCTCGGCCCTGGAAGTTAAGACAGCTATCAAATCTCTTAAGGCTTTTAAATCACCCGGGCCAGATGGCTTTACAGACCTGTTTTATAAAAAATTCCAAGTACAGTTAATCCCCATCTTAACGCGGTTCTGCAGATTGGCAAGCGACAGAGGCACTCTCCCAGCTGAATTCTTGCAGGCTGTTATAATCACTATCCCGAAACCGGGGAAAGATCCCACTAAGTGCGAGAGCTATAGACCCATCTCATTGTTGAATCTTGACGTTAAGATCTATGCTAAGATCATAGCCACACGTCTTAATGCTCTCTTACCCACCTTGGTCAACCCAGACCAAGTGGGTTTTGTTTTGAGACGACAAGCCCCAGATAATACAATACGCCTACTGAACGTATACTTTGAAGCTCAGAGATTGCACTTGCCCTGTGTCACCCTGTCATTGGACGCTGAAAAGGCCTTCGACAGGGTGGGATGGGAATATATGTTTGCTGTGCTGAGAGGTTTGGATTCCCCCCGTCCTTTGTCAAAACTATAGCAGCACTATATTTGAGCCCATCTGCAAGAGTCAAGGGTCTAGGCGTTTGCTCGGAACCCTTTGGAATCACCAATGGCACCAGGCAGGGGTGCCCTCTGTCACCCCTCATATTTGCTCTTGTCATGGAACCTTTGGCTTCAGCTATCCGCTCCAATGCAGAAATAAGGGGTGTAGAGATCCACTGAGCAGAAGACCGCGCTCTTTGCGGATGACCTGACGGTGCTGATATCAGAACCTCTCATCTCTCTACCTAAGCTTTTCTCTCTCCTAGAGAAATTTGCTCTAATTAGCTACTATAAACTCAACGTCTCTAAAATGGAGGCGTATGCCATAAATATCCCGGAAGACACCCTTACCGTGCTAAAGAGTAGATTTAAGTTTCAATGGTCCACCTCCCATATCAAGCACTTAGGCATATACCTTTCACATGATATACCTACCGTTATCGATTTTAATTTTTCTCCTCTTTTACCTACTGTTACAGCCTCGACTAACACATGGAATGTCCCTTCATTGTCCTGGCTCGGACGTATAGCAGCCTTCAAGATGTGTTTTCTCCCAAAGTTGACCTATATCTTCAGATCTCTGCCCATCCCGATCCCTAGAGCCACGATTCATAAATTCCAGCAACTCTGTAATCGATTTATTTGGCGCAACAAAGCACCGAGAGTGACCGTCAATACATTACAACAGCCCATACTAGCTGGTGGGGCGGCGGCCCCAAATATCTTGAGATATCATGAGGCAGCTAGACTATCACATGTGACTCAATGGGGCTCGGCCGCGCAGAGCAGGTGGGCAGAAATTGAGCAAGCAGCCCTCCCAATAGGGATCACCTTACGGGATCTCGTATGGCTTCCCAAACATTCTAGACCCTCCGGTCTTCTGCTTAATTATATTGTGACTTCTAATTTAAAGTTCTGGGACAAAATACATAACCTTACTTCTGTTGCCCCCCATCCATCCCCATCTCATATGCTCAGAGGGCTATTGCTAGCCCTCCCTGATACCCACCCTAACCTGTGGACTAATCTAGAAGTAATTAAGGTCGCAGATCTATTCGAAGGTAACGGTCTGTTAACCTTTCAAGCATTCCTTAGGAAATTCAATCCACCCACCATTCTACACTTCGAATTCTGGAGGCTTCGCAGCTATCTTAAATCGTGGGGCTTTGATAAAAGCCCAATGAGAGACAGGACCAGATGGGAAGTTAGATGGGACATGGCATCCCCCCCGATTAAACTGCTAACGGCTTCATACCTAGACCTTCTGAACCCACCTCTTTTCTATAAATCTTCTCCGGTAAGACAATGGGAAATATCGCTGACATTAACGCATGAACCACAACAGTGGAAGATTGCAACACAGCTAACGAAAAAAGCGGTTCATTGTGTAACTCTGTATGAGCTAGTCCTCAAAATATTGCTGCAATGGCATATGACAACTCTACGTCTGTTCAAGATCTCACCCGTCAATTCTCCCAAATGCTGGAGAGGATGTGATGAGCTAGGGACCCCATTGCATATCTGGTGGGTGTGCCCATGCATTCAAACCCTCTGGCAACTCGCTAGCCAATACTGTGCTACGAAGGGCATTCCAATCCAATTGTCACCAAGCATGGGCCTGTTCCATATGCTACCCGCACATCTATCACTTCCACAGAAGATGTTTTGTGTGTATCTCTTTTTAGCAATAAAGCTAGCTATGGCTAGACTATGGCTTCAGCAGACGGTACCCTCTTGGACACAGATAGTTGAAATCTTGGGCTTTGTAAAAGCAATGGAATCCTATATATCCCACATACATGGCTCAGAAGATCTGCAAATTATGATCTGGGAGTATGGCCCTGAGTAACTCCCTGTGGACAGTCATATCTGCTCCTCTCCTTGGATTATGTCACACTTCTAGAACTAATACCTCTTACCCAACCCCTGCCCCCCCCAACCTACTGAATGGTACCTTCCACCACCCCCTTCTTCCCTCTCCCCCTTCCCCCTTTCCCCTTTTTTTGTGTGTGTTTTGCTTTCATACAACTTCCTCCAGTGAGGGCGCTGTGATCCTAGCGTCCTCTCTCATTATTCTCGATGTTTACTCTACCGATGGTAACCTATTATTGATGGTAAGAACAAAATATGCTCTATCATTTTTGATAATTTATTTTATTACTCCTGGTTTATATGCTGTTTATGACTATATAGTGTTTACTTATCTTGACAATCAAGAATTCAGTACTGAGATTGTGAATTTTATAATGCAAGTCTTATCCTCTCATGAGCAGTTCCAATCACAGAGATAAAAAGTGTATTTCTATAACAGTGTTGGTTATGCTAAACTGGGTAATAGAAAGAAAAGGGATTATCTTTCTTTTTAAACAACAAAGATTCTGGTGTTGACTGTCCCTTTAAAGAACAATTGCCCCTTTAAATATTTTTAAACACTCAATAATATCCCCTTTGCAAAAAAAAGTGAACTATTAAAGTATAAACTTAATAATGGTTCTTTAAAATGATAAGCCTTTCAAAATTTTAAAACCTTGACAAATGGGCATCTATTTATCAAGCAGTCAATTTACTTGCATTCGACAGCACCAATACGCTCGCCTAAGATCGCCTAACATCGCTGCCGTGGACCTGAATACATTCTCCAAAATTATCAAAAAAGCTGTCAAAAAGCCGCGCACCAAGTACGGTGCGATGAGCAGCGGACTGTTGTTAACTAACAGTCATCAATCTCGCTGCTCTTCGGCTTTTTCACAGCTTTATTGGTACCCTGTCACTAAATATCCACACTATACTATACTGTTTACCCCTATACCGCCGCTCCCGGACCCCGCCGCAACTCTAATAAATGTATTAACCCCTAAACCGCCGCTCCCGGAGCCCAACGCCACCTACATTATACTTATTAACCCCTAATCTTCCGCCCCCTACACCGCTGCCACCTACATTATATTTATTAACCCCTAATCTGCCCCCCGCTACACCGCCGCCACCTACATTATCTTTATTAACCCCTAATCTGCCCCCCTACACGCCGCCACCTACATGATACTTATTAACCCCTAATCTGCCCCCTACACCGCCGCCACCTACATTATATTTATTAACCCCTAATCTGCCCCCCTACACCGCCGCCACCTACCTACATTTATTAACCCCTAATCTTACGCCCCCAACGTCACCACCGTTATATTACATTTATTAACCCCTAAACCTAAGTCTAACCCTAACACCCCCTAACTTAAATATAATTTAAATAAATCTAAATAAATATTACTATCATTAAATAAATTATTCCTATTTAAAACTAAATACTTACCTATAAAATAAACCCTAAGCTAGCTACAATATAACTAATAGTTACATTGTATCTAACTTAGGGTTTATATTTTTTTTTACAGGCAAGTTTGTATTTATTTTAACTAGGTACAATAGTTATTAAATAGTTATTGACTATTTAATAACTTCCTAGTCAAAACAAATACAAATATACCTGTAAAATAAAACCTAACTTAAGTTACAATTACACCTAACACTACACTATAATAAAATTAATTCCCTAAACTAAATACAATTAAATACAATAAATAAAATTATCTAAAGTACAAATTAAACCCCACTAAATTACAGAAAATAATAAACAAATTACAAGATTTTTAAACTAATTACACCTAATCTAATCCCCCTAACAAAATAAAAAAGCCCCCCAAAATAAAAAAAGCCCTACCCTACACTAAATTACAAATAGCCCTTAAAAGGGCCTTTTGCGGGGCATTGCCCCAAAGTAATCATGTCTTTTACCTGTAAAGAAAAATTACAACCTCCCCCCAACATTAAAACCCACCACCCACACAACCAACCCTACTCTAAAACCCACCCAATCCCCCCTTAAAAAAACCTAACACTAAGCCCTTGAAGATCAACCTACCGTGAGAAGTCTTCACCCAACCGGGCCGAAGTCCTTAACAAAGCCAGCAGAAGTGGTCCTCCAGATGGGCAGAAGTGGTCCTCCAGACGGGCAGAAGTCTTCATCCAGACGGTATCTTCTATCTTCTATCTTCTTTAAAGGCTATTTGTGTAGGGTAGGGCTTTTTTTTATTTTGTGGGGGCTTTTTTATTTTGTTAGGGGGATTAGATTAGGTGTAATTAGTTTAAAAATCGTGTAATTTGTTTATTATTTTCTGTAATTTAGTGTTTGTTTGTTTTTGTACTTTAGATAATTTTATTTAATTGTATTTAGTTTAGGGAATTTATTTAATTATAGTGTAGTGTTAGGTGTAATTGTAACTTAGGTTAGGTTTTATTTTACAGGTATATTTGTATTTATTTTAACTAGGAAGTTAGTAAATAGTTAATAACTATTTAGTAACTATTCTACCTAGTTAAAATAAATACAAACTTGCCTGTAAAATAAAAATAAACCCTAAGCTAGCTACAATGTAACTATTAGTTATATTGTAGCTAGCTTAGGGTTTATTTTATAGGTAAGTATTTAGTTTTAAATAAGAATAATTTATTTAATGATAGGAATATTTATTTAGATTTATTTAAATTATATTTAAGTTAGGGGGTGTAAGGGTTAGGGTTAGACTTAGGTTTACGGGTTAATACATTGAATATAGTGACGGCGACGTTGGGGGTGGCAGATTAGGGGTTAACAAATGTAGGTAGGTGGTGGCGGTGTAGGGGGAGCAGATTAGGGGTTAATAAGTATAATTTAGGTGGCGGCAGTGTCGGGGGGGCAGATTAGGGCTTAATAAGTATAATGTAGGTGGCGACGGTGTAGGGGGGGCAGATTAGGGGTTAAGAAATATAATGTAGGTGGCGGCGGTGTTGGGGGTGGTAGATTAGGGGTTAATAAGTATAATGTAGGTGGCGGCGGTAGCGGGCGGCAGATTAGGGGTTAATAATTATATAGTGACGGCGACGTTGGGGGCTGCAGATTAGGGGTTAAAAAATTTAGGTAGGTGGTAGCGGTGTAGGGGGAGCTCAAAATAGCAGTTTAGCGAGGCATTTTGAAATTTTTCACAATAGTATACCGTATTGTGTAAGATTTATAGGCATAGACAGAGGTATTACCAATGGCAGAGGTGGGGATAATGACAAGACTCTCCTTCAAAAGGAGTGCAGGTGGATTTATATCATCTCTACCATTGGACCAAATGGAATGAATGAAAAGCTGGATATGGCAAGTTTCCTATGAATTCACTAAAGAAGGAATGTAATCGCCTTCTCATCTGATTTGTTTATGTATTTATTATTATTTTTCCTGGAATGTGGTTACTAATATCTTGATATTATGTATATATGTATTAATCTTAAGTTGTTTCTAGCATTGGCTGACCGGCCCACGTGACCTGACACGCTGCTTTGTTTGTTTGGTGAAGCACTCATTAAGAACGCTGAAATTAAAGCAAGTTTGTGTTCTCGATTGTGACTACATCTTGCTACCTGAGTGTGTAGCAGAAGAGGAAGGAAGTCGTGTTTCTGTTAGGAGGTGCTTTTCTCTGGAAGAGCATAGTTGGAGTGCTGGGTGTCCATACGATGGTCTATTCAGGCAGCGGATATATGCAGTTGACAGAGGGGTACGTGATCACTATAAGAGGTACCCTACTGCATGCTGTGCAGCATTATTAACCCTATTGCTTGACTTGCTCTGTACTCCGACCTCCGCTTATACCATGCCCAACAGTTTTAAGATCCTAGGATACCTTCCACTTACCATACTGTGGACTTAATAGATATAACCATCAGATTGCTGTGACTTTTCTTTTGCCACTAATACAAAAGGATTTTGATTTTAGTCTGGTTTACTACATTACGGACTTTTCTTGATCCATACATGTCCAGCTTGTTTTCAGCATACATTACCTTGCTTACAACTACAGGGAGTTCAGAATTATTAGGCAAATTAGTATTTTGACCATATCATCCTCTTTATCCATGTTGTCTTACTCCAAGCTGTATAGGCTCAAAAGCCTACTACCAATTAAGCATATTAGGTGATGTGCATCTCTGTAATGAGAAGGGGTGTGGTCTAATGACATCAACACCCTATATCAGGTGTGCATAATTATTAGGCAACTTCCTTTCCTTTGGCAAAATGGGTCAAAAGAAGGACTTGACAGGCTCAGAAAAGTCAAAAATAGTGAGATATCTTGCAGAGGGATGCAGCACTCTTAAAATTGCAAAGCTTCTGAAGCGTGATCATCGAACAATCAAGCGTTTCATTCAAAATAGTCAACAGGGTCGCAAGAAGCATGTGGAAAAACCAAGGCGCAAAATAATTGCCCATAAACTGAGAAAAGTCAAGCGTGCAGCTGCCAAGATGCCACCAGTTTGGCCATATTTCAGAGCTGCAACATCACTGGAGTGCCCAAAAGCACAAGGTGTGCAATACTCAGAGACATGGCCAAGGTAAGAAAGGCTGAAAGATGACCACCACTGAACAAGACACACAAGCTGAAACGTCAAGACTGGGCCAAGAAATATCTCAAGACTGATTTTTCTAAGGTTTTATGGACTGATGAAATGAGAGTGAGTCTTGATGGGCCAGATGGATGGGCCCGTGGCTGGATTGGTAAAGGGCAGAGAGCTCCAGTCCGACTCAGACACCAGCAAGGTGGAGGTGGAGTACTGGTTTGGGCTGTTATCATCAAAGATGAGCTTGTGGGGCCTTTTCGGGTTGAGGATGGAGTCAATCTCAACTCCCAGTCCTACTGTCAGTTTCTGGAAGACACCTTCTTCAAGCAGTGGTACAGGAAGAAGTCTGCATCCTTCAAGAAAAACATGATTTTCATGCAGGACAATGCTCCATCACACGCGTCCAAGTACTCCACAGAGTGGCTGGCAAGAAAGGGTATAAAAGAAGAAAATCTAATGACATGGCCTCCTTGTTCACCTGATCTGAACCCCATTGAGAACCTGTGGTCCATCATCAAATGTGAGATTTACAAGGAGGGAAAACAGTGCACCTCTCTGAACAGTGTCTGGGAGGCTGTGGTTGCTGCTGCACGCAATGTTGATGGTGAACAGATCAAAACACTGACAGAATCCATGGATGGCAGGCTTTTGAGTGTCCTTGCAAAGAAAGGTGGCTATATTGGTCACTGATTTGTTTTTGTTTTGTTTTTGAATGTCAGAAATGTATATTTGTGAATGTTGAGATGTTATATTGGTTTCACTGGTAAAAATAAATAATTGAAATGGGTATATATTTGTTTTTTGTTAAGTTGCCTAATAATTATGCACAGTAATAGTCACCTGCACACACAGATATCCCCCTAAAATAGGTATAACTAAAAACAAACTAAAAACTACTTCCAAAACTATTCAGCTTTGATATTAATGAGTTTTTTGGGTTAATTGAGAACATGGTTGTTGTTCAATTATAAAATTAATCCTCAAAAATACAACTTGCCTAATAATTCTGCACTCCCTGTAGTTATAGAGCTTCTAACCTTACTTAAGCATGGCCATGCTTCCTGCCTTGTGATATATACGCATCTATGTATAAGCTGTGTTATATACTTTACCACATGTGTAGTGGCTGCGCACAGACAGCTTAGATCCCTCTTATCTTTGTTTCAACTCAGGCGTTTTCTATAACTTCCCTTAGGGGTCTTGAGTTTCTGAACAGGTGTAGCTGGTCTGTGCACATCTTCACAACTTATGATATATTATGAGTGTTACTTTATTCTTCTGGCAGGAATATCTCTATAATGTCACCTTAAGCATTGCTTGTGTTACACTGGGGGTGGCCCTAGATTTTAAGTTTAAATTGACTTTGTGTTTTTTACCCACTTTACAGGGAGTGCAGAATTATTAGGCAAGTTGTATTTTTGAGGATTAATTTTATTATTGAACAACAACCATGTTCTCAATGAACCCAAAAAACTCATTAATATCAAAGCTGAATAGTTTTGGAAGTAGTTTTTAGTTTGTTTTTAGTTATAGCTATTTTAGGGGGATATCTGTGTGTGCAGGCAGTGGCGTAGCGTGGGGGGGGCAACAGGGGCGGTTGCCCCGGGCGCATAATTCTGAGGGGCGCTTCCAGCCTCAACTTAGCAAAGGGAAGAAGGGAGGCTAAAAATTCTGACAGGCCCCCAGCTCTGTTCTGCGACCCGTCAGAAATGTGGTGATGCCGCGGCTAAGGTAAGGTGTCAGGACCAGACTTACTTATAGCCCTGTTTTTGCCTGATACTAGCAACACGCAAAATGCAACTTAATTACAGTTCTATTATTACCCAACAAGTAAGTTCTCTTCCAACAAAGGACCCAGAGCCAGAATGCCATGCATTGCCTGGGGCACTTTTTAAGGATCTTAAGCAGAGGTGGGGGGGAGGAATCCTTAAAAAGTGCAATAAATCTCTTTCAAACCCGTGGCACTGGTGGTAGCATGGCTGGGCTCTGCCTTTCTGTTAACCCCAGTTACCTAGTTAGTGGGATGGTGGGGTGATCAGAGACCATACTTTCATGTTTGACCGGATTCTGATTACAACTTACGCCATCTTGTCCTTGCACAAAAAAAGTATATTTGTGACATTTGACAAAAATGAGACCTTGTTTCCTGTATTTGATTTTTCCCCTTCATGATCTTCCTAGGGCAGAAGTAGATTTAGGGATTTGTGTGCTGTCTGGCACCAGGATTGTGCTGCTCACCAGGCATTTCACTGTGTTTGTCTCCTATCAAAGAAGTCCTATGAATTCACCATCTTGAATTTATTTCTTGCTGGACTCCTGAGGTGTGGACTTTTACCGATTTTTAGGGTTTGGGTGCTCATTGCCTTTTTTATTTACATTAAACCCACCCTTACTGCATTTAAAGTAAAAAAAAAATAACTATAATTTGTGTTAGTAAATAAATTTAACAGCACCCCCCTAAATACCATACACCCTCCCCCCATATATGTATGTAATGCTGGGTTGTCTGTCCCATGCCCCTTTTATATTGATTACTTACAATTGTTATATTTATTAAGGTAGAATATATACCCCACTTTTATATGTCATTGGCACCCAAAAGACAGTCTGCCCAGCAGGGACAACCTTATGTAACAGCTGCCAACCTGTGTGTCCCCTTTTCCTCTTTTTAACGACTTACCAAAAATCTATTGCACCACATATACAATATGGGTTGCTGCAATGTGGGGGTGGGTGCACCCTGTGGTCTGCAGTATTTGTACCATGAAGTTTTACAGATCAGGACATGTCACCCCCAGATGGGGGTTAAGGGGGACCCCCCCCCATGTGTAAAACGAGAATAAATCTTAAAATTTAATATTGTATATATTTGCTCAGCTCTGGAGAGCTGCAGACAGGGTTTGATCACAGGGGGATAGCACATAATGCTTGCAGGCTTCACCCACTGCCTCTTGTATTGCCAATATATTATTTGCATGGCTTTGTTTGTAAGGCACTACTGATTAGCAGCTGCTTAGGACAAGGAACATATTTTGGGGATATGGGTATCATCAGCAATAACTGTTAGTTATCCAGTAAAGATGGTTAAGGGAGCATTTTGTGGGAGAGGAGACAGTGTCCCTTGCGTTATGTGATCTACCAGGCTTGGGTCGTTGCTTGGTTTGACCCAAATGTAAGAAGAAGCAGCATATCTAAAATGGGGTTGGGGGCGCAATACTTGCCTTGCCCTGGGCACTGACAACCCACGCTACGCCACTGTGTGCAGGTGACTATTACTGTGCATAATTATTAGGCAACTTAACAAAAAACAAATATATACCCATTTCAATTATTTATTTTTACCAGTGAAACCAATATAACATCTCAACATTCACAAATATACATTTCTGACATTCAAAAACAAAACAAAAACAAATCAGTGACCAATATAGCCACCTTTCTTTGCAAGGACACTCAAAAGCCTGCCATCCATGGATTCTGTCAGTGTTTTGATCTGTTCACCATCAACATTGCGTGCAGCAGCAACCACAGCCTCCCAGACACTGTTCAGAGAGGTGTACTGTTTTCCCTCCTTGTAAATCTCACATTTGATGATGGACCACAGGTTCTCAATGGGGTTCAGATCAGGTGAACAAGGAGGCCATGTCATTAGATTTTCTTCTTTTATACCCTTTCTTGCCAGCCACGCTGTGGAGTACTTGGACGCGTGTGATGGAGCATTGTCCTGCATGAAAATCATGTTTTTCTTGAAGGATGCAGACTTATTCCTGTACCACTGCTTGAAGAAGGTGTCTTCCAGAAACTGGCAGTAGGACTGGGAGTTGAGCTTGACTCCATCCTCAACCCGAAAAGGCCCCACAAGCTCATCTTTGATGATACCAGCCCAAACCAGTACTCCACCTCCACCTTGCTGGCGTCTGAGTCGGACTGGAGCTCTCTGCCCTTTACCAATTCAGCCACGGGCCCATCCATCTGGCCCATCAAGACTCACTCTCATTTCATCAGTCCATAAAACCTTAGAAAAATCAGTCTTGAGATATTTCTTGGCCCAGTCTTGACGTTTCAGCTTGTGTGTCTTGTTCAGTGGTGGTCGTCTTTCAGCCTTTCTTACCTTGGCCATGTCTCTGAGTATTGCACACCTTGTGCTTTTGGGCACTCCAGTGATGTTGCAGCTCTGAAATATGGCCAAACTGGTGGCAAGTGGCATCTTGGCAGCTGCACGCTTGACTTTTCTCAGTTCATGGGCAGTTATTTTGCGCCTTGGTTTTTCCACACGCTTCTTGCGACCCTGTTGACTATTTTGAATGAAACGCTTGATTGTTCGATGATCACGCTTCAGAAGCTTTGCAATTTTAAGAGTGCTGCATCCCTCTGCAAGATATCTCACTATTTTTGACTTTTCTGAGCCTGTCAAGTCCTTCTTTTGACCCATTTTGCCAAAGGAAAGGAAGTTGCCTAATAATTATGCACACCTGATATAGGGTGTTGATGTCATTAGACCACACCCCTTCTCATTACAGAGATGCACATCACCTAATATGCTTAATTGGTAGTAGGCTTTCGAGCCTATACAGCTTGGAGTAAGACAACATGCATAAAGAGGATGATGTGGTCAAAATACTCATTTGCCTAATAATTCTGCACTCCCTGTATGTGTAATATTCAGTGTTTTCTTGGACACTGTCATTGCAGCGGGCCCATTCTCGATAGTTTTGTACAAATAAACTTGTTGTTGATATCTATATTTGAGAGTGTTGCTCCTATTTGAATTCTAAAAGAATGCTGAATTCCCAGTCTTTAAAGGACCAGTCAATACATTAGATTTGCATAATCAACAAATGCATGATAAGGAGACAATGCAATAGCACTTAGTCTGAACTTCAAATGAGTAGTAGATTTTTGTTAAATAAATTGTAAAGTTATGTCTATTTCCACTCCCCCTGTATCATGTGACAGCCATGAGCCAATCACAAATGCATATACGTATATGCTATAAATTGTTGCACATGCTCAGTAGGAGTTGGTGACTCAAAAAGTGTAAAAGTAAAAAGAGTGTGCACATTTTGTTAATGAAAGTAAATTGGAAAGTTGTTTAAAATTGCATGATCTATCTGAATCATGAACTTTAATTTTGACTTGAGTATCCCTTTAATAGCGATATTATTATGTATCACTTTATCTCCCTTTTTTTAAACTTGTATATATATATATATATATATATATATATATATATATATATATATGCAGGTATATATATATATATATACTCCCTATAATCTGCAAGTAGCATTCTTTATTATATATATATATATCTTATTTCTTCATTTCATACTGTATGTCTTAATAAATTTTGAGTGCATGGACTCATGTCTATGAAAAATATTCATAGGACAGCTGTATTTAGTATATATCAGTCATCTCAGGGGTTTATTAGATTCCTGGAATAATAAAATGTTTTATTTATTTTGAAATACAGTCAAACTTCATATTTAATATATTATATAAGCATTAGACACATCCCCCAGATCCATAAATATATATTATTTATGCAATCTGAGGTACAAATGAAATATTAGAAAATGTATAATATAGGTTATTTAAAATCCCAATCTGCTTTCACATGCCTGTAAATGTGTATTGGGACTTGAAAGGACTTCTTTGTCTCATCACTTGCCTGTGTTAAATCAATTACCCTCCTGAGATTTCTAATAGTCAGCAGACTTTCGTCCTTCTCATTGCAGGAGGATGTTATGTTGGTCATTTTATTACTAATTTATTCAGGCAGTGATCAAAAGTTTATTTGAAGTGAACTCATTTCTTTGATTGTGTTTTTCAGATAACCTATGTGTATTCAACTGGCAACTGGTTTGGGTTAAATTTTGATTTCAGAATTTAATGCAACTTACATTAACCAGATTTTCAAATACAAATTAATTCTTTCTCTACATCACACATGTATGTATGTAAATAAATATATATATATATAAATATATATATATATATATATATATATATATATATATAACATAATGTCACTTATTATTTTACATTTTCTTCAAGACAAAGAAGATAAACAACATTACAGTTTCAAAATACTAAAGCAGGCACGAATGGGAGTGGCCGCAGCTGTTAAAATTATAACTATTAAAGCCTTTTGGGGTTTCTTAAGGTCTCTAATTCCCATATGTTGGAGTGCCATAGCCGGAGTTAAAGGTAATATCAAGCCCAGGTCAGAGAGCAGGGAAAAGGCTCGTATCCAAAGGGGGGATATCTTTGGGCACGACCACCAAATGTGTAGATCCAAACCAGATTGTCCACATTCTCTCCAGCAGAGTAGGGAGGCTGTTGGATAGATTTTGGCCAGTTTATGGGGCGTCAGGTTCCATTTCAGAAGAACCTTGAAGTAGGTTTTGAGATATGTAGTGCAATGTATAGAGTACTTGGTCAATGTAGTTGCACGTTCAACATCTTGGCATGTAATCAGTAAATTCATCTCACGTCCCCAAGCTTTAATCTGCCAGGGTATATCTTCACTATAGTCATTGAGCAAGGCGAGATGGTGATTTGTAAGTGGCTTTTATTAATTTGCTCCTCAGATTCCAGCGTTTTTCCCTATTGGTACGTTCTCTCAAATTTGTCTTAGGAAATCCCCACACCTGACAAAAGCTCAAGATTTTATGGGTTTCAAACGAAAGCCATCTAGGAGACGGAACTATTTGATCAGTAATTTGTTTGAAGGTAAGTAGTGTATTTAATTTGTAAATATCACTTATGTCTACAAAATTCCAGAGGGTCCACTCGGAATTGTGAATATCTGGGAGACCAGTGAGCAGCCCCTGGAGACCATGTATAGGTGAGGGATGCGGAGCAATTGCCTTATGATGTCTAAGTCGGTGCCATGTGTGGCAGTTGTCTAGAATAATACTGTTTGTGACTGAGGGACAAATCTGTCAGCCTATGTTTGGATATCCAGATCAAATCACTCAATTTAAGATGTCGAGGAAGAAGGGCTGTCTCAAGGAGATACCATCCCGGTGTTTCTCCAATATTGCTCCAACCTGCAATGTGGGTTAAACGGGAGGCATCATGGTAAAGATAGATATTAGGGAAGGCTATATCTCCTTTAGAATATGGTAATTGAAGGATGCGATTTGGTGACTTACCATGCTACACATAATTGATAAATAGAGAATTGATTTGAGAAAGATATATTTTCGTAATTGTATAGGGAATACATCTGAATAGGTATAAGATCTTGGGTAGAATAGACATTTTTAAGGTGGCAATACGACAAGAGATTTCGCTAAAATCCCATCTAGTGAGAAGTTTCTTAATTTCCAGAATCAATGGCTCAAAATTGCACCGATGACTTTAGAAATATCTGGGCCTAGAAGTATTCCTAAATGTTTTATTAGGTCAGATTTCCAAAAGCAAAAACAGGACTTAAGGTTGGTTAAGGTTGCCATATCTAGGTTTAACGCTAGGGCTTCAGTTTTGAGACTATTAACCTTGTAAAGGCTTAGGGTTCCGAAAAATTTTAGAGTTTTAAAGACTTTGTCTATTGAGGAGCATGGGTTAGTTAGCAAAATGATCAAGTCTTCTGCAAAGAGAGCGACTTTTTCAGTACGACCACCTATAGTTACACCCTCTATTTTCTGGGAGAGTCTAATTTCTTGGGCCAGGGGTTCCATAGCCAATGCAAAAATCAGGGGGGAAAGAGGGCAGCCCTGATGGGTACTATTCGTTATGGAAAAGGCTCTGGATTGGAAACCAACCCCCCTGACTGTTGCAACTGGAGCGGAGTACAGGGCCTGGACCATCTTAACAAATTGTGGGGGGAAGCCAAAGGAATTTAAGACATGCCAAATATAATCCCATCGCACCCTGTCAAATGCTTTTTCAGCGTCAAGTGACAGAGCTACGATGGGAGATCCTGATCCTGCAGATTCAAAGAACACCTGAAGCAATTTGTGCGTATTATCGGTCCCCTGTCTACCATAAGTGAAACCAACTTGGTCTATCTGTATAATGGTAGGTAATAAGCGGACTATCCTATTAGAAAGTAGTTTGGAATAGATTTTTACATCAAGGTTGATCAATGAAATAGGTCTATAGTTGGCGCAGAATAGAGGATCTTTATTTGGCTTGGGTATTGTGATAATCGATGCCTCAAGGAATTCCCTTGAGAATCTGCCAAGGCCTGCCACTTCAGCAAATAGAGATTGCAGAAGAGGCGATAAGGGCTGATGAAATTTTTTATAAAAAGTCCCTGTAAAGCCGTCGGGCCCAGGTGTTTTATTGGGTTTAAGTTTTTTAATAACACTATAAATCTCTTTAAGAGTGAATGGTTGTAAAAGAGGCGCACGCAAATCTTCAGAGAGTGTAGGTAGTTTGAGGGTTCCAAGGAATCCCTGGATCAAATCAGGAGAAGGGGGATCAAGACTTTCTGACTCTACAAGATTGTAAAGCTTATGATAGTAATCCGCAAAGGCATTACCAATGGCTGTGGGCGAGAACATTTTGTTTCCATCTTCTTCCAGGGCTTGAATTCTAGAACAAGCAGTTCTAGCATTAAGTTTCTTAGCTAAAAGCTCATTCGCCTTATTACCTTTATAGTACATAAGTTCTTTAAATCTCGTCAAATTAGCTGTAACCTTATCAGATTCCAATTTAAGGATTTGTTGTCGAAGAGTGGCGTTTTTTTCAGAAGTCGTATTAGTAGGATTTTGTCTATTAATTTTTTCCAACTTCCTTAAATTAACCACAAGTAGACCCAAGGGTCCACCATTTTTTTCCTATATTTAGCTGACTCAGAGATACAAAACCCCCTAATAAACACTTTCAATGAAGCCCATATGATTTGATAAGAGGTCTAGTCAGGTTTATTAAATGTAATAAATTCAGTGAGTGCTCTTGAAAGGGAATCCCTAAAACCCTCCCAAAGATAGTTGGGAAACCTCCAGGACTGGCTACCCTTGGGAATTGGAGAAGAAGAGACATCAAAAGAAACTGCGTCATGATCTGACCATGAGCAGATGTGAATACGAGAGTCAGCAACATTGTTGAGAAGTCTAGAGTCCATTAGAAAATAATCTAGCCTAGAGTATGTTTGGTGTGGGTTAGAAAAAAAGGTGTAATCCATATCACTGGGATGACAGGATCTCCAAACATCATAGAGTTCATGCCACATAGAGGTGGATCTGAATTTGGCTGCTGAAGAATTAGTATAGGCATCAATGATTTTACCTAGTTTGAGTTTTTTGTCAAGCATGTGGTCCCATACAGTATTGAAATCCCCACCAACTACAATGTGTCCTTGTCTCACCAAACTCGTCCTCTCAAGTACTCTTTTAATAAATGGGATTTGTTGTTGATTTGGAGCATATAGGTTAACCAGGGTGTATAGCCCGTTATTAATCTTACAGATACAGATGATAAATCTACCCTCAGGGTCCTTGTCTAAGTGTATCTGTTCAAATTTTAAATCTTTATGAAGAAGGATAGCCACTCCCCTAGTCTTATCAGCATATGAGGCTGTGATATAATCAGGGTATATAGCAGATTTGAAGGGCTGAGTCTGATCTATTGTCCAGTGGGTCTCTTAAATAAACAGGATATCCGCTTTAAGTTTCTTCCCATACACAGTCAATAGGCTACGCTTAGTAGGTGTGTTAAGACCCTTTGCATTTAAGGTAAAAAATCTACGCAAGGTCGCCATTAGAGAAGAGGGAAGGAGGAGGGAAAAAAAAGAAAGAAAAAGTGTAGGATTAGAAATCAGAAAAAGGATAATGATCTCTCAGGTCATAAGATATAATGTGGCATAACCACCACAACAGTCTATTTAGCAAATGATTAATATGTAGAGGTAGATTAGGGATTCTTAAAGATCCGTAAGTTTACGTCCGTAAACTTATAATATAATTGGGGGGGAGAGAGAGGGGCTGCACAAGCAAGAAGAAAAAGTACAGAGCAAGAAGATATATGAAAATATGTGAGGTTGAAGTTGGAGTAAAAGAAAATAATAATAGGGGAGTAAAAGTGGAGCCCACGCCTATGTAATATACTTGCGAGATCAGAGGTAAAGAGGAAAAGAAAGCGAGGACTATGTGTTTGGAATTTACTGTTGGTAAGCCTGTTTCTTTGATATGCAGGCCTGATAACACCTATCTAAGGGATAGGTAAAGTAAGGGGGGTGTATTTACAAAGGTAGCAATAATGATTAATGTGTGGGCAGGTCTCCCCCTAATGGGACGTAGCTAGGGAGTTTAAAGGTTTAACTAACAAAACAGAAATTATACCATAGGTGAGACCTTCATGTAGTATAACGAGAGCAAGCAAGGAAAATTAACAATTACCAAACCTAAAACAAGTTGCAATTAGAAATGAAGTAAAAAAAAAACCCTAGGGGCTCTTATACTATAAAGAATTTGATCAACATTACTGAGCATGCAAACTTCTAGGTGGGACACAACGACAAAAAAAAAAAAAAAAAAAAGGGTAAATGGTCATATATAATATGTATCAGCGTGTCCCACAAAGAAGGGGTCAAAGGGGCTACATCTCCTAAAGACATTTTGCTAGGAAGGCTAAAGGAGTAACAGACCACCCTCATGTTGTACCTTAGGTGAAGCCTACTTCTTGCACATCCCAATCATAAGAACAGATGTAACAATTAACAAACATAATACAAGTTGCAATTTGGGAATAAAGATAATCTCTTAAGGAGTAGTATACATCTTGGGATGTGTACAAAGAGCATTTATCATAAAAAGTGATATCGGCGTAGTCGAGTGTGAAAACCTCCGGGTGAGACACACCAACACATCACAGCCGGCTAAGCTGCAATAAGGGTAAGTGCATGTGAAAACTATGCGTAAACATGTCCCACAGAGAAGAAGTCCAGTGGGCGGCAACACCTATAAGCATTTTCAAAAAAAATAAGTATATAAAACAGAGAATGCCTCAAATAGGATTGGAAACACCATTTAAAAATGTATGCTCACATGTAACATAGTAAGTGAAAATAAACCATTTGTCCTAAAGAGTGAGATCAGCACAACTATATGTGGGAAATTCTAAGTGGAGTATAGCGACATCTCTCCCACAGCTAGACAGCCATAGAAGTGAGTGAACATGTAGGTTATGCATCAATATGACCCACAGAGAGGGAGTAATGTGGGTGATATCCCTAGAAACAATTTGCTAGAAAATCTAGAGGTAGAACAGATCGCTCTCAGGTTGCACTGCAGATGAAACCTATTGCTTGCACATCATTAACAGATGAAAATAAATAACTTTGAACAATTATAAAACAAAATTGCACTTAAAAGTAAATATAGGCCCCTAAAGGCCAGTGCACATCTTGGCAAGTGTGAATAAGACATTTGCCCTACAGAGCGGTATTATCACAGTCACGTGTCGAGATTTCCAGGTGGGACACAGCGACACTTCTCACTCAGCTAAATAGCCATAGGAGTGAATGCCTATAAAGGCTATATATCAACATGTCCCAGAGGAAAGAAGGCAAGTGGACGATGTCACCTACTAGCAGGGTTTTCAGGGAAACAATTATATAAACAAAGAATAACTTAAGTGGTTTGAAAACATCACTAGGGGTTGGAGCTTACATTCTCATGACAATAAACAAAACAGGCAGACAAAATGTAGTCCTCTTTGTGATTTAGGATATAGTCCATGCCAAAATTGGCGTAACAACAATCAGAAAGGACTTATATCAAGTAGTTCCAGGTCGCATACAGGAACCGAACCTTGCTAATATCAGAAGAAGAAAAAAAGGGGGAAAGGACAGGGAAAAAGACCATCAACAATATAAAGCTTAATCTCTATATACTTATCGAAACTATTCAGGTGAAGAGTCTCTGAAAGTCGAATTTCTCTTGGTAGAGGGGGTACGCTGGGGTAGGGGGTTCCATTGTTCTGCTGAAGGCCTAAATTGCGATGAACCAGAAGGGTTGCGTTCTTTATGACCCACAGACCCGTCCCACTTCTTGAGGAGCTCTTCGCCTTTAGCTGGAGTATCAATTGTGAAAAGAATACCTTCTCTGTGGATGATTAATTTAGTAGGGTAACCCCATCTGTATTTTTTTTTTGTAATAATTTTTTATTGAGGTTATGGAAAAATACAACATGTGTGAAATGCCATAAAATATAAATATCAAATTACATGACAACAAGAAACAATTTGATTAAAGCAAAAAAGAAAAATACATTAAATCCGTATGGCTTGTCATCTGAAACCTCTGTTTTATATTATATTCTGAAATGAGTTCCTCTATGAAAACAACGGGCTACTTTTGAACCCAACAGAGCTGATGAATACTGAGAGAGGAAATTGGCATTGAGAGTGGTCGCTTTTGGACCTAGTACTTAAGAAAACAAGATGGGGAAGATCAGCAGGTCAGAGCTGCTTTAAAGAGATGAAGAAGGGGGAGAGAAAAAGAGATGAGAAGAAGGGAGGAGCAGAGGGAATATGTGGGGGGGAGGTTGGACTCTTGTTAGTAGCTTGTTTTTTCTGAGGTTGAGGGGATATGCAGAGGAAAGAAGTAAAAGGAGCATGTAGTAGGAGTCTCTAAAATCAAACTTTACGAAGCATTGCCATCATAGTCATTAACTAGGGCATAAAAAAAAAAGAAAAAACCTACAGTACACAAAATGTAGGATAACATTTCCAATAACATATAAAATACGGTATAACAAGTGTCTATATTTATGAACAGCACTATAAATGACCTAGCATATACCCTCAAGCTAGAGGAATGATAAATTATGAAATTATGAAATTAGGGGAGACTGTAAAGCATTCAGCTAACCACTTTAAAGTGACATACTCATATATATATAGAAGGCCAGATGTTAATGTCACAAGTATTGATACTTTGACATGAATGTAGTAGGAAGCATATGTAGCATGGACTAAGTACCCTTACCTCAAGTCTTATGAGTATACAGGAAGAGCCCTATAAGGGGAACACCTTAAGTGTATGGCATAGATTATATAACTATAAATTAGGCAGACTATGAATTATAGTACCATTACATATCCGTGGAACCAATATATGCAACCTGAATATATAACCCTAGTTAACTTGAGGGACATAAATAAGAACAATAAACTGGCTAATAGGCAATCTACATTTAGGTGGAGTAGTTGTTTGTATCTAGTCAACTATTACAAGTTAATAACGCAAATAAAATATATACCCAGCTGCCTCAGGAATTGCTTGGCATCTAGAACTGTTATTATAAAAAAAACTACTCATCTAGATAGATAAGACTAAACAGTCGTATAACACATGTCATTTCTAAGTTAGGCGTTAAACGTTTAAAAAAGAAAAAGTAAAACATAGACTTTGAAGTCATTAAAGCTCCAACATGTACCAGATAAACTGAAAATACAATAAGAGCTTACTACATAGTGGTTTACAGAGGCAACTGGGTAATATCCTATGAATAGGCATCCCAGAACAAAGCCCCAGCAGTGAGGACAGCGTTCAACAAAACAGTAGGTGAGCTTTGGGCTGTAATGAAATGAAGGGCACACGGCCACTATTAAGATCTACTTAAAATATGAACTGGAGTTAACATGTCTCTTACAGGGAACTATGGGTTCTTGGAGCTTAGATGTAGATTGTTAAGGAGTCCAAGATTTACTGTTGCAGGGTCTGTATCAAGAATATCATAAAGACATCAGTCATTTGACCACGGGTACACCCAAGCTCAATCCAGCAGACAATGCGCTATCCAGTGCTAGTAAGCGAGTCCTACCCTATACCCAGCATAGGCGATGTCTTCAGCAGTTCAGCAGAGGTTAAAAGGCTGGTTACCGCGTTTGCATAGAAGGCATGGTTGTTGTAATAGTTCCGATAAGAATGCAGCTTCAGTGCTAGAAAAAGATTTAAAGACCATCTCCTGGATCTCAAATGAATTCTCTACCATACTTGGGTGTTTTGCTTTGATGTTAAGCTGAGTCTCTGTAATAACCTGTTTATAATTCTCATATAATGAAAAACAGATTATTTGTAGCTGTAAAGTGGAACACCTAATGTTATAAGTCTGTAACAAAAGGGTTAATTAATTACAGCAGTTACTTCAGTAATTGAGTCCCAGCAGTAGGAATATATATATATATATATATATATATATATATATATATATATATATATATATATATATATATATATATATATATATATATATAAATAAAGGAATGTATATATATATATGAAAGTATAAGTGGAATGAGTTAAATAATAAGATTCATTAGTAGAGTCTGAATACTAATGTATCTGTAGTTGGTAAGTAGCATGCACAAATAATAATGTAAAGTCTGTATATGCAGCACTTAGCAGGTCAAAGCAAGCAGATTTATACACTTAGGCTGGTTTGAGAAGCAGGTAGTAGAGTTATGCACACATAGAAGCAATTGACCCAGAGAGCTAGTAGTAAGTACAGGCTGTAGTTAAGTTGCTTAGACAAAGTATACTGCAGACAGTGTAGACAATGCACATTTAGCAAGCATGATTGAAAAGAGCAGCATGGCAGAATAATTTGTATTCAGAACAAAAGTACTTGCGTGACCGGTAGCTCTAGCGTGGAACAGATAGTGAAATAGGAGAATGATCCGGTGTAGATACTAGGAGAGACGGACTTCCAGGAGAGAACAGGAACAGCGGCTGAGATCCTTAGGGCGCTGCTGCAGCGTGTGAAATCCTCAGTGTGAAAGGAAACAGGCGGATGGATACGCCAGGAATGTAAATCCAAACAGGTAGTGCAGGGCTGACAGGGAGACTCAGATGAATACCAGAATCAGCAAACAGGTAGGTGTAAATTAGGCAATAATTAGGTAACTAGGTTTTGAAGTAACACAGAGCAAAGTTACACCTTTCAGGAATTAGAGACTTGACTTGTCAAATAAATGAGTAAGGTTAGCACTACTCAAAGCAACAAAATAATCAAGCAATGAGTTGATGTGAGAATGAGGTTATAAAGGCTTTAGGGGTGGAGTTTCAGTTAAAGGGACATTACAGATCCCCCCCTTCAAGGCATCAGCTCCAAAGATGCCAGGGATGGTTTGAGGGGATAGCGCTTGTGGAACGCAGCTACCCGCATAGGGGCATGAACCTGGGAATGAGGAACCCACGAATCCTCCTCCGGACCGTAACCCTTCCAGCGGATTAGATACTGCAATCGTCCTCGTAGCATTCGGGAGATTCAACTTCATATTCTTCATGCTCATCCAAAATCACTGGAGGAGGAGGAACCGTCCTACGAGTGAATTCACTACTCGTCCTATGAGGCTTTAGAAGAGAAACATGAAATGATGGGTGTAAGCCGTATTTAGATGGAAGATCCAGAACAACAGCTGAAGGGTTGAGAATACGTTTAATCTTAAAAGGTCCAACAAACTGACTACCCAACTTTCTGGATGGTATAGAGAGTTTCAAATTCTTGGTAGAAAGCCATACCAGGTCACCCAATTTGTATTCAGGACTAGGTCTATGTCTAGCATTATAATAATACTGCTGATCGGTCTTAGCTTTCTGTAGATGTTCTTTTAGAAGAATCAAACTATCCTGTAAGTTGGTGAGATAGGAATTAGCGGAAGGAGTGTTGGTGTTGGTTTGTGTAAGTCGAATAGACTGTGGGTGGTATCCGTAGGTGGCATA
Source organism: Bombina bombina (assembly GCF_027579735.1). Taxonomy (NCBI): domain Eukaryota; kingdom Metazoa; phylum Chordata; class Amphibia; order Anura; family Bombinatoridae; genus Bombina; species Bombina bombina. The sequence continues at coordinate 1,052,247,941 of NC_069499.1, read as the reverse complement.
AAACGGAGTCATCTTGGTGGAACTAGAAACCGAATTGTTGTAAGAAAATTCGGCTAACGGAAGATGTTCCAACCAGTCATCCTGTAGATGAGAAACATAGCATCTAAGATACTGTTCAAGTATACCATTTACTCTCTCTGTGAGTCCATTTGTCTGGGGATGATAAGACGTAGATAATCTAGGATGAATGGAGAGTGACTTACAGAGGTCTGTCCAAAAATTGGAAGTGAACTGAGATCCACGATCCGTTATGATAGAGTGTGGTATCCCATGTAATCGTACGACATGTTTAAGGAAAGCTGTAGCTGTGTCACTGGCAGTAGGTAGTGATTTCATAGCGATGAAATGAGCCATCTTAGTCAGGTGATCAACAACAACCATGATGGTATTGTGATCCTGTGAAGGGGGAAGCTCAACAATGAAATCCATAGAGATAACACTCCATGGGGTATCAGGAATAGATAAAGGAGTGAGATAACCAATGGGTTTCTTTTTCTCTGTTTTGTATCTTGCACAGACATCACAAGTGGACACGTATTTCTGAACGGTCTCGTCCATGTTTTTGCCACCAAAAGTCTCTGTGTAAGAGTTCTTTAGTTTTGAAGACTCCTTGATGTCCAGATAAGGGGTTATCATGGAAATGAGAGAGGAGTCTCTGTCTAAGAGTCTGTGGGATGTATAGCTTGTTATGAAAAGTGTACAGGCCAGTTGGTTCCTTTATTAACTGAGTATGAGTGGGTATGTTATCAGTTGCTAAAGCTGTTAGAATGTCGAGCTCCAAAGTATTTAGAGCTGCTATCATTTTGTGACTAGGTATAAGTTGTGAGAAACAGTCACTTATAGGTTTGTCATCATTTTGTCGGGATAGGGCATCTGCCTTACCATTGAGCTTACCCGGTCTATATGTTATATGGAAATTGAATCTGTCAAGAAATAGGGACCATCTTACTTGACGAGAGGATAAGGTCTTGTTCTGTTTCAAGTATTGAAGGTTTTTGTGGTCTGTGAATATTAAGAAAGGTTTGTCAACTCCCTCTAATATATGTCTCCATACCTCTAAAGCACATTTTATGGCTAGAAGTTCTTTATCACCCACAGAGTAATGTACCTCAGCTGGTAAAAGGGTTCTTGAAAAGTAGGCTATAGGGTGAGTGTCATGTTGGTCTTTAATTCTTTGGGATAGAACTGCTCCTATACCAGTGTCAGAGGCATCAACCTCCACAATGAACTGACATGAATGATCAGGCAAACTTAATATTGGGGCTGTAGTAAAACAGGTCTTCAAATAATTGAAGGATTGATCTGCTTCAGGTGTCGAATGAAATTTAGAATTTTTCTTAGTTAAAGAAGTAAGGGGTTTTACTTTCATAGAAAAATTGTGAATAAATCTACGATAAAAATTGGCGAACCCCAAGAATCTCTGGAGAGATCTAAGAGTAATGGGTACTGGCCAATTCTTAATAGCTAATAACTTTTCTGGGTCCATCTGTACCTTATCGGGTGTTATGATATACCCTAAAAATTTTATCCTTTGTACATGAAATTGGCATTTTTCAGCCTTTGCAAAGAGTCTGTGATCACGTAATCGTGTAAGAACCCATCTCACATGTTTTATATGTTCCTCTGTTGTTTTAGAGTAAATTAGTATGTCGTCCAAATAAATTATGACGCATACGTCTGTTAGATCTTTGAAAATCTCATTAATAAAATGCTGGAATGTAGCAGGGGCGTTACAGAGCCCAAAAGGCATCACTCGGTACTCAAAGAGTCCGTATCTGGTTCGAAATGCAGTTTTCCACTCATCCCCCTCCTTGATACGTATTAAATTATACGCGCCCTTTAAGTTAAGTTTAGTGAAGATGGTGGCACCGTTTAGGCGTTCAAGGAGTTCGGGGATGAGAGGCAATGGATACCGATTCTTTACAGTAACTGCATTGAGGGCCCTGTAATCGATGATGGGTCTTAAGGTCTTATCTTTGTTAGTCACAAAGAACAACCCTGATGCAGCAGGCGATGTAGAGGGGACTATAAATCCTTTCCGAATGTTATTGTCTACATATTCTCGCAGATACTGTAACTCTTTCTGCGAGAGAGGATAAACTTTCCCAAAAGGAACCTTAGCCCCTGGGATTAAATCTATGGGGCAATCGAAGGTTCTATGGGGGGGTAGAACCTCAGCCTCCTTTAAATCAAACACATCTAATAAATCATGATAGTGAACAGGTATCTCTGGGTCTACAGTACCCAAGATCTGATGCGGGAAACAGGTAGAAGAACAATATGAGGAATTAAATGTGACAGTGGGTGTAACCCAATCTATGCTAGGGTTATGTTTAGTTAACCAAGTGTAACCCAATATCAGAGTATGAAGTGCAGTTGGAATTACATCAAAACTTATGTGTTCAGTATGTCCTTCAGAAGTAGAGATTAATAGGGGTATAGTGTGTTTTGTTATGGGACCTTTATGTATCAAAGAACCATCAATTAATCTTATGAACACAGGATTTTGTTTAGTGACACAAGGTATTTTATTAAGCTCAACATATGTAGCATCAATAAAGCAGTCAGAAGCCCCAGAGTCTACTATCGCCTCAGTCTTGATTCGCTGTCGGTCCCACTGTAAGGAGAGAGAGAGTGTCAATGACTTTTGTCTTATGTGTGTAGTAGTACAACTAAGTGTTAGAAGCTAACCCTTTTTCTGTCAATGTAAAATGGGACAGGATATTACAGTATGTTCTTTACTAGCGCAGTAAAGACAGAGGTTTGCTAGGCGTCGTCTGGTTTTTTCCTCAGGGGTCAGAGGACCTTTAATTACTCCTATTTCCATAGGTGTATGTGGGTTATGTATCTTTTCTGTAGGGCTTACTGGCAATCTTTTGAGAGGTGTGTCTGATGTGTACCTTTCTAACCTTCTTTCTCTTATTCTGCGGTCTAGTGTTGTGGCTAGTTTTATTAAGCCGTGTAAGTTATCAGGCATCTCCAATCTAGAGATCTCATCTTTTAAAGCTTCATTTAGGCCTAATCTGAATTGGTTTTTTAATGTAATATCATTCCAGAGTGAGTCGGTAGCCCACATCTGGAATTCAGTTATAAAGTCCTCAACAGGCCTCTTTCCTTGTCTGAGAGCTCTTAATTTTGTTTCAGCCTGAATTTGAGTGTTACAATCTTCATAAAGTGCACTCATAGCTGTGAAAAAACAAATCTAAGGAATCCAAAATAGAGTCATTGGACTCAAAAAATCGATTTGCCCATGACCTTGGCTCACCTATGAGATATGAGATTGTAGTGCAAACTTTAATTTTTTCAGTACAGTAGGTCTTAGGCTTCATTGCATATAGCAGTAAACAAGCATTTTTAAAATCCCTGAAATCACTCCTTTTCCCTGAAAATAAAGCTGGCGGGTTGATCTGAGGTTCTGGGATTCTTGTTACAGTCAATTCTTTAACTACATTTCTTAGAGTTGTGGTTTCTGTTTGTAGGTCAGTGAGTGCTCTTGCAAGGTAATCCACCTTATGGTTTAGAGTGTCTAACTCTTTTTGCACAGATTGAGGTTCCATACTGCTGGTTTTAAGGCTTGATTATTATGTAATAACCTGTTTATAATTCTCATATAATGAAAAACAGATTATTTGTAGCTGTAAAGTGGAACACCTAATGTTATAAGTCTGTAACAAAAGGGTTAATTAATTACAGCAGTTACTTCAGTAATTGAGTCCCAGCAGTAGGAATATATATATATATATATATATATATATATATATATAATATATATATATATATATATATATATATATATATATATATATGAATAAAGGAATGTATATATATATATTTGAAAGTATAAGTGGAATGAGTTAAATAATAAGATTCATTAGGAGAGTCTGAATACTAATGTATCTGTAGTTGGTAAGTAGCATGCACAAATAATAATGTAAAGTCTGTATATGCAGCACTTAGCAGGTCAAAGCAAGCAGATTTATACACTTAGGCTGGTTTGAGAAGCAGGTAGTAGAATTATGCACACATAGAAGCAATTGACCCAGAGAGCTAGTAGTAAGTACAGGCTGTAGTTAAGTTGCTTAGACAAAGTATACTGCAGACAGTGTAGACAATGCACATTTAGCAAGCATGATTGAAAAGAGCAGCATGACAGAATAATTTGTATTCAGAACAAAAGTACTTGCGTGACCGGTAGCTCTAGCGTGGAACAGATAGTGAAATAGGAGAATGATCCGGTATAGATACTAGGAGAGACGGACTTCCAGGAGAGAACAGGAACAGCGGCTGAGATCCTTAGGGTGCTGCTGCAGCGTGTGAAATCCTCAGTGTGAAAGGAAACAGGCGGATGAATACGCCAGGAATGTAGATCCAAACAGGTAGTGCAGGGCTGACAGGGAGACTCAGATGAATACCAGAATCAGCAAACAGGTAGGTGTAAATTAGGCAATAATTAGGTAGCTAGGTTTTGAAGTAACACAGAGCAAAGTTACACCTTTCAGGAATTAGAGACTTGACTTGTCAAATAAATGAGTAAGGTTAGCACTACTCAAAGCAACAAAATAATCAAGCAATGAGTTGATGTGAGAATGAGGTTATAAAGGCTGTAGGGTGGAGTTCCAGTTAAAGGGACATTACAGTCTCTGTGGGAGCGCGGTATGTGTTAATTAGCCTAAGCAGGCTCGGTCTATTCTCCTTCCAAGATGGCGTCAGTAGCTCTGTGAACTCCTGTCTATTAGGCGACTCTGGACCCATATCTGAAAGTGTAGCGGTGGATGAAGCCAAGTTCTCCAGTCGCCGGTCCTCTACTGGAGCTTTCAAGGTAGGTATACTCTCCGATGAGGATGATATATCCGAGGAGCGCTGCTGGACATCTAAAAGCTTTGGAGAGGAAATAGCTAAAATCTCATGTCTGAGATGCTGGAAGTGCGTCTCCATTTTAGTTAGCAGATCTGCTAGAGCGTGTCTGATCATCTCCGGCACGGCCATGTGGATTACTGATCCGGTTACAAAGCTAAGCAGGAGTCAGTTAGACTGGTAGAGGGGATCCCGGTCCTAGAAATTTTAGTGCATCACACAGTGGGGAAGATGGCTGTTCGTTTGTGGCGTCTGTAATGGGCTTCCAGTTAAAGTAACACAAATGTCATATCTTTATGTCTTCCGGGTATCCAGTTGATTGAGGTGGTTCTGCCTGAGTTTAGCTACCAGTTAATAGTAAAATAAGTGCAACTGAGCGGTCTATTCTGTGTATTATTATAGATAATGTTCAGAGCTGAAGTGAGATGTGACCGCTTGGCTGCAAGGCATGCTCCGCCCCCAACCCCATCTGTATTTTAATCCTCTGGAACGGAGAGATTGGGGGAGTTGATGAAGGGTGTTTCTCTTTTGAAGAGTGAACTGGGACAGATCCAGGAATATCTGGATATGCTGAAGATGTTCTGGTAGTTGAGGTTTAAGGAAAGCTGCTCTCATAAGCTAAAAGTGAAACCTAGAGATTACATCCCTAGGTTTGTCTTTGGGAGCATTTCTACCTCTGGGGAGCAGATGCACCCTGTCGATCAACATGTCATTGGGATTTGAAGGCGGAGCTAAGTTGACACACAGGTTTTTCACATAGGCTTCCAAGTCAACCTGTAGGGTCTCTTCAGATATCCCTCTGAATCTTACATTATTTCGACGTGACCTATCTTCTAGATCCGCAACCTTCTGTTCTAGATCAGAGACGTAGTCTGCGAGATTATGGGAATGTGCAATTATATTCTGTTGCTCAATTACGAGATCCTCTTGTTTGCGCTCGAGCGCTTCGGTTCTCTCTCCCATTTCAATAAGTTCCTTTTTGAGATCTGCAACTGAGCATTTGATTGTAGAGGTCAAGTTCTCCTGCAAATCGTTAAGTCTTTTGGTTAGGGTGCTCACAATATCTGACCCTGGAGACAAATCCATCTCATCGTCTGTTGGTTGGGATAGAGTTGTTTCAGCTCTATCTAATCTGTCCTGATAGGAACGTGGAGATGGTGGGCCCTTAGAAGTAAAAGGTTCCCTGGGTTTAAAATGATCAGCAACAGAATTTCTGGATCTGGTTGAGGCTTTATTTCTATTTTTTGAGGGTTGTGACATCCTCTAACTGTGTAGAGTCTAAGGTGCCAGGGTACAGGTTTATCGTCCCAAAGGATGGACAGATGGAAGCCCCCACAGTGCAAATAGTGACTATAATAGGACTAGAAAATATATGGATCTCAGTAAGATCAGTGTCAATAGCAAAAAGTTAAGGGGAGGGTTCCTAATCCCCATTACAACTACAGCCTCATGGTGGCTACAGTCTGCTCATACAAGGTCACGGCTATACTGAGGACCAAACTGTAACTTACTTTATTTGTATAATCAGGTTGCAGTTGCTCCTTATATTTCAATTAGCTCCTAATAAAGAAAAAAACTTGCAGACTATAAGCAACCTCAACTGATTCTTGGCTTAAAGTAGTGTTGTGATTCCCCTTATCAGCTAGATAGGAGACTTCACACTTCCCTGTACACCAGTTCTATGGCCTCTAGCTTTATAGCAAGAGAAAATGGCTTCTGGTGCCAAAAGGCAAATATATGATTGCTGTAATTTAGGTGTAGGGATCAGCCAGCGATGTGATGTTGTCTAAGTTAGCGGTCGTGAGGAGCTTTTGTGATCAGCAATACTGAGTAGTTATGTAGCTTGGCTTGGGGCTCTCTTACTTACAGTGATGATACCGGAGCCCAATGGCGGATCGTTGAGCCTTTATCTAAGGTAGTTGCCTGCCTCCGCTATTTCTCTCTGCTCAGACCAGCAAATGATGTAAATGTCGCACCGGAGCAGGTCTCAGAACCTTCGGCGTAATGTGGACTGGAACAGTTAGCTGCGTAGTGAGCAAGGTTTACTCTCTACAAACCACGAGTTTCCCAGCCAGGCCACTTTAAGCCCGCAGCACAAAAAAGTATATATATAGCCGCCTCACAATGTCTGTAGGTTCTTCAGGCGGTGTGCTTTCAATCCAAAGATTGTACCCAGGGTTTTGAGGCACCTTTAGGTGTGCATAGAATATAATTAAACACTTATAAAACTCTGTAGCACAGAGCTCTCAATAACTGCGTCCACACAGACCGGCTGTTGGCTCCGCCCCCTTTTTCATCATATTTTTTTAAAAAATGTATAGTAAATTATATGATATGATGAAAATAATGGTATCTTTAGAAAGTCAATTTAATGGCGAGACAAACGGTATATAATATGTGTGGGTACAGTAAATGAGTAAGAGGAAAATTACAGCTAAACACAAACACCACAGAAATATAAAAATAGCCCTGGTCCTTAAGGGTAAGAAAATTGAAAAATGGCCTGATCACTAAGGGGTTAAATACCAGAAACAATGTCCCTGCTGATAATTGTTATGAGTTTTAAATTTTTGACATTTGAAGGTTGATTCTTCTGGAAATCCATGTAAGTCTAGTGGAATTGATAATTAAGTATTTGCAATCTATAAAATAAATTATATTCCATCAGTGAGAACTGGAAAGTTCCATTGGGTACAACAACCATACAATACACAAATTAAATATAAAGATAAACATTACGCTTTTTCATTTAAATAAAGAGCTTATGAGCACTATTAGTGCAGCAGGTACAGCGGCACTAGGGCCCAAGTTCTGGGGGACCCATAGCAGCTAGTCTATACACAGGCATGTAGTCACTCATTATCTGTGTATAGATACTCATCATCATTATACTGAACAGCCTACTCATCAATGTATAGATACTCATATCACTATACAGTGCAGCACATTCAATATGTGTATATATATATTACATCATTATATAGCACAGCATATTCATCAGTGTATAGATAATCCTATCACTATACAGTACAGCACATTCACTGTTTGTGTATAGATATTACATCATTATACAGCACAGCATATTCATCAGTGTATAAATATTCATATCACTATACAGTGCAGCACCGGTGGGTATTGCATGGCGTTGCTGTGGTTGTAGTTTGTGGTTAAGGGTGCCACTCACTCTGTGCAAGTCACTGACTCTGGATCCAGCAAAAGAGTTGGTGTCACACACTGAGGAATGAACCTTTCGCCTAATCAACGGCTGTATATAAACCCTGCATGATGAACTGAAGATCTCAAATTTTTAGTCCATAGTCCATAGGACCTTCTTCCAGTCTTCAGTATTCCACAGGTGGTGCTTCATGGCCCAGGCAAGACTCTTTTTCTTATTTTTCCATCTTAGCAATGGCTTTCTTACTGCCCTTCGACCTGTCAAACCTGCAGCTCGATGTCTTTCTCTTCACAATTGAAACTGAGACTTGCTTACTTCGATCAATGTTCAGCTGTGCTTGAAGCTATTGTCCTGTGAACCGCCTGTCACACAAGCTGATGACTCTCAGAAACTTGTCTTCTGATTCTGTTGTGACTTTGAGTCGACCGGGTCTCCTCCTGTCAGAGTTTGTTTATTGCCGTGTTCTCACCATTTTGAGAGCGATATACTACTTCCTGCAGTACAATACTGTCCAAATATTGCTTAAGATGGTGTAGTAACACAGTCTGTTCCAACAATGCTTTTATACAGACAGAGGGCTTGTAAGTAATCAACAAAATTTGGGAAACCTGTAGGAATTGTTAGCATAAACTTTCAAGGCTTAATTTACTTACATTGCTGCAGAACAATGTAACCCATTACTTCTTCCCTGAAAAAGGCCCTTTTTGTAAATTCTAAAATGTACATTATTTATCAGTTTTTCATTTTATTTTTTTAACTTTGGCAGTTTAATACTTACCTTTGTACCATTTCAGGTTATTCACAGGACTTGAACTTTTTACATACTGTTTTATATACTGTATATATATATATATAAAACCACAAGCCAATAAAGACATGCAGTTTAGACTTCGCTTGTCACTGCTAGCTAAGTTGACTACAGCATTTTACCTTATGGAGTTCAACCAAACAAAAAAATAAAATGAGTCAAATAAACCCAAACAAACAGGGCATTATAATTTATTTATTTTTTATTTTTGAAATCTTTATTAGAAAAAGAGTTATTAATACTGCAGCAGATTTTTAAATCATTGGTGCTACTCTGTTTCGGCGATGTAATATGTTATTTATGCCTCTGATGAATCCCCTTATTCTCTTTCCAATTTTCCCAAAGCTAACACACCCCACTTTTTCTTCAGTTGCACTTTCTTCATCTTCAGGGAGCTCAGCAGCCGCTGACTAGAAAACAAACCAAATGTAATTTTAACATATAATAGAAATCAAAGAGAATTTTATAAATATTGTAAAGAACTAGATAACAAGTCACTAGAGTTAAAAATAAATAAAGGTGCAATAGGTAAATGAGCTTTAACAGGATAAAGATATATAAAATCTCTCTCAGACTGTAACTAATTGACTAGTAATGTCTTGCAGCTCTCCTTGGAGACAAGACATTAACAAGAACTTTATGAGCTGAGGCATTGCTAGGGGCAACAAGATATGGGGCAAGAACCCAACATAACATTTAGTGGCCATGAGCACATTCTATACTCTGTCTCTTCCCCCTGGTTATTCCACAACAACACACCTTAGATAAATTGTATAGTTACCTCTGTATCTTCACTGAGATAGTCCTCCTCCTCTTCTTCCTCCTCAATAAGATTTTCCTCCTCTTCCTTCTCCTCACTTAGATAGTCCTCCTCTTTTTCCTCCTCACTAAGATAATCATCCTCTTCTTTCTCCTCACTAAGATTGTCCTCCTCTTCTTCCTTCTCACTAAGATTGTCCTCCTCTTCTTTCCTCCTCACTAAGATTGTCCTCCTCTTTTTCCTCCTCACTAAGATTTTCCTCCTCCTCTGCTATTGTGTCCATGCTACAAAGATATATTCTCGGCCTATATTGCCAGTCATGGAAATAATCTTCAAACTCCATCAAACCCCCAATTATCTCTAACTAGAAACACAAGCACAAAAAAAAATGAAGCGTTGTGCAGTATTCTATTTAATATTACAGTGAAATGTAATAGCATGAGACAGTGTGGGTTAGGGGTAAGTTATGGTAAAGTTAACATATCTAATTACCTTAAAGTCCATAAGGAACATCTTGTCATCATATAACAGAGCGTCATTCAACATCTGCAGAAGACAAGATAATAAGAATATTGTTATATGGACAATCCCAGACTCATGTGTAATTTATCTTTCTTTACTTATATAGATAGAGGTGCCAAAAAATGTGCATGAGTGAATTTCAATTTTAAATGGAAATAATTTATCTCAGTAAACCTCCATTAGGAAAAAATGCTTCTGAGTAAATATTATTACGGTTTTTCAGTGGCTACACACATATTGTGTGGGTACACCGTGCACCAATATTCAAACACTACACCTTCTTAGTGAGTTATCAGTGACACAGCATATGTGCGTATGCCACTGATAAACAGTAATAACTTTTACTAGAAGCATTTTTGCTAGTAGAAGTATATTGCAAAAAATTGAAATACACTCATGCACATTTCAATTTTGACCCTCTATCACTTAAAGGGATATAAAACCCAATTTTTTCTTTGATAATTCAGACAGAGCATGCAATTCTAAGCAACTTTCTAATTTTTCTTCATTCTCTTTGTATCTTTATTGAAAAAGCAGGAATGTGAACTTAGGAGCTGGGACATTTTTGGTTTTAGCACCCTGGATACTGCTTGCTGATTGGTGGCTACTTACCTCTCCATCCTCTGTATCTTTAATATCATTGTCCTCTTCTTTTTCCTCCTCTACTATTGTCTCCAAATCGCACAAGTAAGTTTCTGGCCTATAGCGCCATTCAGGGCGATATCCCTCAAAAGTAATCCATCCCTCATATATCTCTAAATAGAAACACAAGCAAATTAAATTAAACGTTCAGCAATATGCTAGCTAATGAATGATATTCTAGTAGTGAAATGTAATAGCATGAGAGAATGTGGGTTAGGGGTAAATTAGGATAATGTAAACATATCTAATTACCTCAAAGTCCGTAAGGAACTTCTTGTCATTCAATATCTGCAAAAGACAATATAATAAGAATATTTGTTATACAGACAATCCCATTCTCATGTGTAACTTGTATCGTGTTTATCTGTCTTTACTTAAAGTGATGGTAAACTTTTTCCATTTGTTTAAGCAGATCTGGAACGTTAGTCATAATTTAGATGAAGTTTAATTCATCAGTTGTAATGAAGATGCGCTATAACTTACTTTTTAATGTACAAATGAAATTCTATTACCCTGCGTTCCGCCACCAACTTAAAAAGTAATTTTTTTGGTTGAGCTAAGAGTTTGAACTGTTCTCCAATCAGCACTCTAGCCATATGACACTTTTTTTTGCAGCTAGAGTGGCAATTGGAGAACTGTTTAAACCTTCAGCTAACAAAAAAATATATTTTTAAAGTGGGCTATTAGAATTTCATATTAGAATTTCATATATACTTTATAAAGTAAATTAGAGCACATCTTCATTCCAACTGATGAATTTAACTCCATCTAAAATATCACTAGCTTGACAGCCTCTCTAACTGTAGCTCCCATTGTATAAATGTGCATCTACAACTGATTGTGCCCAAGGGCAGGGTGCTCCTCTCATTTTGCTTATGTTTGTCAATGTAAGTGTAGTAATGTGCATGGTATAGTCTTACACAATGTAAGTTTTTAATGTACCCTCATGATTGTACTGTACTTTTGTATAGCGCTGAGTAAAATGTTAGGGCTTTATAAATACTCAATATTAATAATATTAATAACATTACGGATCTGTTTATACAAAGGGAAACGTTTACCCTCACTTTAAAGGGATATAGAGGTCAAAATGTAAATGTGCACAAGTGCATTCCAATTTTAAATAGTACTGGTGCACAGGCCCACACAAACAGCTTATGTGCGTATGCCACTGATAAATAGTAATAGCTTTTACTAGAAGGATTTTTTGCTAAGTAGAAGAATATTTTTTTAAAAAATAACGTTGTCATGCTCCTATGCAACATTCTTTCCCTTTAATGCACACTTCTATCCCTTTAATGCTCAAATGATATGTATCTATATGACTATGAGGGTAATAATTGTACTGAGCACTAAGACTGGTTTTAGGCCTATCCTATTACTTTATTTAGCAACACTGCTAGGCTTTAGCATTTGTGCTGGGCAGATATTTACTAGACAGCACCCAATGTGATAATGTGATACTGTAAGGGCAGACTATGATGTACTTAGTGGACACAAATACAGTAATTTATATTCCCTTCCTTGCTCTCTATAAACAAATAACAATTTAATAAACAGTTATTCTACTTACATTCTCAGCCTCCATAATAAGTCACAAGAAAAAACAAATAATTTTTGTTTTAGAGCAGAATTCTAATGCTTTCAACTACACCTCCAATAGCACTAGTGAAGAATCTTACCTGAAGCACACAGTAATAATGTAGCATACTGTGACATCATAAGGTGACAGAATACGGTGCCATCATCAGATTCTGCACTAACTTGTTACCATGGATACCAGATAAACAGATAACAGTTAGCATTACTGTATATGATTGATATCATATTAACCCTTTGTGTGCTAAAGCCCAGCATACATTTTCCTCACGTTGTTGTATACTTCCCCTCTTAATGACCAAGGACGTGTCTCTGGGGTTTCAAGCACATGAAGCGTGATCCCTTCCAGACGCTTTCAGAATATTGCAGTGATGCCTCGATATTGAGGCATCCTGCAATACCCTTTTTTTAGCTACCGATGTAGAGAGAGCAACTCTGTGGCCCTCTCTGCATCGGCCAGCAATGGTGCTGATCATTGGTGGCGTGGGAGGGATACAAGGGAGGTGGGTGGGCAGCCCATCGCTGGATCACTTCCTGTCAGTGATGATTCCTTTGATCCAGTGCAGTGAGGAGGTCGAGAGCGTGCAAAGGGGGCGGGGAGCGCCGGGTGGGAGCGCATGCTTCTGTAGTACTTAGTGGAATGATGATTGGAAGGAGGGAGAGGGAGGGATAGGGAAAAGGAGGGGGATACGTCTTGGAAAAAGGGATCTGGAGGGGGGAGAGCTACACTACAGAAAATATGGAAATACTTAAAAAAAAAAAAAAAAAAAAACTGCACAATTTTAGTGCAAAGTGTGTATTGGCAGACAGTTGCCAGTACCAGAGGTGGTCGCAAATAAGAAGAAGGGGGAGGTTAAGAGAGCTGTTTGGGGGGATCGTGGAGGTTGGGGGTTAGGGGGGACCCTACACTGCAGATAAAAAACTTAAAAAAAAAACTTTTATTTTAGTACTGGCAAACTTTCTGCTAGTACTTAAGATGGCGGGGTAACAATTGTGAGGCGGGGGGAGAAGAGAGGTGTTTGAGAGGGCTACCTAATTAACCCCTTTACTGCTGGGCATAATACAAGTGTGGTGCACAGCTGCATTTAGCGGCCTTCTAATTACCTAAAAGAAATGCCAAAGTCATATATGTCTGATATTTCTGAACAAATGGGATCCCATAGAAGCATTTGCAACCATTTGTGCCATAATTGCACTAGCTGTTTGTAAATAATTTCAGTGAGAAACCTAAAGTTAACAAAAAAAAATTTTTGATCGCATTTGGCGGTGAAATGGTGGTATGAAATATACCAAAATGGGCCTAGATCAATACTTTGGGTTGTCTACTACACTACACTAAAGCTAAAATTAACCTTACAAGTTCCCTATAAGCTACCTAATTAACTCATTCACTGCTGGGCATACTACAAGTGTGGTGCGCAGCAGCATTTAGGGGCCTTTTAATTACCAAAAAGTAATGCCAAAGCCATAAATGTCTGTTATTTCTGAACAAAGGGGATCCCAGAGAAGTATTTACAACCATTTGTGCCATAATTGCACAAAATGTTTGTAAATAATTTCAGTGAGAAACCTAAAGTTTGTGAAAAAGTTAACAATTTTTTTTATTTTATCGCTTTTGGCGGTTAAATGGTGGCATGAAATATATCAAAATGGGCCTAGATCAATACTTTGGGTTGTCTACTAAAAAAATATATATACATGTGAAGGGTTTTTAAGGGATTCCTGACAGATATCAGTGTTACAATGTAACTATTGTGAATTTTGAAAAAATAAAAATGGTTTGAAATAGAAAAGTGCTATTTGTACTTATTGCCCTATAACTTGCAAAAAAAGCAAAGAACATGTAAACATTGGGTATTTCTAAACTCAGGACAACATTTAGAAACTATTTAGCATGGGTGTTTTTTGGTGGTTGTAGATGTGTAGCAGATTTTGAGGGTCAAAGTGTTTTTTTTTTCATTTTTTCATTATATTTTATTAAAAAAATTATATTAAATTATATGATATGATGAAAATAATGGTATCTTTAGAAAGTCCATTTAATGGCGAGACAAACAGTATATAATATGTGTGGGTACAGTAAATGAGTAAGAGGAAAATTATAGCTAAACACAAACACCACAGAAATGTAAAAATAGCCATGGTCCTTAGGGTAAGAAAATTAAAAAAAGGTCTGGTCACTAAGGGATTAAATACCAGAAACAATGTCCCTGCTGATATTCATTCTGAGTTTTAAATTTTTGACATTTGAAGGTTGATTCTTCTGGAAATCCATGTAAGTCTTGAAGGCTTTTTCGGCATCTGTCGAGATGAGAGCCAAGCCTTGTTGGGTATTATGCGCTAGAGTGATTAATTGTAAAATTTTGAGGGTGTTGTCCCTCACCTCCCTGCCCAGGATAAAGCCCACTTGGTCAGGTGCTATCAGTTGTGGGAGAAGAGGGTTCAGTCTATTTGCAAGAATTCTGGCAAAGATCTTAATGTCTGTGTTTAGGAGGGATATTGGCCTATAGTTTTCGGGAATGTTTGGTGTCTTGCCGGGCTTTGGAAGCACAGTAATATGTGCCTCGAGCATTGATGTTGGGAAACTGCTTGAGTTTTCCAGGGAGTCAAACAGACATGCCAATTTCGGGGCGAGGATATGGATACATTTTTTGTAGTATTTGGTGCTAAACCCGTCTGGGCCCTTTGGGTAAAGATTTAATAGCCACATTTATTTCCACAATATTAATTGGGGAGTCTAGTTTTTCTGATTGGTTATCATCTAACTTGGGTAGGTTTATATTGGCTAAATAATCTGATATGACTTTTCTTTTACTGACCATTTTATCAGCGCTGTCGATATCTGGGGATATGTCATACATAGAGGGAAGCATAATAGGAATGGAATTCCCCTACAAGGGAGGTGCTATCATGCTTAGTTTGGCCCGTTCTGGTTTTTAGGTGGTGAATGTGTGTCTTCAGGTGTTTACGCTTTAGTGATCTAGCAAGTAGTTTCCCTGCTTTGTTCCCTTGGTCATAGTATTTTTGCTGCAGTTTTAGGGCCCGTTTTGGCTGTTCCTGCTGTAGGAACGTGTTAAGTTCCGACATTGTTTGTGTAAGACGAGTGCTGAGCTCATCATTTTTTGGGTCTTGTGTATGGGAGTGTTCTAGATATTAAAGTTTCTGGGGTAGGGAGTCATAATTGAGTCTATGCTGTTTGATAAGATTCGTCTTATGTTTTAGTAACTCTCCTCTCAGGACGCATTTATGGGCTTCCCATATGTTGGTCCATGTCGTGTCTGATGTAGTGTTAATGTGGAAGTACTCTAATAACGTTTTTTCTATGTCTGTCATAATATCAGTATCTCTTTACAGCCTGTCCCTTTAATTATGCCTGCTGTGTTCCTTTATAAGCATCCTAGCTCCTTTGCTCATTGCTTGTTATTGAGGAACCTCCCCTGGTTTCAATTGAGCCACTTACTGCTTTGTTCAGCTGCTTCCTGCAGCACTACCTGGAAGTCTGCCTACAGATTCAGTGTGCACCTGGACGCCTCCCCTATTCAGACTGGAGCTTTGCAGACAAACAGAAGCCTGCTGTTCTTTGGTCACAACACATCATTTTTGTCAGCAGATTCCAGTAAGTACTTACTGCATTACCATTCTACTACAGACTGTTGCTGTTTGAAGTCTCACTTTACTCAGTTGTTTCAGCTTCTGATACTATAACCAAGACTTTGTTTATCCTGCATGTGATTGAGGAATTGAAACAACCAGTTTACAAGTTCCTTTGCTTAATGCTCTTATTTTTTCTTTATGCTGTTAACATCGATGTAGCAAATTATCAGCATCTTTATTTTTATATCTTTTCTGAGTCCACACTGGGATTATTACATTTGCAAATGTTACATTGTGATCAATTACTAACCACTATATTAAGAATGTAATGTTAAAGTTAAACTTACATTCTGATAATGTGGGATATAAAAAGTCTGCAGTTAGTTTTTATTTCAAAACAGTAACGCCTAGATTTAGAGTTTTGTTGGTAACGACCCGCGTAGCTAACGCTAGCTTTTTTCCCCCCGCACCTTTTAAATACCGCTGGCATTTAGAGTTCACAGAATGGCTGCGTTAGGCTCCAAAAAGGGAGCGTAGAGCATAATTTACCGCCACTGCAACTCTCAATACCAGCGGTGCTTACGGACGCGGCCAGCTTCAAAAATGTGCTCGTGCACGATTCTCCCATAGGAAACAATGGGGCAGTTTGAGCTGAAAAAAATCTAACACCTGCAAAAAAGCAGCGTTAATCTCCTAACGCAGCCCCATTGTTTCCTATGGGGAAACACTTCCTACGTCTGCACCTAACACCCTAACATGTACCCCGAGTCTAAACACCCCTAACCTTACACTTATTAACCCCTAATTTGCCGCCCCCGCTATCGCTGACCCCTGCATATTTTTTTAACCCCTAATCTGCCGCTCCGCACACCGCCGCAACCTACATTATACCTATGTACCCCTAATCTGCTGCCCATAACACCGCCGACCCCTATATTATATTTATTAACCCCTAATCTGCCGCCCCCAACGTCGCCTCCACCTGCCTACAATTATTAACCCCTAATCTGCCGACCGGACCTCACCGCTACTATAATAAATGTATTAACCCCTAATCTGCCTCACTAACCCTATAATAAATAGTATGAACCCCTAATCTGCCCTCCCTAACATCGCTGACACCTAACTTCAAGTATTAACCCCTAATCTGCCGACCGGACCTCGCCGCTACTCTAATAAATTTATTAACCCCTAAAGCTAAGTCTAACCCTAACACTAACACCCCCCTTAGTTAAATATAATTTAAATCTAACGAAATAAATGAACTCTTATTAAATAAATTATTCCTATTTAAAGCTAAATACTTACCTGTAAAATAAACCCTAATATAGCTACAATATAAATTATAATTATATTTATTTTACAGGCAACTTTGTATTTATTTTAACTAGGTACAATAGCTATTAAATAGTTAATAACTATTTAATAGCTACCTAGTTAAAATAATTACAAAATTACCTGTAAAATAAATCCTAACCTAAGTTACAATTAAACCTAACACTACACTATCAATAAATAAATTAAATAAACTACCTACAAATAAATACAATTAAATAAACTAACTAAAGTACAAAAAAATAAAAAAAGCTAAGTTACAAAAAATAAAAAAATTAATTACAAACATAATAAAAATATTACAACAATTTTAAGCTAATTACACCTACTCTAAGCCTAATAAAATAACAAAGCCCCCCAAAATAAAAAAATGCCCTAACCTATTCTAAAATTAAAATAGAAAAGCTCTTTTACCTTACCAGCCCTTAAAAGGGCCTTTTGCGGGGCATACCCCAAAGAATTCAGCTCTTTTGCCTGTAAAAAAAACCATACAATACCCCCCCAACATTACAACCCACCACCCACATACCCCTAATCTAACCCAAACCCCCCTTAAATAAACCTAACACTAAGCCCCTGAAGATCTTCCTACCTTGTCTTCACCATGCCAGGTATCACCGATCGCTCCAGGCTCCGAAGTCTTCATCCAAGCCCAAGCGGGGGCTGGAGATACATCATCCGGCTGAAGTCTTCTATCAAGCGGCGGCTGAAGAGGTCCAGAAGAGGCTCCAAAGTCTTCATTCTATCCGGGCAGAAGAGTAGATTCGGACCGGCAACCATCTTCTTCCAAGCGGTGACAAGCTGCTCCATCTTGAAGACCGGCGCGGATCCATCCTCTTCTTGCGACGTCCTAAGTCCGAATGAAGGTTCCTTTAAATGACGTCATCCAAGATGCCGTCCCTCGAATTCCGATTGGCTGATAGGATTCTATCAGCCAATCAGAATTAAGGTAGGAAAAATCTGATTGGCTGATGGAATCAGCCAATCAGATTCAAGTTCAATCCGATTGGCTGATTGAATCAGCCAATCAGATTGAGCTTGCATTCTATTGGCTGATCGGAACAGCCAATAGAATGCAAGCTCAATCTGATTGGCTGATTCAATCAGCCAATCAGATTTTCCCTACCTTAATTCCGATTGGCTGATAGAATCCTGATATCTTAACCCTATATTATTATCAAGGACTATGAGCACAGATCTCAGAGGGAGGTAGAGAGGAGACAGTAAAATCGCCTCTTGATTTACCAGACGTGGATATAGAAGGGGATACCTTTCTGAGCTGGAGAGCCCTGTATTCATCAGTGAGTATGTGAATTGTGGACAAGTCTGGGGGGAACAATCTTTTAAACTTAGTAGGCAGTGAAAGATTACCTACTTTTGTCTCCAAGTTTAACCTCATGGATGGACTTACATCTGCAAGGATACCTGTCTAATATGTTTCTGAATGAAAATTATTGCCACTGTCCTGCTGAACCTTAAAGACAGCTCTTTAGAGGAGCAAAATAAAGGTAAAATTCTTGGAGGAGAACTTTTTGTTAGACATGCCTTGTATGGGGACTTACTAGTCTGATGCCTAGGCACTCATTCTTAATATTATAATTAAATTTTCAGTGTTTTTTATGTTGGTTTTGCATGAGTTAAAGTCTAGAAGTGTAAAACATCTCTGCTCTATAATTAATACCTATGTGAATCAGGAGGCGTTAGTATGCAGTGAGGTACTGGTTCTTAGGTTAATGTTACATTATGTATTCCTGCTGCGTACCTAACCTCTATTTTATATTTTTTATTGAAACAGGTTTAGTAATATCACTGTATTGTAGTAATAAAAACTGTTATTAATCTATCCAATTTGTAAGAGCTATCAAGCAATTATAGGATTTGCGTTGATAACTTTGTGCAACAAATCTGGAAATGACTGTCCTTATTTTATGTGTACATTTATCTTATATTTAAATGATAACATGTAAATGTCTATTTGGTGACATTTGTTTTATGTGATATTTGTTATGTGTGATTAAACATCAAAAAAGGAATAAGAAAACAGAGTGGCACTAAGAAAGAGTGGTGGGCACAAGAGAATGTAAGAAATTAAGATGAATTAAAGGGACATGAAACACCACATTTTTCTTTCATTATTCATATAGAGAATACAATTTTAAAAATTGGTTTCCAATTTACTTCTATTGTCAAATTTGCGTTGGTTTCATGTTATTATTTGTTGAAGAGATACCTAGGTAGGTAGCGTGCACATGCCTGAAGCACTACATGACAGGAAATAGTGCTGCCCCATATTGCTCTTGCTAATGTATAACATTGTTGCAAAACTGCTGCCATGTTGTGCTGCAGGCACGCGCACACAACATGTGAACAAAGAAAATTTGATAATAGAAGTAAATTTGAATTTTGTTTCAAATTGTATGCTCTATTTGATTTATGAGATTTGGGGTTTAATTTCCCTTTAAATGTATATATGAGTGAGAGAGAATGAGTCAGGGGAGAGGGAAAAGTGACGGAGAGAAGGTGACTTGAGGATACAAATGGAAAACATATTTATAAAATTGAACAATTTATCCTTTCTTCTGCTCACCTTTACAGCCAAGGATGTCAGTGTTAATTTGTTTTACAGCACTTTGCTTGAATTGTAAGACATTTCATGATTAGAATGATCAAACCCTAATTACATTACCGTATCACTAATAAGGCAATTTCATCCACTTATGTATGTTTGCATATTTTAATTAACAATGGCATTACAAGCCTCAGTGTAGTTGCTTAAAAAGATCTTCACTTTTAAATATTTACTTGTAATAATAATTATTGGAAAATGAAATTAAAAGTTTAATGGTGCAATATGTTAATATAAAATAAATTAACTGTGTGTTTATAGCAATAGGGACATTAAGGGCTAGATTACAAGTAGAGCGCTAATTTAACACGCACCCTTAAATGGACAAAAGTAAATTAATTGTATGTTTATAGCAATAGGGACATTAAGGGCTAGATTACAAGTAGAGCGCTAATTTAACACGCACCCTTAAATGGACAAAAGTAAATTAATTGTATGTTTATAGCAATAGGGACATTAAGGGCTAGATTACAAGTAGAGCGCTAATTTAACACACACCCTTAAATGGACAAAAGTAAATTAATTGTATGTTTATAGCAATAGGGACATTAAGGGCTAGATTACAAGTAGAGCGCTAATTTAACACGCACCCTTAAATGGACAAAAGTAAATTAATTGTATGTTTATAGCAATAGGGACATTAAGGGCTAGATTACAAGTAGAGCGCTAATTTAACACACACCTTTAAATGGACAGAAGTAAATTAATTGTATGTTTATAGCAATAGGGACATTAAGGGCTAGATTACAAATGGAGTGCTATCTATCGCGTGCCCGTAAACGGGCAAATCCACCCAGATCATTGGTGAACTTTCTAAATGTGCCCCAATGACCCCTAAAAGTAAGTGTGTAGTGCATTTTGTAAAATAAAAAATACTAGCATCTTTTTATTTTTTAAAACTGTGTGAAGCAGTTTTTAGGAGTTAAAATTGGCGGGTGTGGTATGTTAGAAAAAAACTGCACTTAAAAGTGCATTTACATTGCAGTCTATGGGGAACTGTGTGTTCTCTCTAAATATATATGCATATGCTTATATACATTTATATTTAAGTGTATGTACACATATAAACACATAAATATATATGTATATAAGCATTTACATATATATTTCAATCTGCTGCCCAGCACTGCGTGACTTAGCCCCTTTGCTGCTCTAGGTTCTCATGCTGTGTCTCACAGCATGAGAACAAGGCTCCCATTCAAGCCTATGGAAGCGAGCTCTCATGAGCGCAATCCAAACATATTTAACCTAACTTGTAATACCAGTGCACATTTGCGTGCACTGGTATTACTAAGTAGAGTGGAAATATTGCTATCGCGAAAGCGATATTTTGAGCTCCACTTGTAATCTACCCTTAAATGTACATAAAAATCTATTGACCAAATTTCACATTAACATACCAGCCCAGCCAGAAGTGGTTCTTCTTCATTAGGGAACTGCTTCTTTACCCAAACATCAAGGTTATTTTTGTATTTATTTATTTAATTGAAGCTCACAATAGCTAGAACTTGGCAAAATGCATCCTCACCTTCTTGGACTAGGGTAGTTAAAATTATGGATTTCATATTCTCAATGGAAAGTTACTTCTTCAAAATTCTGAATGTGATAACACTATCTGAGATGATTTGGTCAGATTGGATTGCTGAACTTGCCACTAGCGCTCTCTTTTTTTGTTTTTCCCCTGTTCTTCCCCTTTTCTGTACTAAACACTTTTGTTCCAATACCACACCTGCAATTTTACAATTCCTAATTCCAATATCCGCTTCTTCTTTATGCATTTTTTTTTTCATTTTGTAAAAACTGAGGCACACAGATCTGTGAATATAAAACTTTTATTTATTGTTTCAGTAACCATTTTGTAATGCTGTCCACTCGCTATGAGGCTGGGCAGAAGAGGTTCAAGACCGCGATAAATGGAGCCCATTCTCTTATTTTAACCAATTACAGGTGCTTATTTTAAGCCATTAAAGGTGCTGCTTTGTAAAGCTCCACATCATCATACTGGTCAGCACCATCTTGGTATTCACATATTCTTACATCCTTAGACAGAAGAGGTGCACATTAACAAATCAAAAACGGTGCCAGCTTTTTAACGGCTGGATCTTGCACGTTAGTTAATCTTGCACAATAGAAAGAGGAATCTTTACATATCTACACATTTTCAAAGTTAGATAGCAAATATAAAAAAGCCCTCAGGAACCATATAGACAGGCCCAGACTAGGAAATCAGACTGGCCCTGGAAATATTTGAAGACTGGCAGTGCAGTATCTTGGAATTTTTTTTATCAAATATATTAAAATAATTCCCTATACATTTAGATTTTTTTTCTCCCAGAAATGCAATATATATAGACAATTCACATTTTATACAGCATAATATGTCAATTACATTGCATTCAGATCATACTTATTCTTTTATACATTAAAGTTTAGTTAATATTTTATTACATACGCATATATATTCTAAAACCAACATAATGCATAGAAAAGCAAATTTGCTCTATGGACATCAGATTTCCTGTATAAACAAACTATTCAATGAGAATTATCGCTGTACTGAAAACTAAATAACGATGAAAAGTGGATAATCCTAACATCAGAAAACTATAAAAGTGTATTATTGCAAGCAACTAAAGCATAAAAACATGCTAAAAAATATATTGTTCATTCCTCAGTAATAAAGAAGAATTGACCCAATGAGGCATATTTAACAAATGTCTGTCGGACCGACCTTGTTTCCGCACGAGCCTTCAGGCTAGCCGGAAACAACAGTTATGAATCAGCGGTCTAAAGACTGCTGCTCCATAACTTGTCCGCTGCCTCTGAGGCTGCGGTCTTCAATCTGCCCGATCCTATACGATCGGGCTGATTGACACCCCCTGCTAGCAGCCGATTGGCTGCAAATCCACAGGCCTCAGCATTGCACAAGCAGTTCTGCTGAACTGCTTGTGCAATGATAAATGCCGTCAGCGTATGCTGTCGGCATTCAGCGATGTCTGTCGGACATGATACGCTACAGCGTATCATGTCAGACAGACATTGGTAGATCTACCCCTAAATATGGATGCTTCTATCGCTAACCTTTCTGTCTCTATTCTAGTCCTAGATAAATGTCTATGGGTCTGTAGTTGGGTCCTCTAAAACTATAGTAGAACAAAAGATAATAAGTTATAAACCCAAATCAGAAGCACAAAATTCCCACGTAAATATATGGCTCAGATCACATATATATGATATATATTAAGTGAAAAATAACTGCATTCACGTATATGACAGGCGTTATCAATACTAAATTAATTTGATGTTCTATTTTAATTTTTAGTTTTAGTCGCATAGCGTTTGTTCCTATAAAAGGTCTTTAGAAATCACTGTGAAAACACTTTAAAAGCTAACAATAGCTTAATTTTTATTTTATTTTTTTGTGTGTTTAATTTTATTTTTGTGACATATAATTTACTAATTTCAGTAATTTCTAAAATTTAAATAGCAGACACTTCTAATTTAACGTGAATGATAATCTCCCTTTTTAATCACACTCCTAAACTTATAATTAAGGCTATTAATAAATATTTGAATTTAGTCTCTAATCCAAAATGTACATGTATAAATAAGAAAAATGCTTGGCATTTCTATGCATATTCTTATGCCTGGTCTTATATACTGTCTCTATAGTAGGTCTCCCTCTTCTAGTTGATTTGAAATACTTAGAAATTAAAACAAAGCTGCCAGGCAATGTTTTCATAAGAAAATTCTAATAGATTACAATGAGGCTTTAGTTTGATGGGCCTACTTGAAAAAGTTAAAGGGACATTCCAGTCAGGAAGTATATCATCAATTGTTCAAATTCTTAACTTCCCTGATGTTTTTTTCTCTACCACCATACTACTAATCCAGTCTGTACTTCTCTCTACAGGGGTTTGAGTAATGACACAGGAACCTTTCTTTTTGGAAGTCTAACAGGCGTACAAGAGCATCTACTTCCAATTTCAGTTTTCCTTCTAGACAGCCTACTCCTTGAAAAATATCTACATACTCTTTATTGATGGCTGACCAGATCAGATCCATAGCTTGTATAGCTCTACTTCCTTGTATAGGATTACGCACCTCTGTGTCAATTACAACAAACTCAGCCTGATATAACTTTTGGTTGTGTGGGTTTCTTATTTTGAGCTTACATATCCCTATTGGTTTCAGTGGGCTCTTATTATACATCCTTAGCATTTTATCACAATGTAGAATTTTAGATTTGTCTTTCACCAACCTTGCTGGTATGACATTACAGTCTACTCCACAATCCATTTGGAATCTAACGGCTTGTTGGTCAATTAGCATGGTAGCAAACAAAGCTGATGGAAATTTGCTTATTGATTTCTTAAGTGTACAAATCTGAAAAGCTGATTCCAAGGTCAGACCCAGAATGTCTTCATATTCCTCTAAGTCTTCGGTCTCTCTATAGACAGCTTGTACTGTTGGCTTTCTTTGTTGTATATTGGCACGGCACTGGCTAATGAAATGATTTGCTTTACCACACCCTTTACATTGCTTTCCAAATGCTGGGCATTTTTCTTTCAGCTTCTTGTGACGCTTTCCACAATACATACACTGTATTGTCTTGTCTGGAGTCATTGTCATTCTGTTATGACACTTCCTAAGGGTGTAACTTGTGTCCATCCCATGGACTGACACTGCACTAGTGCTGCAACTCTCAATGATCTTCGCCCTCTCTTTAGACAGCCTACCTATTTGAATACATTTTTCCAGTGTTAAATCCACTTCTCTCAGTAGGTATTCCCTAAGTTTAGAGTATCTTGTGCCACATACAATCCTGTCCCTAATTAATGAGTCTTTGATATTACCAAAGTTGAAAGTGGCTGCCAGTGTATGCAGATCTGTGACATATGCATCTATTCCTTCATTTTCCCTCTGATTTCTTGAAAAAAAATTATATCTTTCCACAGACTCATTTTGCTTTGGCTCACAATAATCACCAAATGCTTTAGTTAGCAGAGCTAGTGTGGGAGTTACTGCTTCTGGGAGAAGGGTGTCTTTTACCTTTCTGCCTTTTTCTCCAATAAAGTACAGAAACAACTTTACCTTCATCTCCTCTGGTTTGTCAGCCATGATTAGGTCTTTGTATAAAAGAATGTCTTCTTTCCATCTCATCCATACCTGATACAAATTCCTTGCCTGAAAATCCAGCAGACCTGGTGGTTTTAAACCTTCCATATCCTCTTTTGGTGTATTTCTCAAATAACATCCGCTGCCACCATGTATAAAGCTGCTGTTTATAAGAGAGGCTCTCAGACTCCAGTTGCAGTTTTAACAAATTAATTAAAAGAACATCTTATAACAGAATGCATAAACTTCAGCTCTTGTTACAGTTAATGTCTGTGTAACTACCTTACTTATCAACTAACTATTTCCTGCTGTACTGCAGTGTAACATATATTAAACTTCCCCCTGGAACCAAACACTATCTTTTTTGGTTCCTTACATATTGATACAGATTACAATTATGCTTTAGTTTGATGGGCCTACTTGAAAAAGTTAAAGTAGTACCTGATATACTGTACCCTCACTTCAACAATTGATGAGCAATTTTTTATTTTGTAATCTTTTTAAAGTCTCAATTTAATAATAATTTACATTTACTATAGAATATTTTCAGTTCTCAGTTTTGATGTTATAATGTGTAGCAAT
This sequence comes from Bombina bombina, assembly GCF_027579735.1. NCBI lineage: Eukaryota > Metazoa > Chordata > Amphibia > Anura > Bombinatoridae > Bombina > Bombina bombina. Next base: position 1,052,222,326 of record NC_069499.1, on the reverse strand, counting down.
TGATTTAACCCCTTAACGACATGAGTCGTACAGGGTACGTCGCACACAACCTGGTCTTTAAAGACCAGCGACGTACCCTGTACGACCTAGGTGTTTAAAGCGGCTGGAAGCGATCCTGATCGCTTCCAGCCGCTATCAAGGTATTGCCGTGATGCCTCGATAATGAGGCATCATAGCAATACCTTTTCTGGCACACCGATGCAGAGAGGGCCACCGATGGTGCCGATCGTTGGTGGGTGGGAGCAGTTAAAGGGAGGAGGGTGGGTGGCCCATAGCTGGGAATCATTTTCCGGATTAGTCCCTGTGCGTGCGCGCGCGTGCGCGGGGCGGGGCTGCGTGCCCGATCTTAACATAGCACTGTGCACATAAACGGTCCGGTTGTGGTGGGAGCGGGAGGTGATCCATGGTGGGAGCGGGTGATGGGGGTTTAATTTTTATTTATATAAAGGATCTGGGAGAGGGGGGTGGGGGGTATTGAGGGGGGGCCAGCTACACTACAGAAAAATAAAATATTAAAAAAAAAATGCACTAAAGTTTGAAAAGTGGGTACTGGCAGATAGCTGCCAGTACCCAAAATGGCACCAAATAGTGAGAGGGGGGAGATTAGAGAGCTGTGTCGGGGGGCTCAGGGAGGTTGGGTGCTATGGGGGGCTCCTACACAGCAGCATATGTAAATATGCTGGGAATTTTTTTAAAAAAATTAAAAGATAGCTTTTATTTTAGTACTGGCAGACTTTCTGCCAGTACTTAAGATGGCGGGGACAATTTTGGGGTGAGGGAGGGAAGAGAACTGTTTGGGAGGGATCAGGGGGTGGGATGTGTCAGGTGGGAGGCTGATCTCTACACTAAAGCTAAAATTAACCCTGGAAGCTCCCTACAAGCTACCTAATTAACCCCTTCACTGCTAGACAAAATACACGTGTGATGCGCAGCAGCATTTTGCCGCCTTGTAATTACCAAAAAGAAACTCCAAAGCCATATATGTCTGGTATTTCTGAACAAAGGGGATCCCAGAGAAACATTTACAACCATGTGTGCCATAATTGCACAAGCTGTTAGTAAATAATTTCAGTGAGAAACCTAAAATTGTGAAAAATTTTACGATTTTTTTAATTTGATGGCATTTGGCGGTGAAATGGTGGCATGAAATATACCAAGATGGGACTTGATCAATACTTGAGGTTGTCTACTACACTACACTAAAGCTAAAATTAACCCTAGAAGTTCCCTACATGCTCCCTAATTAACCCCTTCACTGCTGGGCATAATACACGTGTGGTGCGCAGTGGTATTTAGCGGCCTTCTAATTACCAAAAAGCAACGCCAAAGCCATATATGTCTGTTATTTCTGAACAAAGGGGATCCCAGAGAAGTATTTACAACCATATATGCCATAATTGCACAAGTTGTTTGTAAATAATTTCAGTGACAAACCTAAAGTTTGTGAAAAAAATTGAGAAAAAGTGAACAATTTTTTTAATTTGATCGCATTTGGCGGTGAAATGGTGGCTTGAAATATACCAAAATGGGCCTAGATCAATACTTTGGGATGTCTTCTAAAAAAAAATATATACACGTCAAGGGATATTCAATAATTCCTGAAAGATATCAGTGTTCCAATATATCTAGCGCTAATTTTGAAAAAAAGTGGTTTGGAAATAGCCAAGTTCTACTTCTAATTATTGCCCTATAACTTGCAAAAAAAGCAAAGATCATGTAAACATTGGGTATTTCTAAACTCAGGACAAAATTTAGAAACTATTTACCATGGGTGTTTTCTAATTTTGGGGGCCAAAGTTAGAAAAAGTGTGTTTTTTTCCATTTTTTCCTCATATTTTATAATTTTTTTATAGTAAATTATAAGATATGATGAAAATAATGGTATCTTTAGAAAGTCCATTTAATGGCGAGAAAAACGCTATATAATATGTGTGGGTACAGTAAATGAGTAAGAGGGAAATTACAGCTAAACACAAACACCGCAGAAATGTAAAAATAGCCCTGGTCCTTAAGGGAAAGAAATTGAAAAATGGCCTTGGTCCTTAAGGGGTTAATTAACCCAGTCACTCACAGGATTCAAAAAGGATTCAAATTTGTGAAGTAGGTTGTCAGAACAGTAAAAGTAAGGCTTCACATATAATTTTAGTAAATATATTTTTAAGCGCTGATGCAATGTTTGGAAACAGGCTTCTTGTGGGTGTTAAATATGCTAGTATTTAATGCTTCTGTTTAAATATAAATACTCATGCGTTATTCATGGAAGTTTGATCATACCTCTAGCAGAAAATGCCATATTTATGTCATGTTTATTCTGAAAATTAGAGTTGGACATTTATTTGAGGGACACTCAAGTCAAAATTTAACTTTCATGATTCAGACAGAGCAGCAATTTAAACAACTTTCCAATTTACTTCCATTAACAAAATGTGCACAGCCTTTTTATATAGAACAAAAAATAGGAATCCCAGCACAGTTTAGGAATAATCAAATTAAAATAAGTGGTAGAAAGAAATCATTTGAACATTTGAAGATAAAAAGCAAGTCCTTTATTAGTCATGAGTAGACTCATACATTTAAAAATCTGCAAAAAGCATCTGACCAGTTTCGTCTAGAGTAGCCGTAGTCCTAGATGTTCAGGACTCTAGCCGAAACCGGTCAGATGCTTTTTGCAGATTTTTAAATGTATGAGTCTACTCATGACTAATAAAGGACTTGCTTTTTATCTTCAAATGTTCAAATGATTTCTTTCTACCAGTTATTTTCATTTGATTATTCCTGGACTGTGCTGGGATTCCTATTTTTTGTTCTATTTATCAACGGAGTACAGGGACTCCCTTTTTGTGCCCAGCACACCGGGATCGCTTGGGGCTATCGGACGTCCATGACATCACTTTCAGCAGAGGAGGCGTTGTGTTTCTTGTGAGGAGCCGGGCGGAGGGTGTACAGGAGCAACACAGCTCAACAATTGCAAATTACAAGCCGGAAAGGTTGGATAACACCCACACAGAGAAGCGGCACTGAAGCAATATGGTACATTTCTCTTAGTACATTTTACTGCGTTCTTGTATTGTTTGCTTTGCTTGCACACAGCCTAGGGCATAGACGGAACTGGAGACGGTATGCTCGCAATCAGCTGAGGTAAGGTATCGACCATCAGCTGTTAAAGCCGCAAGGACTACCTCATTGAGTGACTTTTCTTATGCTTCTTTTAAGACCCTTTCGTGCTGTTATTATCATTATGCTTGTTTGTTTCTACTAAGGATATCACCTCTATGAGTGATCTTACCGTATTTAGACTAGTGTGCTTTATCCATTGTGTGGGATGATGTTATTAGCCTTGGCTTGTGTTTTGGACATTGCTTCCTATTGAGCTTCTTTATCTTACACTCTATGCATGTTGCGCAAAGTAACAGCTCCCCAGAGACTCATTATTTCTACTCCGAGATTGCTCTTTTAGCCTTTTTATATTTACACTTTTTGAGTCACCAGCTTCTACTGAGCATGTGCAAGAAATCACGGAATATATGTATATGCATTTGGGATTGGCTGATTGCTGTCACATGGTACAGGGGGAGTGGAAATAGACATAACTTAAACATTTGTCACAAAAAAAATATCTACTACTCATTTGCAGACAAAGGGGTCTATTTATGAAGCAGCGGATGTTGCTTCCGACGCTCTCCGCTTCAGTTCCGACTGAAGCGGAAGTTAAGAAGCAGCTGTCCTAAGAATGCTGCTCCTTAACTCGTCCGCCACCTCTGAAGTGGCGGAAAGCAATCAGTCCGATCGAATACAATTGGGTTGATTGACCCCCCTGCTAGCGGCCGATTGGCCACAAATCTGCAGGGGGCGGTATTGCACCAGCAGTTCACCAGAACTGCTGGTGCAATGATAAATGCCGACAGCATATGCTGTCAGCATTTATCGATGTGCGGCGGACGTGATCTGCAATATCGGATCATGTCTGTCCGCACCTACTTAAATAGACCCCATGGAGGTAGATTTAATAAGCAGTGAATGCAGCTCGACGGAAACAGAAGTTAAAAGGTGGCGGACTGCAATCATTCCGATCAGACACAATCGGAATGATTGACACCCCCTGCAGATTGTCTGCGAATGTGCAGGGAGTGGCATTGCACCAGCATTTCACAAGAAAAGTTTGTGCAATGTTACATGCAGACAACATATGCTGTTGGCATTTAACTATGCCTGGCAGACATGATTCGCTACAGCGAATCATGTCCGCCCGGCATTTAATAAATTGACCCCTAAGTGTTATTGAATTGTCTTTCTATTATCCATTTTTTGATTATGCAATTACTGTATTTACTGGTCCTTTAAATACATTGTGCAAATTTACCCAGCAAACCAGATACTAACGCTAATTGTTTTGTTACTGTGTTGGCTTTTATCTTATAGCACTTTTAAATAAACACGATACAGGGTTTAAGGGCAAAACATGGCTAGCACATTGATTAAAAAAACAAACATTATTAATCTTTTTGAATCAGAATGTTCGAAGGTATAAAGGCACTATAAAAATATATTACTACACATTACAGATATTTCTGAATCATTTATTAGGAATTGTACAATAGTTAGACAAGATCACATGCTTAAGTTTATAAGTGATTGAATGTTCATTTAGTATTATAAGAAAAGATACTGATATGTATTTAAAGGGACATTAAACCCAAAATGTTTCTTTTATAATTTAGAAAGAGCATACATTTTTAAACAACTTTCTAATTTACTTCTATTATCTAATTTGCTTCATTCTCTTGATATACTTTGCTGAAAAGCATATCTAGATAGGCTCAGTAGCTGCTGATTGGTTGCTGCACTTAGATGCCTCGTGTGATTGGCTCACCCATGTGCATTGCTATTTCTTCAACAAAGAATTAAACAAATTAGATAATAGAAGTAAATTGGAATGTTGTTTAAAATTGTATTCTCTACTTGGATCATGAAAGGATTTGTTTGGGTTTAGTGTCCCTTTAACCACTTCACACCCTTCCATGCTGTCCTAAAAGCGCCAGGCTTTTACACCCTTGGGAATGCATGGAATGTCCTAACTGTTCTGCATTCTGCTTCTTCCACATTACTTCCTGAGCACTGGATCCAGTTGGGGGACATGCCTAGCAACTTAGACAGTCCCCCAGGATTCAATCAGCACTTAGGAGCAATGACGATCAGTCACTGCAACAATGTAACAGCCAATGAGTGTAATCATTGGTTGTTAGAACTGTATTTGCTTCCTCTCTTTCCTCACTGTTATCTGAGGGAGAGAGGAAGACAGATCAGTGTTATATTGTGTCTCGCACTTGAGCTGCCTTGTGTAAAAAAAAATATATATACAGTTTATACTATATATAGAGTATAAAATTTACTTTTTCACTGCTGGTCACAGTGTTATTACTGTGCTCAGCCTAATCAGTTCAGTAGTATTGTTCAGTAGTTTTGGGAGGTTATTTGCAGTTTAACCCTTTTCTTAAATTCTTAAGTTTTAACCCCTTTTGTGATCTTTCCTGCTTTACCTGATGTTGCTGACCACTGCCATTTGTCGGAGATCCTTCCCTGTTTTTTTTTCCTTATTTTGTTAGTTTATAAAAATAAAAAATTAAGTGAATCGGGAGGTGGTAATCGGGGGGGAAGTGGGATTTGGGTGGTGAAATGGGAATTACCCTATGGCCTCACACTATACAGCAAAAGAGGCTAATGTTATTCTTGCACAAGATCCACAAAGTGAAACCTTATCTGTATTTAACAAAAAAGTTCCAGACAAAAATGCCTGAATAAAAATCCAAATCCTTTACTGTAGTAGATTTAAATTATCACAGAGACATTACTCCAACAATAACATGGTAAAAAGTCATACGCGTTTCGGCAACACGCTGCCATAATCATAGACCATACATTACATCAGGTGTAGTGCACATTTAAAAGGTAAACACAATTACTATTGTTTAATAAAAACACACCTTCTAGTATTAATGCAGAGAACATCTTTAACTTTTTCAATAACAGATTACATTAGTAACACCACTAAAGATGGTTGGGGTGAGGGAAATGAAGAATTACCAAAAATTGAAACAACCATTGGGTAGAAAACTATGATGTTAAAAGGTTTAGTCATAGAACAGTATTTGTATTTGGATACATATATTGCAATTATAGTTATGAAACATTTTGGATGGATGTAATAAATATGTATACATAAATATAAATATAACCACAAAAATAAATATTCCCAAAAGTTAATAATATAATTTTATTTGCATAATTTATGTATCTAGTAAACCTCTTCCCTCGCATGTATGGACGACTTGTAACCTCCTCTTGGGAGATTGTTAATAAACCCTATTGCACTCCACTTAAAGGAACACATGTTCCCTTTGTGTATGTCAATATAGTATCAGCACATGCAAACAAAAAAGTCTGTGCACCAGAAGGAAATTAAACTGTTCCACTTAGTATACACATCAACCTATAGTGAAGGATAATCCCAAACAAATGCACATCTGAATTGTGGCCAGTCAAGCCTCACATATGAATTCCGCCTCTAATAACAACAAAAAGGCTTTACTTTATACAAGAAGGTATCTCTGTGAATTGATATCACTGACACAGTACCGTATATGCACACTGTGTGTGCATCATGAGTCTTACCCACTGTCCATGGAGGAATAACTGGACTTTTTGTCACGGATATGTGTTGGTCCACAGGAGCCTTTACTCTTGCCGGTTAGCTTTTCCCTTCGTGACTATGTCACTTCCGACTGTGCTCCCTTCTCAATCACAAAATTGCAGATTCTGACAACACCAGTACATCCAATCTCCTCTTACTGCTTGAATGCTCTGTTCTGTGGGATATCCTGTCTCCACCCAGGGTCTGATAATTCTCTTCCGTAGCACCTGTGCTCCCCAACTCATATGATAGCTTTGTAGAACACACCAATGAGAGGAGCACCAGGCAAATCCAGTGAATTAAAAAATACTTTTATTTTGCTTAGCAGCTTCCATTAAAACTTTCACAATATTAACAATATCTTAGTTTACAGATAGAACAGCGTTCTCAAGCTTACACGTTTCGGCGAAAGCCGTAGTCATAGCATGAGAAACTTTAACACACTTCACTCTTTTAAAAAGCCTGCCATATTTTGATAGGTTAATTAAAACCATGTTTCTGACTATCTGATTGGTTGTGTTCTCTAATTAAGGAAGAAAAAATGTTATTGGCTGATGCAATCAGCCAATAGGATTGAGCTCGCATTCTATTGGCTGATCCAATCAGCCAATAGAATGTCAGCTCAATCCTATTGGCTGATTGGATCAGCCAATAGGATTGAACTTCAATCCTATTGGCTGATTGCATCAGCCAATAGGATTTTTTCTACCTTAATTCCGATTGGCTGATAGAATTCTATCAGCCAATCGGAATTGAAGGGACGCCATCTTGGATGACGTCATTTAAAGGAACCTTCATTTTTCAGTTGGACTTCGTTGGAAGAGGATGCTCTGCGTCGGATGTCTTGAAGATGGAGCCGCTCCGCGCCGGATAGATGAAGATAGAAGATGCCGCCTGGATGAAGACTTTGCCCATCTGGAGGACCTCTTCTGGCCGGCTTCGATGAAGACTTCTGCCCATCTGGAGGACCACTTCGCCCGGCTTCGATGAGGACTTCGGCCCGGCTGGGTGAAGACTTCTTAAGGTAGGGTGGTCTTCAAGGGGTTAGTGTTAGGTTTTATTAAGGGGGGATTGTGTGGGTTTTAGAGTAGGGTTGGGTGTGTGGGTGGTGGGTTTTAATGTTGGGGGGGGTATTGAACTTTTTTTACAGGTAATAGAGCTGATTACTTTGGGGCAATGTCCCGCATAAGGCCCTTTTAAGGGCTATTTGTAATTTAGTATAGGGTAGGGCTTTTTATTATTTTGGGGGGCTTTTTTATTTTATTAGGGGGATTAGATTAGGTGTAATTAGTTTAAAAAAACTTGTAATTATTTTATTATTTTATGTAATTTAGTGGGGGGGGTTTTCATACTTTAGATAATTTTTTAAATTGTATTTAATTGTACTTAGTTTAGGTAATTAATTTAATTATAGTGTAGTGTTAGGTGTAATTGTAACTTAGGTTAGGATTTATTTTACAGGTAAATTTGTCTTTATTTTAACTAGGTAGCTATTAAATAGTTAATAACTATTTAATAACTATTGTACCTAGTTAAAATAAATACAAAGTTGCCTGTAAAATAACAATAAATCCTAAGATAGCTACAATGTAACTATTAGTTATATTGTAGCTATCTTAGGGTTTATTTTATAGGTAAGTATTTAGTTTTAAATATGAATAATTTAATTAATGTTAGTTATTTTATTTAGATCTATTTAAATTATATTTAAGTTAGGAGGTGTTAGGGTTATGGTTAGACTTAGGTTTAAGGGTTAATACATTTAATATAGTTGCGGCGATGTTGGGGGCGGCAGATTAGGGGTTAATAAATGTAGGTAGGTGTCAGCGATGTTAGGGACGGCAGATTAGGGGTTAATAAAATTTAAGTAGTGTTTGCAATGCGGGAGGGCAACGGTTTAGGGGTTAATATATTTTTATGGTGGCGGCGATGTCCGGTTTGGCAGATTAGGGATTACAATTTTTTTTTTATTGTTTGCGATGTGTGGGGGGCCTCGGTTTAGGGGTTAATAGGTAGTTTAATAAATGCGATACCAGTCTTGACAGGAGAGGCTGTACCGCTCACTTTTCGGAATACTTGTAATACCGGCGTTATGCAAGTCCCATTGAAAATATAGGATACGCAATTTACGTAAGTGGATTTGCGGTATTACCGTGTCTGGCCAAAATAGTGAGCGGTACACCTGTCATTTCAAGACTCGTAATACCAGCGTTAGAAAAAAGCAGCTTTAGGTCCTCTCAACGCTGCTTTTAAGGCTAACGCAAGACTCGTAAACTCGCCGAATGTTGTGCAAACATCTTGTTTTGAATTAGATACTATTCAAATCTCTTGATTCAATGCGTAAAGATATGTTTCATTCGGACTACTTTACCTATTCTTATTAGAAACAATAAAACAACTTTTTCATCATACAGGTTAATTTCACAATGCATATTTAAACAGTTCAGCGAATTTAAAACAGACATCCTATCCTCATAATCATATTTTTCATTGCAATGTTCTGTGACTATCCTCAAATGGGTAGTATATAAATAACTCGCATAATGCTAAACTTGATATTATTATCGCAACACATGAATTGCTTATTTTGTCCAAAAAGATCAAAGTGCCATAACAATGTGAAAAATATTGCACACCAAGGACAATGTTTGGAAAGTAGGTGTATCAGGGATCAAACTTAGGATACTATTCCTTTCATAAGATAACTGATTCTGTTCTTAAAACCTAAATTTAGTTACATTGATAAATATAAACAATTAAGTCCACTCAATACATATATCAACTTTACTTTTAGTAACCCTTATCCTTAAGTTTCATTTTTTCCAAAAATGTATTACATCCTACTCTGAATTTAAACCAAGGGGTACCCTGGTTTTTAACTTATGTATCCAGAATACCTCTCTCAATGCCAAATTGATCTCTCGATTCTGTCCTTTCTTGTCCCTTTGTACCTTCTCTATTATTGTCCATTTCAAGGAAATTGGATCCCTGAAATGGACATTTCTGAAATGCTGTACCAATGGTGTTGTTAGTGTTCCATTCTTTATGTTGGAAATGTGTTCTCTTATTCTCTCTCTAACCTCTCTTGTCGTGAGCCCAACATATTGAAGGTCACATAATATGTAAGTTAATAAATATACTGCATTGGTCTCTCTAAAATTTAAACACGTTGACTGTATATTTCTCCTGTCACTGAACACCTAAAAAAGTCTCCTGCTTGTACGAATTTACAGGCTTTACAAGTACTGTTGCTACAGTGAAATGTGAGCTACAATTACGGCCTTTTGAGCCTAAACACGTCAGCAGACAGTCCTCGGAGTGGAGCTCTCACCACTCACAGTGCCTCTTGAACATTGTTTGTTTTTACTTCCTTTGTTAAGGAGCTTTTTAGAATTCTACAATAAAGTTTTCCTTCATTGACACCTGTGACTACGAGTGCACCTCTTCTTTTGTGTTGTTTTGGATCCTTTGAAACGGAGGTTTGCACAGTTGCTCATGGATGTCGTTCCCTGTACCTAACATTCCCACCCACCTCACAAAGCAACACACAGCATTGACCGAAAAGGAGGTCAGAAGTTGGAAGCCGGAGACGATTGATGATGTCAGATGCCATTTGTGAATGAGCCATGGAGGGGAGCGGAGTCGACCTGATCAGTCACTTACCGATTGTGCATTACCGGACTGGTCAAAAGTGCTTTGTAAGTGAAGTGGAAGGTCGTTATCGTACCCTGTGGACAGGTTATTCACAAGTATTGGCAGTTAACATCGTTCAGACCGGTGCATTGGAGGTGAGGTGAGTGGGGGAGGGATATCATCTGGCTTATGATAGCCTTTTTTGGATATTTATTTTTGTGTTTACCTAGTGGAGTGATATCGCCACAAGTGTTTGTCGCATCATTGGTCATTGACTTTATTGGTAAAATAGGTGCCGACACACACATGGTTGTAATTATAATATCAAGTTTAGCATGATGTGAGTTATTTATATACTACCCATTTGAGGATAGTCACAGAACATTGCAATGAAAAATATGACTCTGAGAATAGGATGTCTGTTTTAAATTTGCTGAACTGTTTAAATATGCATTGTGAAGTTAACCTGTATGATGAAAAACATAATTTATGTAAGAACTTACCTGATAAATTCATTTCTTTCATATTAGCAAGAGTCCATGAGCTAGTGACGTATGGGATATACATTCCTACCAGGAGGGGCAAAGTTTCCCAAACCTCAAAATGCCTATACCCCCTCACCACACCCACAATTCAGTTTAACGAATAGCCAAGAAGTGGGGTGATAAAAAAGTGCGAAAGCATATAAAATAAGGAATTGGAATAATTGTGCTTTATACAAAATCATAACCACCACAAAAAAAGGGCGGGCCTCATGGACTCTTGCTAATATGAAAGAAATGAATTTATCAGGTAAGTTCTTACATAAATTATGTTTTCTTTCATGTAATTAGCAAGAGTCCATGAGCTAGTGACGTATGGGATAATGACTACCCAAGATGTGGATCTTTCCACACAAGAGTCACTAGAGAGGGAGGGATAAAATAAAGACAGCCAATTCCTGCTGAAAATAATCCACACCCAAAAATAAAGTTTAACGAAAAACATAAGCAGAAGATTCAAACTGAAACCGCTGCCTGAAGTACTTTTCTACCAAAAACTGCTTCAGAAGAAGAAAATACATCAAAATGGTAGAATTTAGTAAAAGTATGCAAAGAGGACCAAGTTGCTGCTTTGCAAATCTGGTCAACCGAAGCTTCATTCCTAAACGCCCAGGAAGTAGAAACTGACCTAGTAGAATGAGCTGTAATTCTCTGAGGCGGAGTTTTACCCGACTCAACATAGGCAAGATGAATTAAAGATTTCAACCAAGATGCCAAAGAAATGGCAGAAGCTTTCTGGCCTTTTCTAGAACTGGAAAAGATAGCAAATAAACTAGAAGTCTTACGGAAAGATTTCATAGCTTCAACATAATATTTCAAAGCTCTAACAACATCCAAAGAATGCAACGATTTCTCCTTAGAATTCTTAGGATTAGGACATAATGAAGGAACCACAATTTCTCTACTAATGTTGTTGGAATTCACAAATTTAGGTAAAAATTCAAAAGAAGTTCGCAACACCGCCTTATCCTGATGAAAAATCAGAAAAGGAGACTCACAAGAAAGAGCAGATAATTCAGAAACTCTTCTGGCAGAAGAGATGGCCAAAAGGAACAAAACTTTCCAAGAAAGTAATTTAATGTCCAATGAATGCATAGGTTCAAACGGAGGAGCTTGAAGAGCTCCCAGAACCAAATTCAAACTCCAAGGAGGAGAAATTGACTTAATAACAGGTTTTATACGAACCAAAGCTTGTACAAAACAATGAATATCAGGAAGAATAGCAATCTTTCTGTGAAAAAGAACAGAAAGAGCAGAGATTTGTCCTTTCAAAGAACTTGCGGACAAACCCTTATCTAAACCATCCTGAAGAAACTGTAAAATTCTCGGTATTCTAAAAGAATGCCAGGAAAAATGATGAGAAAGACACCAAGAAATATAAGTCTTCCAGACTCTATAATATATCTCTCGAGATACAGATTTACGAGCCTGTAACATAGTATTAATCACAGAGTCAGAGAAACCTCTTTGACCAAGAATCAAGCGTTCAATCTCCATACCTTTAAATTTAAGGATTTCAGATCCTGATGGAAAAAAGGACCTTGTGACAGAAGGTCTGGTCTTAACGGAAGAGTCCACGGTTGGCAAGAGGCCATCCGGACAAGATCCGCATACCAAAACCTGTGAGGCCATGCCGGAGCTACCAGCAGAACAAACGAGCATTCCTTCAGAATCTTGGAGATTACTCTTGGAAGAAGAACTAGAGGCGGAAAGATATAGGCAGGATGATACTTCCAAGGAAGTGATAATGCATCCACTGCCTCCGCCTGAGGATCCCGGGATCTGGACAGATACCTGGGAAGTTTCTTGTTTAGATGGGACGCCATCAGATCTATTTCTGGAAGTTCCCACATTTGAACAATCTGAAGAAATACCTCTGGGTGAAGAGACCATTCGCCCGGATGCAACGTTTGACGACTGAGATAATCCGCTTCCCAATTGTCTATACCTGGGATATGAACCGCAGAGATTAGACAGGAGCTGGATTCCGCCCAAACCAAAATTCGAGATACTTCGTTCATAGCCAGAGGACTGTGAGTCCCTCCTTGATGATTGATGTATGCCACAGTTGTGACATTGTCTGTCTGAAAACAAATGAACGATTCTCTCTTCAGAAGAGGCCAAAACTGAAGAGCTCTGAAAATTGCACGGAGTTCCAAAATATTGATCGGTAATCTCACCTCCTGAGATTCCCAAACTCCTTGTGCCGTCAGAGATCCCCACATAGCTCCCCAACCTGTGAGAATTGCATCTGTTGAAATTACAGTCCAGGTCGGAAGCACAAAAGAAGCCCCCTGAATTAAACGATGGTGATTTGTCCACCATGTTAGAGAGTGTCGAACAATCGGTTTTAAAGATATTAATTGAGATATCTTCGTGTAATCCTTGCACCATTGCTTCAGCATACAGAGCTGAAGAGGTCGCATGTGAAAACGAGCAAAGGGGATCGCGTCCGATGCAGCAGTCATAAGACCTAGAATTTCCATGCATAAGGCTACCGAAGGGAATGATTGTGACTGAAGGTTTCGACAAGCTGCAATCAATTTTAGACGTCTCTTGTCTGTTAAAGACAGAGTCATGGACACTGAATCCATCTGGAAACCCAAAAAGGTTACCCTTGTCTGAGGAATCAAAGAACTTTTTGGTAAATTGATCCTCCAACCATGATCTTGAAGAAACAACACAAGTCGATTCGTATGAGATTCTGCTAAATGTAAAGACTGAGCAAGTACCAAGATATCGTCCAAATAAGGAAATACCACAATACCCTGTTCTCTGATTACAGACAGAAGGGCACCGAGAACCTTTGTAAAAATTATTGGAGCTGTAGCTAGGCCAAACGGCAGAGCCACAAACTGGTAATGCTTGTCCAGAAAAGAGAATCTCAGGAACTGATAATGATCTGGATATATGCAGATATGCATCCTGTAAATCTATTGTGGACATATAATTCCCTTGCTGAACAAAAGGCAAGATAGTCCTTACAGTTACCATCTTGAACGTTGGTATTCTTACATAACGATTCAATATTTTTAGATCCAGAACTGGTCTGAAGGAATTCTCCTTCTTTGGTACAATGAAGAGATTTGAATAAAACCCCATCCCCTGTTCCGGAACTGGAACTGGCATAATTACCCCAGTCAACTCTAGATATGAAACACATTTCAGAAATGCTTGAGCTTTTACTGGATTCACTGGGACACGGGAAAGAAAAAATCTCTTTGCAGGAGGTCTCATCTTGAAACCAATTCTGTACCCTTCTGAAACAATGCTCTGAATCCAAAGATTGTGAACAGAATTGATCCAAATTTCTTTGAAAAAACGTAACCTGCCCCCTACCAGCTGAGCTGGAATGAGGGCCGCACCTTCATGTGGACTTAGAAGCAGGCTTTGCCTTTCTAGCTGGCTTGGATTTATTCCAGACTGGAGATGGTTTCCAAACTTAAACTGCTCCTGAGGATGAAGGATCAGGCTTTTGTTCTTTGTTGAAACGAAAGGAACGAAAACGATTATTAGCCCTGCTTTTACCTTTAGATTTTTTATCCTGTGGTAAAAAAGTTCCTTTCCCACCAGTAACAGTTGAAATAATGGAATCCAACTGAGAACCAAATAATTTGTTACCCTGGAAAGAAATGGAAAGTAAAGTTGATTTAGAAGCCATATCAGCATTCCAAGTTTTAAGCCATAAAGCTCTTCTAGCTAAAATAGCTAGAGACATAAACCTGACATCAACTCTGATAATATCAAAAATGGCATCACAGATAAAATTATTAGCATGCTGTAGAAGAATAATAATATCATGAGAATCATGATGTGTTACTTGTTGCGCTAAAGTTTCCAACCAAAAAGTTGAAGCTGCAGCAACATCAGCCAAAGATATAGCAGGTCTAAGAAGATTACCTGAACACAGATAAGCTTTTCTTAGAAAGGATTCAATTTTCCTATCTAAAGGATCCTTAAACGAAGTGCCATCTGACGTAGGAATAGTAGTACGTTTAGCAAGGGTAGAAATAGCCCCATCAACTTTAGGGATTTTGTCCCAAAATTCTAATCTGTCAGACGGCACAGGATATAACTGCTTAAAACGTTTAGAAGGAGTAAATGAATTACCCAACTTATCCCATTCTTTGGAAATTACTGCAGAAATAGCATTAGGAACAGGAAAAACTTCTGGAATAACCACAGGAGCTTTAAATACCTTATCCAAACGTTTAGAATTAGTATCAAGAGGACCAGAATCCTCTATTTCTAAAGCAATTAGTACTTCTTTAAGTAAAGAACGAATAAATTCCATTTTAAATAAATATGAAGATTTATCAGCATCAACCTCTGAGACAGAATCCTCTGAACCAGAAGAGTCATCAGAATCAGAATGATGATGTTCATTTAAAAATTCATCTGTAGGGAGAGAAGTTTTAAAATATTTTTTACGTTTACTAGAAGGAGAAATAACAGACATAGCCTTCTTTATGGATTCAGAAACAAAATCTCTTATATTATCAGGAACATTCTGCACCTTAGATGTTGAAGGAACTGCAACAGGCAATGGTACTTTACTAAAGGAAATATTATCTGCTTTAACAAGTTTGTCATGACAATCAATACAAACAACAGCTGGAGGAATAGCTACCAAAAGTTTACAGCAGATACACTTAGCTTTGGTAGATCCAGCACTAGACAGCGATTTTCCTGTAGTATCTTCTGACTCAGATGCAACGTGAGACATCTTGCAATATGTAAGAGAAAAAACAACATATATATAAAGCAAAATTGATCAAATTCCTTAAATGACAGTTTCAGGAATGGGAAAAAATGCCAAAGAACAAGCTTCCAGCAACCAGAAGCAATGAAAAATGAGACTTAAATAATGTGGAGACAAAAGCGACGCCCATATTTTTCGCGCCAATAAGACGCCCACATTATTTGGCGCCTAAATGCTTTTTGCCGCCAAAATGACGCCACATCCGGAACGCCGACATTTTTGGCGCAAAATAACGTCAAAAAATGACGCAGCTTCCGGCGACACGTATGACGCCGGAAACGAATTTTTTGCACCAAAAAAGTCCGCGCCAAGAATGACGCAATAAAATGAAGCATTTTCAGCCCCCGCGAGCCTAACAGCCCACAGGGAAGAGTCAAATTTTTGAAGGTAAGAAAAAATGATTAAATCAAATGCATTATCCCAAATATGAAACTGACTGTCTGAAAATAAGGAAAGTTGAACATTCTGAGTCAAGGCAAATAAATGTTTGAATACATATATTTAGAACTTTATAAACAAAGTGCCCAACCATAGCTTAGAGTGTCACAGAAAATAAGATTTACTTACCCCAGGACACTCATCTACATGTTTGTAGAAAGCCAAACCAGTACTGAAACGAGAATCAGCAGAGGTAATGGTATATATAAGAGTATATCGTCGATCTGAAAAGGGAGGTAAGAGATGAATCTCTACGACCGATAACAGAGAACCTATGAAATAGACCCCGTAGAAGGAGATCACTGCATTCAAATAGGCAATACTCTCCTCACATCCCTCTGACATTCACTGCACGCTGAGAGGAAAACCGGGCTCCAACTTGCTGCGGAGCGCATATCAACGTAGAATCTAGCACAAACTTACTTCACCACCTCCATCGGAGGCAAAGTTTGTAAAACTGAATTGTGGGTGTGGTGAGGGGTGTATTTATAGGCATTTTGAGGTTTGGGAAACTTTGCCCCTCCTGGTAGGAATGTATATCCCATACGTCACTAGCTCATGGACTCTTGCTAATTACATGAAAGAAAAGTTGTTTTATTGTTTCTAATAAGAATAGGTAAAGTAGTCCGAAGAAACATATCTTTACGCCTTGAATCAACAGATTTGAATAGTATCTAATTCAAAACAAGATGTTTGCAGAACATTGTTTGTCGTTTACAACATATATTGTTAACTAACATGAGGAATAGGATAAGATATACCATAGGTTGTACTAAAGGACAACATCAAGACACCCGTAATAATATGTATATTTATCAGTAAACCAAGTACACTAAAATAACTAGATATAAGCAAACATAATAGCAAGTCAGAGCAAAGATAATGTTGATATTTTTAACAGTTCTTCTGTTAGATATATAAACCTAGGAGAGCTATTTAATATTAAGAATAGAGTTTGTTCCAATCAAGCAGTACCGAAGAAGTTTAAGAGGGTGTCAGCCTTATATCAGTTCCAGTTTGCACAGGGTACATCAGTTCTTGTTTTTAGAAAGTCATAGGATAATTAAACACAGAGTAATGTATGAATACCTATATGAACCTGAACAAGCTAAAAGAATCACAATTAAAAACAATCAAATATGATGGACAGTTCAAGTAAAGATAGCTCTATTTTCTTTGTATACATACAATGTGCTTTGTACTGCAATTTGATACATAATTTTAATGTGGTATCGAGTTTGGGAATCTTTTCTATCATATAATAGCGAAAATGTTTATAGGGTTAAAGATCCAACACATGTGTCAATAATTGTAAGGATTTTCCACATAGAGAACACAACCAGATAGTCAGAAACATGGTTTTAATTAACCTATCAGAATATGGTAGACTTTTTAAAAGAGTGAAGTGTGTTAAAGTTTCTTATGCTATGACTACGGCTTTCGCCGAAACGCGTAAGCTCGAAAACGCTGTTCTATCTGTAAACTAAGATGTTGTCAATATTGTGAAAGTTTTAATGGAAGCTGCTAAGCGAAATAAAAGTTAATTTTTATTCACTGGATTTGCCTGGTGATCCTCTCATTGGTGTGTTCTACAAAGCTATCATATGTCAATAAAGTGTCTTGCAAGTTCAGAACAATGGTTTGTATTGGTGATATACCCCAAATGCTCACATATTCTACTACGAACATCTTGTGTAGTCATTCCAAAATACTGTTTTAAATCATGTGAGCATTCAATGAGATATATCACAAATGTGGAGGAACAATTAATTCAGCACTTTGTGGCAAAGGTTTGTCTCGTTACAATTGATAAAAAGTTAGGGCCAGTTTTTATATAGTCACATGTCTTGTAATGTTTTCCCCATCTATAGGTGCCATTATGGGTAAACCATGAGCTATTACTAGTCCTACCTTGTAATTGACTAGGAGAAATCATATTACCTAAAGTTAAATTTCTTGCATAAATAAATCTGCAACAATCCTTAATAGTTTCTTAAAGAAATTCATTGCTATATAAGACAGGCAAATATTTTTGAATTATGTTACAGATTTGATAATATTGTGAGGAATACTTAGTAACACAATCAGGTTTCATATTGTCTTTACCTTGACATCTATGCATTTGATTAATCAGTTTCAAGAGGCTCCCTCAATCAAATTTTGATACTTCCTCCAAAGCACCCTTAATCACCTTGTTGGGATAACCTCTATTACTCAACCTCTTTTGCAGAGCCATCAATTCAGAAACAAATAAAGTCTCTTTAGAGCTAATGCGTTTAGTCCTAAGAAACTGGCCTTTAGCTATACCTCCAAAAATATGTCTTGGATGAGAGCTAGAAGCATGCAATAATTAATTACCAGATATTGGTTTGCAATATAAACTAGTTTCAATGTGTTTATGTGCAAAGTCAAACTTTAAGTTGATATCCAAAAAATAAATCTCAGTCTTATACCACTCAAAAGTAAATTGAATCTCTGGTATACATTACTCTGGTTTAAAAAGTTCACAAGAAGACCAGCCTCCTGTTGACTAAAGGTACCAATAAAGATGAGATCATCAATAAACCTCTTATAAAATGTATTTTTATTGGCATAGATTGACATATTATGGGGCAAATTTAGCTCCCATCACTGTGCCCCTCTTTTGGATATAGTAAATCCCTTCAAAAAGAAATTAATTTTGATCAAAAAGAAACTTTTTGTTACCCTTAGAACAAAATCTTTTGTCCCATAATTGTAATTTGTTATCAAATCCAAGAAAAATGTAATAGCTGTTAGTCCCAAAGTGTGTGGTATTGATGTATACAGGGCAGTGACATCTACAGTTAACCAGCTAATAGCTTTATCCACTTGCAAAAGCTCAACTAGAGTTAACATATGGGTTGTATATTTTAAATAACTTGGAAGGGATGAAACCATAGGTTGCAGAATACTATCAATTCACTCTGAAAGATGTTCATAGAGTGAACCTATATCCATAACAATTGGACCCCCCCTTAATATATTCCAAGCCCTTGTCGACCTCTGGAAAGTGGTGGAAGATTGAAGTAACTGGATTAACTATAAACAAATAGTCAAAAGTGCTTTTATCAATTATACCCAAGTATAATCCATCATCTAAAAGGGACCTTAATTTATACTTAAACAATCTAGCAGGGTTCGTTTTGAGAATATTATATGATGTTTGATCATTAAGTTGTCTAAGCGCTTCATTGGTGTAGAACTGTCTATCCATAACTACAATGCTGCCACCCTTGTCAGATCACTTAATCACTATCGATAGATTATTCTGCAAGGAAACAATTGCCTCTGTTTCCTTTTTGGACAAATTAGAATGTTTGGCAGACTATTCAGATCTTCAAGAACCCTTTTATGAAAGATTTCCAATTACTCCCCTCTAGATTGTACAGGGTAAGAATTAGACCTGTTTTTAAAGCTTGGAGGTGACAAAAAAATCATTGGAAAGATTCACATCCTGTTCATGTTCCAAATATTGTAGTGTGGCTAAATCAGACATGTCTGAAAACAAAAAGAGTGAATTTACTTCTGACCCTACTTCCAGAGCTTTAGATCATACATATGATTTGGCATCTTCATTGCTAAAATGTCTACATAAAGTGAGGTTTCTAATGAATTATACCTTCATAAGGCATTAGATATAGAGCCCCTGAGTGACGCATCTAGTGATGGTGCTCCCTGCCCACCACCAACTAAAAGGAGGCGTCCAACAAAATTGGTTGAAATTTGTCAATCCCCAAATTTAACTGCCCCTGAAATACCCCCATTTGCAGCAACTCCTAGCATCACAACCAACATTACAGTTTGTGAGACAATTAATTATTTCAACTTGATTTGACTGATAACATGTTTAATAATATAGTTGCTCAAACAAATGTATATGCCAGCCAGTATCTGTCAGAAAATTCCCAATCTCAATATGTCAGAGAAAATGTCTGGCACCCCACTGACTTATCTTAAATTAAAAAGTTTGGGGCACTGACTTTGTTAATGGGCATAGTGAAGAAACCCAGCATTCATTCTTACTGGAACCAGAGCTCCATCCTCGCTACCCCTCTTTTCCCCTTGGATTATGAAGAGGAATAAATATGAACATCTGCTGTAGTTTCTTCATTTTAATGATAATGCCCAGTGCCCCCCTAGAAATTACCAAAGCCCGGCTATGATTACGGTCTTTATAGCCAAAAGACACTCTTCTTCTGTGTCTGTCCCCCTGTGTACCTTTTAACTTTGGATGATTAAAATCATGCCTAAATTTGTGTATGTGTATATATATATATATATATATATATATATATATATATATATACACACACACACAATATATATATATATATATATATATATATATGTGTGTGTGTGTGAGTGTGTAGGCATGTGTATTTATGTTTATTTGTGTATGTATGTATATATATATATATATATATATATATATACACACACACACAATATATATATATATATATATATATGTGTGTGTGTGTGTGAGTGTGTAGGCATGTGTATTTATGTTAATTTGTGTATGTATGTATATATATATATATATATATATACACACACACACAATATATATATATATATATATATATATATATATGTGTGTGTGTGTGTGTGAGTGTGTAGGCATGTGTATTTATGTTTATTTGTGTATGTATGTATATATATATTTATACATACATATATACACATATAAACATATGTATATATACCAGAGATGTGCATTCATTTTGTCACAAATCCACATTCATGATGAAAATCAGATATTTGTATATTTGTTTTCATTTTCACAAAACGAATATCTGCATGAATGCGCCAAAGAGAATTAAAGAAAACTAAAAAAAACTGTGAAAAATCATCAGTATTTATTCATTTCTATTAATTTTGTATGGGTTATTACTTACCTTAAAGGAACATTAAACCCAAAAATGTTCTTTTATGATTCAGATAGAGAATACAATTTGTAAAAAGTTTCCAATTTTATTTTATTATCAAATTAGCTTTGTTCTTATGTTATTCTTTGTTGAAAAGATATCTAGGTAGGTAGCATGCACGTGCCGGAAGCACTACATGACAGGAAATAATGCTCCTGCTAATGTATAACATTGTTGCAAAACTGCTGCCTAACAGGTAGATTACAAATTATGCGCGCTATAGGGAATTTAACCAATGCAACAAAAGTTGCGTTATTTCACCCTCTATAGCGCAGCCATTACAAGTTTTGAAACAGCCAGCTTGTGCGTGCAATATGGTGGTTTTAAGCTCCATACCGCACAAAATACAAGCGCTGTTTTGACATGCTCGTGCACGCTTTCCCCATAGACATCAATGGGGAGAAGGTGTCAGAAAAAAAATCTAACACCTGCGATTGCGGAATAAAAATCTCCGTAACGCAGCCACATTGATGTCTATGTGGAAAAAAAAAGATACGTTTAAACCTAACACCCTAACATAAACCCCAAGTTTAAACACCTCTAATCTGCTGCCCCCGACATCACCAACACCTACATAATGTTATTAAATACCTAATCTGCCGCTCCCGATATCGCCTCCACCAAAAGAAATCTATTAACCCCTATTCTGCTGCTCCCAATATCGCCGCCACTATACTAAAGTTATTAACCCCTATTCCCCTGCACCCCAACATCGCCCACACTATAATAAATCTATTAACCCCTATTCCGCCGCTCCCCGACATTGCCGCAACTAAATCAAGCTATTAACCACTAAACCTCTTGCCTCCCACATCACTACCACTAAATAAACCTATTAACCCCTAAACCGCCAGCCCCCCACATCGCAAAACCTAAAATAAACTATATTAACCCCTAAACCTAACCCTGACGTAACCCTAACCCTAACGTAACCCTAATCCTAACACTACCACATTCCAAATCACAAAAGTTACCTAGAGCGCAGAAAAGAAAAGAAACACAATCTAAGTGTAGTATATATTTAAAAACGTTTCCCTTTATTTCAATACAAGATTGCACTCACAGACTCCAACCTCAAACATGTGAGGTATGTGAACAGTGAATAATTAGATTCCACATGGCTTGAGGTGTCCATCTCTTCCGTTTTTTCAGCTGTTTGTGCTGTTTCCACTGTCTCTCCCCAACAGGATACACCACCTTGGAAGGTGCCGATCCGGATCCTAGTACTGATATAAACAGTCTCTTACTCCGCAGCAAACGGCGTGTCTGCCAAAGGGCTGGCTAGCAGACACGCTAGTCTAGCACGGTAGGTATGGACACACAGCGTCACGAACGTGGACGTGGCCTGATGCATTTTGCAGGGCTCCTCCCTGCTTCCTCAGAGGCTCTGCCCACAAACTGTCCGTGTGCGGTTTTTAAGGGTTTCATAGTATCATTTCTCTTATGGCTCATGTATAGAAGATCAGTCTAGCGTATTTGTATTTTACATTTACCTTTGTACTCCTAGTGGATCATGTCTTCTCTCATACATTTCAAAGCTACAGCTGTCACATATTTCATATTGCATAAAACACAAAAAAAAATAATATATGTAAAAGAATACTAATACAATTGAAACACTAATTAATCAAGTTAAACCACACTCTTTAAAAGCATATAATAAATTCATCATCATTCTCAAATGTTATTTCTAAATTATTACTATTATTATTATTATTATCAAAACTTAATAATGTGAAAATTAATTTAGATAAAACCTATTAACAACCATATTTATATGCAAAATTAATTTAATAAAAAACCTGACTATATAAAAATACAGTAAAAATACAATATAAATACATTAAAACCACATTGATAAAATACTGCAAAGGAACTTTAACAATACATGAGGTTTGCTAATTTTCAGACAGAAAAAAACATTATTTTTATACATATGTAGGACTAAGCATAAACCCTTATATTTTTTACCCTAAAACCATTGGGCACATAAACATAAACAAAACAAAAAACTACACTCACACTCACACACCCCAGAAAACATTCATATGCTCACACTAAAAAGAGAACACACCCACACATGCTTAACACTCAAAGAACACTCTCACACATGTTCACCCACCCATATTCCCATACACCCTCACTTGTACCTACATGCATATGGATGCATAAATGCGTCCCCATCCATGTGCATGCGCCAAAGGGGGTCAAACATATTATAGTGATAGTGATTGTATCATAAGGTACCACAACTTTTGAGTATTATGGGACGGGGAGGTTTATAATATATAAGAATCCTCATTAAACCTAATCCAGATGAGTTCATCTATTTTTGCATTATATTTCATTTCTCCAGCTCATTCAATGAATGCCGCAAGATCAATGTCCCTATTCATTCCCTTTGGTTCAATTGTTCCTAATCTATGGATCCAATACGTCTCACGACGTCTTAGTTCCAACAATCTGTCCCCTCCTCTAATAGCTCTTTTAACTTGTTCTATTGCTTTTATTTTAAAACTATTATCATTTTGATCATGTTTCTCATAGAAATGAGCTGACACTCCGTGGTTCATAACACCTTGCTTAATATTTCTTAGATGCTCCCCTAAACAAGTTTTCACAGGGCATTTTGCGCGCCCAATATACGTTTTCCTGCATGGACATTCTAACAGGTATACAGTCTACGTAGACTTACAATTAATAAGTTCTTTTATTTCAAACTCATCATTCACACCAAAAACATGTTTCTTTGGGTCTATGTGGCACAACATTCCCAATTTGCCCTCCCACATTCTAAAAAACCTTTTGATCTGTCTCTTAACCAGTTCCCTTGATCTCTCTGTTTCAAAAGGCTAGGGCATATGATGTTCTTCAGAATCATATTTTTCTTATACACAATTCTGCAATCCTTCGCTATGCATTTATTAAGGATTGTATCCTGCATAACCAAAGGCCAGTGTTTCCTCATTGCTTTATCTATCTCTTTGAAAGCATAATTATACTAGGTAACAAAGAATATATCTCTTTTTTCTGAATTATCCTTTTCCCCACTCTTCTTTTTCCCAATAAGATCGTTCCGATCAATCCTTCTCACTCTTTCTTGGGCTTCCTCCAATTGCTCTCTAGGGTATCCTTTAGCTAAGAATCTCTGTTTGATACCTGTTCG
This sequence comes from Bombina bombina, assembly GCF_027579735.1. NCBI lineage: Eukaryota > Metazoa > Chordata > Amphibia > Anura > Bombinatoridae > Bombina > Bombina bombina. The sequence goes on along the minus strand of NC_069499.1, from coordinate 1,052,198,148 downwards.
TATCAGTTTATTTTCTATACAATTTTGTGCATACCCTTCCTCCCTCATTACCTAGTTCGAGGTCTATAAAGGAAATCTTCTCTTGACTAAATTCTATAGTGAATTGTAAGTTCAAAAAGTTCCTGTTTGCATATTCATTGAATTTTGCTATGTTTGTCATATCTCCTTGCCATAGAATCAAGATATCATCTATAAAGCGATACCACTTATATAGATGATCTCTAAAAGGGCACAGCGTACCACCAACTCAAGATTAGTTTTCAAATCCTGTATTGCTAACTTCTCTTTCTTACTCAGATTACAATTTTCTTTCTGAGACTTTTTACTTCTAGACTTCCTACATATTTCCTTTAGTTCCCCCTCCATCAATGTGGTAAAAACAGGTATATAATTCCCTTTTGAATTAGTTGGGTAAAAAGGTGATCTCTTCCTAAGATTTGTATGATCTATGGGTATATCCTTTGCCTCCATCTCTAAGGATTCAAGGATATCTACTGTATTTGAGAAATTATTTTCTATTTCCCCACTGCTCCTACTCACTACTTGTGATATAGTATCTATAGACTCATCCATATTGCAGGTCGGGGTACCCTCCATGTTTATTGATTCCCCTCCATTTTTATCTTAAAAAAATGAATTTGAATTATATATTGATTTAAAAAAACTTGTGAGAAAACTAACTCTAGCAAGACATTTCCAGATTATCAAAGAATTTTTTTTCAAATACAGTAGATATCATTGAATCCTTAGAGATGGAGGCAGAGGATATACCCATAGATTATACAAATCTTAGGAAGAGATCAACTTTCTACCCAAAAAGGGAATTATATACCTGTTTTTACCACATTGATGGAGGGGGAACTAAAGGAAATATGTAGGAAGGCTAGAAGTAAAAAGTCTCAAAAAGAAAATTGTAATCTGAGTAAGAAAGAGAAGTTAGCAATACAGGATTTGAAAACTAATCTTGAGTTGGTGGTACGCTGTGTGGATAAGGGAGGAGGTGTGGTTGTCCAAGATTGGGCAGCCTATATGAAAGAGGCACAGATGTTACTTGGAGATGTGAAAACATATACTGTATTGACGAAGAATCCCACTTATGAGTTTTTGAGTGAGTATAACAGTCACATAGGAATGGGAAAATATAGTGGGGTCCTAATGAGAATAGAATATGAGTTTTTGGTAATAGATCCGGTTATACCAATTTTTTACCACCTCCCCAAAATTCACAAGGGGTTGGTGGACCCCCCGGGAGACCTATTGTGTCCGATATAGGTGGACTCACGTCAAAGCTGTCAGAGTATGTAGATCCCATTCTGAAGCCTCTAGTATCATGTTTGAGGTCGTATGTATGTGACACACCACATGTATTGGAACAATTGGAAGGTTTGGAATGGAGAAAAGATCTAGTGTGGATAACTATGGACGTCAGTTCTTTGTATACATCAATACCACATGATCTGGGGATTACAGCAGTGCAATATTTTTTTAAGAAAGCTGGTTTTATTAATGTTATACAGAGTTAGTTTGTGGGAGAATCCATTAAGTTTATATTAAAGGGACAGTCTAGGCCAAAATAAACTTTCATGATTCAGATAGAGCATGTAACAATTTTCCAATTTTATTGTGTCCGATATAGGTGGACTCACGTCAAAGCTGTCAGAGTATGTAGATCCCATTCTGAAGCCTCTAGTACCATGTTTGAGGTCGTATGTATGTGACACACCACATATATTGGAACAATTGGAAGGTTTGGAATGGAGAAAAGATCTAGTGTGGATAACTATGGACGTCAGTTCTTTGTATACATCAATACCACATGATCTGGGGATTACAGCAGTGCAATATTTTTTTTAAGAAAGCTGTTTTATTAATGATATACAGAGTAAGTTTGTGGGAGAATCCATTAAGTTTATATTAAAGGGACAGTCTAGGCCAAAATAAACTTTCATGATTCAGATAGAGCATGTAACAATTTTCCAATTTACTTTTATCACCAATTTTGCTTTGTTCTCTTGGTATTCTTAGTTGAAAGCTCAACCTAGGAGGTTCATATGCTAATTTCTTAGACCTTGAAGGCCACCTCTTTTCAGAATGCATTTTGACAGTTTTTCACCACTAGAGGGTGTTAGTTCACGTATTTCATATAGATAACACTGTGCTCGTGCACGTGAAGTTATCTGGGAGCAGGCACTGATTGGCTAAACTGCAAGTCTGTCAAATGAACTGAAATAAAGGGGCAGTTTGCAGAGGCTTAGATACAAGATAATCACAGAGGTTAAAAGTATATTATTATAACTGTGTTGGTTATGCAAAACTGGGGAATGGGTAATAAAGGGATTATCTATCTTTTAAAACAATAAAAATTCTGGTGTAGACTGTCCCTTTAAGTAAGAATTATTTTTTGTTTGACAATAAGTATTTTTTACAAACAACTGGTACAGCAATGGGTACCAAAATGGTTCCCAATTTTGCAAATCTTTATATGGGCTGGTGGGAGGATTTATTTATATTCAATGACACCAACCCTTTTAGAGATCATCTATATAAGTGGTATCGGTTTATAGATGATATCTTGATTCTATGGCAAGGAGATATGACAAACATAGCAAAATTCAAAGAATATGAAAACAGGAACTTTGTGAACTTACAATTCACTATAGAATTTAGTCAAGAGAAGATTTCCTTTCTAGATCTCGAACTAGGTAATGAGGGAGGAAGGGTATGCACAATATTGTATAGAAAAGAAACATACGAACGGGTATTTACATGCAAGGAGTGGTCATCACCCACAATGGATACCGTTCGGTCAGTTTCAAAGACCCAAATGAAACTGCACAAGTATGTTTGATTTTGAAACAGAGTCAGAAACTACCAAACAGAGATTCCTAGCTAAAGTATACCCTAGAAATCAATTGGAGGAAGCCCAAGAAAAGAATGAGGAGGATTGATCGGAAAGATCTTATTGGGAAAAAGAAGAGAGGGGAAAAGGATAATTCAGAAATAAGAGATATATTCTTTGTTACCAAGTATAATTATGCTTTTAAAGAGATAGATAAAGCAATGAGGAAACACTGGCCTTTGGTTATGCAGGATCCAATCCTTAATAAATGCATATCGAAGGATTGCAGAATTGTGTATAAGAAAAATATGATTCTGAAGAACATCATATGCCCTAGCTTTTTGAAACAGGGAGATCAAGGGAACTGATTAAGAGACAGATCAAAAAGTTTTTTGGGATGTGGGAGGGCAAATTGTGAATGTTGTGCCCACATACACCCAAAGAAACATGTTTTTGGTGTGAATGATGAGTTTGAAATAAGAGAACTTATTAATTGTAAGTCTACGTACACTGTATACCTGTTAGAATGTCAATGCAGGAAAATGTATATTGGGTGCACAAAACGCCCTTTGAAAACTCGTTTTGGGGAGCATCTAAGAAATATTAAGCAAGGTGTTATGAACCACGGAGTGTCAGCTCATTTCTATGAGGAACATGATCAAAATGATAATGGTTTGAAAATAAAAGCAATAGAACAAGTTGAAAAACCTTTTAGAGGAGGGGACAGATTGTTGGAACTAAGACATCGTGAGACGTATTGGATCCATAGATTAGGAACAATTGAATCAAAGGGAATGAATAGGGACATTGATCTTGCGGCATTCATTGAATGAGCTGGAGAAATGAAATATAATGCAAAAATAGATTAACTCATCTGGGTTAGGTTTAATGAGGATTCTTATATAGTATAAATCTCCCAGTCCCCTAATACTCAATAGTTGTGGTACCTTATGATACAATCACTATCACTATAATATGTTTGACCCCCTTTGGCGCATGCACATAGATGGGGACGCATTTATGCACCCATATCCATGTAGGTACAAGTGAGGGTGTATGGGAATATGGGTGGGTGTGAGCATGTGTGAGAGTGTTCTTTGAGTGTTAAGCATGTGTGGGTGTGTTCTCTTTTTAGTGTGAGCAATGAGCATATGAGTGTGTTCTGGTGTGTGTGAGTGTGAGTGTGGTTTTTTTGTTTATGTGTATGTGCCCAATGGTTTTAGGGTCAAAAATATAAGGGTATATGCTTAGTCCTACATATGTATAAAAATAATATTTTTTCTGTCTGAAAATTAGCAAACCTCATGTATTGTTAAAGTTCCTGTGCAGTATTTTTTCAATGTGGCTTTAATGTATTTATATTGTATTTTTACTTGCGGCATTCATTGAATGAGCTGGAGAAATGAAATATAATGCAAAAATAGATGAACTCATCTGGATTAGGTTTAATGAGGATTCTTATATATTATAAACCTCCCCCATCCCATAATACTCAATAGTTGTGGTACCTCATGATATAATCACTATCACTATGATATGTTTGACCCCCTTTGGCGCATGCACATGGATGGGGATGCATTTATGCACCCATATGCATGTAGGTGCAAGTGAGGATGTATGGGAGTATGGGTGGGTGGGTGTGAGCATGTGTGAGAGTGTTCTTTGAGTGTTCTTTGAGTGTTAAGCATGTGTGGATGTGTTCTCTTTTTAGTGTGAGTGAGTGTATTTATATATATTGTATTTTTATATAGTCAGGTTTTTTATGAAATTAATTTTGCATATAAATATTGTTGTTAATATGTTTTATCTAAATTAATTTAACATTATTAAGTTTTGATGTAGTAATAATTTAGAAATAACGTTTGAGAATGATGATGAATTTATTATATGTTTTTAAAGTGTGTGGTTTAACTTGATTAATTAGTGTTTCAATTGTATTAGTTTTTTTTTACATATATTTGTTTTGTGTATTAAATGCAATATGAAATATGTGACAGCTGTAGTTTTGAAATGTATGAGAGAAGAAATGATCCACTAGGAGTACAAAGGTAAATGTAACATACAAATACGCTAGGCTGACCTTCTATACATGAGCCATAAGAGAGATGATACTATGGAGCCCTTAAAAAACCCACACGGACAGTTGGTAGGCAGAGCCTCTGAGAAAGCAGGGAGGAGTCCTGCGAAACGCATCAAGCCATGCCCACGTTCGTGACGCTGTGTGTCCATACCTACCATGCTAGACTAGCATGTCTGCTAGCCGGCCCTTTGGCAGACACGCCGTTTGCTGCGGAGTAAGAGACTGTTTATATCAGTACTAGGATCCGGATCGGCACCTTCCAAGGTGGTGTACCCTGTTGGGGAGAGACGGTGGAAACAGCACAAACAGCTGAAAAACCGGAAGAGAGGGACACCTCAAGCCATGTGGAATCTAGCTATTCGTTGTTCACATACCTCACATGTTTGAGGTTGGAGTCTGGACTGTGAGTACAATCTTGTATTGAAATAAAGGGAAACGTTTTTACATATATACTACACTTAGATTGTGTTTCTTTTCTCTTCTGCGCTCTAGGTAACTTTTGTGATTTGGAATGTGATATTGATAGGCACTACACCGGTGCTTTTAAAGGAGCAGCAGACCCAATTGGGAAAAGGAAAGGACTAAGTTTCTTGAAGGAAAAGCAAAGGACTGTGTATAAAATCCAATGATAAGGTTTTTTATATGTGTGTCTTTTTTTTTTTTTTTTTACATTTTTTATTGAGGTCCAACATCATACAAAGCATAAACAAGTTTACAGGATAATTAAATAAATAGACATATGTCTGCATAGTGATAACATCATCGAGTAAAGCCTATAGTTCACATCTATCATATAGAAGAAATTAATAGTGTTAAAGATGAACACATGTGAATGAAAAACAAACATCCTGTACATTTAATTCCTGACCTCTTTTATAGATATGACAAATGATTTCCCTGATCAATAAATATTCACTTTGGTACCATAAATGCACAACATATAAGCAATATGGGACTAATACAATTCTGATCCTTTTTGTCATAGAGGGTGAGAAGGGGTGGGATTATCAAAGGCCGCTATCTTATGTCTAATATATAATAATCAGTAGGGAAATATGCGATGGAATCTGTGTTCCTTTGCTTACTCAATAAGCTACTAGGGGGTGGCCCCTAGGGGGGGAAACAGAGCCAACCAACTTATAGTATACAACTAGGTAAATAAGACTGTGGGGATAGGACGTAAATGATACTGAGTGTATTCATTTGGCCAGGCACAATATTAAACCACATCCTGATCAGATATGGACTATAAGTTCTAGTAACACCTATCATATACTAAATAATATTAAACACCTAGATACATTAACCCCTAACTTGCAACTAGCACAGGTCTTAAACTCAGGCTTATATGTCTTACTGGGAAGATTACTATTAATATAATAGTTAAGGTCACATATATCATTGGGCATATTATAACACTGACCAGGGGCATGGGCCCTATACCCCTAGGTCAAGAGTAGGACACGCAGCTTCCCGATATAGAGTATAAAAATATAGCTAGTGTAAAAAGGGTAGGGGGCTGACACATATATATATATACATACACATACACATATATATATATATATATATATACACATATATACATACATAATGGAACAGTAGAGCTTGGGTCTAAAAATACTCTAGCAATATATACTAAACTAGAAATGGTTCTCAGCAATAATTATCCGTCAATAAAGCTATAAATGTAAGGTCCTGGATGAAAAATTTCACAATTAACCATTGTGTGGTGTGGAGCAATCAGTAATAGCAAGCATAGTAATTAACACAGTTAAATAGCTCTATCTTCATAAATATATTTATAAGTAGCATTTGTCTTCTATATATTCTAAAATATATAGTATTACTAGATCTAAGAGAGTGATGTCTAGGGGTCAACTAACCTGTTAGATAAGTGGGAGCAGTTCACAGCTATAATGTAAGAACCCAGACAATATGTGGTAAAACTGTAGAGAAATTAGTATTGGAACAATTTTAAATAGGCTTAAGATTATAAAGAACATGGACAAAAACTGAAATACTTAACAATACTTAAAGAAATAGTTATTATCTAATTGTGTACCCATTATTCAGAGTGTTATGGCTTATACATTTTAAAGTAACAAAAACCAGCTCTATATCAACTAGCAAAATACCAGGCTACTTCTAATGTCCTTGAATATGGAGCTAGAATGTTCTGTCAAACCTATATAGTTCATCCGTAAGTCCAGCCAAAGGCCCTCATAGATAGTAAGGTGACTTGACCTCCACAAGTACCCGGCTTGCGTAGGGCCTGTCCATCACAGTGTGAGAACAAGACCCACAGAGCAGGAGACAGTCTCATCCAATTCCGGATCTGCAAAATGCAGCCATGGCCTGTATCCCTCGCAGCAAAGTGACCAGCGTGTTGGAAATAGCCGCACTTCTCTGTAGCTCATCCAGATCAAGTCCTGCGATGTGCTCTATCAGCGGCGCCAGCTCCGGTAGCCTGTTTATCACTCCTCTAGGTCTAGACTGTCCATCCAAAGGGACAAAGGGCACAGACGACTCCCATACTCTGATATCATTTGCCGGACCGACCCGGACCATCGACCTCTCCACTAGCGGTGAGTCCTCCGGAAGATCCAGATTGGGTTGTATACTGCCCCCCTAACATATGGCGTTAAGGACTCCCGATCATTATTAGGGTCGCACTCTCCGGGCACTGACTGCAAAGATGGGCGTGTTGGTAAATCTAGTGCCGTTGAAGAGTACCCCGTATCTGAAGTAACCGTTCTCAGCATCGTCACTACATTTAGTTCAAGAATGTCTAAACACCGACACAAGCGCTCAGCAAGCTCCGCAGATGTATGTTCTGTGAGAGTTGCCATAGCTGAGGAAGTAGCCCTTGTAACAGGGGATTCTGGCTTGACTAGAATATTTCTATGAAGTCTAATTATCAGAGTAAAGTTCAGATCTATCTCAGACCTCAGTGATAGAGCTTTTGTTCGTCTCTTGCTCCCCTAGTTGAATTAGTTGAAGAGAGATGTGCATGTAAACCACTTTACAGGATCTCATTCTATCTCGCCGGGACCTCCATAGCAGTTATGGCGTACCAGATTTTCAGTAGCCCATTCACATGGTGTCTGACGTATCTTTAGGAATTCTGGCATTAGAGACCACCAAGTCGTTTCCTAGGTGTCCCATGTCACTCTGCCCCTGAACATGTCGCCAAATAAAGGGGATTTATCAGCCAAATTAAAGGTTTATTAGGAGCATGACATGGAGCAGATAGATTGTGCGGCCATTTTCCAAAGCGGCTAGCTCCGCCCCCTATATGTGTGTCTTTTTAACTATACATTCTTTTTGATGTGCATCTTACACTGCATCTTTTATATTGTATTGCATTGTATTTAACTAATTATCATATATTAATTACATGAATTGTGATTAAATTTTATATATATATATATATATATATATATATATATATATATACATAGGAAACACATTGAGTGTATGGTGTAGGGATAATACCCCAATCCCCTTCCAGTTGGTATCACCTTTAGAGTTAAGTGAGTAGCGCTCTATATAGCTTGAAGTTTATGGTTTGTCTAATCCTAACACTCCCTAACTTTAACATAATAAAAATAGAGCTAAAATAAACAGTTACAGTTATTAACTGAATAATAAACAAAAAGAAAGAAGCGCTCAACCTTGGAACGAACAATAGCATAATAGCTTGTTCTATGGCTAGTTACCACCCAAGAAGCAGCCTCTTTTTGCTCAACATGTGCCTTTCACAGAGAAGAACTTTCCTGAAGCATATCAGTCTGATCCTGACTTAACAGTACAGTCCAGCCATAAAATACCAGGCAATCCCTCTCTATACAAAAGAAACGGCAAAACCGCAGACGTACGTTTCTCCCTGTTGTGGGCCTCGTCAGTGAGGTGCAGCCATATCCCTCTAGGCACACTGAGCAACGGGTCCACATGTGGATTCCCGCATCACACTTAGGGAGATTTCCATAAGAGACATAATTTGCATAAACAAAAAGAGAGAAGCGCTCAACCTGGGAACAAACAGTAGCATAATAGCTTATTCTATGGCTAGTTACCACACAAGAAGCAGCCTCTTTCTGCTCAACATGTGCCTTTCACAAAGAACTTTCCTGAAGCATATCAGTCTGATCCTGACTTAACAGTACAGTCCAGCTCCGAAAAACCAGGCAATCCCTCTCTGAACGAGAGAAACGGCAAAACCCCAGATGTACATTTCGGCCTATTGTGGGCCTCGTCATTGAGGTGCAGTCATATCCCTTTAGGCACACTACGTAGTAACATAGTAACATAGTAGATAAGGTTGAAAAAAGACCAAAGTCCATCGAGTTCAACCTATACAAATCTAAAATACTTACAAAAAGCTCCAGTTAGGCTTAAATAACCACACTAAATGGTGACCCATTTAATGCTAGCAATCATATCCATGAATTTTGTTTATATACAGAAATGTATCCAGACTATTTTTAAATGTATCTAGGGTATTGGTATTCACTACCTCGTTTAGTAATGAGTTCCACAATTTTATTGCTCTTACAGTCAAAAAAAATTTCCGTTGCAGGAGATTAAATCTCCTTTCCTCCAACCTCAAATTGTGACCTCTTGACAGAAACAATTTTCTTTGAATAAAGAGAGCTTCTACCATCTCTGTATATAGGCCTTGAATATATTTATATAAAGTAATCATGTCACCTCTCAAGCACTTTTTTTCTAAAGAAAACAGACCCAGTTTGGCTAGCCTCTCCTCATAGGTTAAATTCTCCAATCCCCTTATTAGCTTTGTGGCCCGTCTATGAACTTTTTCTAGTTCTGCAATATCTTTTATTGCGATCTGTCCCCAGAACTACACTCCATACTTAAAGTGAGGTATTTCCAGGGCTTTATATAGTGAACTGAGCAACGGGTCCATGTCTGGATTCCCGCATCACACTTAGGAAGAGTTCCCTAAGATTCATAATTTGCATAAACAAAAAGAGATAAGCACTCTTCTCACCCCCAAAAACCCATGCAAAAAAGTTTAAAAAATCCTAACACTAACCCCTGAAGATCCACTTACAGTTGCTGAAGTCCCACTTGAAGGATCTTCATACCGGCGGCTCCATCTTGAACCAGGTGGCTCCATCTTCATCCAGGCCACATCTTCTGTCTTCATCCCGGCGGCCCAGAGCAGGTCCATCCTGAAGACATCCGGCGCGGAGCATCCTCTTCATATGGTTGCCGCTGTATACTGAATCTTCAATGCAAGGTACGTGATTCAAAATGGCATCCCTTGCATTCCTATTGGCTGATTTGATTTTGGAAATTCAAATCAGTCAATCGGATGAGAGCTACTGAAATTCTATTGGCTCATTTGAATAGCCAATAGAATTTTAGTAGCTCTTATCCTATTGGCTGATTTGAACAGCCAATAGGATTTCAGTAGCTCTCATCCTATTGGCTGATTTGAATTTCCAAAAATCAAATCAACCAATAGGAATGCAAGGGACACCATTTTACATTGCATACCTTGCATTGAAGATTAAGTATACGGCAGCAACCGTATGAAGAGGATGCTCCGTGCCGGATGTCTTCAGGATGGACCCGCTCCGTGCCACCAGGATGAAGATAGAAGAAGCCGCCGGGATGAAGATAGAAGATGCCTCCTGGATGAAGATCGAGCTGCCTGCCACTTGGATAAAGATGGAGCCGTCTGGATGTAGATGAGCTGCCGGGATGAAGATCTTTCAAGCGGGACTTCAGCAACTGTAAGTGGGGTTAGTGTTAGTATTTTTTAAACTTTTTTGTGTGGTTTTTTTTTTTTAGTTTTAAATCCCCTTTTCAGGGCAATGCAAAAGAGCTAAATGCCTTTTTAAGGGAAATGCCCATACAAATGCCCTTTTCAGGGCAATGGGTAGCTTAGGTTTTTGGGGCGTTGGTTGGGTGGTGGGTTTTACTGTTGGAGGGTCTTTGTATTTTTTTTACAGGTAAAAGAGCTTTTAAGGGCTATTGGTAGTTTATTGTAGGCTAGGTTTTTTTGGGGGGGGTGGGCTTTTTTTATTTATATAGGGCTATTAGATTAGGTGTAATTCTTTTTTATTTTTGATAATTTTGTTTGTTATTTTTTGTAATTTAGTGTTTGTTATTTTTTGTAATTTAGTCTTTTTTATTTTTGTAATTAGATACTTTGTAATTTTTAGAGTAGTGTTAGTTTAATTGTTAGTTTAAACTTATTTTTTTTTTAATTTGACAAGTAAGTTTTAATTTAATTTAAGATAGGGAAATTGTAATTTTAATATAAAGTTAGGGGGGCGTTAGGTTTAGGGGTAACTAGTTTAAATTAGTTTATTGCGAAGAGGCAGAGCCTGAAGGAGCTGAAGAATGGCTGCCTAAGAGGAGAGCTCCGTGCAGTAAAATAGAATCAAAGGCAATTAGTACATGTGAGAGGCAGAGTATATAGAAAATATGTGATCGCAAGCAATCCGGATCACCCAGTCACAACTTTGAACAAGAATCTTACTGACACGGGGGCTGTTTCAGTGGGAGCCTGTGCAGAGGCAGATCGGACGCCATTACTACAGCCCACCTGGCATTTTTGAGAAGCAGCTGCTAAAGCTAGTGCAGAGTCTTCCAGAGGAGATCGGAGAAAGATACAAAAGTGCTGGAGGTGAGCAAAGTAACTGTGAGAGGGAGAACTGATATTGACTGGAGGAAGAGGGAGATAAAGTGGTCGGCTTCTGCAGCTCCTAAGCTATGGTTCAGTAGGCACGCATTGGCGGTTCAGCTAATCAGACCTGCACAGCAAGGATTACAAACGGGATATCCACAGGGACATTAATAAGGAGGTGGGATGCTTACAGAGTACTGTGTGTGTTTACTGGGAAATCTGCCATGTGTGCAAATAGCGAAATGGTTGGACTGTATGCTTTTTAATGTAAAATGACATGACTGGTTAGAAGATGTGCTCATAACAATGATCCTAAGTATATAAAGAGGAACAGGTCTTAGGCACACCAAAGCTTATTCTCTTGCATCATAAACAGTCCCCTGAATCTGTGGATATACTCTGCCCATTTGAAGTGGGCACTATAATAGCGCTTCCTCAAATGTGCTGATAAAGGAGGAATAATAATCACTGCCTAACAGAGGGCTTGTATACACTGGCTCAACCCATATATAGACATCAAGAGTAATCTGACATTTTTGTCCTGTGAACTCCACTTGGGTGGGAAGAAGAGGAAAATAAAGATGGCTGACAACAAAAATGCTAGAGCGACCCCGCTGAATAAACAGTCTGCCACCAGCCTTTTCTTTAAATCTGTGAAGGGGGACAAAATCCCTGATCCACAAATGCAGCCTTCAGATGAGGAGGGAGAAATAGTTGCGGGTCCCCAGGATGGGGCAGGAGACTCAAGGCCACTAACGAGAGCTGATTTGGAACATCTGGTCTACAAGCATGATATTAATGTAAATTTTGAGAGACTTTTAGAAAAGATGAAGAGTTTGCACAATTCTGTGACCAGCAGTCTAGCGGACCTAAAAAAAGAGTTTGTGGAGCTGGGATCGAGAGTAAACTCCCTAGAGGAAAGTGATGATTCTGTGGTGGAGGGCCTGAACGAGGTGACTGATCAGGTTTCTTCCCAGCAGAAAGACATAGAAGATATATATGACAAGCTGGAATATCTGGAGAATTGCAGTCGTAGATCCAATCTGCGACTGAAGGGTGTCCCCGAGTCAATAGGTCCTAAAGAATTGAATACATATCTACCTAGCTTTTTTCAGGGCATCACAGGATCTGTGGGAGATGAGGAGTTTAAAATGGAGAGGGCACACCGGGCCCTTAGGCCTAAGCCCAAAGGGGAAGAACCACCAAGAGATGTTATTATATATAAGATGATGAGATTCCAGGAGAGGGAGGAAATTTTGGCTGCAGCACGAAGGAACCCCACATTCAAGTATCAGGGTAATATTGTCCAATTTTTTCAAGACCTCTGCCTGAGGACATTTCAGAGGAGGAGTGCCTTGAGACCTCTCAACCTCCTTCTGAGAAAAAAACCAAGTGCCATATAGATGGGGATTCCCCTTTGCTCTCCATATTACGTGGGTGAACAGGACATTCTCCATTAAAGAACTCCAGGAGATATTGGAAGCATACCGTAAAATGAAGATGGAGCCTCCAGCTCTCCTACAACAAGGCGACTCCTCAGGAAATACTCACCAGGGGGGAAAACCCCGTCAAAAGCAGTGGACCAGGATACCGGAAAAGAAACGGAAGACTTGATTCTTCAGGAAAACATCCTTGGTGGCTGAGAATAGGGAGAGTTGCTTTCTCCTCTGATGGTGAATATGTGAAGACAGTGGGTACCCTGGGAATATTCATGGACTACTTAGCTTATTGACACTGGGCAGATGAGTATATTATTGTAATGTTTGTCTTTGTTTCCCTTTTTCTGGTTGGGTTGATTGGTTATCATTAAAGTCTGAGGAGAGAAGATGACCATTTTCAAGGACTTTGATCCTAGGCGCAAAGCCGAGAGTACAGGTATAATGTGGGTTAAAATGTCTAGTTATTGTTAAAACGAAAGAAAGTGTGCTTCCTGTTGAAGAAGTTATATTAAATTAAAAATGTTCTATTTTTTGTAGTTACTGCATTGCTAAGATTGGGCAGCATGTGGTCATGAATAGGCACTGCATATACTTTCATTCAAGATACAGTTATCGCCATAACAACGTCAAATTTTTAAAAGATGTTATGTAACTGCACTTCTGTACACTATGTGGTGGGGTCCTAAAGGGACCAAAAAAGTCAATGTTTTTGTTTATTTTTGTTACTTATTGGGTTTTTTTCCAAACCAGATATTTCCCTATAGGTATGTAATGATGGAACAGGAGAGAGGGGGAGGTGTGAAGGTGATACAGGTATTAGGAGGCATTGAAACGCGAAGTCCCTATCGCAACAATGGTACTAGCATCAGAGTAGTTAGTAAGTGGAGGGAGGGGAGAAATAGGAGGATAAGCAATGATGTCACATAATCTAAAATTAGTTTTCCATAATGTTAGGGGTCTAAATACAAACAATAAGAGACACACTGCTGTGACACATTACTTGAGACTAAAAGCTAATATTATATTCCTTCAGGAAACTCACTTTGTGCCCCAGACAATACCAAAATATTGGTTGCATCAGTTCCCCCAACATTTCCATTCCACAACGGACTCAAAGAAATGGGGGGTGACAATTTTATTATATAAATCCTTGGACTTCATACCTAAATGAGTGATTAAGGATAGAGAGGGTAGATATGTGATAGTTCAGGGCATAATTCAAGACACAAAAATTACATTATGCAACATATATGCTCCTAATGAAACACAGAATGCCTTCTTCCTGCAGATCTTGCATCACCTTGCCCAGTGGTCTCAGGATAGAATAATCTTAGTGTTAGATTTTAATGTGTTTATGACTTCTTATCAAGAGGGGGGAGCCTCAAAAATGACCAGCAAACAACACAGGCACAATACCATTGTTAATTCAATTAAAGAATCAAGGGGGCACATAACCTAGTAGACTCTTGGGAGGTGGTGGGTAACTCTAAGCTTGACTACACATTTTACTCACTGGCACATACATCATACTCCACTCTAGATTATATTTATGTGAGCCAAATATTAGCCCCTTAATTGCTGACTTTAAGCATACAAACGTGTGTCTGGTCGGACCATTTCATGGTGATGTTGGAGCTGTCAGGGATTTTGAATTTTTCCAGACAAAGATCTTGGACATCTAACCCAACACTCCTTAGGAACCCAGAGGTACATGAGAGAATGACAAAAGCACTGAAGGAATACTGGAAGATAAATGTGGGGTCCACTAGTAATCCACTAGTAACGTGGGCTGCTCATAAACCTTACTTGAGAGGCCTTCTTATTAAAGAGAAATCGATACTGGTTAAAAAGTCGACATAGTTAGTAAACGTGCTTCGGAGGGAGGTCGAGGAACTTGAGAAGGAACACAGGCGCACTTTATCATTGGGAATATATAAAACTCTCCAGACCATGGGGCGGAGCCTACAGCTGTTGCGGAAGGACGTATATGTGAAGAGCTCCTGATTTCTACTTGGTTTTAACTATATTTTTTTCTCAAAAAAATTCATAATTTTGTTTCTGACATATTAGTTAAAGTGCCCTGAAGGCACCCTAGAGGAGTCGGTGAGACACAATCGCATAGACTGACCTTCCTATGCTCCTCAGCTAGACCTCATTGGAGCTGACCGCATGGCAAGCAGACCTACTCTGTGACTCAGTTACTCTGTGTTGTCGAGGCTGCCGCACATATAACCCCCCCCCCCCCCGGAATTTTTGTATTCTGATTCTGGGTTATTAGCAACACAGAGTTGTTGCCCTTATTCTATCTCTAAGAACCACCTCATCATTTTCAATAAGACACCTGAAAAAAGTACTGCCTTAGGCAATCGCAATGACAGAGTCAATTATACTGGAGCTCAGCAAGCTCCTTGAATTTCACCAGGCAGCCTTCACATAAATGCTTCATGAAGCCTGCAGCTCGATCCGGGAAGCTATACATAAGAGGTGCAACAGAGGAGCATCGGATGGGGAGCTCTGTATGAGCTGCGAGTTTTTGGGACCCCAGCACTCACCATCTTTTGCCCCTCACCATCGTGATGCAGAAGCAGACCAGCAATCCTCTTGGAACTACTCACAGACTGCGGGTGCACTCAGGACCTTCTGGGATCAGGCAGAGCAGAGCGGCGGCAACTCAGATCCAGTGGCCCAGATTGGGGAGGCAGAACCCAGACATAACCTTCTGTACCCGGTTGAGGCCGCTCCACTTCCAATGCCAAGCAGAGTTGATAGACAGCCCCAGAACATACAGAGTGCTACAAAGTTGACACGCCGGATCGATATTGGTGAGGCAGAGTCTTTTGGAGCTCAGCATGTCGGGCTGTACGGGGCAGCTGCTTTCCCATTGGACTGCACTGACTCTCTATGGGATCTGGATCCATTAACGCCCTGTAGGGAAGAAACCCGATTCCGGAAAAATGTGCTGCCCTTCCTCTTAACCCATGTGGCTTCCAACGCATCATCCACCGAGCAGCTGGAAACGGGACCTATACATACCCGAAAGGAGCGGTCTCCAATTCTACTTGACATGCTGCTGAAACCTGGAAGCCTACTTCTCTGTGTGACAAAGGCTCTCAAGGTTGGTGTTGGCTGATCACAGCAACTCTTAGCTCACATCTTGTGGAAATAGGGGTCTGACCAGTGAGAGACTGACTGCTTCCCAGATCCTGGGGGAAGTAATAATTACCCGCTTGAATACAGTTATCTCACTATAAGGATTATTCCCCAGACATGTTTTGCCAACCATCTGCAGTGGGTCAGTGAACTGATTGGGGTGTTCTTTTTTAACCTCCTCTGCCATTTATTAAAACATCCACGTTGAGGGCTACTGAGCCTGATGTCTAAGAATAATATAGGAATAGAAGTTAATGCTAGTTGATTTTATACATTGTTTAATATGTTGCATGTTGATGCTTGCTACAGAGCACCTAACTAAAACTAGTGATTACCTAAATTCATTAGAAGGGACTAAATATGGTGCTCATTTTATTCAGTAACTGTTTATCCTTGACAGGCTGTTGCCAGGTCCCTGTTACCTATAAATTGAATGTTCCAGTTAAGGATGTCCCTGAATGTTTCTTTGATGAGTAGTCTGCTGGTTGGAACACATCTTAGTTAACTATGCATAGGAGATCTTTCCCCTTCCTACAGCTTATTAAGGCATAGTATATACTAACATAGTTTTATTGTAACCTGTCTTAGTAATTAAAGGGGCCAATGCTAGTTATACAGTCTTTACTACAGATTCTCTGGCCTTATATTGACTGCTTAAGTGTTTAGGGGGTTGATAGGATGAGTTGTCCCATAGACATCATATGCACCCTAGAAGCTTATGGTAACTATCCACCTGAACTCTGTAATATGAATACAATTTTGTTAATTGGAAGCTTTTTGTCTCTCTCCAAGCTAATACAACATGTGAAGATGATCTGAAAATATAAATCGGTGGCCAATTTTGTTAATTGGAAGCTTTTTGTCTCTCTCCAAGCTAATACATGTGAAGATGATCTGAAAATATAAATCGGTGGCCAATTTTGTTAATTGGAAGCTTTTTGTCTCTCTCCAAGCTAATACAACATGTGAAGATGACCTGAAAATATAAATCGGTGGCCAACCTGTAGACTATTAATTTATGAATTAAAATGCAACATTCCATTTACTGAATACTTTTATAGACCTATGCCCTGTAATGAATGCAGTTGCTTAATCAGAATTTATCTTTATTTTAATGCTGTGGAAGGTGCTGGTTTGGCTCTGCTTCAGTCCATAACTATTCCATTTATATCTATGCATATGTCACTAGTTTTGGCTCTTCTCCTATTGCAAGCACAGCTGCCGACAACCAAGGTAGTACATTATGTGAACAGCTAAATGCCTTGTCCCCAGACCATACATGAGACACTCTCTAGCTTACACCAAGGCGAATCATCTAAATTATCCTCCACCCTAGATAACCCTTTCCTTATAAAGACTAATTGTATATGGAGTCAGCAAGCCCAGTAAAAAGAAGCTCCTTCAATGAGGTGGTCCAAATTTTCAAATTTTCAAATTGTCAATATTTTAAATCTTTACATTTCCATACTATTAATTGTTATTGTATATAGTTTCAGGGGTCCAAAAGTGGCCCGCCTGGTTGTATTATCTCTCCCCCAAAGTTCCCTATCCTGTCATAAAACCCTTTCTAAGGGGCCCAAGAGTGGCATCTTGCTGTCACTGTGGGAAAACAGTCTATCTGGCATCACTATATTTTGAGGGGATACACTTTAATAGAAAACGAGGTTTATTTTACTTATACATTCAGGTGAATTGTAATTATGTCTCACTATGTATAACTCAGTGATTTGGATGTTACTGTCTTTTCTGGAATTGTGGTATTGTTTGCCTGTTTTGTTCATTTTACAGCCTCAATAAAAAAAAACAAAAAAAACTCCCCAAACCAAAAGACAGGAGTTAGCCAAAATTTTAAATGAGTTTTCTATTCGTGCGGCTTTGAGGCTGAAGGCCCACTATTATGTCTATGCGAATAAGCCAGACAAATACCTGGCATTTAAATTGAGGGAAAAGACTAGTTTTTTTTCTATACCCACCATTCACATGCAGAACGGGGCTCCCACCTCGAACCCTCAGGAAATTACGGAAACTTTTGCTCAATATTATGAGCAATTATATGACGGGAGGAAGGTGTCCACGGGAGATCTCACTTTGCAGACAGATAATTTACTAGAGAAGGCTAATCTAAAGGTAATTCAGGAATCAGACCTCACAAATCTTAATTTAGATATTACAGCCAATGAGATTTTAGCAGTCATTAAAGATCTTAAGGCAGGCAAAGCAGCAGGCCCAGATGGCCTTACAGGGGAATATTACATGCTCTTTGCGAAAGAATTATTGCCTCATCTGCTAACCTTTTGTAACGGCATACTGAGGGGGTGGGAGTTGCCTCAGGAACTGCTACAAGCCAAGATTGTGGTAATACCTAAAGCAGGGAAGAATACGAAATTTTGCCAAAATTATAGACCTATCTCTCTGATAAATATAGATATTAAAATTTTTGCAAAAAATATGGCAAATAGGCTGAAATTAATACTGCCCTCATTGGTCCATCAGGACCAGGTGGGGTTTGTTAGGAAACGGGAGGCCCCAGATAATGTGAGGAGAATAGTAACCTTAGTAGACTACTTAGCAAAAGCGGGGACGCCAGCCTTACTCCTATCACTTGACGCAGAAAAAAACGTTTGATAGGGTAGACTGGAAGTTCATGTTTCGAGTATTGGCTAACATGGGCTTTAGGGGTGCTTTCGTGAGGGCACTTGAAACCATTTATTCAAGGCCGACGGCTGTGGTGGGAGCAGCGAGATACGTTTCGAGGCCCATAGATGTTTTAAATGGGACCTGTCAGGGTTGTCCGCTCTCGCCGCTGTTTGCCATTTGCATTTTAAATGGGAACAGTTGGCAGCGCTTATTAGTCAGAGGATGTGTCAGGAGTTCAGCTAGCAAGTGGAGAATATAAAATTACATTATTTGCCGACGATGTCTTGTTAACACTGACCAGACCTTTAATCTCTCTGCCTAACCTCTATAACATTATACGGGAGTTCTCAGAGATTTCGGGGTATAAGATTAATTTGGAAAAGTGTGAGGCCCTTCCAGTTTGTCTCCCCCTTTGCACTAAGAAAAATATAGAAACAAATTTTGAACTCCCGTGGACAAAAAGCCACATTTCATATCTCAGAATCAAGCTAAATGGAAATTTCTTTCATGTAATTGGCAAGAGTCCATGAGCTAGTGACATATGGGATATACAATCCTACCAAGTTTCCCAAACCTCAAAATGCCTATAAATACACCCCTCACCACACCCACAATTCAGTTTTACAAACTTTGCCTCCTATGAAGGTGGTGAAGTAAGTTTGTGCTAAGATTTCTACGTTGATATGCGCTTCTCAGCATTGTTGAAGCCTGATTCCTCTCAGAGTACAGCGAATGTCAGAGGGACGTGAAGGGAGTATCACTTATTGAATACGATGATTTCCCTAACGGGGGTCTATTTCATAGGTTCTCTGTTATCGGTCGTACAGATTCCTCTCCTACCTCCCTTTTCAGATCGACGATATTCTCTCAATTTACCATTACCTCTACTGATAACTGTTTTAGTACTGGTTTGGCTATCTGCTATATGTGGATGGGTGTCTTTTGGTAAGTATGTTTTTTATTACTTAAGACACCTCAGCCATGGTTTGGCACTTTATGCATTTATATAAAGTTCTAAATATATGTATTGTACTTAGATTTGCCATGAGTCAGGTTCATGAATTTCCTTCTGCAGACTGTCAGTTTCATATTTGGGGAATATAAACATTTTTTAAAAGAATTTTTTTTCTTACCTGGGGTTTAGTCTTTTTTTCAATTGACTACTTCTTGCAAATTGCGGGCGGTATTAGGCCCGCGGGTGCGTCAAATACTAAACTTTATTGCGTCATTCTTGGCGCGAAAATATTTTTGGAGCGAAAAAATACGTCTGACGCAACTTCGTCATTTCCAGCGTCATACTTGATGCCGAGACCTTTCACACGGTTGCGTCATTAGTGACGCGAGTGTGTCATTTCCGGTTATTTTTGGCGACAAAAAAGTTTAAGTTACGTTGTGCGTCATTCTTGGCGCCAAACTTTTTCATTATTTCAATACCCCATTGATGTTTGCCTCTTGCCTTTTTCTCTATCAGAGGGCTATGCTATTTGCATTTTTTCCCATTCCTGAAACTGTCATAGAAGGAAATAGATAAGTTTGCTTTATATGTTGTTTTTTCTCTTACATTTTGCAAGATGTCTCAATCTGATCCTGCCTCAGAAGTTTCTGCTGGAACATTGCTGCCTGACATCGGTTCTACCAAAGCTAAGTGCATTTGTTGTAAAATTGTAGAAAATATTTTGCCGAATGTCATTTGTAATGTCATTTGTAACTTTTACATGCAGATAGTGTATCCATCAGTAATAGTACATTGCCAGTTGCAGCTCCTTCAACTTCTAATGTGCATGATATATCTGTAAATTTTAAAGAATTTGTTTCTGATTCTATCCTGAAGGCTTTGTCTGCATTTCCA
This sequence comes from Bombina bombina, assembly GCF_027579735.1. Lineage (NCBI taxonomy): Eukaryota > Metazoa > Chordata > Amphibia > Anura > Bombinatoridae > Bombina > Bombina bombina. The sequence continues at coordinate 1,052,177,490 of NC_069499.1, read as the reverse complement.
CCTTCTAATAAACGTAAAAAGGTCTTTTAAAACTTCTCATTTAGTTGATGAAATTTCAAATGACCAACAACATAATAATTTATCCTCTTCTGATGATGATCTATCTGATACAGAAGATCCTTCCTCAGACATTGACACTGACAAATCTACTTATTTATTTAAAATAGAGTATATGCGTTCTTTATTAAAAGAAGTGTTAATTACTTTGGATATTGAGGTAACCAGTCCTATTGACGTTCAGTCTAATAAATGTTTAAATGCTGTTTTTAAACCTCCTGTGGTTTCTCCAGGGGTTTTTCCTATTCCTGAGGCTATTTCTGATATGATTTCTAAGGAATGGAATAAGCCAGGTACTTCTTTTATTCCTTCTTCAAGGTTTAAAAAATTGTTACCTTTACCAGCAAAATCTATAGAGTTTTGGGAAAAAATCCCCAAAGTTGATGGGGCTATTTCTTCTCTTGCTAAACGTACCACTATTCCTATGGAAGATAGTACTTCCTTTAAGGATCATTTAGATAGGAAGCTTGAATTTTATCTAAGGAAGGCCTATTTATATTCAGGTCATCTTCTCAGACCTGCAATTTCTTTGGCTGATGTTGCGGCTGCATCAACTTTCTGGTTGGAGAATTTAGCGCAACAGGAATTGGATTCTGACTTATCTAGCATTATTCGCTTACTGCAATATGCTAATCATTTTATTTGTGATGCCATTTTTGATATTATCAAAATTGATGTTAGATCCATGTCTTTAGCTATATTGTCTTTAGCTTTGTGGCTTAAATCTTGGAATGCTGATATGACATCTAAATCTAGATTACTATCTCTTTCTTTCCAAGGTAATAATTTATTTGGTTCTCAGTTGGATTCTATTATTTCAACTGTCACAGGGGTAAAGGAAGTTTTTCTGCCTCAGGATAAAAAACCTAAGGGTAAATCTAAGGCTTCTAACCATTTTTGTTCCTTTCGCCAGAATAAGGAACAAAAACTCAATCCTCCCCCCAAGGAATCTGCTTCCAATTGGAAGCCTTCCTCAAATTAGAATAAATCCAAGCCATTTAGGAAACCAAAGTCAGCCCCTAAGTCCGCATGAAGGTGCGGCCCTCATTCCAGCTCAGCTGGTAGGGGGAAGATTAAGGTTTTTCAATGATATTTGGATAAAATCTGTCCAAAATCAATGGATTCAGAGCATTGTCTCTCAAGGGTATCGAATAGGATTCAGAGTAAGACCTCCTGTGAGAAGATTTTTTCTCTCACGTATCCCAGCAAATCCAGTAAAAGCTCAGGCTTTCCTGAAGCGTGTTTCAGACCTGGAGTCTTCAGGGGTAATCATGCCAGTTCCTCTTCAGGAACAAGGTTTGGGGTTTTATTCAAATCTATTCATTGTGCCGAATAAGGAAAATTTATTCAAACTAGTTCTGGATCTGGAAATTTTGAATCATTATGTAAGAGTACCAACTTTCAAGATGGTGACTATAAGGACTATTCTGCCTTTTGTTCAGCAAGGACATAGTGGGGGGTAGTTATCAAGCCGTCTATTTTTCTGGCTTCGCCGGCCCAATATGCCCGCCTAAGCTCGCCTACCTTCGCCGCCGCGGACCTGAAAAAATACGCCTAAGTTATCAAATAAAGCTGACAAAAAGCCGCGGGGCGATGAGCAGCTGACTGTGACAGTTATCACTCATCCGATCTCGCTGCCCTTCGGCTTTTTCCCAGCTTTATTGCTAGCCTGTCACTAAGCACTCACACTAAACTACACTGTTCTACCCCCTATACCGGCGCCCCCGGAGCCTCCCGCAACTCAATAAAGTTACTAACCCCTAAACCGCCGCTCCTAGACCCTGCCGCAACTCTTATAAATGTATTAACCCCTAAACCGCCGCTCCTAGACCCTGCCGCAACTCTTATAAATGTATTAACCCCTAAACCGCCGCTCCCGGACACCGCTGCCACCTACAGTATACCTAGTAACCCCTATCCTGCCCCCCCTACACCGTCGCCCTCTATTATAAAATTATTAACCCCTATCCTGCTGATCCCGCACCTCTCCGCAACTAAATAAATAGTTTAACCCCTAAACCGCCGCTCCCTGAACCCGCCACAACCTATATTAAACCTATTAACCCCTATCCTGCCCCCCCTACACCGTCGCCACCTATAATAAATTTATTAACCCCTAATCTGCCCCCGCTACACCGTCGCCACCTATAATAAATTTATTAACCCCTAATCTGCCCCCCACTACACCGCCGCCACTGTAATAAAATTATTAACCCCTAAACCTAAATCTAACCCTAACGCCCCCCTAACTTAAATATTAATTAAATAAATCTAAATAAATTAACTCTTATTAACTAAATTAATCCTATTTAAAACTAAATACTTACCTTTAAAATAAACCCTAATATAGCTACAATATAAATAATAATTATATTCTAGCTATCTTAGGATTTATTTTTATTTTACAGGTACCTTTCAATTTATTTTAACCAGGTACAATAGCTATTAAATAGTTATTAACTATTTAATAGCTTACCTAGCTAAAATAAAGAGAAATGTACCTGTGAAATAAATCCTAACCTAAGTTACAATTACACCTAACACTACACTATACTTTAATAAATTATTCCTATTTAAAAATAAATACTTACCTGTAAAATAAACCCTAAGATAGCTACAATATAATTAATAATTATATTATAGCTATCTTAGGATTTATATTTATTTTACAGGTATCTTTGTATTTCTTTTAGCTAGTTAGAATAGTTATTAAATAGTTATTAACTATTTAATAACTACCTAGCTAAAAGAAATACAAAATTACCTGTAAAATAAATCCTAACTTAAGTTACAATTAAACCTAATACTACACTATCATTAAATTAATTAAATAAACTACCTACAAATAACTACAATTAAATACAATTACATAAACTAACTAAAGTACAAAAAATAAAAAAAGCTAAGTTACAAAAAATAAAAAAATAAGTTACAAACATGTTAAAAATATTACAACAATTTTAAGCTACTTACACCTAATCTAAGCCCCCTAATAAAATAACAAACCCCCCCAAAATAAAAAAATGCCCTACCCTATTCTAAATTAAATAAATTTCAAAGCTCTTTTACCTTACCAGCCCTTAAAAGGGCCATTTGTGGGGGCATGCCCCAAAGAAAACAGCTCTTTTGCCTGTAAAAGAAAAATACAACCCCCCCCAACATTAAAACCCACCACCCACATACCCCTAATCTAACCCAAACCCCCCTTACAAAAACCTAACACTAATCCCCTGAAGATCATCCTACCTTTAGTTGTCTTCACTCAGCCGAGCCACCAATGGAACTGAAGAGGACATCCGGAGTGGAAGAAGTTAATCCTCCAAGCGGCGCTGAAGAAATCTTCCATCCGATGAAGTCATCATCCAGGCGGCGCTGAAGAAAAGTCTTCGATCCGGCCGATGTCATCTTCAAAGAGGCGCTGAAGAGGTCTTCTATCCGGGCGAAGTCATCTTCCAAGCCGGGTCTTGAATCTTCCTTCCGCCGACGCGGAACCACCTTCTTCACTGACGGACTACGACGAATGACGGCTCCTTTAAGGGACGTCATCCAAGATGGCGTCCCCTCAATTCCGATTGGCTGATAGGATTCTATCAGCCAATCGGAATTAAGGTAGGAAAATCTGATTGGCTGATGGAATCAGCCAATCAGATTCAAGTTCAATCCGATTGGCTGATCCAATCAGCCAATCAGATTGAGCTCACATTCTATTGGCTGATCGGAACAGCCAATAGAATACGAGCTCAATCTGATTGGCTGATTCCATCAGCCAATCAGATTTTTCCTACCTTAATTCCGATTGGCTGATAGAATCCTATCAGCCAATCGGAATTGAGGGGACGCCATCTTCTGAAGACTTTTCTTCAGCGCCGCCTGGATGATGACTTCATCGGATGGAAGATTTCTTCAGCGCCGCTTGGAGGATTAACTTCTTCCGCTCCGGATGTCCTCTTCAGTTCCATCGGTGGCTCGGCTGAGTGAAGACAACTAAAGGTAGGATGATCTTCAGGGGATTAGTGTTAGGTTTTTGTAATGGGGGTTTGGGTTAGATTAGGGGTATGTGGGTGGTGGGTTTTAATGTTGGGGGGGGTTGTATTTTTCTTTTACAGGCAACAGAGCTGTTTTCTTTGGGGCATGCCCCCACAAATGGCCCTTTTAAGGGCTGGTAAGGTAAAAGAGCTTTGAAATTTATTTAATTTAGAATAGGGTAGGGCATTTTTTTATTTTGGGGGGGTTTGTTATTTTATTAGGGGGCTTAGATTAGGTGTAAGTAGCTTAAAATTGTTGTAATATTTTTAACATGTTTGTAACTTATTTTTTTATTTTTTGTAACTTAGCTTTTTTTATTTTTTGTACTTTAGTTAGTTTATGTAATTGTATTTAATTGTAGTTATTTGTAGGTAGTTTATTTAATTAATTTAATGATAGTGTAGTATTAGGTTTAATTGTAACTTAAGTTAGGATTTATTTTACAGGTAATTTTGGATTTCTTTTAGCTAGGTAGTTATTAAATAGTTAATAACTATTTAATAACTATTCTAACTAGCTAAAATAAATACAAAGTTACCTGTAAAATAAATATAAATCCCAAGATAGCTATAATATAATTATTAATTATATTGTAGCTATCTTAGGGTTTATTTTACAGGTAAGTATTTATTTTTAAATAGGAATAATTTATTAAAGTATAGTGTAGTGTTAGGTGTAATTGTAACTTAGGTTAGGATTTATTTCACAGGTACATTTCTCTTTATTTTAGCTAGGTAAGCTATTAAATAGTTAATAACTATTTAATAGTTATTGTACATGGTTAAAATAAATTGAAAGTTACCTGTAAAATAAATATAAATCCTAAGATAGCTAGAATATAATTATTATTTATATTGTAGCTATATAAGGGTTTATTTTAAAGGTAAGTATTTAGTTTTAAATAGGATTCATTTAGTTAATAAGAGTTAATTTATTTAGATTTATTTAATTAATATTTAAGTTAGGGGGGCGTTAGGGTTAGACTTAGGTTTAGGGGTTAATAATTTTATTACAGTGGCGGCGGCGTAGTGGGGGGCAGGATAGGGGTTAATAAATGTATTATAGGTGGCGACGGTGTAGGGGGGGCAGATTAGGGGTTAATAAATTTATTATAGGTGGCGACGGTGTAGGGGGGGCAGGATAGGGGTTAATACATTTAATATAGGTTGCGGCGGGTTCAGGGAGCGGCGTTGCAGTGGGCTCCGGGAGCGGCGGTTTAGGGGTTAATATGTATAGAGTAGCTTGCGGTGGGCTCCGGGAGCGGCGGTTTAGGGGGTAATAACTTTATTTAGTTGCGGCGGTGTAAGGGGGACAGATTAGTGGTGTTTAGACTCGGGGTACATGTTAGGGTGTTAGGTGTAGACAGCTCCCATATAAATCAATGGGATGTCTGTCAGCAGCGAACTTGTACTTTCGCTATGGTCAGACTCCCATTGATTCCTATGGGATCCGCCGCCTCCAGGGGTGGCGGATTGAAAACCAGGTACGCTGGGCCGTAAAAGTGCCGAGCGTACCTGCTAGTTTTTTGATAACTAGCAAAAGTAGTGAGAATGTGCCGCACTTGTGTGCGGAACATCTGGAGTGACGTAAGAATCGATCTGTGTCGGACTGAGTCTGGCGGATCGATGCTTACGTCACAAAATTCTACTTTTGCCGGTCTCGAGCCTTTGATAACTAAGGCGTATCAGCCTCGCCACAAATACGCTGCGGAATTCCAGCGTATTTGAGGTTGACGGCTTGATAACTAGGCCCCTATATGTCCACAATAGACTTGCAGGATGCATACCTTCATATTCCGATTCATCCAGAACATTATCAGTTTCTGAGATTCTCTTTTCTAAACAAGCATTACCAATTTGTTGCTCTTCCATTTGGCCTAGCAACAGCTCCAATAATCTTTTCAAAGGTTCTGGGTGCCCTACTCTCTGTAATCAGAGAGCAGGGTATTGTGGTGTTTCCTTATTTGGATGATATCTTGGTACTAGCTCAGTCTTTACGTACTGCAGAACCTCACACAAATCAACTAGTGTTGTTTCTTCGGAAACATGGTTGGAGGATCAATTTACCAAAAAGTTTCTTGATTCCTCAGAAAAGGTTACCTTTTTAGGCTTCCAGATAGATTCAGTGTCCATGACTCTGTCTCTAACAGACAAGAGACTTTTAAAATTGGTTGCAGCCTGCCAGCACCTTCAGTCTCAGTCATTCCCTTCAGTGGCTATGTGCATGGAAGTTTTAGGTCTCATGACTGCAGCATCAGACGCGATCCCCTTTGCTCGTTTTCATATGAGACCTCTCCAGCTTTGTATGCTGAACCAATGGTGCAGGGATTATACAAAGATATCACAATTAATATCCTTAAATCCCAAAGTACAACACTCTCTGACATGGTGGATAGATCACCATCGTTTAGTTCAAGGGGCTTCTTTTGTTCAGCCAACCTGGACTGTGATAACAACAGATGCGAGTCTTTCAGGTTGGGGAGCTGTTTGGGGATCTCTGACAGCACAAGGGGTTTGGAAATCTCAAGAGGCGAGATTACCAATAAATATTTTAGAACTCCGTGCAATTCTCAGAGCTCTTCAGTTTTGGCCTCTGTTAAAGAGAGAACCATTCATTTGTTTTCAGACAGACAATATCACAACAGTGGCATATGTCAATCATCATGGTGGGACTCACAGTCCCCAAGATATGAAAGAAGTATCTCGGATACTTGTTTGGGCGGAATCCAGCTCCTGTCTAATCTCTATGGTGCATATCTGTTATAAGGTTCTTTTGTCAGGATATGATCTTATCATATATCACTTTTCAGCAAGGAAACGACTGACACATCACACAGGTTTTTTGCAATCTTATGATAACAATAATGGTTTTATTCTGCAATATAATTATAGAAACAAAATACCACAAACCACTGTTCATGCTTATAACACTTTATGCAATTAAAATACTTATACACTTATCTATGCAGCCTTCAGTTACAGTTTAGTTGCCTGCGCAACGACTGATTACAATCTTATGTTATATTACCACTAAAACAATTCTAGCTAGTTTCAAACAAATAAATAATACATCACCGTGATCTTGGGTTTCATCATCCTATCCATGCCGCTGGGGCGCAATGGGAGGGGACATCTGGGCAATCTTGGATCAGGAGAAAAGGTGATCAACGGGAAAAAACAACACTGAAGATGCGTCCATCCACAGGTCACAGGTCTCAAAAATAGAACCACACACACTCACTAATCAGATTGCCCACAGGTACCCTTCTTTATACTGTTCACTTACGTAACAGTTCTGGCGCAAATCCACAGCATCCTATGGCCGCTCCCTCTGAGATTGGCTGTGACCCAAGGCATCTGGCCAGTCTGCCTTAGCCTCACCCAAGCTTATCAGGACATGCCCAGGTACTATCCCTGACGTGTTCCTAAACTCAAATGCTGTCATCTTTCATGTTTTTCTGCCTAACATTATACATCTGATTATGTGGTCTTATGCCGTTACTTCTGTCAAATACATCAATAATAGGTTTAACAATCTTTACATAGATATAATTAATAATAGCTAAACACCATGGGCGCGATCCGATATAGATCGCAGTTTGCGGCGCAAGCGAGGGAACCGGCGTCGCCCGCAGTTTCAGCTCGCAACTCGAGCCATCCCATATAAGTCGCCGTCAGATGCTAACGTGCCGTAAGTCTGACAAACGAGCGATGTCCAGAAATCTGCGCAAGTACAAATTTCTGGCGTCGCCAGTGACTTGCGGCACGTTAGAAACTGCCGGCGCCTATAAAACCTGACTAAAGTCTAAAACACCCGCACTGTCTAACACGCCTCCCTAACATAGCCCGACACGTCTAACCCTCTATCCGCTATCCCCCCTCACTAGTCTAACAATAAAAAAGCTATTAACCCCTAAACCGCCACTCCCGTACCCCGCTGCAACCTAATAAAGTTATTAACCCCTAAACCGCCGCTCCCGTACCCCGCCGCCAGCTATATTATATCTATAACCCCCTAAAGTGATCCCCTAACACCGCCGCCATCTATATTAAAATTATTAACCCCTAATGTAAGCCCCTTACACCGCCGCCATCTCTATTAAAATGATTAACCCCTAATTTAATCTACCTACCCCGCCGCCAGCTATATTATCTATATTAACCCTAAGTATATTATAGTTAATATAGGTATTACATTATATATATTAACTATATTAACCCTAATTAAATTAGGGTTAATATAGATACTATAGTATTTATATTAACTATATTAACTCTATCTAACCCTAACTAAATTTATATTAAATTAATCTAATTCATTTATAAACTAAAATATTCCTATTTAAATCTAAATACTTACCTATAAAATAAACCCTAAGATAGCTACAATATAATTAATAATTACATTGTAGCTATGTTAGGGTTAATATTTATTTTACAGGTAAATTGTTAATTATTTTAACTAGGTATAATAGCTATTAAATAGGTATTACCTATTTAATAGCTACCTAGTTAAAATAATTATCCAATTACCTGTAAAATAAATCCTAACCTAAGTTACAAATACACCTACACTATAAATAAATTTAATAAACTACAAACATCTATCTAAAAATACAATTAAATTAACTAAACTACAAAAAAAAACCACTAAATTACAAAAAATAAAAAAAAGATTACAAGATTTTTAAGCTAATTACACCTATTCTAAGCCCCCTAATAAAATAATAAACCCCCAAAATAAAAAAAATTCCCTGCCCTATTCTAAATTAAACAAATTTCAAAGCTCTTTAAATTACCAGCCCTTAAAAGGGCCTTTTGTGGGGCATGCCCCAAAGAATTCAGCTCTTTTGCATACAAATACAATACCCCCCCCCCATTACAACCCACCACCCACATACCCCTATTCTAAAACCACCCAAACCCCCCTTAAAAAAGCCTAACACTACCCCCCTGAAGATCTCCCTACCTTGTCTTCACCACACCGGGCCGAACTCCTGATCCGATCCGGGCGATGTCTTCCTCCAAGCGGCAAAGAAGAATTCTTCCTCCGGCGACGTCTTCCTCCAAGCGCCAGCAAAGTCTTCATTCTTCCGGCGGCATCTTCAATCTTCTTTCTTCGCTCCGCCGCCGCGGAGCATCCATCCCGGCCGACTGCTGAACTACGAATGAGGTACCTTTAAATTACGTCATCCAAGATGGCGTCCGCCGAATTCCGATTGGCTGATAGGATTCTATCAGCCAATCGGAATTAAGTTAGAAAAATCTGATTGGCTGATTGAATCAGCCAATCAGATTCAAGTTCAATCCGATTGGCTGATCCAATCAGCCAATCAGATTGAGCTTGCATTCTATTGGCTGTTCCGATCAGCCAATAGAATGCGAGCTCAATCTGATTGGCTGTTCGGATCAGCCAATCGGATTGAACTTGAATCTGATTGGCTGATTCAATCAGCCAATCAGATTTTTCTAACTTAATTCCGATTGGCTGATAGAATCCTATCAGCCAATCGAAATTCGGCGGACGCCATCTTGGATGACGTCATTTAAAGGTACCTCATTCGTAGTTCAGCAGTCGGCCGGGATGGATGCTCCGCGGCGGTGGAGCGAAGAAAGAAGATTGAAGATGCCGCCGGAAGAATGAAGACTTTGCTGCCGCTTGGAGGAAGACGTCGCCGGAGGAAGAATTCTTCTTTGCCGCTTGGAGGAAGACATCGCCGGAGGAAGAATTCTTCTTTGCCGCTTGGAGGAAGACATCGCCCGGATCGGATCAGGAGTTCGGCCCGGTGTGGTGAAGACAAGGTAGGGAGATCTTCAGGGGGGTAGTGTTAGGCTTTTTTAAGGGGGGTTTGGGTGGTTTTAGAATAGGGGTATGTGGGTGGTGGGTTGTAATGGGGGGGGGTATTGTATTTGTATGCAAAAGAGCTGAATTCTTTGGGGCATGCCCCACAAAAGGCCCTTTTAAGGGCTGGTAAGGTAAAGAGCTTTGAAATTTTTTTAATTTAGAATAGGGCAGGGAATTTTTTTTATTTTGGGGGTTTATTATTTTATTAGGGGGCTTAGAATAGGTGTAATTAGCTTAAAAATCTTGTAATCTTTTTTTTATTTTTTGTAATTTAGTGTTTGTTTTTTTTGTAGTTTAGTTAATTTAATTGTATTTTTAGATAGATGTTTGTAGTTTATTAAATTTATTTATAGTGTAGGTGTATTTGTAACTTAGGTTAGGATTTATTTTACAGGTAATTGGGTAATTATTTTAACTAGGTAGCTATTAAATAGGTAATACCTATTTAATAGCTATTATACCTAGTTAAAATAATTAACAATTTACCTGTAAAATAAATATTAACCCTAACATAGCTACAATGTAATTATTAATTATATTGTAGCTATCTTAGGGTTTATTTTATAGGTAAGTATTTAGATTTAAATAGGAATATTTTAGTTTATAAATGAATTAGATTAATTTAATATAAATTTAGTTAGGGGTGTTAGGGTTAGATAGAGTTAATATAGTTAATATAAATACTATAGTAACTATATTAACTATATTAACCCTAATATAATTAGGGTTAATCAAGGCCTAGATTTGGAGTTCGGCGGTAGTAATCAAAACCAGCGTTAGAGGCATCTAACGCTGGTTTTGGCCGCCCGCTGGTATTTGGAGTCAGTGATTAAAGGGTCTAACGCTCACTTTTCAGCCGCGACTTTTCCATACCGCAGATCCCCCTAAGCCATTTGCGTATCCTATATTTTCAATGGGATCTTCCTAACTCCGGTATTTAGAGTCGTTTCTGAAGTGAGCGTTAGAGCTCTAACGACAAAATTCCAGCCGCCTGAAAATAGCAGGAGTTAAGAGCTTTCTGGCTAACGCCGGTTCATAAAGCTCTTAACTACTGTACCCTAAAGTACACTAACACCCATAAACTACCTATGTACCCCTAAACCGAGCTCCCCCCACATCGCCGCCACTCGATTAAAATTTTTAACCCCTAATCTGCCGACCGCCACCTACGTTATACTTATGTACCCCTAATCTGCTGCCCCTAACCCCGCCGACCCCTGTATTACATTTATTAACCCCTAACCTGCCCCCCACAACATCGCCGCCAGCTACTTAAAATAATTAACCCCTAATCTTCCGACCGCAAAGCGCCGCCACCTACGTTATCCCTATGTACCCCTAATCTGCTACCCCTAACAACGCCGACCCCTATATTATATTTATTAACCCCTAATATGCCCCCCTCAACGTCGCCGACACCTGCCTACACTTATTAACCCCTAATCTGCCGAGCGGACCTGAGCGCTACTATAATAAAGTTATTAACCCCTAACCCGCCTCACTAACCCTATCATAAATAGTATTAACCCCTAATCTGCCCTCCCTAACATCGCCGACACCTAACTTCAATTATTAACCCCTAATCTGACGACCGGAGCTCACCGCTATTCTAATAAATGTATTAACCCCTAAAGCTAAGTCTAACCCTAACACTAACACCCCCCTAACTTAAATATAATTTACATCTAACGAAATAAATTAACTCTTATTAAATAAATTATTCCTATTTAAAGCTAAATACTTACCTGTAAAATAAATCCTAATATAGCTACAATATAAATTATAATTACATTGTAGCTATTTTAGGATTAATATTTATTTTACAGGCAACTTTGTAATTATTTTAACCAGGTACAATAGCTATTAAATAGTTAAGAACTATTTAATAGTTACCTAGTTAAAATAATAACAAATTTACCTGTAAAATAAATCCTAACCTAAGATATAATTAAACTTAACACTACCCTATCAATAAAATAATTAAATAAACTACCTACAATTACCTACAATTAACCTAACACTACACTATCAATAAATTAATTAAACACAATTGCTACAAATAAATACAATTAAATAAACTATCTAAAGTACAAAAAATAAAAAATAACTAAGTTACAAAAAATAAAAAAATATTTACAAACATAAGAAAAATATTACAACAATTTTAAACTAATTACACCTACTCTAAGCCCCCTAATAAAATAACAAAGCCCCCCAAAATAAAAAATTCCCTACCCTATTCTAAATTAAAAAAGTTACAAGCTCTTTTACCTTACCAGCCCTGAACAGGGCCCTTTGCGGGGCATGCCCCAAGAATTTCAGCTCTTTTGCCTGTAAAAGAATAAATACAATACCCCCCCCCCCAACATTACAACCCACCACCCACATACCCCTAATCTAACCCAAACCCCCCTTAAATAAACCTAACACTAAGCCCCTGAAGATCTTCCTACCTTGTCTTCACCATCCAGGTATCACCGATCCGTCCTGGCTCCAACATCTTCATCCAACCCAAGCGGGGGTTGGCGATCCATAATCCAGTGCTGAAGAGGTCCAGAAGAGGCTCCAAAGTCTTCCTCCTATCCGGCAAGAAGAGGACATCCGGACCGGCAAACATCTTCTCCAAGCGGCATCTTCGATCTTCTTCCATCCGGTGCGGAGCGGGTCCATCTTGAAGCAGGCGACGCGGATCAATCCTCTTCTTCCGTTGTCTCCCGACTAATGACGGTTCCTTTAAGGGACGTCATCCAAGATGGCGTCCCTCGAATTCCGATTGGCTGATAGGATTCTATCAGCCAATCGGAATTAAGGTAGGAATTTTCTGATTGGCTGATGGAATCAGCCAATAAGAATCAAGTTCAATCCGATTGGCTGATCCAATCAGCCAATCAGATTGAGCTCGCATTCTATTGGCTGTTCCGATCAGCCAATAGAATGCGAGCTCAATCTGATTGGCTGATTGGATCAGCCAATCGGATTGAACTTGATTCTGATTGGCTGATTCCATCAGCCAATCAGAAAATTCCTACCTTAATTCCGATTGGCTGATAGAATCCTATCAGCCAATCGGAATTCGAGGGACGCCATCTTGGATGACGTCCCTTAAAGGAACCGTCATTAGTCGGGAGACAACGGAAGAAGAGGATGGATCCGCGTCGCCTGCTTCAAGATGGACCCGCTCCGCACCGGATGGAAGAAGATCGAAGATGCCGCTTGGAGAAGATGTTTGCCGGTCCGGATGTCCTCTTCTTGCCGGATAGGAGGAAGACTTTGGAGCCTCTTCTGGACCTCTTCAGCACCGGATTATGGATCGCCAACCCCCGCTTGGGTTGGATGAAGATCTTGGAGCCAGGACGGATCGGTGATACCTGGATGGTGAAGACAAGGTAGGAAGATCTTCAGGGGCTTAGTGTTAGGTTTATTTAAGGGGGGTTTGGGTTAGATTAGGGGTATGTGGGTGGTGGGTTGTAATGTTGGGGGGGGTATTGTATTTATTCTTTTACAGGCAAAAGAGCTGAAATTCTTGGGGCATGCCCCGCAAAGGGCCCTGTTCAGGGCTGGTAAGGTAAAAGAGCTTGTAACTTTTTTAATTTAGAATAGGGTAGGGAATTTTTTATTTTGGGGGGCTTTGTTATTTTATTAGGGGGCTTAGAGTAGGTGTAATTAGTTTAAAATTGTTGTAATATTTTTCTTATGTTTGTAAATATTTTTTTATTTTTTGTAACTTAGTTATTTTTTATTTTTTGTACTTTAGATAGTTTATTTAATTGTATTTATTTGTAGCAATTGTGTTTAATTAATTTATTGATAGTGTAGTGTTAGGTTAATTGTAGGTAATTGTAGGTAGTTTATTTAATTATTTTATTGATAGGGTAGTGTTAAGTTTAATTATATCTTAGGTTAGGATTTATTTTACAGGTAAATTTGTTATTATTTTAACTAGGTAACTATTAAATAGTTCTTAACTATTTAATAGCTATTGTACCTGGTTAAAATAATTACAAAGTTGCCTGTAAAATAAATATTAATCCTAAAATAGCTACAATGTAATTATTCGTTATATTGTAGCTATATTAGGATTTATTTTACAGGTAAGTATTTAGCTTTAAATAGGAATAATTTATTTAATAAGAGTTAATTTATTTCGTTAGATGTAAATTATATTTAAGTTATGGGGGTGTTAGTGTTAGGGTTAGACTTAGCGTTAGGGGTTAATACATTTATTAGAATAGCGGTGAGCTCCGGTCGTCAGATTAGGGGTTAATAATTGAAGGTAGGTGTCGGCGATGTTAGGGAGGGCAGATTAGGGGTTAATACTATTTATGATAGGGTTAGTGAGGCGGATTAGGGGTTAATAACTTTATTATAGTAGCGCTCAGGTCCGCTCGGCAGATTAGGGGTTAATAAGTGTAGGCAGGTGTCGGTGACGTTGAGGGGGGCAGATTAGGGGTTAATATATATAATATAGGGGTCGGCGGTGTTAGGGGCAGCAGATTAGGGGTACATAGGGATAACGTAGGTTGCGGCGGTTTACGGAGCGGCAGATTAGGGGTTAAAAAAAATATGCAGGGGTCAGCGATAGCGGGGGCGGCAGAATAGGGGTTAATAAGTGTAAGGTTAGGGGTGTTTAGACTCGGGGTACATGTTAGCGTGTTAGGTGCAGACGTAGGAAGTGTTTCCCCATAGGAAACAATGGGGCTGCGTTAGGAGCTGAACGCTGCTTTTTTGCAGGTGTTAGGTTTTTTTTCAGCTCAAACAGCCCCATTGTTTCCTATGGGAGAATCGTGCACGAGCACGTTTTTGAGGCCGGCCGCGTCCGTAAGCAACTCTGGTATCGAGAGTTGAAGTTGCGGTAAAAATGCTCTACGCTCCTTTTTTGGAGCCTAACGCAGCATTTGTTTGAACTCTCGATACCAGAGTTAAATTTATGGTGCGGCCGGAAATAAGCCCGCGGAGCGTTAACAGCCCTTTTACCGCCAAACTCCAAATCTAGGCCATAGTTAATATATATAATGTAATACCTATATTAACTATAATATACTTAGGGTTAATATAGATAATATAGCTGGCGGCGGGGTAGGTAGATTAAATAAGGGATTATTCATTTTAATAGAGATGGCGGCGGTGTAAGTGGCTTACATTAGGGGTTAATAATATTAATATAGCTGGCGGCGGTATAGGGGGATTAGATTAGGGGTTAATAATTTTTATATAGGTGGCGGCGGTGTAAGGGGTCAGATTAGGGGATAGATAAGGTAGATGACAGCGGTGTAAGGGGTTCTAATTAAGGGATAGATAAGGTAGATGGCGGCGGTTTTAGGGGCTCACAGTAGGGGGTTAGTTTATGTAGATGGCGGCGGGGTCCGGGAGCGGCGGTTTAGGGGTTAATAACTTTATTAGCGATTTCGGGGGGGGGGTCGCGGTTGACAGGTAGATAGACATTGCGCATGCGTTAGGTGTTAGGTTTATTTTAGCAGATCGCGGTTGACAGGGAGATAGACATTGCGCATGCGTTAGGTGTTAGGTTTATTTTAGCAGCCAGTTTAGGAAGTTACGGGGCTCCAATAGTCAGCGTAAGGCTTCTTACGGCTGCTTTTTGTGGCGAGGTGAAAATGGAGTAAGTTTTCTCCATTTTCGCCACGTAAGTCCTTACGCTGCATATTGGATACCAAACTGCGCGGGTTTGGTATACCTGCCTATAGCCCAAAAAACTACGGGCGACGGCAGAAATATACGGGCGTAACTTCTAGGTTACGCCGTATATGTGATACCAAACCCGCGCAAATATTGGCGTCGCCGGCTTTTGCGGGCGACGATTTTTATCGGATCGACCCCCATAATGGCTTTATTACTTAGCCCACTGCAATTAATAATAAACAATAATAGCTAAGCATTAACCCCTCTACTAATGTGTTGTCAAGATGTTCTTTTTGTGTCAGTGAGTGGCCCCTGCCAAAGTTACACCCTCGTTCTGTCTGGGTTTTGACTTCTTATCATTAGTATCCATCGGTTGTTTACCACTTGTAGCATGACAGTGAATTTCAGTGTCATCTACTTGAAATGAATTAATGTCTTTTACCCTGTTAAAGGCACACTCTCTTAAAGGCAAAGTCACACCAGTTAGTGCAAGTGTCTTATACTTTCACTCTCTTAAAGGCAAAGTCACACAAGTTGAAGCAAGTGTCATATGAGCAATTACTGCAACCACTTTCCTTACATTCCACCCTTTGGTTATGTGACACCTTGCTTGTTTCTAAACACATACCTTAATAATGAAAACTTATCCACTCAAGTAATATTGTCTTTTGGTTTAAAACATATCCTACCTAATCTTACTATAATGAATATCCCACACAAGACTTATTAATAGCCATTTAACTATAGTTTTGCCTAAGCTTCCAAGCCATCCCCCCAGTCCAAAAGTCCAGTCAAAGTCTTTGAGCCATTTGCTAAATGAATCGTCATGTACCTCACGTATGTGCTTTTGCACTTCTTCTAGTCTTTGTAGGTCATGTTTGATTTTACCTGCATTGTCTTCTATGTACACACAGCATTGCTGGTGGATTCTCTGGCAGACTCCTCCTTCTGCAGCTAGGAGATAGTCTAGTGCCATTCTATTCTGTAATGCCACCATCCTAATTTGTTCCTGTTCTAATGCTAAAAGCTCTATTGCATCTCTAGTTACATTAAAAGCTTCATCTACTAAATCAGCTAGCATGTTTAATCTAGTGAGGGCTGTAGCAGCCCCATACTGAGGGACAAATGTTGCAAGCAGGCGCATACCTTCACTAATTTTAACTCCATTGTGTATTTTGTCCAGGTCAAGGTATCTTCGGGTTCTGTGCAATATAGGTGGTGGAAGCGTGGTGGTTATGTTAAAAGCAGGGAATATATATCCTTAAAAGCATGGGCCATAATGGGTGCAAGGTATTACCTTTACTGCCCACCTCCCACACAACCAATAATATCCCACTGGCAGTTTAACAAAAGGAGGACATATCCTATTCAGTCGCTTCCTCCCATCCTTAGTCCGTGTGTTACCTGCTAGTGTTTCCCTATTGAGTTGGTACCAGTCTTTAATAAGGTCTCTGGGCTCACCAAACTTAGTCTTCCATTTCTCATGAGCATATGTCAGGTATGAGAAGTCATAAAATTTCAGTTTAATGTTGAATACACCTGTCCTATTTTTAACTAGTCATCCTATGTTATACATTAACATTATCATGTTGGGTAGCTGGGTTAGGTTGTTAGTACTATATATATCTCCATCTAGATTTTGAAACATAATAGCACCTGTAGTCACATTATTAGCTAGATGCAACTTATCCAGCAAGTCATTCCTACCTGATGTGTTAACACCTGTAAAATTCCACACAGTCTTATTCCCAATCATGTCGGCAAGCATACTCATGGTTAAAGGGACACCAAAATAAGGATAACCCCTAGTCTGCCCATGAGGCACAAACCCACATACCCAACATGGTCCCTGAAAATTTGTCACATTAAACACATCTTTGGCAGTTTTTACAAAGGTATTATCAAGTTCCCATGAGGATGCATGCAGGGAGCCTAAGTGGCTCCGTGCATGGTCCCTTTTTCCCTTGTGTCGGTTGTTTAATAATTTCCCATCAATTACAGGTCTCCTGATATACATTAAAAGAGGTTCAGATGACTCGTTTCCTGTATATTTACACACATATGTCAGTCCCTCTGGTTCCCCATCAGTGTATGATATGTTTAACATTACAGCATGAACCTGTGTATCAGTGGATGTTTTACAACCTAAAATGTGTTCCTGAATCCCCACTGTTAGTTCTGGGGAAGTGGAAGGCATACTGGGATTTTCACAAATTAACCCAACCCCTTCTTGCAATTCAAATATTAAGTTCTTATCCTGTAAAACAATTGTCCAGCTCTCATCCTCCTTAGAGTCCTTACAGTCTTCCCTGGTCACTGTGGCAGAACAAAAAACTTTAGTTACACAATGTACAGTGGAGGAAGGGATGTCACAGGTAATTGTCTCTTCTTCTGATAGTTCAAATACAACCTTTTCCCGCTTGGTAAGGAACATCCAACTTCCATATTCATTTTTGGTCAAACAGGTTACGTCGTTATCAAAGATAAATGGGATGGAGCAGGATGCCCATGTTGTGCAATACGGAACGGTCATGCTTCCCTCATAAAAGGTGTGATAGCTTGCACCGGATCTTCACACTTTATCCTCTGGCTCATGAGCGGTTGGCTTATGCATGTGGCCAAAAGGATTCCTAACAGAGCACCTGTTACAATAGCAGTGACACCAGCAAATATCTAGGAAGGAAACACTTTAATTAATTCCACAAATAGCACTTGCCCGTAGACACATGCAACCAATCATTGCTCCCTTGCTTTACCACAATTACCACATTGTAACTTCCCTTTTAATACATCTATGCTAATTAATTACTCTGGGATGGGTACAATTAAAATAAATCATCACTGCTTAGGGAGACTTCCTACTTTCAATGCCACCCCTGCTTGTTTTACTTCTATAGTCTCCCCCCCTAATAAATCTAAGTTGCCTCCACTCCAGTATCAATCAAAGCCTGCTTAAAATAGACCATACTGATACTGGGAGCTTGGCCTGTTTCGTATGGGCCCTGGAAATATTACTCCAGGTCCTCCCACGAAAGCAAGTCCAACCCTGGCCCTGGGGCTTCAGGGGCACTGGCCCTTTTTGTCCCATCCAGGTATTGGTATCCTTTTCCAGTGGACTTCGTTTGGGAATCAACTAGGGACATTTTCCCCTCAGGGCTAGTTTCCCAACACGTTACCACAGCATGTTGAGCATGATGCTCAATGTACTCCTGTGTGCCTATCATTCTGGACAGTGAGATTTCACTGTCAGTGATAGATCTGTCATTCAGTACATTTACTGCTTTTCCCAAATGGACCTTCCATTTCTGCAAAGTTTCATCCCACCCCCCAGGGTCCCATCTGGCCCTGCTCTGTAATACTAATTGTAACTTACTTTTGCTCAACCTACCACCCTTCCACTTTACTTTGGCCCTAGCTACCTTAACCACAGCCTGTTGAGCTACATCTTCATAACACTGGCTCTTTTTTAATAGCAATTTATTCTGACTCTGCAGGCACACCGTCTGCTCTACAGCTTCCTCTAACTGCTCGTGTGTCTTTCTGTATGCCTGTAATAACACCCATAATTTCTTATGTAACCTTTCTGTGTCTGAATTTGTTTTAACCTTTACATTCTGCAAGTTATTCAACACTTCACAAGGTTCTATTTTGTCAAAAAATTCAGCGTTATCTGGGAGGTCAGTCCCAGACAAGACTTCCCCTGCTAACTCTTGATACGGGGTCCCATCCCAAGCCACAATATTTTGTGACCGTGAAGGGGAAACCGCTTGTGCTTTCTTCCTAAACATTTTCATAATACCTTCAGTTATTGCTGACATCAATCAATAAATTCACAGTAACAATAACAATTTACGTTAATATGTATATACCTGTGCAATATCAATTAATTTCATTCCAAGGTGACAATTGTGACTATGTCCATGAAATATCTGTTTATTTACACAGTTTTCATGGCTCATTTGAGGAATTAACAATTCAATTCTAACTAATCCAGAAATATATATATTTATACTCCTGACCGTGCAAGATACAACTATATATTTTTCTGGCTTGTTATTTTATCTACAAAGGGGTTTCACTTTCGCTCCGGAGCTGCGTCTATCAGCTCCGCTCATACACACAACACATTCAGTCAGAAATTGAGAAATTGTCAGTTTTCGTTGCTCAAGTGATAAACAATTATCTATCCTGCCGACTACGCCAATAATGTTATAAGGTTCTTTTGTCAGGATATGATCTTATCATATATCACTTTTCAGCAAGGAAACGACTGACACATCACACAGGTTTTTTGCAATCTTATGATAACAATAATGGTTTTATTCTGCAATATAATTATAGAAACGAAATACCACAAACCACTGTTCATGCAATTACAATACTTATACACTTATCTATGCAGCCTTCAGTTTCACTTTAGTTGCCTGCGCAACGACTGATTACAATCTTATGTTATATTACCACTAAAACAATTCTAGCTAGTTTCAAACAAATAAATAATACATCACCATGATCTTGGGTTTCATCATCCTATCCATGCCGCTGCGGCGCAATGGGAGGGGACATCTGGGCAATCTTGGATCAGGAGAAAAGGTGATCAACGGGAAAAACAACACTGAAGATGCGTCCATCCACAGGTCACAGGTCTCAAAAATAGAACCACACACACTCACTGATCAGATTGCCCACAGGTACCCTTCTTTATACTGTTCACTTACGTAACAGTTCTGGCGCAAATCCACAGCATCCTATGGCCGCTCCCTCTGAGGTTGGCTGTGACCCAAGGCATCTGGCCAGTCTGCCTTAGCCTCACCCAAGCTTATCAGGGCATGCCCAAGTACTATCGCTGATGTGTTCCTAAACTCAAATGCCGTCATCTTTCATGTTTTTCTGCCTAACATTATACATCTGATTATGTGGTCTTATGCCGTTACTTCTGTCAAATACATCAATAATAGGTTTAACAATCTTTACATAGATATAATTAATAATAGCTAAACACCATAATGGCTTTATTACTTAGCCCACTGCAATTAATAATAAACAATAATAGCTAAGCATTAACCCCTCTACTAATGTGTTGTCAAGATGTTCTTTTTGTGTCAGTGAGTGGCCCCTGCCAAAGTTACACCCTCGTTCTGTCTGGGTTTTGACTTCTTATCATTAGTATCCATCGGTTGTTTACCACTTGTAGCATGACTTAGTGAAATTCAATGTCATCTACTTGAAATTAATTAATGTCTTTTACCCTGTTAAAGGCACACTCTCTTAAAGGCAAAGTCACACCAGTTAGTGCAAGTGTCTTATACTTTCACTCTCTTAAAGGCAAAGTCACACAAGTTGAAGCAAGTGTCATATGAGCAATTACTGCAACCACTTTCCTTACATTATCCCAGGTGTAGACAATTGGGAGGTGGATTATCTCAGCCGCCAGACTTTATATCCAGGGGAGTGGTCTCTCCATCCAGATGTGTTTTCTCAGATTGTTCAGAGATAGATCTCATGGCCTCTCATCTAAACAAGAAACTTCCCAGATACCTATCCAGGTCCAGGGATGTTCAGGCGGAAGCAGTGGATGCGCTGACCCTTCCTTGGTGTTATCATCCGGCTTACATTTTCCCGCCTCTAGTTCTCCTTCCAAGAGTGATCTCCAAAATCATCATGGAACAATCATTTCTGTTGCTGGTGTCTCCAGCATGGCCGCACAGGTTTTGGTATGCGGATCTGGTTCGGATGTCCAGTTGCCCGCCTTGGCCAGTTCCATTACGGCCAGACCTGCTATCTCAAGGTCCGTTTTTCCATCAGGATCTCAAATCATTAAATTTGAAGGTATGGAAATTGAACGCTTAGTACTAAGTCATAGAGGTTTCTCTGACTCAGTGATTAATACTATGTTACAAGCTCATAAATCTGTCTCTAGAAAGATTTATTATAGAGTTTGGAAGACTTACATTTCATGGTGTTCTTCTCATAAATTCTCCTGGCATTCTTTTAGAATTCCTAGAATTTTACAGTTTCTTTAGGATGGTTTGGATAAGGGTTTGTATGCAAGTTCCTTGAAAGGACGAATCTCTGCTTTTTCTGTTTTATTTCACAGAAAGATTGCTATACTTCCTGATATACAATGTTTTGTACAGGCTTTAGTTCGTATTAAGCCTGTTAGTAAATCAATTTCTCCTCCTTGGAGTCTTAATTTGGTTCTGAAGGCTTTACAGGCTCCTCCATTTGAACCTATGCATTCTTTTGACATTAAATTACTTTCTTGGAAGGTGTTGTTCCTTTTGCCCTTCTGCTAGAAGAGTTTCTGAGTTATCTGCTCTTTCTTGTGAGTCTCCTTTTCTGATTTTTCATCAGGATAAGGCAGTTTAAATTTTTACCTAAGGTTGTGAATTCTAACAACATTAGTAGAGAAATTGTTGTCCCTTCCTTGTTTCCTAATCTTAAGAATTCTTTGGAAAGATCCTTACATTCTTTGGATGTGGTAAGAGCTTTAAAATATTATGTGGAAGCTACTAAAGATTTCAGGAAGACTTCCAGTCTATTTGTTTTATTTTCTGGTCCTAGGAAAGGTCAGAATGCTTCTGCTATTTCCTTGACTTCTTGGTTGAAACTTTTGATTCATCAAGCTGATTTGGAGTTGGGTCAGGCCCCGCCTCAGAGAATTACAGCTCATTCTACTAGATCAGTCTCCACTTCATGGGCTTTTAAGAATGAAGCTTCAGTTGATCAGATTTGCAAAGCAGCAACTTGGTCCTCTTTGCATACATTTACTAAATTCTACCATTTTGATGTATTTGCTTCTTCGGAAGCAGTTTTTAGTAGAAAAGTTCTTCAGGCAGCTGTTTCAGTTTGATTCTTCTGCTTTTGATTTAAGTTTTTTCTTTCAAAAATAAAAATAAACTTATTTTTTTGGGTTGTGGATTAATTTTTTCAGCGGAATATGGCTGTTTTTATTTTATTCCCTCCCTCTCTAGTGACTCTTGAGTGGAGATCCACATCTTGGGTATTGATATCCCATATGTCACTAGCTCATGGACTCTTGCCAATTACATAAAAGAAAACATAATTTATGTAAGAACTTACCTGATAAATTCATTTCTTTCATATTGGCAAGAGTCCATGAGGCCCACCCTTTTTATGGTGGTTATGATTTTTTGTATAAAGCACAATTATTTCCAAATTTCCTTTGTTGATGCTTTCTACTCCTTTCTTTATCACCCCACTTCTTGGCTATTCGTTAAACTGAATTGTGGGTGTGGTGAGGGGTGTATTTATAGGCATTTTAAGGTTTGGGAAACTTTGCCCCTCCTGGTAGGATTGTATATCCCATATGTCACTAGCTCATGGACTCTTGCCAATATGAAAGAAATGAATTTATCAGGTAAGTTCTTACATAAATTATGTTTTTTTCAGATCTATATAAATTAAATTATGTACCTATCTACAAAAAGGTTAGGCAGGACCTTGATAACTGGAGAAAAGGTAGGTTCTCATGGTATCGGAGACTATCGGCTATAAAAATTAATGTCCTACCTAGAGTTATGTATCTTTTCCGTGCTCTGCCAATTGAGATCCCCCTAGCAGATTGTAATGCTTTACAAGCAGATATGCTTTGTTTTCTGAAAGGCAATAGGAGAGCAAGAATAGCATCACAGTTGTTGAAGCAACATAGACAGGTAGGGGGAGTAGGGGTTCCAAACTTGGTGGAATATTACCAAGCTTCTAGGATGGCGCAATCTATTATTTTGGGGGAAAACTTAATGGAGGTCACTTGGCCAAGTATAGAAGCAGATATTGCGGGATGTGAGAGCCCTGCAGATATTTTATGGGACCCCACATTAAAAACAAAGTCAATCGAATATAGATCCCCAGTAACAATGGAGACAGTCCATATGTGGCATAAGACCACCCAGAAATTTAAATTATATCCACCTCAATCTTTGTTAGTACCCATAAAGTTCTTGATACCCCTATAACTTAGAAAGGTGGTGGGAAAATAAAGGTCTATATAGGGTTGCAGACTTCTTAGATAAAACCAGAGTACTTACTTTCAATCAGATCCGAGACAAAATTCAGCCATATAAACTACAATGGTTCCTTTATTTGCAGATATCATCATCTATCACTAAATATATAGCTAATAGATCCGGGCAACCTCTCACTGCCCTAGAGAGGATTTGCAGTACACCCTTTAGAGGGAAACATGTAATTTCTCAAATATACCTACTGATCCAAGAAGTGGAATATAATTCCTAGTCTCCTTTGATGGTGAGATGGGAGAAAGACCTAGGGGAGGTGTATGAGAAAGAGAAATGGGATGAAATCCTACTAGAATCTAGTAAAGGACTGTTGAGTGCAGATATGAAAGAAAATTGTATTAAGGTGTCTTTCAGGTGGTATCTTACGCCTGAGCGAACACACTACGCTACACAAAATTCAGGGACTTTTATAGGGGGTGTAAGGAGAGGGGGACGTACAGGCATATGTGGTGGGACTGCCCAAAAGGGAGTCTGTTGTGGAAGAAGCTTTCGGAAACACATTACATTATAAATCCCTCAGGCACTTCTGAACGATAGGGTGGGATCGTTTAACTTTGCTGCCAACAAATACATTAAAACCCTCTGTACATGTTTGAGAATCTGTATAGCCAGACACTGGAAGGTGGGGGCACCTGCATGGTCATCGGTTATATATAAAATCAAAGACACTTATACAATGTCAGAATTGGCAGCGTGGTCACAGGAATCTATTGACCAATTCCAAAAAGTGGGGTTTCACTGGTTAATGAGGGAGGGGGGCTGTAGGTGACTTCTCTGAGGTGAAGACAAGAAGGTAGATTAATTAGATAGGATTGGGTGATGCATTGAAAGCCCTTAATTACTCGATACCTACATACCTAGGCAAGGATAATCTTGTTGGCAACCTTAAGAAACAAAGCCGTTAAACACATCTGGTACTAGTCGGAATTTATGGAAACACCTGGTGGGGGGGTGGGCGTTAAAGGAGTTTTAGTTTTGTGTGTTTGTTTATTGACTGTTAACGTTGGATGTTAGACATGTTGGACTGAGCTGAGATTGGACCTCTGTGTCGGGGGTCCGAGTAATATCTGTCTTTTTTGTTATGCTCCGACATGTCTGTATATCTTATTTTTTTTATGACTTGTAATGCTACCAAATGAAAATCAATAAAAATCATTTCAATTAAATTAGTTTATTGCGATGTGGGGGACTTTCGGTTTAGGGGTTAATAGGTTCAATATAGTGGCGGCGGATTTAAAGGTTAATAACTTTAGTATAGAGGGGGCGCAATGTGAGCGGACGACAGATTAGGGGTTAATAATATTTAAATAGTGTCTGCGATGCGGGAGGGCGGCAGTTTAGGGGTTAATAACGTTATTATAGTGGCGATGATGTCGGGGAGCGGCAGAATAGGGGTGAATACATTTTATTAGTGGCAGCAATGTTGGGAGCGGCAGATTAGGGGTTAATAACTTTAATATAGTATTTGCGATGCGGTAGGGCTTCAGTTTAGGGGTTAATAGGTAGTTTAAGGGTGTTAGTGTACTTTGTGACAGTTTAGTTATGAGTTTTATGTAACAGTTTTGTAGCGTCAAACTCTTAGGTACTGCTCTCAGATGGCGGATCTCGTCATTTTTATAAGTGCGGGACTTACTTTGCATTACAGGATAAAAGGCTTGCGGTACAGCTATACCGACAAGACTTGTAAAGGTTGCGGTGCTGTTTTAACGCTGAAATAACGCACAACTTGTAATCTAGGTGTTATAGTGCTGCAGACACGTGCACACTCTTGAGCTTACTTTTCTGCTTTTCAAATAAGGGTAACAAGTAAATGAAGAAAATATGATAATAGAAGTAAATTAGAAAGTTGTTTAAAATTTTATGTTTTATCTAAATCATGAAAGAATAAATGTTTAATGTCCCTTTAATGCACTCCTTAACAGGAGTGTAATGTGCAAAATCCTATAACTAGAAAGATGACAGAGGGCACAAAAATAGTGTTGGTGTAATAAAATTCTGTAGTAAATTAGAAAATTAAAGAAATACATTTTTGCAAAAAAAATTGTGAAACCTAGGTTTCAAGTCAATTTTGTGAAACCTAGGTTTCAAGTAAAAAAAATGTAAAATATATAAAAAGGTGTGCTTCTTAGGATTGGAGTAAATAGTTCACTCGCTGTGGAGATATAGAGAACTGTGTATGTGAAAATTGTGAAACATAGATTTCAAGTGAAAATTTGTGAAAATGTGAGACCTAGGTGTGGAAAAAATAATTCACTAATTGTGTAAATGTTAGTGATTAAACTTGTATGAGTGTGTGCTTTAATCATACAAAATGTGCAATAATATAATGTGTAAATAATGGTTACTAAATAAATCAAATGTTAATAATCAAATAAAACAAAACAAAACAAAAAGAACAAAAAGTAATTGAGTCTGCTATTTTTCTGGCAGATTGGGCTTGCAAAGGATGATCTAAAAAAGAGATAAAGAAGAGTGCCTTACAGGGGCATATTATGGCCTAGGCCAACAAGGCCAGTGCCTAGGGTGGCAGATTTGGGGGGGCGGCAGATTTGGGGGAGGAGAAAAGGTCGTCAGTATTCCCTCCTAAACAGCGCTGCCGCTGGGATGGTGCTACAGGGTTTTTTGGCAGTATTTTGTTATTTATTTAAAAATACTGTGACACCAATGAGTAGTTTGCCTTTATGACGTTATGCAATGTTGTGTTTCCTGGTCCCACCTCCTCCTTGTGTAGTTTTATTTTCTGGGCCTACAGCCAGTTAGTATCAGGCTGAAGCTGGGAGGTGTAACTGTACTCAGGGATGCCGTATCTACCCATGTGCTCCTGCACACTCTATGGTATCATGTCAGGGTACATGCCGCAGCGGGTGGTCAGTACTAGTTGTCTCCTGTGGGAGCTGCTTTCAATGTCAAGCAGCAGCGGAGACTAGATTAGTTCAGAACTTCAGCAAGAACACAGTGAGATTTTGCCTGGGTCGTGTGGAGGAGAGATGAATGGGGAACGCAGTAACTGTAGAGTGGGATTTACTGAAAATGAGTTGAGAAGCTTTTAGAGCACTGTGAGGCCTATTTATCAAATGTCTGTTGGACCTGATCCAACAGTGCGGATCAGGTCCGACAGACATCGCTGAATGTGGAGAGCAATACGCTCTCCATATTCAACATTGCACCAGCAGCTCTTGTGAGCTGCTGGTGCAACGCCGCCCCCTGCAGACTCGCGGACAATCGGCTGCCAGCAGGGGGGTGTCAATCAATCCGACGGTACTCGATCGGGTTGAATTGTGTTGATCTCTGTCCACCTGCTCAGAGCAGGCGGACAGGGTTATGAAGCAGCGGTCTGAAGACTCGCCAGAAACACGGGCCCTCAAGCTCCATTCGGAGTTTGATAAATGGGCCTCTGTGTCTCTGTTGGATGATATAAGATGACTATGCCGAGTAACTGCTTGAGACTACTATGTGGCTGCCAGAGAGCAGCGTGTGTAATGTGACTTCTAGTCTCAACGGTGTGATGGCTAGACAAGAGTGTGCGACTGTCATAGCAAAGTGTGACAGTTATACAAAACAGATGCAACTGTAATGGTAAAGTGTGACAGCTAGACAAAACAGTGCGACTGTAATGGTAAAGTGTGACAGCTAGACAAAACTGTGCAACTGTAATGGTAAAGTGTGACAGCTAGACAAAACTGTGCAACTGTAACGGTAAAGTGTGACAGCTAGACAAAACTGTGCAACTGTAATGGTAAAGTGTGACAGCTAGACAAAACTGTTCAACTGTAATGGTAAAGTGTGACAGCTAGACAAAACTGTGCAACTGTAATGGTAAAGTGTGACAGCTAGACAAAACTGTGCAACTGTAATGGTAAAGTGTGACAGCTAGACAAAACTGTGCAACTGTAATGGTAAAGTGTGACAGCTAGACAAAACTGTGCAACTGTAATGGTAAAGTGTGACAGCTAGACAAAACTGTGCAACTGTAACGGTAAAGTGTGACAGCTAGACAAAACAGTGCGACTGTAATGGTAAAGTGTGACAGCTAGACAAAACTGTGCAACTGTAATGGTAAAGTGTGACAGCTAGACAAAACTGTGCAACTGTAATGGTAAAGTGTGACAGCTAGACAAAACTGTGCAACTGTAATGGTAAAGTGTGACAGCTAGACAAAACAGTGCGACTGTAACGGTAAAGTGTGACAGCTAGACAAAACTGTGGAACTGTAATGGTAAAGTGTGACAGCTAGACAAAACTGTGCGACTGTAATGGTAAAGTGTGACAGCTAGACAAAACAGTGCGACTGTAATGGTAAAGTGTGACAGCTAGACAAAACAGTGCGACTGTAATGGTAAAGTGTGACAGCTAGACAAAACTGTGCAACTGTAATGGTAAAGTGTGACAGCTAGACAAAACTGTGCAACTGTAATGGTAAAGTGTGACAGCTAGACAAAACTGTGCAACTGTAATGGTAAAGTGTGACAGCTAGACAAAACTGTGCAACTGTAATGGTAAAGTGTGACAGCTAGACAAAACTGTGCAACTGTAATGGTAAAGTGTGACAGCTAGACAAAACAGTGCGACTGTAATGGTAAAGTGTGACAGCTAGACAAAACTGTGCAACTGTAATGGTAAAGTGTGACAGCTAGACAAAACTGTGCAACTGTAATGGTAAAGTGTGACAGCTAGACAAAACTGTGCAACTATCATGCATTTTAGAGAGGGTACATTATGCACTTTATTTCCAATACTAAAGTAAAATAAAAAGTGAGTTAATTGACATAAAAAACTCCCTGGTTTCACTATGCACAGGGAACAGATAGAACTGCATTTTGTCTATATCTAAATACCTATCTATCTATCTATCTATCTATCTATATACATATATATATATGTGTGTGTGCGTGTCTGCATATGCATTAGTTATTTTCTCACCCTGCATATGCATTTTGGTTTAAATCAACCCACCTCTGTGAATGGAAGCCCTACTACTTAAAGACATTAAAAAAAAATGTTACACACTGACCAAAAAATATTATGGCCAAAAAAGGCCTAAACACTGAGGGGTGGAGTGAGGGTGGAGTGCCTAGGGCAGCACAAAGCCTAAATACGCCATTGGCGCCACCTCATAGTGCAGTTATCCAAGATAAGAAAATGTGGATAGGTAAATGCTGTCAATTGCAATGCTTACTCACAAAAGTGTTTGCACAAAAAGGAGTGCAAAATAGACATGCTGGGCTTTGCAGTCTCCAGTTGACTGATAACAACAACAACTTATTTCTGTGTGTATTAGTATGAATTCAGGGTGAGGTGACCTTTAAGAAAACTCCGCCGCCAGATTTTTACGCGATGTTGGTATTATATATACGACGTAGCATACAAGTTACGCGCGTATATTTCACCCTTCGGACGTATTTTTTTTACCCATAGACTAACATACAACAGCCGTGCAATTTGGTATCCAATATACAGCGTAAGGACTTAAGCGCTCAGAATTCAGAGAATCTACTCCATTCTTATCTCGCCACAAATTACAGGCGCAGTAACCCTTGCACTGACTAAAAAAGCAACGTAACTCCCTGAAGGCCTAACAAACGCATGCGCAATCACATACATATCAGCCGCAAATCTCAAACAGTTAAACCTCTTCTAAGCATTTATTATTCCTGCCCCCCTGCAAGTGTGTCAAACCAATCAAAAACAGCACAACCTCTCACCTGCAGCCTTAAAACACATGGGGTTATATATGAATTTTGAATAGTGTAATTACGTGTCGCATTTATAATTGAAATTGCGGTTCATTTTTACGAGTGTTAGCCTAATATGCATAAAACTACTCTTTATTGACACTTTCCGTGGACAAAATACTGGCGTAAGTTACTTACGACGACTGAAATGTGTATTAGGCGCACATTTCAGAAGATTGCCAGTTACTACTTAGTTTAGCATCTAACGGCGCAGTATATGTAATACCCCGATGTGCGAGGTATAATTACG
The DNA here is from genome assembly GCF_027579735.1 of Bombina bombina. NCBI lineage: Eukaryota > Metazoa > Chordata > Amphibia > Anura > Bombinatoridae > Bombina > Bombina bombina. Next base: position 1,052,147,905 of record NC_069499.1, on the reverse strand, counting down.
GCCGGCGCAGGTTCCCACGCTTGCGCCGAAACCTGCGCCATATATGTGATTGCGCCCTTGCTGTCTAAACTAATCAGTCAGTTTGGTCTCCCTGGAAGGATCTTCAAAACGATGTGGCAAATAAGAATGATATGAAGCGCTTCAAATTGTGTATAAGTAGTGAAAAAGGAGAACTACTTAAAAACACAAATTTATTGTTTCTCAGCTGGCTAGATGTTTCATCAGGCATATTACAATTAAAAATGAGGGGCGCTTTATATACACATCATCCAATTAGTTGTCATGGAAATCAATACTAACAATAGTGTGTACATTCTAGTTTGTAATACAATTTCTTCATAGGTAAAATCTGTATATATATATATATCGGATGGAAAAGAACATTTAAATTGGATAAATATCATTTACAATAGTGTGTAACATGAATCATAATCAGCATTTTCAATGGCTATCCATTATACAAACAGTGCCATTTTTTATAGATTACCATTGGTTTGTAGTGATTCACATGATAGCTTCAAAAAGAAGCGTGATTGGTTAGGATAGATTTACTATAGAAAATGGTCCAACCTTTTTAAAGGCAATCAGTGTCAATGACAAATAGAATTTCAGTTGTTTAAAGTGATGTGTGTGTGTTTACTATTTGGACAGCTTGGGGGGCGTGTGAGTGATGTATGTTTGGCAACAGCCAATCAGTTATCCAGAAATATGGAGCTAAATGTAATTAGTGAATAAAGGCCACTATTTGCAAAGGGGGTAGCCATTGTGTACAAATTGAAATAGTGCAAAAAAAATAAAGTGCAAAATCCTATAACTAGGAAGTTGACAGAGGGCGCAAAATTTAGTGTTGATATAATAAAATTCTATGGTAAATTTTACTAAATTAAAAAAAAATTAAACAATGTTAAACTGTTGTTGAAGAGATATCTAGGTAGGTAGCGTGCATGTGCCTGAAGCACTACATGACAGTAGATAGTGCTGCCATCTAGTTCTCCTGCTAATGTATAACATTGTTGCAAAACTGCTGCCTTATAGTGCTGCAGACACGTGCACACTCTTGAGCTTACATTTCTGCTTTTCAAATAAGGATAACAAGAAAATGAAGAAAATATAATAGAAGTACATTAGAAAGTTGTTTAAAATGTAATGTTCTATCTAAATCATGAAAGAAAAAAATGTGGGTTGTATGTCCCTTTAATGCACTTTAGTGCAGGTCCTGTAAACCAAGAATGTTAAGCCTGCTGTAAGCACGGCCGGGGCTCTGGCAAAAGAGGATCGGGTTAGATATAGACCACATTAAAGTAAGTATTGTAACCACAGGTGAACTTTTCACCTGTAGCGTTGAACATTTACATTCATATACTGTAACAAACAGGTGTAAATGTTTAACTAAAATTCAGTATTCATTTAGTTTTAAATGTAACGAATACAGAATCGTGCAGCCAACGAAGACATTTCCCCCCGAATATTCAGTATGAAAATTTCGGACAAACCTAAAATTTCTCGTCTGCACCAGTCTAATATATACTTTCTACTCAAATACATGAAAACAAGAAAAATAATTTTTAATCAATTTTAATATTTAATAATATGTTTTACAGTATAAGTACTATAAAAAAATTGCATTCCAATGTTCTTCACATAGGGGAAAATATTCTTTGCATTTTTAAATAGAACTTCCTATAGCCGACAAATCTGCAGAAACTGAGTGATGCTATCATGTCAATATGGACCACAATGTCTGTGGAATTTTCCAACACCTTGTTAAATCGATGCCACAAAGAATTAAGGCAGTATTGAAGGCAAAAGTGGGTGCAACCTAGTACTAGCAAGGTGTACCTAATAAAGTGGCAGGTGAGTATATGTATATACCTATACCTGTTTACAGTATATTCATATACATGTATAGATATATATTGTACATAACTACCTTCAGGTTAGCGCAGTGTCATGTTAGTGTATGTAATATTTTTTCTGTAGATTCATTTGATAAATATAACATTTTATGTTAGTTAGTTGACTTTTGCCTAGCTCTAAGAATAACTAGCTCTCATTTGTTAAATTTTACCATAAGATTTCAAGTTTTGTGGTTCTGAGTAATTTGTGCTATATAAATATTAATATCCTAGTAATTGCCATTTGAGTTTATGATTCAGATGCAAATTACTATATGGTAATTTTCATTTCAAACTCATGTCCTAAAGATTTGGTGCCCATTAAATATTTTTCTCAAGGAAGTTAATTGCTCCCAACTAAATTTATACAATGTCATGTCATCATTGCTATTTCAATGAGATATAGTTAAGAAAGGAAGTAACTATATGTAACAGCACTGCCATCTAGAGGCCATACTATATAAGATCAAAATTGATGTAAAGAGTGTTTTAAAATGAAAAGTTGGGCAGTTGTACAGATTAATTAAAAAGTGCATATTGGCTCATAATAATAACATAGCATTATTTTCTCAATTTACAAAATATAAAATGACAATTCAGTTGCCAAAAAAAGAGGGTGGTCCAATAAAGCAGCAGTAATGTTTGTTGGCCACCTGTCATACATCCTGCAAAAGGGGATATGTCCCTCCAAAAAACAATACTCCATGGTTCACAATTTCTATGCAGCATCAAAGTATTAGGTTATTGTAGAAGTGAGACTTGGTTGTGAAGTGCTACATGGTTCCTGTAAACTTTATACTTAACCACATAAATGTCTTGATATACTGATATTATGCATTAGCCAAGAAATATAAATCATAAGGTATGTGTTTTTTTTTGTTTTTTTTTTTAAATGAATATTTACACCACAAAGCTTAGTTGTACCCTTAAAGTTTTTATAACCATATCCACTTAGCTGCAATAAACTGATTCTCATTGCTTTGCACCAAATTAGCTTAACGTACTCTGTCCTTTTTTATCTAGGTCCTTAATAAGTCTGATTTACTTTCCACAATTATATCACATTGAAATCAAACAGAGAAGTGGACAGTCCATCATAAACACAGCTTAAATGTGTTCATACATAAACTTAATGCAAGTGGTCTACACTGCAATTTTGTTTGTCATTAAACCATCACCAAAAATAAGGTACAGTTATGTTATCTCAGCCCTAGCTTTGACACACAACTAGTAAAAATTAAATAAAAAAATACTGTCTTCTGTAGGTCTAGAACCTGAGATGTTCATTAAAGCAGTAATGTGCTCTTTCTCCTGCCCTTGGCAATTTGTTCTATAGTTTTACCCAGTATGTGCAAACAAACTTGCTTTCTTTGCAAAGTTTCTTCAAAAGACAATTTTTTGTTTATTAGTTTTTCAAATTTCTACATTCCCTATTTGAACATGAGAAGTTTTTGGTTCTTAAGAAAATTTTCTCATGCATGTATTATGCTCTGTATTTGCAGCATATATGCGATTGTCTGGGTTGCCATTTCTCTTGCTCAGAGTAAAATTGGCGGGTATTTTGGGACTGGACTGACATTTTTAGGCAGAATTATACTTCTGACTACTTCAGGAAAGTTCTCCTGTGTGAAAAGCACACTTGGGCTAAAAGAAGCTACTCCCAGGTGGTAATGGGCCATAGTACAAGCCACTGAGCTGTTGTACATTCCTGGCAGGTTGCTTCTCTTTCGTATGTTATTGTATTATGACCTTGAAAGTTTCCCTAAGGGTGATGTGGGAAACCAGACTTGGACTTCTTACACAATGTGCTTAGAGGGATATGGCTACACCTCACTGACGAGGCTTAAAGGAGGCAGAAACGATCTTCTGGGGGCTACCATTTCCCTTATTCAGAGGAGAATTGCCTGGTATTTCAGCTGGACTGACCATGTTATGTGAGATCAGACATTTTTACTTCAGGAAAGTTCTCCTCTGTGAAAAGCACAAGTTGAGTAAAATAAGCTACTGCCAGGTGGTAACTTGGTCAAAGAACAAGCCACTAAGCTGTTGTTCATTCCTGGCAGATTACTTCCTGTATGTAATTTCATAACTAAAAAAAAAAATGTTTGTTTATCAATTTTTAAAATTTCTACATTTCATATTTGAATTTGAACATGAGTTTTTTTTTTATTTCTTAAGAAATGTACTAGACCTAACCTTCACATGCATGTATTATGTTCTGTTTTTGCTGCACATATGCATAAATATTGTGATGACATAGTTTTAAACCCTTATATCTTTGAAAATAATGAGCAATTTTTTCCAGACTTAACTAGAAATACCAAATCCCATAGTATCCCTCTCTATTCTTCCAAACTTAATAGAGATTAAGGAGGCAGTTTAATGCATTAAACTGAAAAAAATACAAACACAGAAGGTGCCATAGGTTAATATAGACAGAACAACACAGGCCCAGACTCCCGCTCTCGCGCTAACTCCGCTAGAAGTAAGCTTTTTGCGCACATCAGATAGAACTCGTATTACAAGTTGAAAGTAAAGCGTTTTCGATCGCACACTAACCCAATGCACGCAAAAAGCTGAAGTTAGAATACTGCAAACGCGAGGGGCGAAGCCAACTATCAAGGAAACCAGACGTGTGTGTGAAGAGCTCCTGGCTCTTATAAGTTATAATTAATGTATACTGGTATCTAAAGTAACCCTTGCTATATCAAAAGGGGTCCCTTCCAAATACAGCATTATTGGTGGCAGTGGGAGTACTTGGATGGTCGTTCTTAGCCCTATAAGAGATCCAGAAGTCACGTTACGATGGAGGCCTTGGATGGCTGGTGGCTAGCTGCGGCGCAACTTCTGCAGGATCATTTTGATAGCCTAGCATGGGTTCTGCATGAGTGCTGTGTTAACACAGGGGCGGGAGAGGACAATCCTATACGGCCAACTGATCATCATCTTGCCCTTACTCTGAATCCTATCGATCCTACCATCTACCAGAGTAGTTGTGTTGCAATGCCGGCCTCTGAGATCTCATGCAGCCATGTTGATTCCCCAAAGCAAGGGGACGCTCATACCTATTGCCACAGAGACTGGCTAGATCCAACATGCTCCAAGAGAGATCTGACCTTGTTACCGAACCTACCCTGGAGCGCAGTGTGTGTGGCTTCCGTAGGTGACCGTCATGTTTGGAAAGTTTCCCCTCAGCTTTATGCTGGCAGTGCTGGGCAAGATGTGACAGTGACATATGCATGGGCTGAAGATGTGCTGTGCTGGGGAGGCAGCGCCTTGATTCTAGATGGCTTTGAAGAGCAGTTGCTACAGAGTGAGGGTCAATCGTTTGGCCAAATGATGCCCCTGACCTATTTTGAAGTAGGCTAAAATGGATAATTGGTGGAGAATGGTGTTGGGACTTTTCCTAACTAACTGTCCTTTAACTGTCTACATGGAACGTTGCTATTCAGATTGTATTACCCAAAACCTTCCTAGTCCTCTATGGGCTTAGGAATACAGATTAATCCCTCATTTGTTGTACTTCACCAGTAGCGGGAACACTCATTAAAGAAAAATATTGGGTGGGATAGATGTAAATAACAACTGTCTGTTATTTTTCACAGCTTTATTTTAGCTTAAATTTGTTGTCTGCATTTGTATTTACTTATTATATTCTGTTTGCATGCAGCACCATGTATTAGTTGTACTTGAGGGTTACCTAGTTCAGATGTTGTTATACCTGCTATTTATTAAGCTATATATGCCTGATTTCCTGCTGTCCTATATTCGTCCTGTAACCCTGAATTTGCTACCCATAAACACATTTTACAAGTATACATCTGGGTTATAGCTGGACAACTTAGAAATACTCTCTCATAACCAGCGCATGGTTTATATTATCATATGCCTAATACCCTTCCCTTATTTTCTTTATTTTGCAAAGCAGTTAATCTTATTATAGTTGTGTTATTTCTACAATCTTATTTACATATTAGCTTGGTTAAATGGCTTACATAGGTATAAGCCTGTATACAACTAAAATGCTCTTGTTATGTTATAATTCGCTTATTTTACTATGCTTGGTTTACAGGGTGTTAGGTAATTGTTGTGACCTTTCCAAATAATAGTGTTTTTCAGTGGCATCTCTAGCATTCAGAATTAAAGTAAGATATCTCTCGACTCCCTTAAAGCGCCTCAAGTAGCAATCCCTTAAATTTACACTTTTCCTTTTTTTACTTGGTGAACAGCAGGCTAATTGTGTAGATGTCATTGGCAGTTAATACCAAGACTCTTCATCTTATGTTAGATAGGCTGGCCTATCTTACTACATATAAGCCTGCTAATTTTATGTTTACTTATCACAGCTATAAGGTCCTTGGGTATACAATTTGAACTTAACTTTATATTGCATTGATAGTGCTACCATATAGACAGAGTGTGTTCCCATTTTTCAATTTTAACCATCTAGAATAGGGTGTCATATAGACGTATTTAAACCTAAGCTATAGCAGGATCTAGTTTCTCATATTCTCCTCTCCCCTGGTAGTAGGCGTATGTGTTAGTGGTATGATCTTTCTGTTCCTGGGTGGTGGGCCCTCATCCGGGAGACAGAGTACTCTTTTATTCAGAGAGGAGATATCCAACGGTTTAACTAAATACCTTTGCCTTTACCTGCTTATATTATGTATTCAACTTGTATAGCTTATTTAATACCCTATTTCTCAGTGCCTTAGTGTAAAATTCTCTCATCCGGGAGACAGAGTACTCTTTTATTCAGAGAGGAGATATCCAACGGTTTAACTAAATACCTTTGCCTTTACCTGCTTATATTATGTATTCAACTTGTATAGCTTATTTAATACCCTATTTCTCAGTGCCTTAGTGTAAAATTCTCTCATCCGGGAGACAGAGTACTCTTTTATTCAGAGAGGAGATATCCAACGGTTTAACTAAATACCTTTGCCTTTACCTGCTTATATTATGTATTCAACTTGTATAGCTTACTTAATACCCTATTTCTCAGTGCCTTAGTGTAAAATTCTCTGAATTATCCTCACCCCACAATTAATAGCTTGGCGGTTGGCTTCTCACACTACCTTAACTAGTTAAATATGACATGGCAAGCTGAACCCCATACTATTGACAATTGAATGGCCCCTATAAACCTGTAACCCTAGTTTATACCTCCTGCGAGGTGGATACAGTGACCAGATATCATAGACTCCTGAGCACTTCACTTTATATATTCTTTAAAAGCTGTTTAGCCTGCTATGCCTTTTTATTTTCATTTTTTCATTATGATATTTAACACATTTAACTAACCACCCCCCCCCCCCACACTTATAATGTGCCCCCTAATTAGGGAGGACTAACTAAGCGGTCTATCTTGCTTATACCACACCCCTAATTAATCTCTTATTCTCTTAACAGTAACTCTTCAACAGTTATGTTCATTTATTAGCCCCACCTATAAGTTGAGTTCAAAATTCTGAATTATACAGTTTGTATGTTATGTCTCGAATATTAGTAGTTAAGTGTACTTGTGCTCACTCTTTCCCTAATCACAAGCAATATATGATTTAAGTATACTTCAAATCAAGAGAATTTTTTTTATTTTTTTTAAAAAGTGAGGTTTGGATTGTTCTATAGTTATGTGACGTAACAATATGCTTGTTTGATGTTTTCTATCTTGTAACTCCATATTTTTGGAGTATACCATGTATGTTGTAACTTATTAAACTCAATAAAGAATAAAAAAAAGAATACTGCAAACGCGTTAATGTATTCTCACGTAAAAGTCAATGGAGCAAAAAAGTGGAGAAAACACCCTACTCTCGCAAACCCGATCACATATTCTCAAGTGCTCTAACACATTCACATTCCAATGTTCTTCACATAGCAGTATATGTTCTATTTATTCATAAATACTTATTTCTACAGATATGTGATGTTTGTTTGCTAAAATATATATCCATACCTATCAGTATATATATATATAAAATATATATATATATATATATATATATAGAGAGAGAGAGAGAGAGAGAGAGAGAGAGAGAGAGAGAGATAATTGTATATAGGTATAGCATACACGTAAACACATATACATATATATATATAAAATGTGTATATATATATATATATATACATATATATACACACAAATATACATATTTAGACAGCTATATGTATGTATCTCAATGTATCTCTGCCTTTTTTTTCTAAAACCTGAGACCTCATACCTTTGAGCCCTTATAACTTTTTTGTGCAATCATTTTTTCCAATAATTTTATTAGATAGTGTTATTATGAGTGTAACTGTACTTTTAAATGTACTTTTGTGACACGTTTTTGTTTTGCGAAATAGTTAACCAGAGCTCTGAGGATGCGCTATCCTGATGCACGTTAACTTCAATTGCACTTAATCAATCGCGTTTACTTTCAACTTCTAATATGAGTGCTGCATCTGTTGTGCACAAACAGCTGCAATAAACCCCTTTTCTCTTGCGTGTAACTGTTAGCGTGCTACCCATAATCTGGCCCAATGTAATTAGAGAAACACTGCAAAACATAGTTTCACTTAATTTTGCCCTAATAATACCAAATTAATATGATGAGGTAAACAGTGCAGCTAAAATTTACTCATTCAGATAAAACTGAATATTTTTAAATAAACTGCCACAGAGATAGGATATTGTCTTGCCTGGAAAAAATATACATAAAGTCTTCTAATAGGTTTTATTATTTTAACGGAGCCCCTGGGAGTTCGAAGTAACGGGAAGGGGCCTTGACCGTTGGAGGAATAGGCCTAGTTTGTGATTGTTTGGGAGTCTGTAATGGGGTGGGCTTATTACGCTTTTAAGGAAAAGAGCTGGAGAATCTGTCATCAGATTAATAAGCAAACTTCTGTGGAAAGTGCTCATTGGCGGAGTTATTTGTGATGGTGCAGTTTGATGCTATTTTCGATCAACTTAAGTTGGAAGCTGCTAAAATGGGCCCTACCTGGCTCGAGGATAAGTTACGTCCTTTGTTCGTATCTGATGTCGGATTGAGGGACGATAATGAGGATGCTGCTTCTAGACCGGTGAGGCGTTCTAGGCCTCCGGTTCGTTTGGATCCGGATTTGGAGGGCAGTAATGGCGGACGGGGGAGACCCAGCCCCAGTCCGGGATTAAAGGCGGCCGTGAGGAAGAAGACAGGTTCTGGTTCCGGGAGTTGGCAGGTCGAAGCTGAGATTGTGGATCCTGCTATGCTATCTGGGAGCAGTTGTTCTCTACCGGAGCAAGTTAAAGTGCCTGTAAAGAAGGGTGATTCTTTGCCTAAGGGTAAGACGGCCAATTTAAGCCAGAAAGAGGCAGTTAAGGGGAAGAGGCAAGTTAGTAAAGGTGATGGTCTGCCGAGGCCTAGTTTATTGGGCGTTAGTAAGGAGCAAGTGAGCAGTGGTAGGTCAGTAAGTGTTTTAGAGAGAAAGAGGGGTGAGGTTGATAGGGAAGTGAAGATGTCAGGCCCAACCGTTTTGTCACAGGCGGTTGAGGCGCAGGTACATAATGTTTCGAAAACGGCCCAGGTTTTAAGGCCTAGTAGCACTTTTGAGGAACAGGCTTATCGGGTGTTAGATGAGAGAATGGAAGGGGTTGAAGTCAGTGAGAGTCAGCATGATACAGAGGTTGATAACGGCGTTGGGGAATTAGCCTTATATTTAGATTCTTCTGAGGAGGATTTTATTCCTCCTTCTCCCAGTGTGGTTAACCCCCTTCACCAGTTTAGACCGGCAGTCAGGGCATCGAGTGATTTAGTTTTAAGGGGTGAGTTAAGAAATTTGAGGGGTAAGAATGTCGATGCGGTTGATAATTTACCTGTTTCTAATAATGTTTTTCTTTTAGAAGGGAATGAGATTGGGTCACGGCCTGTGAATTCTCCGGGTTTCTTGATGGTGGGAAATGACGGCCTGAGTAGGGAAGCTTATGGCCTTCAGGAATCCTGGACGTATAATATCAGGCTTGATATGGAGGACGGCGTTCCAGGGGCGGGACGTTTTAATGCAAGGGGAGAAGATGCAGGGGTGAGTATGGCCAACAATTTTAATTTTGTTCATCAGGGGATGGTGGGACGGAGTCATAACAATACATTTAATAGCTCGGTTAATTCTGTTCAACGTCCAAACAGGTCTGGGAATGGGAGAATACAAGGTAGAGGTAGACAACGCAAGAGGTATGGGGACTTAAGGGGGGAAGGGTTTGAGGTTATGTCTGCTAAGAGGGGTAGGGGGGTTTTAGTGGTTAGTAGGTTGGGTATGTCTACGGCTAGTAGGGGCATCAGTGTTTGGGCACCTTCAGGGGTTTTGTCACATGTTTCTGTTTTGCAGGCTGAAGCAAGTCAACAATTGATGGCTAATACGGAACCTAGGACTCCTGGGTTCCAGAATAGGGAAAAGGTAACGGCTGCATCTCAAGGGGATCAGTCTGCGGCGGCTCAGGATCTTAGGACAGGTAATAAGGGATCTGGGGGCAGTGGATTTGAATGTGGGGGTTGAAAAAGTTGGTGTGAATGTTGATCCTTTATCAATAACTGTTGTAGCGGGTTTAAGGGACTTGTTAGCCAAGTTAGAAGGGGCTAAAGTTTCAGGGGGAGTCGCCAATTCGTGGGTTCCTCCTGGATCTGCACCTCAAAAGGGGTCATTAGGGAGTTCTGGTGAGGGAGCAAAAGATGTAGGGTCAGCAATCCAACCTCAAGCGGTTGGTTTGCTCCAGTCAAAAGTGGCTAATGTTGATAATAAAGGGTCTGGGGGTCCTGAACTTAAAATTGCTGACACGGCTTTGGCCAGGTCTTGCTTGTGTTCTATTGGGCCTTTGGGTATGCACTTGACAGTTGAGTTAAGGGAGAAGATATGTAAGAGAGAGTTTATTGAATTATTTTCTCTCCTCCCTCTCGACCAGTCTTTTGAGATACCTGAAGACTCAAAGAAGGATGCGTCTAATAAGGAAGAGGAGGAGAGGAAAAAACGATACAGAAAGTTACCTAAAACATTTACTAACTGGTTTCAAGCTTTTGTTATTTACGCCAGTGTATTTGCTGGTAAGTTCCCTGACCAAGGCGCGGCACTTTTTTGTTACTTAGATGAAGTAGCTGCTGCTCAGAGAACATATGGGGGTATGGCTTGGTGGGTTTATGATGAACAATTTAGACAACATTTGTCGGTTAAGCCTGAGATGAAGTGGGATGACTGTGATATGGGCCTTTGGCTAAAAGTGATGACCCCGTTAAGGTCTTCGCAGCCTTTTCGTGGGGGTGCCGGCGGGTCACTTCAAAGTGGGTCGTCGGCAACAGTCAAAAAAGGTTTCTGTTTTGCTTTCAATGAAAAGATTTGCAAATGGGGATCAGCTTGTAAATTCAGACATGAGTGCTCAGTGTGTGGGGGTTCCCACTCTTCCACCAAGTGTTTCAAAAAGAACAAATTGGGAGGAACCTGTCTCAAAAAACGGAGCTGTCTGAAAAAGGGATTAACTCCGGTGAGGTTAAGCGGGATGGAGCTGTGGCTCGTACTCTACGCTAAATAGAAGGGCTTTGGTGAAAAAGCTTTGTTATTGCTTCACGGTTTTGAGTTTGGTTTTAAAATTCCATCTTCAGGGGGTGTTGTTCACTACAGAGGTAACCTTAAGTCAGCCAGGGAATGGCCAGATGTGGTTAGGAGTAAGCTTGAGAAGGAGGTTTCGCTGGGCCGAATGGCAGGTCCTTTTTAAGTTTCTCCTATCCCTCATTTGCGTATTTTCGTTTCGTGGTCCCTAAGAAGGAACCTGGTAAATTTTGACTTATTCACCACTTATCTTTTCCGAAGGGTGGGTTAGTGAATGATGATATTCCAGAGGAATTATCGTCTGTGTCTTATACATCATTTGACATGGCGGTTAATTTGGTTAGGGAGGCTGGTCAATTTGCTTTACTGGTTAAAATGGATATTGAGGCAGCCTTTTGGTTGCTTCCGGTTCATCCTTCTTCCCATTATCTCTTGGGTTGCTGTTTTGATGGCTTTTTCTACATTGACCTGTGCCTCCCAATGGGTTATTCTATTTCTTGTTCATTGTTTGAGTGTTTTAGTTCTTTTTTAGAATGGGTTGTTAAATTTAAGTCAGGATTCTCTTCTATCGTTCATTATCTGGATGATTTTCTTTTTGTTGGTCCTCCTGAATCGGACGTTTGTTTGAAGTTAAGGGATTGTTTTTATTTAATGGCATCTGAATTTGGGGTTCCTATTGCAATGGAAAAGTCTGAGGGTCCAGTTACGGCCCTTAATTTTTGGGGTATTACAATTGATTCTGAAAAAATGGAATGTAGGTTGCCTTTGGAAAAGATTGTGGATTTGTCAAAAATGATTCAGCATTTTCTCGGGGTCCGTAAGGTGACTCTGCGGGAAATGCAATCGCTGTTGGGAAAATTGAATTTTGCTTGCAGAATCATTCCCATTGGTAGAGTTTTTTCTAGAAGAATGTCATTGGCTACGTCTGGTGTTAATAAGCCTCATCATTTTGTAAGGGTTAAAAAAGGCCACAAAGATGATTTGAAAGTTTGGTTGGAGTTCCTTAAAAATTTTAATGGAGCTGCAATCTTTATGGAAGCTAGGATCTCTAATGTTGATTTGGATTTGATAACAGATGCCGCTGGTGGCGTTGGTTTCGGGGCTTATTTTCAGGGTCATTGGTGTGCGGAGGTGTGGCCCCAAGAATGGGTGGGGTTGGGTTTAACTCAGAATCTAGTCTTCCTTGAATTATTTCCGATTCTGGTAGCTTTGTTTGTGTGGGAGTATGATTTGGTTAATAAATCCATATTGTTCCACACGGATAATATGGGTGTTGTTTCTGCTATCAACTCATTATCAGCGTCATCATTGCCAGTTTTGCGTTTATTGAGAGTAATGGTCTTGAAATGTTTAAGCATGAATGTTTTTGTAAGGGCAAAACATATCCCTGGTAAGCTTAATTTGATAGCAGATGTTTTATCTCGTTCACAGTGGTGTCGTTTTCGGGAGCTGGCTCCTCAGGCAGATGTAGTCAGAGCGAAGTTCCCGGACCAACTTTGGAAGCTTGGGGTGGAGGATTGGCTGAGTTAATTAAGAAATCTTTGGCTCCAGGTACTTGTGCGTCTTATGTATCAGTCTGGAGGGAATGGGAAATGTGGTTAGGTCAGGCTGAACTCAAGGAGGGGTCTGATGATGTCACAGGTTGCTTATTGGAATGGATGTGGCATTGGGGAACCTTGGGTTTGTCAGCATCTAATATGGAGAAAAGATTGGCTGCCTTAGCTTTTAGATTCCGTTTATTAGGTTTGTCTGACATTACAAAGGTTTTTTGGGTGCGTCAGGTTCTTAAAGGTTTGAAGAAGAAGGTGAAGAGTAGAGACAAGAGAAGGCCTATTACATTTACTTTGCTGGAAAAAATTTGGGTAGTATTGGCTGATATATGCTCATCAGCATTTGAAGTAACATTGTTTAGAACGGCCTTTGTATTGGCCTTTTTTGGGGCTTTTAGGCTATCTGAATTGGTAAGCCCTAGCAGGAAAGTTTCTGGGGGTTTACAAAAAGAAGATGTAATATGGGATGAGAACAGGGTGGATATTTTACTGAGGAGTAGTAAAACAGACATTTACGGAAAAGGCAAGAATATAGTGCTGTTCCCTAGTGGTTCCGCGATATGTCCTTGTCAGGTAATGATGCATTATGGGTTTATACGGCCTTTGCAGGATGGCCCGTTGTTGGTTCACTCAGATTTATTTTTTTTGTCACAGTATCAATTTAGAGCCATTTTGAAGAGATCAATTGCTTTATTGGGTTTTAATCCATTAGAGTTTGGGTCCCACTCATTCCGTGAGGAGCTGCTACTGAAGCTGCTATGTTAGGTCTCAAGGAAGATATAGTCAAAAAGATTGGTAGATGGGGTTCAAGTCATTATAAATCTTATGTTAGACCTGATTTGAGGGTATAAAAAAAAAAAAATTTAGAATGGGGTGAATGTGTGGGAATGCTTGAGCAGACATCATCCTGAATGTTTTTCTTTTATTTCCTGTATTTCAGGTGTGAGGATTGTATGGGTGATGGGGCATTCATTTATATATTGGGCCAATGCTGAGGCCAGTAAGAAAATGGACAGCCTGCAGCTCGGGTGTCCAGTTGGTCAATGGGAGGTCAAATGGTTTGGGATTAGGGGTATGTGCTGGGAATTTCTTTTTCCAGTGTTTGTCGATTACAGCAAGGTTTTTAATCACCCGGACGTTTTGGTGTTGCATTTGGGGGGGAATGATTTGGGTATGATTCCTCAGAAGGAATTAGTAAGAAGAATAAAAAGGGATTTGGGCAATATTAAAGATCTTTATCCTGGAATAAAAATAGTCTGGTCACAGATTACTCCTCGACTGGTTTGGAGATCAGCGTGGGATTATGATAAACTGGAAAAGAGCCGTAAAAAAGTTAATAAAATAATTAGCTCTTTCGTAAGAAGGTTGGGGGGGGGTGTTGTTTTTCACCCAGATTTTGAAGTGAAAGGGGCTGAGGAATTCTATCTAAAAGATGGTGTACACTTTAATCAATTTGGGCTGCAGCTATTTCTTTTTGATATAAAAGAAGCGTTGGGCAAAATTTTGGGTTTGGCAGGACTGGGCTGTTCGGTTAGTCCAGTCGGTGGCGGGGGTGCTAGGCGGGGGTGCTAGTTCCCAGACAAATATGTTAAGCAATATGGCCAAGTGATTTGGAGGATTTTAAGTAGTTGCCTCTCCATGGGGTGAGCGGGCAACTGGTTTTATAGGGACAAGGGGTTCCCTATTAAAGTGGAGGTGTGCTTGGTCTGGACTCAACGGGGATATAGTTGAGTCCAGTTTTTGAATAACGGCCATCTTGTTTTTTGTGCGTTTGGGAACTAGCACCGCTGTGGGGAATTGACAGTATGTTTTTATGTGGAATGTTATTTATGAACATCAGGCATGTTCTGTTTAAATGTTTGAAAATGTTTTATTATCTAATATTTAACTTATGTTATTAATAAAATGGCTGATAAATTTTATACCAAAGTTGTGTGTAACTCTTATTTATAGCAAGTAAGTTATTTGATAAATTTTAGAAGGATAGGCCGGGGATTGACGACTTTAAAGGTCACGGAGCCCCTGGGAGTTCGAAGTAATGGGAAGGGGCCTTGACCGTTGGAGGAATAGGCCTAGTGTGTGATTGGTTGGGAGTCTGTAATGGGGCGGGCTTAGCACGCGCTATTACACTTTTAAGGAAAAGAGCGGGAGAATCTGTCATCAGATTAATAAGCAAACTTCTGTGGAAAGTCCTCCCTCCCTCCCTCCCTGAATCTGTGGTGTCCCTTCCTTGTTTTGTGTTCTTCACAGCAAGACGGGGGTGCTAGTTCCCAGACAAATATGTTAAGCAATATGGCCAAGTGATTTGGAGGATTTTAAGTAGTTGCCTCTCCATGGGGTGAGCGGGCAACTGGTTTTATAGGGACAAGGGGTTCCCTATTAAAGTGGAGGTGTGCTTGGTACGGACTCAACGGGGATATAGCACCGCTGTGGGGAATTGACAGTATGTTTTGATGTGGAATGTTATTTATGAACATCAGGTATGTTCTGTTTAAATGTTTGAAAATGTTTTATTATCTAATATTTAACTTATGTTATTAATAAAATGGCTGCGGCCAATTTTTATACCAAAGTTGTGTGTAACTCTTATTTATAGCAAGTAAGTTATTTGATAAATTTTAGAAGGTTAGGCCGCGGATTGACGACTTTAAAGGTCAGTTATATTGATGGCTATTTAAATCATTTGCAATATAGAATGTGTAGCTTTGCACAGCAGGCAAATGAAGTCTTTACTTTATTTTATTTTTTTAATCAGTGAGGCAGATGGGTTTGCAAACTATTTTAAGAAACATTTAGGGTGCACCTGCGCTTGTTTGTAGTTTGAAAATTGCTTTCCCAGTGGTACTGCCTGAATCTACAATTAACTTTCTGAAACGTGCAACCTTTCTGAGTTCATTTATTTATTTATTTTGGTTTAAGAAAGTTCATTAAAGAAATTATTTAATCTAATGTGCATTTAAACCACATTCATAAACTTCCAGTTTGTTTTGATTAAAGAAAAGGAAACAGATTGTGAATATAGGTAGATATTTATTGTGAATTTTCTATGGTCCTGCATAAATGCAGCAAAATTAAAGTTTATTTTATCTCTTATAAAGTGACAGCTTTAACATTTATCAAAGATGTCTTTCATCGTCTGCAAAGAAACTTAATGGTGAAGTTACAAATATATGTAATTTCTTTCATGTAAGTGACAAGAGTCCATGAACTAGTAACGTATTGGATATACATTCCTACCTACCTGGAGGGGGCAAAGTTTCCCAAACCTCAAAATGCCTATAAATACACCTCCCACCTCACTCATACTTCAGTTTTACAAACTTTGTCTTCGTTGGAGGATGGTGAAGCAAGACGTAATTGATTTCTTCTGTGAAAGGCGCTTCTAAACATTTCACTGTTCCTCTCAAAGTGCAGTGTTTGTCTGAGGGATGTGAAGGGAGTATTTGCCTAATGATGCCATGTTTTAACCAATGGAAAATATATTCTAAGGCTCTCAGTAAATTTGGTTGTGGGGATTCATCTGCCACTTCCCTTTACAGATCGACATTATACTCCTCTACCATTACCTCTGCTGATATGTTTCAGTACTGGTTTCGCAGTCTGCTATATGTGGATGGGTGTCTTCAGGTAAGTATATATCTTTTTTTAAGACAATCTCAGCTATGTTTGGCACTTTATATTTTTAAAGTTTTAAATATATATTGCATATATTTGCCATGAGTCAGGTCTATGTTTATTTCCCTTTGCAGTCTAACAGTTTCAGCATGGAAAATTATGTTTGAGAGAAATTTAGTAAATTTTTTTCTTACTTGAGGTTCCAGTTAGTTATAACTTTGGTCTTGTTTTTTCAAATTTTCTCGGGCAAGTTAGGCTTGCGATGGTGCAAAATACTTCTATTTATTGCGCGTCATTCTTGGCACAAATTTTTTTGGTTAAGGTTGTGTTTGTGGTGACGCGAGTTACGTCATTTCTCACGTCTTTGTTGAAGCAAATTTTTTGGGCGCGAACTTGCGCCTGTTATGACGCAAATCTTGTCATTTCCTGTTAACCTTCTCAGTATTTGTGTCATCTTTGTTGGCTATGATATTTGCTTTTGTTTTTCATAGAAACATTTTTTCCCATTCCTGAGACTGCTATTTTGTGGAAATTTGATATTTTGTTTAAATGGTTTTTTTTTCTTTTTTGTTAAATTTTTCAAGATGTCTCAAACTGATCCTGCCTCTGATGATACTGTAGGAACCAAGTTGCCTGAAAACAAATCTACCAAAGCTAAGTGTGTATGTTGTAAACTGGCTGATCTTCCTTCTTCAGCTCAAGTATGTGGCACTTGTTATGAGAAATTATTTCATGCTGATAATGTTTCTATAAGTACAAATACATCAACTGTTAAACCTTCACAGTCAAATGTACATGATATTCCTGTAGATATAAAAGATTATATTGCTGCAGCCATAGAGAAGGCTACAACTGCTATTCTGCCTTCAAATAAACGTAAAAGGTCTCTTATTTCTCATAAATCTGATGAAGTTTGTATTGATCAACGGAATACTGAAGCATTGTCTGCTGATGAGGTTTTCACTGGCTCAGGGGATCCTACTTCAGACTTTGAAATTGATAAATCATCTTTTCTTTTTAAGATAGAATATATACGTTCTTTGTTAAAGAAAGTATTGTTTACTTTGGGTATTTAGGAATCTAGACCACTTGATAACAAGAATAGCAAACATTTGAATTCTGTTTTTAAAACTTCTGAGGTTACTCCTGAAGTTTTTCCAATTCCAGATGCTATCTCTAATATGATTACTAAGGAATGGTCTAAGCCTGGTACTTCTTTTAATCCTTCTTCTAGGTTTAAACAATTGTATCATTTACCTGTGTCTAATTTAGAGGTTTGGGAGAAAGTCCCTAAAGTTGATGGCGCTTTTTCTACTCTTGCCAAGCGTACTACTATTCTTATGGAAGATAGTACTTATTTTAAAGATCCCTTAGATAGGAAGATTGAATTGTATCTTAGGAAGGCATATTTACATACTGGCTATATTCTTAGACCTGCTATTTCTATAGCTGACGTTGCTGCTGCTTCAACTTTTTGGTTGGAAAATTTAGCAGAGCATCTATTGGATCCTGATTTGTCTAACATTGTTGTTTTACTTCAACATGCTAATCATTTCATTTGTGATGCTATATTTGATGTTATTAAGATTGATATTAAATCTATGTCTTTAGCTATTCTATCTAGAAGAGCTTTATGGCTTAAATAATGGAATGCAGATATGGTGTCTAAATCTAGATTACTATCATTATATTTTCAAGGTAATAATTTATTTGGTTCTCAATTGGATTCTATTATCTCCACTATCACTGGGGGTAAAGGAGTTTTTCTGCCCCTAGATAAGAAAAATAGAGGTAAATTTAAAGTTCCCAATCGTTTTCGTTCCTTTCGTCAGACTAAAGAACAGAAAACCACTCCTTCCCCTAAGGCCTCTGGTTCCAATTGGAGACCTTCCACAAATTGAAATAAATCCAAGCCTTGTAAGAAACCAAATACAGCCCCTAAGACTGCATGAAGGTGCGGCCCTCAAACCAGTTCAACTGGGGGGGGGGGGGCAGATTGAAATTATTTCAAGACATTTGGGCAGATTCTGTCCAAAGTCAGTGGATTCAGGATATTGTTTCTTAGGGGTATGGAATAGGTTTCAGAATTTGACCTCCCATGGGTAGATTCTTTCTTTCCCATGTTCCAACAAACCCTGTGAAGGCTCAAGCTTTTATGAAGTGTGTTTCAGTTTTCAGGGGTGATCGTTCCAGTTCCTTTACAAGAACAGGGTTTGGGTATTAATTCAAATCTGTTCATTGTCCCAAAAAGGAAGATTAATTCAGACCAATTCTGGATCTGAAAACTTTAAATCATTTTGTAAGAGTCCCAACTTTCAAGATGGTGACTATAAGGACTATTCTGCCTTTTGTTCAGCAAGGTCATTTTATGTCCACAATAGACTTACAGGATGCTTATCTTCACATTCCGATTCATCCAGACCACTATCGATTACTGAGATTCTCTTTATAGACAAGCATTACCAATTTGTTGCTCTTCCATTTGGCCTAGCGACAGCTCCAAGAATCTTTTCAAAAATTTTCGGTGCCCTTCTATCTGTAATCAGAGAGCAGGGTATTGCAGCGTTTCCTTATTTAGACAATATCTTGGTGCTAGCTCAATCTTTTGATTTAGCAGAATCTCACACAAGACAACTTGTGTCATTTCTTCAAAGACATGGTTGGAGGATCAATTTACTTAAGAGTTTTTTGATTCCTCAGACAAAGGTCACCTTTTTAGGTTTCCAGATAGATTCAGTGTGCATGACTTTTTCTTTGACAGAAAAGAGACAAATTAAGTTAGTGTTAGTTTGTCTAAACCTTCAGTCTTTATCATTCCCTTCAGTGGCTATGTGCAGGGAAGTTTTAGGTCTCATGATTACAGCATTGGACACAATGCCCTTTGCTTGTTTTTTTTTTAATATGAGACCTCTTCAGCTGTGCATGTTGCACCAATGGTACAGGGATTATACTCAGATATCACAGCTGATATACTTAAAGGGCCATAATACCCAAATGTTTAAACACTTGAAAGTGATGCAGCATAGCTGTAAAAAGCTGACTAGAAAATATCACCTGAACATCTCTATGTAAAAAAGAAAGATATTTTACCTCAAAAAATCCTCAGTAGCCACCTCCCATTGTAAAGGATTTCTAAGCAGCATATTAGTGTGTCTGTCCCGGGACAACTGAAGGGATGAGCATCGTGAACTCTCACATTATTTCACCAATCAGGTAAAGGAAGCTTACTATGAAATCTCATGAGAGTTAAGTCAAATCTCATGAGATCACAGTAAGAGTTCATGACCTCAGCACTGCTGATGCTGATTGGCTGCTGTTCATTTCTTCATTTTTTTTATTTTTTTACCTGCAGCTGGGAGCAGCTGAGTATAACTTTTTACACAGAAATAACTCTACTGAGCTGAGGAGATTGTGAGGTAAAATATCTTCCTTTTTTACATAGAGATGCTCAGGTGATATTTTGCTGTCAGCTTTTTACAGTTATACTGCATCAGTTTCAAGTGATTTAGCATATGAGTATTATGTCCCTTTAAGTCCCAACATTCAACTATCTCTGACTTGGTGATTAGACCATCACCTTATTGTTCAAGGGGCCTCTTTTGTTCGTTCTACCTGGACTGTAATCACAACAGATGCAAGACTTACAGGTTGGGGAGCTGTTTGGGGGTCTCTGACAGCACAAGGGGTTTGGGAACCTCAGGAGGCGAAGTTACCAATCAATATTTTAGAACTCTGTGCTATTTTCAGAGCTCTTCAGGCTTGGCCTCTATTGAAGAGAGAATGTTTTATTCAATTCCAGACAGACAATATCACTACAGTGGCATATGTCAATCATCAAGGGGGGACTTGCAGTCTTTCAGCAATGAAAGAAGTATCTCTGATACTGTCTTGGGCGGAATCCAATTCTTGTCAAATTTCTGCAATTCATATCCCAGGAGTAGACAATTG
Organism: Bombina bombina; assembly: GCF_027579735.1. NCBI lineage: Eukaryota > Metazoa > Chordata > Amphibia > Anura > Bombinatoridae > Bombina > Bombina bombina. Next base: position 1,052,127,342 of record NC_069499.1, on the reverse strand, counting down.
GGAAGCAGATTATCTCAATTGACAGACTTTACATCCGGGCGAGTGGTCTCTTCATCCAGATGTGTTTTTTTCAATTAATACAGATGTGGGGTCCCCCAGAAATAGATCTGATGGCCTCGCATCTGAACAAGAAACTTCCGAGATACCTTTCCAGGTCCAAGGATCCTCAGGCGGAGATGGTAGATGCTCTAGCAGTTCCTTGGTCTTACCAACCTGCTTACATTTTTCCGCCTCTGCTTCTTCTTCCAAAGGTGATCTCCATAATCATAATGTGTTTCATCCAAAGGTGATCTCCACAATCATAATGTGTTTCAGTAACATTATGTGTTTCTGATAGCACCAGTATGGCCTCTTAGGTTTTGGTATGCAGGATGTCCAGTTGCCAACCTTGGCCCATTTCCTTTAAGGCCAGATCTTCTGTCTCAAGAGTAATTTTTCCATCAGAATCTCAAATCTCTAAATTTGATGGCATGGAAATTGAACGCTTAGTGCTTAGTCATAAAGGGTTTTTCTGACTCGGTGATTAGCACTATGATACAGGCTCGTAAGTCTGTTTCCAGGAAAACTTATCATCGGGTTTGGAAAACCTATATTTCATGATGTTCCACTCATAATTATTTTTTGCATTCTTTCTGAATTCCTAGGGTTTTACAGTTTCTTCAGGATGGTTTGGATAGGGGTTTGTCTGCAAATACTTTGAAAGGACAAATTTCTACTCTTTCTGTCTTATTTCATAGAAAGATTGCTAAACTTCCTGATATTCACTGTTTTGTTCAAGTTTTGATTCAAATTAAACCTGTTATTAAATCTATTTCTCTTTCTTGGAGTCTCAATTTGGTTTTGAAAATTTCCCAGGCTCCTCCTTTTGAGCCTATGCATTCTTTGGATATTAAACTACTTTCTTGGAAAGTGTTATTTCTTTTGGCTATCTCTTCTGCTAGAAGAGTTTCCAAATTGTCTGCTCCCTCTTGTGAGTCTCCTTATCTGATTTTCCATCAAGATAAAGCTGTTTTGCGGACTTCATTTAAATGTTTGCCTAAAGTTGTAAATTCTAACAACATCAATAGGGAAAATGTTGTTCCTTCTTTATGTCCTAATCCTAAGAATACTCTTGAAAAGTCTTTACATTCTTTGGATGTGGTAAGGGCTTTGAACTATTATGTTGAGGCTACTAAAGATTTCAGAAAGACTTCTAGTCTATTTGTTATTTTTTCTGGCTCTAGGAAAGGTCAGAAAACTTTATTTTATCCCTACTTCTCTAGTGACTCGTGGACTTCCACATCTTGGGTATTTTATCCCATACATCACTAGCTCTTTGACTCTTGCCACTTACATGAAAGAAAACATAATTTATGTAGCAACTTACCTGATAAATTAATTTATTTCATAGTGGCAAAAGTCCATGAGACCCACCCTTTTTTTGTGATTATGATTTTTTTGTATAAAGCATATTATTTTATCCAGTTCATCTTTTTTGTATGCTTTTTACTCCTTTTTTACACCTCACTTCTTGGCTATATGTTAAACTGAAGTATGAGTGAGGTGGGAGGTGTATTTATAGGCATTTTGAGGTTTGGGAAACTTTTCCCCCTCCAGGTAGGTAGGGATGTATATCCCATATGCCACTAGCTCATGGACTCTTGCCACTATGAAAGAAATGAATTTAACAGGTAAGTTCTTCCATAAATTATGTTTTTTTACAGGGCTATATTACGAGTGGAGCGCAAAGTTTGTGCCCAAGTGATATGGAGTATAAAGTAAAGGTTTGCACTCATTGGGCTTACCGCTCGTATTACGGGTTGAAAGTAAACACATGAGTGCAATCGTGATTTATGCTAGAATCATTACCATTACACAGTATCTCACAAAAGTGAGTACACCCCTCACATTTTTATAAATGTTTTATTAAATCTCTTCATGTGATAACACTCAACACACAGCCATTAATGTCTAAACCGATTAGCCATTTTCCCTCCTTGGTATCATGTGACACATTAGTTTTACAAGGTCTCAGGTGTGAATGGGGAGCAGGTGTGATACATTTGGTGTTATCCCTCTCCCACTCTCTCATACTGGTCACTAAAAGTTCAACATGGCACCTCATGGCAAAGAACTCTCTGAGAATCTGAAAAAAGGGATTTTTCCTCTACATAAAGATGGCCTAGGCTATAACAAGATTGCCAAGACCCTGAAACTAAGTTGCAGCATGGTGGGCAAGACCATACAGCAGTTTCACAGAACAGGTTCCACTCAGAACAGGCCTCGCCATGGTCGACCAAAGAAGTTGAGTGCACGTGCTCAATGTCATATCCAGAGGTTGTCTTTGGGAACTAGACATATGAGTGCTGCCAGCATTTCTGCAGAGGTTTAAGGGGTGGGTGGTCAGCTTGTTAGTGCTCACACCATACGCCGCACACTGCATCAAATTGGTCTGCATGGCTGTCGTCCCAGAAGGAAGCCTCTTCTAAAGATGATGCACAAGAAAGCCTGCAAACAGTTTATTGAAGACAAGCAGACTAAGGACATGGATTACTGGAACCATTTTTGTAGCAAAGAAAGAGAGAAAGTATACACTTGTAGCACTCCTAATCTGTGGAGATCTTGTATGGGGGGTGGAACGTACACAGACTAGTGTAATCAGCTGCGAGTGTGCAAGTTTAAACGAACAGTAGGTTCAACCTCATAGATTTATAATACAAGCAGAATCTTTGAACATCTTTTTGCCAAAACTCTGGTGTTGCTGGGAACAAATACGCTCCATTGCTGTAATATACCACACTATTCAATTACCGGAACACTGAGAGTTACTTAAATCGGTACTCAAATAAACCTGTGGTGCTTGGAATAAACACGCTCCATTGCTGTAATATACCACATTATTTAATTGCCGCAACACAGAGAGTTATTTAAACTGGCACTCAAAGAAACTGTGAGCATACAACTTCTACCCAAGTTCGTTTAATATATACAAACTAATTTTGACTCATAAGTTGTGCAATATACCACTCAGGCATACCTTTTACTGCTGCTTTAATACACGCTACATACTGGATCTAAGAGCCGCTATATAAATATATACATGAAGAGCATTAGCAAATTTAATCCAACTACGTTCATAAATAATATATAATAATTAAGGGCACCTTAATAGAGATTGCATGTTCTGGCAAGCACAAAACAGTGACACTTACCATAATAAAATTGAGTTATCCACTGAGCCATTCAGCACATACAGCTCAAGTGCATATAATAAAGAACGTAATCCTTGCAATTAGAGTCTGAGTATATCTAATATCAGCGGTTTACACACAACCGCAGAGGAATTTAACATTATATTGTTTATCCAGTTGAATAACGATATACATTGTTTCAATAAATAAGAAATTGTATCACAATAAAGTTTAATCACCTATATACACTATAAGAGTGCTCACGAATGACAGTTCTTGAATTCCGGAGTGAATAGCTTACACTTTAATCCTTTAGTAGGTAATTGCTAGTACATAAATTTAGTTACTCTGGATAAGCAGTGATACTGTTTATAATTGTTGACGAAAAACATTATATAAACTTGTCCCATCTTGCAATATACTTAGAATTCAAGTAATAAGTGGTGTAGATAATTTTAGCTGAATATAAGCATAAATATAAAAAAATTATATACCCAATGTTCCACTTACACTAAGTTTTGCATATAAAGATATATCACTTTGGACACATTGATAAAAAATATAACGTTGTGTACTCAATTCTCATATTGGACTTGGGAACTTCTTATACAGAACGTGTGGTGTATCACATCTCCAAGATACAAGTATATAGCAGTTCCCACTCCAGCCTACAATTAACACAGAAGTACCAGGAGCAACAATCTTAACTTGTAATAATTTGTTTGCACCAATCATACACAATCGGTGCCTAAGTGTGATTTTAAGTTCATTCCTATTTTAAATTTTACCCAATAAAAGTTATATTTTAATTTTGTAATTTGTTTTCTCCCCCTTTCACTTATTCCTTATGGAATAATCTGTGTCATTCAGTTAGATTAAATTTACCTTTAGACCTAGGAGTGCTACAAGTGTATACTTTCTCTCTTTCTTTGCTACAAAAACGTTCTTATACACAGCACCCGCATCCTGACAAACTATTGAAGAATTGTAGGAATTTAGGTCTCACACTATAGTAGTGCCATTGGTTTCTTTTCAAATTACTGGAACCATGTCCTGTGGTCCGATGAGACCAAGATAAACATTTTTGGTTCAGATGGTGTCAAGCGTGTGTGGAGCCAACTAGGTGATGAGTACAAAAACAAGTGTGTCTTGCCTACAGTCAAGTATGGTGGTGGGAGTGTCATGGTCTGGGCCTGCATGAGTGCTGCTGGCACTGGGGAGCTACAGTTCATTGAGGGAAACATGAATGCCAATATGTACTGTGACATACTAAAGCAGCGCATGATCCCCTCCCTTCAGAAAACTGGGCTGCAGGGCAGTATTCCAACATGATAATGACCCCACACCTCCAAGACGACCACTGCCTTGCTAAAGAAGCTGAGGGTAAAGGTGATGTACTGGCATCTGTGGGGCAACCTCAAACGGAAGGTGGGGCAGCGCAAGTCTCTAACAACCACCAGCTCCATGATGTTGTCAAGGAGGAGTGGAAGAGGACTCAAATGGCAACCTGTGAAGCTCTGGTGAACTCCATGCCCAAGAGAGATAAGGCAGTGATGGAAAATAATGGTGGCCACACAAAATATTGACACTTTGGGCCCAATTTGGACATTTCCACTTAGGGGTGTACTCACTTTTGTTGGCAACGGTTTAGACATTAATGGTTGTGTGTTGTTATTTTGAGGGGACAGCAGATTTACACTGTTATACAGACTGTACACTCACTACTTTACATTGTAGCAAAGTGTCATTTATTCCGTGTTGTCACCTGAAAAGATATAATAAAATATTTACAAAAATGCGAGGGGTGTACTCACTTTGGGAGATACTGTATATATATATATATATATATATATATATATATATATATATATATATATATATATATATACAGACATACAGACACATATAAACACATATATACATATGTATACATAAAGTATATAGACATATATATAAAAGTGCATTGGAGCCCTTTGCCGTTAGGAAGATGAAAACATGTAATAGCATATTTACGCAATATTCATATTTACTAAAGTTTTTAACTATGTATTTACCATAAATCTTTCACATTCCAATGTTTTGCACATAGCAGAATATATACTATGTATTTCTAAATAGATAATCCTATATATCTGTATATATCTATACCTATATATAATCATGTATATATAGCTACATATTGTACCAAAATATGATCATATATATTTACAAATATGTATTTTTGAATATATAGAACCTATTCTGCTATGTAGAGAATATTGGAATATGAAATATTCATATTTTCATGCCAGGTTAGCGCAAATGAGAATATGTGATCATGTTTGCACGAGAGTGGGGTGTTTTTCCCACTGTTTTTTCTCCATTGACTTCTATGGTGGAATACGTGAATGCGCACGTGATATTCTAACTTCGGATTTTTGCGCTCGTCTGGTTACGGCAAGAACTAAAACAGTTTACTTTCAACTCATTAATAAGAGCGCAAACAAACAAGCTCAAAAATCTTACTTCTAGCTCAATTAACACTCAAGTGGAAGTGTTAGTTTGTGCTTCACTCATAATCTGGCCCACAATGAATAAGAGTGCCAAAAATCTTCTGCTGCTAAGAGTACTAAAATATATTGCAATAGCCTACAGTTCTTGTGGATATCACAGATAAGGTTGAAGATATTTAAATAACATGGAGATTGCGGTTTTATTTTTAATCTGGAGTAAGAAAACTATAAATAGAAACTGGCCCATTTGACTATAGATGAAAAAAGAACTATAAGGTCCAAACTGTGGGTCATATTAAAAGTAACATTTAAAGGGATATGAAACCCAACATTTTTTCTCATGATTCAGATAGAGCATGTGATTTTGAATAACTTTCTAAATTACTTCTTTTATCAAGTTTATTATGTTCTCTTGGTATCCTTTGTTGAAAAGCAGGGATGCATTTCTGGAGCTTTATATGGCAGCAGTTTTGCAACAATGTTATCCATCTGCAAGAGCACTAGATGGTATCACTAATTCCTGCCATGTAGTGTTCCAGATGCCTACCTAGGTATCTCTTCAACACAGAATATCATGAGAACTAAGCAAATTTGATAAAAGAAGTAAATTGGAAACTTTTGTAAGACGGTATGCTCTATCTAATTCACAAAATATATTTTTTGGGTTTCATATCCTTTTAAGAGGAGAATGTCTTGAGGTAAAATACAGGATTTCTTTTAACAGTGCATTTTTAAGGCAGCTATGAGATCGATGCAAAAAAGATAATGCAAAGGGATTATAGATCTCTGAACAGATACGTTTCCTGGGTGTTTTTAAAGGTTTGGAGTCATAGGCCTAGATTTGGAGTTTGGCGTTAGCCGTGAAAACCAGCGTTAGAGGCTCCTAATGCTGGTTTTAGGCTACCGCCGGTATTTGGAGTCACTCAAAATAGGGTCTAACGCTCACTTTTCAGCCGCGACTTTTCCATACCGCAGATCCCCTTACGTCAATTGCGTATCCTATCTTTTCAATGGGATCTTTCTAACTCCGGTATTTAGAGTCGTTTCTGAAGTGAGCGTTAGACATCTAACGACAAAACTCCAGCTGCAGGAAAAAAGTCAGTAGTTAAGAGCTTTCTGGGCTAACGCTGGTTTATAAAGCTCTTAACTACTGTACTCTAAAGTACACTAACACCCATAAACTACCTATGCACCCCTAAACCGAGGTCCCCCCACATCGCCGACACTCGAATAATTTTTTTTAACCCCTAATCTGCCGACCGCCACCTACGTTATCTTTATGTACCCCTAATCTGCTGCCCCTAACACCGCCGACCCCTGTATTATATTTATTAACCCCTAAACTGCCCCCAACAACGTCGCCTCCACCTACCTACACTTATTAACCCCTAATCTGCCGACCGCAAAGCGCCGCCACCTACGTTATCCTTATGTACCCCTAATCTGCTGCCCCTAACACCGCCGACCCCTATATTATATTTATTAACCCCTAATCTGCCCCCCACAACGTCGCAGCCAGCTACCTACAATAATTAACCCCTAATCTGCCGACCGCAAAGCGCCGCCACCTACGTTATCCTTATGTACCCCTAATCTGCTGCCCCTAACACCGCCGACCCCTATATTATATTTATTAACCCCTAATCTGCCCCCCACAACGTCGCAGCCAGCTACCTACAATAATTAACCCCTAATCTGCCGACCGCAAAGCGCCGCCACCTACGTTATCCTTATGTACCCCTAATCTGCTGCCCCTAACACAGCCGACCCCTATATTATATTTATTAACCCCTAATCTGCCCCCCACAACGTCGCAGCCAGCTACCTACAATAATTAACCCCTAATCTGCCGACCGCAAAGCGCCGCCACCTACGTTATCCTTATGTACCCCTAATCTGCTGCCCCTAACACCGCCGACCCCTATATTATATTTATTAACCCCTAATCTGCCCCCCACAACGTCGCCTCCACCTGCCTACACTTATTAACCCCTAATCTGCAGACCGGACCGCACCGCTATTCTAATAAATGTATTAACCCCTAAAGCTAAGTCTAACCCTAACACTAACACCCCCCTAAGTTAAATATAATTTACATCTAACGAAATTAATTAACTCTTATTAAATAAATTATTCCTATTTAAAGATAAATACTTACCTGTAAAATAAATCCTAATATAGCTACAATATAAATTATAATTATATTATAGCTATTTTAGGATTAATATTTATTTTACAGGTAACTTTGTATTTATTTTAACCAGGTACAATAGCTATTAAATAGTTAAGAACTATTTAATAGCTAAAATAGTTAAAATAATTACAAATTTACCTGTAAAAGAAATCCTAACCTAAGTTACAATTAAACCTAACACTAGACTATCAATAAATTAATTAAATAAACTACCTACAATTACCTACAATTAACCTAACACTACACTATCAATAAATTAATTAAATACAATTGCTACAAATAAATACAATTAAATAAACTAGCTAAAGTACAAAAAATAAAAAAGAACTAAGTTACAAAAAATAAAAAAATATTTACGAACATAAGAAAAATATTACAACCATTTTAAACTAATTACACCTACTCTAAGCCCCCTAATAAAATAACAAAGCCCCCCAAAATAAAAAAATGCCCTACCCTATTCTAGATTACTAAAGTTCAAAGCTCTTTTACCTTACCAGCCCTTAACAGGGCCCTTTGCGGGGCATGCCCCAAGAAATACAGCTCTTTTGCCTGTAAAAAAAAACATACAATACCCAAGCCCCCCAACATTACAACCCACCACCCACATACCCCTAATCTAACCCAAACCCCCCTTAAATAAACCTAACACTAAGCCCCTGAAGATCATCCTACCTTGTCTTCACCTCACCGGGTATCACACCGATCCGTCCAGAAGAGCTCCTCCGATGTCCTGATCCAAGCCCAAGCGGGGGGCTGAAGAGGTCCATGATCCGGCTGAAGTCTTCATCCAAGCGGGGCAGAAGAGGTCTTCCATCCGATTGAAGTCTTCATCCAAGCGGCATCCATCCGGAGCGAAGCGGCAGCATCCTGAAGACCTCCACCGCGGAACATCCATCCTGGCCGACGACTGAACGACGAATGACGGTTCCTTTAAATGACGTCATCCAAGATGGCGTCCCTCGAATTCCAATTGGCTGATAGGATTCTATCAGCCAATCGGAATTAAGGTAGGAATATTCTGATTGGCTGATGGAATCAGCCAATCAGAATCAAGTTCAATCCGATTGGATGACGTCCCTTAAAGGAACCGTCATTCTTCAGTTGGACGTCGCCGGAAGAAGATGGGTCCGCGGTGGAGGTCTTCAGGATGGAGCCGGTCGTCATCGGATGAAGATAGAAGATGCCGCTTGGATCAAGATGGTTGCCGGTCCGGATCGCCTCTTCTTCCCGGATAGGATGAAGACTTTGGAGCCTCTTCTGGACCTCTTCAGCCACCGGATGATGGATCGCCAACCCCCGCTTGGGTTGGATGAAGATTTTGGAGCCAGGACGGATCGGTGATACCTGGTGAGGTGAAGACAAGGTAGGATGATCTTCAGTGGCTTAGTGTTAGGTTTATTTAAGGGGGGTTTGGGTTAGATTAGGGGTATGTGGGTGGTGGGTTGTAATGTTGGGGGGGTTATTGTATGTTTTTTTTTTACAGGCAAAAGAGCTGAACTTCTTTGGGCATGCCCCGCAAAGGGCCCTGTTCAGGGCTGGTAAGGTAAAAGAGCTTTTAACTTGAGTAATTTAGAATAGGGTAGGGCATTTTTTATTTTGGGGGGCTTTGTTGTTTTATTAGGGGGCTTAGAGTAGGTGTAATTAGTTTAAAATTGTTGTAATATTTTTCTTATGTTTGTAAATATTTTTTTATTTTTTGTAACTTAGTTCTTTTTTATTTTTTGTACTTTAGCTAGTTTATTTAATTGTATTTATTTGTAGCAATTGTATTTAATTAATTTATTGATAGTGTAGTGTTAGGTTAATTGTAGGTAATTGTAGGTAGTTTATTTAATTAATTTATTGATAGTGTAGTGTTAGGTTTAATTGTAACTTAGGTCAGGATTTCTTTTACAGGTAAATTTGTAATTATTTTAACTATTTTAGCTATTAAATAGTTCTTAACTATTTAATAGCTATTGTACCTGGTTAAAATAAATACAAAGTTGCCTGTAAAATAAATATAAATCCTAAAATAGCTATAATATAATTATAATTTATATTGTAGCTATATTAGGATTTATTTTACAGGTAAGTATTTATCTTTAAATAGGAATAATTTATTTAATAAGAGTTAATTAATTTCGTTAGATGTAAATTATATTTAACTTAGGGGGGTGTTAGTGTTAGGGTTAGACTTAGCTTTAGGGGTTAATACATATATTAGAATAGCGGTGAGCTCCGGTCGGCAGATTAGGGGTTAATAAGTGTAGGCAGGTGGAGGCGACGTTGTGGGGGGCAGATTAGGGGTTAATAAATATAATATAGGGGTCGGCGGTGTTAGAGGCAGCAGATTAGGGGTACATAAGGATAACGTAGGTGGCGGCGCTTTGCGGTCGGCAGATTAGGGGTTAATTATTGTAGGTAGCTGGCTGCGACGTTGTGGGGGGCAGATTAGGGGTTAATAAATATAATATAGGGGTCGGCGGTGTTAGGGGCAGCAGATTAGGGGTACATAGGGATAATGTAAGTAGCGGCGGTTTACGGAGCGGCAGATTAGGGGTTAATAATAATATACAGGGGTCAGCGATAGCGGGGGCGGCAGATTAGGGGTTAATAAGTGTAAGGTTAGGGGTGTTTAGACTCGGGGTACATGTTAGAGTGTTAGGTGCAGACGTAGGAAGGGTTACCGCATAGCAAACAATGGGGCTGCGTTAGGAGCTGAACGCGGCTTTTTTGCAGGTGTTAGGTTTTTTTTCAGCTCAAACAGCCCCATTGTTTCCTATGGGAGAATCGTGCACGAGCACGTTTTTGAGGCTGGCCGCTTGCGTAAGCAACTCTGGTATCGAGAGTTGAAGCTGCGTTAAAAATGCTCTACGCTCCTTTTTTGGAGCCTAACGCAGCCTTTATGTGGACTCTCGATACCAGAGTTATTTTTATGGTGCGGCCAGAAAAAAGCCGGCGTTAGTTTTTCGGGTCGTTACCGACAAAACTCCAAATCTAGCCGTTAGAGAACTAATTATTAAGAACTGAATTAATAAGTAATTTTAGAGATGGAATTACAGCTGTATGATTCATGATCCTATATGATCAGCAGAGTTAAAAATATGAGTGCAAATGGAAAGGCACATCACAGGGTCGTGATATAGAATAGGCATTATACAACATTATGTAGGAATTGTGTTTTATTTTTATTTAAACATTGAGACTATTCCTTTCCATTAGATGAGAATTGTGGAATATTTCATATGGGTTTCATGCAGTTTCTTATTTTTTATAAATCCATATTAAAACACAGTTTATAACAGTTATTGGAGTTATTTTAAGTGTCAAGATTGCATAGTTTTACAAACATTGGGATGTTTTCCAACAAGGGAGTCATTTAAAATGGAGTGACCAACAGCAATAGCATAATTTGGTTCACATGAGATTAAATGTTATACCTTTCATTAAACCATCAATACCACTTAGACAAGACTAACAAGTAGCATTTGCAGTCCCCGAGTCCCAGGGATATCTTGTATCAGTGTTGTAGCTCCTCTTGAAAGTCCACCAAGGAGCTTAAAATCTCAATAGTTATCCAAGCTACTGGAAACATATACCCTGATTGAACTAGTTTATGAGTATTCCCATCCACATCTGTTACAAGGAGGAGAAATAGAGGAAGGAGAATTAGGAGTTTGAAAGATAGTTCCAGAAGAGTCAGATACTAAGGGTGAGACAGTTATGGGGGGTTACAATGGACATATACATCTGATCTCATTGTACAATAGAAAATGTTCTGGGAATCATTCTCTTAAATCCTTTAGATCATTTGAGCCCTATTATGCAGCACAATTTGTAAGGCCAGGAAGTTATTCTGCTTTGACAGAAATATTGCTGTATAGACATACATGAATTCATTATATTGTGATATTAGATAAATCCCTGTATTTGGTGCCACCAAGAGGATTTAATTAACCAACCACCAAAATATTGTTGATCTAAAGATGACTGGAGAGTTTGCCACATCTCTTAAAGGGCCACTGTAAGTAAATATTTTCTATGCCTGTTACCAACTAACTACCCCAAATACGCTTTTTATCAATAGCATTTCATTAACATATCTCTACCGTATGTCAGAAATCTTGTCTGCAAATTTAATTGTTTTCCAAACCCACTCCGTGGGTATCCTTTGCTCTGTACCAATCCGTTTATAATACCTAGGTTTCAAAATGGCGCTTTAAACACAAAGTTATTGGTTTAAGTATTTTGAACATGCAGTGCTGAAAATAGTGGGCAGAATAACGTGACATCATCGGCGTTATGAAACTTTGTTTATGTTAGTTTTTTAGCTTAAAAATTATAACAGAAAGTAATCCTTTAAAGGGACAGTCAAGTCCCAAAACAACGTCCATGATTTAAATAGGGAATGTAATTTTAAACAACTTCCCAATTTACTTTTATCACCAATTTTGCTTTGTTCTCTTGGTATTCTTAGTTGAAAACTAAACCTACGAGGTTCATATGCTAATTTCTTAGACTTTGAAGACTGCCTCTAATCTGAATGCATTTTGACCACAAGAGGGCATTAGTTCATGTGTTTCATATAGATAACATTGAGCTCATGCACGTGAAGTGACCTAGGAGTGAGCAATGATTGGCTAAAATGCAAGTCTGTCAAAAGAACTGAAGTAAAGGGGCAGTCAGCAGAAGCTTAGATACAAGGTGATTACAGAGGTAAAATATGTATTATTATTATTACTGTGTTGGTTATGCAAAAATGGGGAATGAGTAATAAAGGGATTATCTTTTCTTTTTAAACTACAAAAATTCTGGTGTTGACTGTCCCTTTAAGACAAAAAAGAACCAGCCAAATGATCCAGTTGCTTTTGCATCCCATGATTTAAGGGTTGTAAACTTGTTCCTCAACCTGTGCGTTTGCAAAAAATAGCTTAATTCCAGGCTCGTCTATATGACTAAACCACCAAGAGACCTCTTCCTTGACTTTTAAAGAGAATGTAATAGAATGAGAATAATAAAAATCTTTCTATAGATGAGATCTTAAATGATGCATGAAAGCTGGGAAAATAGCTTAGATAGAGGATGCAAATACTATATAAACTTTATTCCTTGCTTACAAGGAGACCATAAAGGGACAGTCTAGTCAAAATTAAATTTTCATGATTCAGATAGGGCAGGCAATTTTAAACAGCTTTCCAATTTACTTTATTCATCAAATTTGCTTTGTTCTCTTGGTATTCTCTGTTGAAAGCTAAACCTAGTTAGGCTCATATGCTAAAGCCCTTGAAGGTCGCCTCTTATCTTAGGGCATTTCAACAGTTTTTCATAGCTAGAGGGCATTAGTTCATGTGTGTAATGTAGATAACATTGTGCTCGCACACGTGGAGTTACCTAGGAGTCAGCACAGATTGGCTAAAATGCAAGTCTGTCATAAGAACTAAAATAAGGGGGCAGTCTGAAGACTTATTTTTAAAGAATACAAATTCTGGAGTAGACTTTTTCTTTAAATGTCTAAAATACGTAGAATAAGTTGATGTTAAATCTAGATAAAATCCTGGTTTATAATAAGGATGTTGCCTTAGTAGACAATTTATGCCATAATTCATGCCACAATTGTCTTCATTTAATTTGTAAAAATCCAAGGGGTTGATGAAAGCCTGAAAGTAAGACAAGTACATTTCTAATGTTCTTGAGCAGTTGGCACTGTTAAATAAGTATCTTTCAGATCAAAGCAAGCCATCTATCAGGTATTCTCCTATCAGTTATTCTTACTGTACCAACTGCATTTCTGCAAAATGTATCTGATTGTGCCAATTGTGTTTCTGTAATCCTGGTAAGTACAGTGAGATACAGTTTTGTGCAAAAGAAGTGGATCATTAGTTTCAATGGTAGAAATTGCACCTTTTTCAAAACACGTTTTACTGTACAGTATTATAAAATGCACTATTGTGACCTGGAAAAGCTACAGCCATTGTTAGCTAGATATTAGTAGCCCATATATTTTGTTTCTAAACCAAAACTTTGCAAAAATCAAAAACTTTTTTTTTAATAAACAAAATTAGAAAGAAAAATTTTTTTCAGGTCACTATTAAACTATTTTTTCAGCCCAGTTTTGGCTTTCGGATTCAGCACGTCTAGACACTTAATAAGTCATTGGAAGGGCTTTTTAGCCACCTGTTAGACTTTTTCATGGCTATTTCCAAACAGTCTTTTACACTGCACCTATGTTACACTCTCTGAAATGGCCACTAGAGACAATCTAGAGCTTTTTTAACATGTGGTATGGATATATTGAGGCAACATTCATACCTGTTGGAGAGGCTGCATACAGTAAACAGGGTTAAACATTTACATCACATTTACATATGTATAGGCGCATATGCATATATAAATGTGATGACTATGAGGCCCATTTATCAAGCTCCGTATGGAGCTTGAAGGGCCATGTTTCTGGCGAGTCTTCAGACTCGATAGAAACACAAGTTATGGAGCAGCGGTCTGATGAGGCAGACAGGTATCGCCGCAATTCAACCCGATTGAATACGATCGGGTTGATTGACACCTCCCTGCTGGTGGCCGATTGGCCGCGAGTCTGCAGGGGGCGGCGTTGCACCAGCAGCTCTTGTGAGCTGCTGGTGCAATGCTGAATACGGAGGTCACATTCAGAGGTAACTATTGCAATCTATTTCCATCCATGCTAAGCCAACTAAATGCACCTATTAAATTTATGTTATTGGTAGAGTGTGCACTGTTTTTTTATTGCTATATTTTATATTTCATATTTTATATCGGAATCACTTTCTCACATGCGCTACTAACAGTACAGGCATTATTAAAATTGTGTTTTTACAGGAGATCTCATAATCGTGTTTTTCAGAGTTAACTAATCCATTTCCATTTGCACCACTGCTAACCCATTTAAATGCACCTATTAGGTTGCTGGTATGGGCACATTGTGCACTGATTTTCTTTCGCTATATGGGTGTTTGACAACTTTCACAAGGATTGTTCTTAAACAAGATTTTTTGTTTTTGCATTTGTTAAATGCCCAGTTACATTTTTGCCTGAACTGTACACTAAAAACACTTAAAATATATTTTTTACAGGATTTTCATTTCTTTAAAACAGACATCTAGATCCTCCTTCCACGCTGCTTAGTATCTTTCTATGAGACCCTGAAAAGAGATTGCACAATCATGAAGGGGTTTTTATTGGGGACAAGCCAACATGCACGCTTAGTCCGATCTATTTCACATCAGTGCATCTATTATTTTAAATGAATTTTTATTCAGTTTTAGAATGTAAGGTAACACTTGGGGACACGCAGGACCCCTGTTCAAACATAAACAGACAAAAAGGAATGGACATGCAGGTCCGGTTGCAATAGCTGTCAAAACATTGATACATCATAAGTAAATTGCAGGGATTTGTGGTGAAAATAATTCACCAAGATTGAACCCTAGTGTGGGCTCAGAATATGGGGGGGGAGGGAAGTGATGCTAATAAATTAAATTTAATGTTCCAAAGAGCAAGTCCGGAAAAAATTGCTGTACTATGTAGTAATGGGTATGTCCATATAGATTGAGAGCAGGTTCTGCCAACATCTAGAGATGTGGGTAACAAGAAAAAATTCCAGAGACAAGTGAGATGCAAATTGCATCCAGTACACACTGTACGTAGCGCCCACTGTACCTAGCACTCATTGTGCCTAGCCCACACTGAACCTAACACTCATTGCACTCATTGTACCTTGCACACGCCGTACCCAGCACACACCGTGCCCAGCACACATAGTACCTAGCACACACTGTAGTTAACACTCATTGTACCCAACATACTTTGTACCCAGCACACACAATGCCCCCAGCACACACTGAACCCAGCACACACTGAACCCAGCACACACTGTACCTAGCACTCATTGTACCTAGCAGACACTGTACCTAGCACTCATTGTACCTAGCACACACTGTACCTAGCACACACTGTACCTAGCACTCATTCTACCTAGCACACAATGTACCCGGCACACATTGCACTTAGCACACATTGTACCTAGCACACATTGCACCCGGCACACATTGTACCTAGCACACATTGCACCCGGCACACATTGTACCTAGCACACATTATGCCCAGTCTATTATTAAAATCACAGTCACAAATGCTACTTCCAGATAACAAGTTCAGTTTTAATAACACCTGTACTGTTAGGGACAATCACTCCAGTGTGAGTGAAAAATACATTCAGATATGAAATAAATATAAAATCATGCAATTTGTAGATGTAGGTGTCCTAAAGTGCCTGTAGAAGTCTGTCTACCGTGTAAGATACATATGGCATTTATATGCATACTGTTGAGACTGTTAAGAGTGTCTCGTATGACAATAGATGAATGTCTCACATGTAAATGAGTTTGTCTTTGAAAATGAACTACGGGTTCTATGAGTAGAACTTTGCTGTGACCTTAAGAGATGTAAATAGGTTATTGTATGTGTCCGTTTTTTGAGACTTCCCAGTTTATGTTTGGAAAACAGGCAGTTAACATTTCAAAAGTCTTATTTACACTATGGGTCCGATTTAATATGCTCGCCGGAAACAGGAATTAAGAAGAAGCGGTCTTAAGACCGCTGCTCCTTAACTCTATCCGCCGCCTCTGAGTGGCATACAACAATCAACCCGATCCTATACGATCGGGTTTATTGACACCCCTGCTAGCGGACGATTTGACGTAAATCTGCTGGGGGCGGCATTGCACAACCAGTTCACCAGAACTGCTTTTGCAATACGCTGTCCGCATTCAGCGATGTCTGGCAGACATGATACGCTGCAGCGTATCATGTCCACCAGGCAATAATAAACTGGCTTCTGTGTAACTCACTTTTTGAGCCTTTACTTTTCAAATTCAGCACCTCTAAACACTTGATAAGTCCTTAGATGGGCATTTTGGACACCTGTTAGACGTTTTCACGGCTATGTCAAAATATTCTTTTATTCACAGCCGTACTCATAGGCTGATTTTTTATTTTTTTAATAAACTTTTTTACAGATCTAAGGCTGAACTTTGTTCTTTTCCTGGGAATTTGCTTTACACCTGTATACTAGCCTATGATACCGATGTTCCACTCCATTGAAAATATTTAGCGATCAATTTGATTATGGTCACATCACAGGGCAGAGACAAAGGGGCCTAGTTATCAAGCCGTCAACCTCAAATACGCTGCGTATTCCGCAGCGTATTTGTGGCGAGGCTGATACGCCTTAGTTATCAAAGGCTCGAGACCGGCAAAAGTAGAATTTTGTGACGTAAGCTTCGATCCGCCGGACTCAGTCCGACACAGATCGATTCTTACGTCACTCCAGATGTTCCGCACACAAGTGCGGCACATTCTCACTACTTTTGCTAGCTATCAAAAAACTAGCAGGTACGCTCGGCACTTTTACGGCCCAGCGTACCTGGTTTTCAAAGCGCCAGCCTGGAGGCGGCGGATCCCATAGGAATCAATGGGAGTCTGACCATAGCGAAAGTACAAGTTCGCTGCTGACAGACATCCCATTGATTTCTATGGGAGCTGTCTACACCTAACACCCTAACATGTACCCCGAGTCTAAACACCACTAATCTGACCCCCCCTACACCGCCGCAACTAAATAAAGTTATTACCCCCTAAACCGCCGCTCCCGGAGCCCACCGCAAGCTACTCTATACATATTAACCCCTAAACCGCCGCTCCCGGAGCCCACCGCAACTATAATAAATGTATTAACCCCTAAACCGCCGCTCCCTGAACCCGCCGCAACCTATATTAAATGTATTAACCCCTATCCTGCCCCCCCTACACCATCGCCACCTATAATACATTTATTAACCCCTAATCTGCCCCCCCTACACCGTCGCAACCTATAATAAATTTATTAACCCCTATCCTGCCCCCCACTACGCCGCCGCCACTGTAATAAAATTATTAACCCCTAAACCTAACCCTAACCCTAACGCCCCCTAACTTAAATATTAATTAAATAAATCTAAATAAATTAACTCTTATTAACTAAATGAATCCTATTTAAAACTAAATACTTACCTTTAAAATAAACCCTAATATAGCTACAATATAAATAATAATTATATTCTAGCTATCTTAGGATTTATTTTTATTTTACAGGTACCTTTCAATTTATTTTAACCATGTACAATAGCTATTAAATAGTTATTAACTATTTAATAGCTTACCTAGCTAAAATAAAGAGAAATGTACCTGTGAAATAAATCCTAACCTAAGTTACAATTACACCTAACACTACACTATACTTAATTTATTAATTATTAATTAATAAATTATTCCTATTTAAAAATAAATACTTACCTGTAAAATAAACCCTAAGATAGCTACAATGTAATTAATAATTATATTATAGCTATCTTAGGATTTATATTTATTTTACAGGTAACTTTGTATTTATTTTAGCTAGTTAGAATAGTTATTAAATAGTTATTAACTATTTAATAACTACCTAGCTAAAAGAAATACAAAATTACCTGTAAAATAAATCCTAACTTAAGTTACAATTAAACCTAATACTACACTATCATTAAATTAACTAAATAAACTACCTACAAATAACTACAATGAAATACAATTACATAAACTAACTAAAGTACAAAAAATAAAAAAAGCTAAGTTACAAAAAATAAAAAATTAAGTTACAAACATGTTAAAAATATTACAACAATTTTAAGCTACTTACACCTAATCTAAGCCCCCTAATAAAATAACAAACCCCCCCAAAATAAAAAAAATCCCTACCCTATTCTAAATTACATAAATTTCAAAGCTCTTTTACCTTACCAGCCCTTAAAAGGGCCATTTGTGGGGGCATGCCCCAAAAAGTTCAGCTCTTTTGCCTGTAAAATAAAAATACAACCCCCCCCCCAACATTAAAACCCACCACCCACATACCCCTAATCTAACCCAAAACCCCCTTACAAAAACCTAACACTAATCCCCTGAAGATCATCCTACCTTGAGTCGTCTTCACTCAGCCGAGCCACCGATGGAACTGAAGAGGACATCCGGAGCGGAAGAAGTTAATCCTCCAAGCGGCGCTGAAGAAATCTTCCATCCGATGAAGTCATCATCCAGGCGGCGCTGAAGAAGTCTTCGATCCGGCCGATGTCATCTTCAAAGAGGCGCTGAAGAGGTCTTCTATCCGGGCGAAGTCATCTTCCAAGCCGGGTCTTGAATCTTCCTTCCGCCGACGCGGAACCACCTTCTTCACCGACGGACTACGACGAATGACGGCTCCTTTAAGGGACGTCATCCAAGATGGCGTCCCCTCAATTCCGATTGGCTGATAGGATTCTATCAGCCAATCGGAATTAAGGTAGGAAAATCTGATTGGCTGATGGAATCAGCCAATCAGATTCAAGTTCAATCCGATTGGCTGATCCAATCAGCCAATCAGATTGAGCTCGCATTCTATTGGCTGATCGGAACAGCCAATAGAATGCGAGCTCAATCTGATTGGCTGATTCCATCAGCCAATCAGATTTTCCTACCTTAATTCCGATTGGCTGATAGAATCCTATCAGCCAATCGGAATTGAGGGGACGCCATCTTGGATGACGTCCCTTAAAGGAGCCGTCATTCGTCGTAGTCCGTCGGTGAAGAAGGTGGTTCCGCGTCGGCGGAAGGAAGATTCAAGACCCGGCTTGGAAGATGACTTCGCCCGGATAGAAGACCTCTTCAGCGCCTCTTTGAAGATGACATCGGCCGGATCGAAGACTTCTTCAGCGCCGCCTGGATGATGACTTCATCGGATGGAAGATTTCTTCAGCGCCGCTTGGAGGATTAACTTCTTCCGCTCCGGATGTCCTCTTCAGTTCCATCGGTGGCTCGGCTGAGTGAAGACGACTCAAGGTAGGATGATCTTCAGGGGATTAGTGTTAGGTTTTTGTAAGGGGGGTTTGGGTTAGATTAGGGGTATGTGGGTGGTGGGTTTTAATGTTGGGGGGGTTGTATTTTTATTTTACAGGCAAAAGAGCTGAACTTTTTGGGGCATGCCCCCACAAATGGCCCTTTTAAGGGCTGGTAAGGTAAAAGAGCTTTGAAATTTATGTAATTTAGAATAGGGTAGGGATTTTTTTTATTTTGGGGGGGTTTGTTATTTTATTAGGGGGCTTAGATTAGGTGTAAGTAGCTTAAAATTGTTGTAATATTTTTAACATGTTTGTAACTTAATTTTTTATTTTTTGTAACTTAGCTTTTTTTATTTTTTGTACTTTAGTTAGTTTATGTAATTGTATTTCATTGTAGTTCTTTGTAGGTAGTTTATTTAGTTAATTTAATGATAGTGTAGTATTAGGTTTAATTGTAACTTAAGTTAGGATTTATTTTACAGGTAATTTTATATTTCTTTTAGCTAGGTAGTTATTAAATAGTTAATAACTATTTAATAACTATTCTAACTAGCTAAAATAAATACAAAGTTACCTGTAAAATAAATATAAATCCTAAGATAGCTAGAATATAATTATTAATTATATTGTAGCTATCTTAGGGTTTATTTTACAGGTAAGTATTTAGTTTAAATAGGAATAATTTATTAAAGTATAGTGTAGTGTTAGGTGTAATTGTAACTTAGGTTAGGATTTATTTCACAGGTACATTTCTCTTTATTTTAGCTAGGTAAGCTATTAAATAGTTAATAACTATTTAATAGTTATTGTACATGGTTAAAATAAATTGAAAGGTACCTGTAAAATAAAAATAAATCCTAAGATAGCTAGAATATAATTATTATTTATATTGTAGCTATATTAGGGTTTATTTTAAAGGTAAGTATTTAGTTTTAAATAGGATTCATTTAGTTAATAAGAGTTAATTTATTTAGATTTATTTAATTAATATTTAAGTTAGGGGGGCGTTATGGTTAGGGTTAGACTTAGGTTTAGGGGTTAATCATTTTATTACAGTGGCGGCGGCGTAGTGGGGGGCAGGATAGGGGTTAATAAATTTATTATAGGTTGCGGCGGGTTCATGGAGCGGCGGTTTAGGGGTTAAACTATTTATTTAGTTGCGGAGAGGTGCGGGATCAGCAGGATAGGGGTTAATAATTTTATAATAGAGGGCGACGGTATAGGGGGGGCAGGATAGGGGTTACTAGGTATAATGTAGGTGGCAGCGGTGTCCGGGAGCGGCGGTTTAGGGGTTAATACATTTATCAGAGTTGCGGCAGGGTCTAGGAGCGGCGGTTTAGGGGTTAGTAACTTTATTGAGTTGAGGGGGGCTCCGGGGGCGCCGGTATAGGGGGTAGAACAGTGCAGTTTAGTGTGAGTGCTTAGTGACAGGCTAGCAATAAAGCTGGGAAAAAGCCGAAGGGCAGCGAGATCGGATGAGTGATAACTGTCACAGTCCGCTGCTCATCGCCCCGCGGCTTTTTGACAGCTTTATTTGATAACTTAGGCGTATTTTTTCAGGTCCGCGGCGGCGAAGGTAGGCGAGCTTAGGCGGACGTATTGGGCCGGCGAAGCCAGAAAAGTAGACGGCTTGATAACTAGCCCCCAAAGACTGGGAGCTGCATGGAACAGTCAAGGATGATGCCAAGACAGTGGTGAGTTGTGAGTGCACTAAGCTGGCAAAAACGTTACTCTTATTGCAGAGAAGCAATGAAATACAGGTGAGCTTTTTGTATACGGTTGCTGTGACATAGATGAGCTTTGAGAGCTGGAATTTAAACTATATGCATAACAGTATTTGAAGAGCTCTCCACATTGTGCCCCCTACATCTTTCAGCATATAGTAGAAGTTGTGAGGTATATTATTGTGCTGTTTGTGTCAGCAGGAAAACTCACTTCAGGACACCTACATCTACAAATGTTGCTATTTCATATTTCATATCCGAATGGCTTTCTCACACGCAGTACTAACAGTACAAGCGTTATTAAAATGATGTTTTTACAGGAGATCTCAAAATCACGGTTTTCAGAGTTAAATGGACAGTTTACCCCCCCAAAAAATAAGGGCTATTTTAATAAAGCTTGTTATGTAGATAAAGTTTGCTATTAATATGTATTAGCTATTTTGCTTCTAAATGTGGTAAAAAAAATATTTTTAGACGTAGGTCACACTGACTTGTTACAGGGCTAAAGCTTTTCCCATGCTCCCTAACTAGTGGGCTTAAAGCAGGAAGTCACCGGCTTTCTCGTGCTGGAGATGTAACTAGCCTGACTAAGCACTGTGTACAAATGTGAAGCGTCGTAAATTCTCCCCAAAGCAGGCTAAAAAATCTGTTGTTTTTACCTTCTCTGCTTCACAAAAATGTAGTATAACCTCACCCCCTTCTCTTCCTCTCCGTTTACTTGGCCACTACTGAAAAACGGACATGAATCTCACACTCACAGCTCTGTCTATTTGAAATATAATCCTCACATCGTTTTACAGAGCTGTGTGTGCTTCTTCCTGTCCGGTGCCCTAAACCGTGATGAGGGGAGGGGGGTAGAATTCCACCACATTTTTTACGGACCAGGAGAACTCAAGCGTGACTGCTAGAGTGTAAAAAGGTTTTAGGTCGGACAATGGGGGTATAACTAATCCACGCTGCAGTTCTCCTGGTCCGTAAAAATGTGGTGGAATTCTACCCCCCTCCCCTCATCACCATTTAGGGCACCAGACAGGAAGAAGCACACACAGCTCTGTAAAACGATGTGAGGATTATATTTCAAATTGACAGAGCTGTGAGTGTGAGATTCATGTCTGTTTTTCAGTAGTGGCCAAGTAAACGGAGAGGAAGGGAAGGGGGTGAGGTTATACTACATTTTTGTAAAGCAGAGAAGGTAAAAACAACAGATTTTTTTTAGCCTGCTTTGGGGAGAATTTGCGACGCTTCACATTTGTACACAGTGCTTAGTCAGGCTAGTTACATCTCCCGCACGAGAAAGTCGGTGACTTCCTGCTTTAAGCCCACTAGTTAGGGAGCGTAGAGAAAGCTTTAGCCCTATAACAAGTCAGTGTGATGTACGTCTAAAAATACAGCAAGGTTTTTTCTAATTTTTATCACATTTAGCAGCAAAATAGCTAATACATATTAATTGCAAACTTTATCTACATAACAAGCTTTATTAAAATAGCCCTTATTTTTTGGGGGTAAACTGTCCCTTTAACTATTGCAATCCGTGTCCATTTGCACCATTGCTAACGCATTTAAATGCACCTGTTAGGTTGCTGGTATAGGTAGACTGTGCACTGTTTTTCTGTCGCTATATGGGTGTTGGATTTTTTCTTGTGTTTGTTAAAGGCCCAGTTTCATTTTGACGTGAATTGTACACAAAATGGCGACTACAACTTTCTGTAAACCACTTAAAATATATATATATTTATTACAGGATTTTCACTTCTTTAAAACTGTAAATCTTCACCCCAGATTTTTGATGCTTAGTATCTTTTTTTAGCCACTCTGGTTTTTAATCATTACAGACACCAGTCTTAAAGGCTGGTGAGCAGTCTGGGGTCCCTTAGAACACTAGGAGTTTGGTCTCCTAGGGAGGCAAAGATCTGTGTGCAGAACAATAGCGATATCCTAAACATTTTTGCTAATGCTATAAGTGTGCTTTATGATGATCCACATTATATTTCCTCTGTTCAAGTAGCTCTGCAAGCTTTGCAGCAAAGTAAGGGGCCTGTAGATGACTATGTTTGGAACTTACATTTCATTGCTAATGACACTGATTGGAGCACTCCTTCTCTTCTTAATCAGTTTCATCTGGCTCTCTCTTAGTTTCTAAAAGATGAACTTGCTCATGGGGCTCTGCCAGCAAATTTTGGAAGTTCGTTCTACTTGGTCATCCAAATAGACAAAGATTCCTAGAAAGACAACAGTAGAGAATTGCTACTGTCTACACAGACCTTCCTTCCCTTGCAAGTTCAATCCTCATCAACACCTACTCTACTGCTGCTGAACCACTGATCAGTGCAGATTTGATTAAGGGGCCTGTTTCCTCTTCTGAACATTCTAAAAGCAAAAACATGAACCTTTGTTTCTAAGGTGGCAGATCACTTCTTGTGAAATTGTCCCGTGAGGCCTAAGAAGGAGCTTAGAGAAGGCAAAAGGGATGTTGCATCTGTGTTTTTAAATACCCTTTCTGTCTCTGTTGCATCACATTTGGCCCTTTATTTGGTCTGCAGAGATAAAGCGAATTGATATAATTATTGATTCTGGTGGCTGTTTCCTTGAATTTACCTTGTAAAGTAACAATAAGGCTATTATTCAGTCAAAAGCTTCTCTAATTCAACTGTTTGTAGCTGATGGTAGTTCAATGAAATGTGGTCATGTTCCAGTTACGGTCATGATGGGTTTGGAGTAGAGAGAGATACTTTACAGTTTAATGTTGTTGATTCTCCCTTATTCCCTGTGATTTTGGACCTGCTTTGGATGAGAATTAATTAAATGGGATACTGGTCGCTATTCTTACCTGTTTGGGAGATCCCCTTCCTATTTCGTTTACCCTCTGTGGCCTGTGGAACACCCGTTGCTGGTGACATACTGCATGTGGATAAGTAATCCTCTGACAGGTTTACCGGAGCAAACGCTGGATGCGTTCTGTTTACACACTCTGAAAGTGTAGCATCTTTGGTATTCAAAATGAATGAATGAAGTTCATATGTTTTAACTTTGTCACACATTTAGGGTTACTAACTGTGACTTTGCAAGGATATGACAGGTTGTCTGAAGATTTAACAACTGCTTGTGGAATTGCCTTGCCTTATGCCGATAATTTCTTGCTCTGTGCATCACGCTTTTCAGCTTACATTGGAGAACTGTATTTGCATTGACTGCTACACTGAGTTTGCTAACGCTTATGCACACATGCCTTTTGCTTTGCTTTTCATTTCCAAGCAACCTTTTGGATATCCTGCCATTGCTATTTTAAGCATAAGTGGTGCACCACTTTAGTTATTTATTTGGCCATATCCTTGTACACATTTACACATGGGGACCCCTGACTTGTATGCTTATTAATGTTTATAAGCTTATTTATCCGTATCTTCAATAAATGTATTTAATTATTTTTGCATAGATCATCTGTTTCTCTTCCTTACTTATTATTTTTATATAATATAGTCTTTTAGGTGCTGTTTTTTTCCTAGACTTTTAGATCCCACTGAATTGTGTGATCTACTCTCTCTTTTTGTGCTCATATAGAAATTTTCTTTCTATGTTGCACTATAAGATTTTTGGTACTAATTAATGTGAAGTGAGCATTACAGTCTTTATTTTACTGGCAATATAACCTTTGATTCCATTTTTTGTCAGAGTCCCTGTTGGTTCCAGTCTGCTATGCTTTTGGGTGTTAATCAAAGTATTTGATTTGGTCCTAGAAGCTTCAATAACTTTTCCCTTGTCTGGACCTGAGTTACATCATTTAAAGGAATATAATAGAAATAATTTAGCTAATGGTTTTATTATGCCTTCTACTTCTCTGAATGGGACAGGAATCTTTTTTGTAGAGAACAAAGATGTAGTCTAAGACCTTGTGTGGACTAAAGAACTCCTAACAGTATTACCATTCATAACAGGTAATTGTTTGCCAAGATGGAAAAGTGTCAGATTTCATTTGCTTCTCTAGAAGTTTGGGGATACATACTTTCTTCATATCATATCAGGATAAACCCTAAGAAGGTTTCTGCGGTTCTGGAATGGCCTGTACCTACTAGTTAGAAGGCAGTACAGAGGTTCATCTGTTTTGCTAATCTCTTTAGATTGGTTATCAGATTTTTTTTCTGGCGTTTGTAACCCAATTACTCACCTTACTCTGAGATTGCACTTAAGAAGGGAGCCATGTCAGGTTTCCAGGTGCTAATCTAAGCGCGGTAGGGGCTGCAGTAATCTTAAGACTGGTGGCGGAAATCAGGGTCAAGCTTTGAGGGGAACTGTTAGCATAACAGGGGTCCAGAGTTGAGATGAAGAGAGGAGGTTTATCCCAGTGAATAGGGATTAGTGTGCTATGGGCATTTCAATGTCTGAATAGACTTCAAAGAGGCGCTATACTTAGAGCACAAAATCTGCTGGCTTCTCCTTTTAATAAGGCTGATTGTGATACATGTGCTAAAAGTAGCACTATTTGTAACCTGGATATAGTAAGTGGCCCTGTAATGGTTTTGGTGCCAAAACCTATGGGAGAGGTTTATAAGCACCTGTTGGCATGAAAGTTCTGGCATTTTTGTCTCTTAACTGTTTTCCTGGTTTTGACTCCTGCTTTCACTCTGGTTTATGCTCCAAACTGTATCCTTGTCTGTATTCTGAACTACTGGCTTCTCCCTACAGTAACATAACTTATGATTATTACTTTGCTGCTTCTTCTGCTGTGATGTTTGGTTCCTGAAAGATACTCTGGTATTGAACTACAGCCTGACTTTTGACTATTCTACTGGATTATCCCTGAGTGCTGACACTTGGTTCTACTCTTCTGGAGAATATCTCAGCCTGTTCCTGACATTCGTATTTATTGCATCTCCTGCAAACTTGGATCCATTTAATAAGGTAAATTATTTTTTGCCTTATAGACACTGTTGCCTGATTTTGGCTTTTCACATACTGCAACTGAACAATTGAGAGGCAAACTTGCTCCATTATCAGCACCTTCACCTGGATTGGGGTGGTCTCTGAACCAGAAGGTGTTGAACCAGATAGTCAGACATTGGGGGGTGCCAGCGATATACTTCATGGCTTTCCACTTAAAACACAAGCTGCCCCACAATTGTGCCAGGTCCTTGGACCCAGGTAGATCTAGGAGATGCCCTGGTAATTTAATCTCATCTATTATTTCTCCTTTTGTGACTATATCCAGGGTGATAGCCAGAATCACACAATAACAAGCTTCAAAGATTCTGTTTGCTCCAGCTTGGCCTTGCAGGACTTGGTATACAGATCTAAATCAAATGTCCTTTTGCCCACCTTGGCACCTTCCTCTCAGAGGGGCCTTCTTTCTCAAGTTAATTTCTTTAATCAAGATCTTAGAACCCTGAATTTGCTTGTCTGGTGATTGAACACCTAGTTTTGTCTAACAGACGTTTGTCTAATAAGGTAATCAATACCTTAATTCAGGCCAGAAATCTGGTCACCAAGATCATCTTTTATAAGGTGGGAAAAGCTTTTTTGTCTTGGTGTGCAAATTGAAGCTACCTTTGGAACTCTTTTAGAGAAATTTGCCAAAATTCCTGATATTAAGACCTTTGTCCAGACATTAAACCCAATTTTTTTTCTAAATGTAGCCACCAATCAGCAAGTGCTACCCATGGTTCCAAACTGAAAATGGGCCAGCTCCTAAGCTTAGATTCCTGCTTTTTTAAATAAAGATAGCAAGAGAATGAATATTTTTTTTAAATAGGAGTGAATTAGAAAGTTGCTTAAAATTGCATGCTCATCTATGCTCTGCTGGTGATTTAACCAGTTACTCTTACTTGGAATCTTAACTTGGTTCTGAGGATTCTTCGAGCCTTTCCATTTGAACCTATGCATGGGTTATATCTTCAGCTTTTATCCTGAAAGGTTCTTTTTCTGTTACCCGTTTCTTCACCTAGAAGGGTTTTCTGACCTTGCAAGGTTCATAAAGCTACAGCCGTAATGTGAACCTTAATTCATAAGGCTTACTTGGATGTGAAGAAAACGCCCCCTGAGTGTATTACTGCTCATTCCACTAGATCAGTTGCCACTTCTTGAACCTTCCGTAATGAAGCCTCCATAGTGTGATGAAACATCAAATACATAAGGCAACTGTTTGGTCTTCTTTACATCCTTTCACAATATGTTATCACTTTGAGGTGTATGCCTAATTGGTAACATTCCTGCTTTAATTGTATTGCCCCCTCTACCATGGTGGTCTCGTTTTATTTATTTATTGTTTATTTATTTATAAAATATTTTACCAGGAAGGATACATTGAGATTTCTCTCGTTTTCAAGTATGTCCTGGGTCCACAAAACATTGCATTGATACAATAGGGTACAATGAAATTCAAATGCCCTTAATCATAGGACCTTTCTACAATAGTCATCTTACTTAAATACCTACTACCACAGGTGTCACTAATTACATCTTAGCTCATTTTCATCAAAACCTAATATTTGAATATAAACACCACCTAGTGGTCAGTATATAAAATTACATCTCTGACAAGTCTAACAGTGTTACATAGTTACAATGAAGTGCAAAATAACAAAATAAAATTTACAAAATAATTACAAATCTAGAGGACTGGGATTCTTCTTCACAACGCTCATGTTAAGGGAATAGTAGAATCTAGAAAAAATTAGAGAAAATTAGAGGAAAACATTAAAATCTATCTCACGGTTCATACCTTTTGGAAAAATGCAATCTAGATTATAAATCCACATTGATTCTCTCCTCTTTAAGATCAGTTCCCTGTCACCACCTCTCCGTGGAACAGGGACATGATCTATAATTTGAAATTTTAATTGTGCAATTGAGTGGCCCTTGGACAAAAAATGATTAGAGACTTGGGCATTCAGATCCTTGCATCTTATGTTGGACTTATGTTGTATAATTCTGTCCCTCACCCTTTGGGTGGTCTCTCCAATGTAAATCCACCCACATGGGCATTTAATCAGAAAAATTGCATACCCAGTATTGCATGTAAAAAAAACATTCATTTTCTAAGTTTTACCAGTGAGTGGATGTACAAAGGTGGAACCCTTTAACATGTTATTACAATTTGCACAACTCAAACAGGGATAGCAACCCAAGTTTTTACCAGAAATATAGCTTTGTTTCAATTTCTTACTGACAATATCAGCCCTTACTAGTTTATCCTTAATACTAGAACCTTTCCTATAAGCAGACATAGGACCATTTACAAAAGCTTGTACATCAGGATGACATTCCGTCAACATAAACCAATATTTGTTAATAATCTTTTGTATCTTTAGACTCTGATCATTGTACTCTGACACAAATATTATTCTTTCTTTCTTATTATCCACTTTCCTAATATTGGTCTGTGTTGCATCCTTTGCCCTCAATATCTCACTCTGTATAAGGTCTGCTGGACAACCCCTATCACTGAATTTCTTACCCATTTCTTCAAGTCTTTCATTCACAAGTTTTTTATCTGAGACAATCCTTTTCACTCTTGTCATTTGGCTCCTAGGTAGAGACCTGACTAAAGCCGATGGATGGGCACTTGTATAATGCAATAAACTATTCTTATCTGTGCTCTTTCTATAAATATCTGTCATCAGGGTCCCTCGTCAGTGTACAACAATCAGAGTCTAAAGATACAAAAAATTATTAACAAATATTGGTTTATGTTGAAGGAATGTCATCCTGATGTACAAGCTTTTGTAAATGGTCCTATGTCTGCTTATAGGAAAGGTTCTAGTATTAAGGATAAACTAGTAAGGGCTGATATTGGAAGTAAGAAATTGAAACAAAGCTATATTTCTGGTAAAAACTTGGGTTGCTATCCCTGTTTGGGTTGTGCAAATTGTAATAACATGTTAAAGGGTTCCACCTTTGTACATCCACTCACTGGTAAAATTTATAAAATTAATGGGGTTTTTTACATGCAATACTGGGTATGCAATTTATCTGATTAAATACCTATGTGGGTGGATTTACATTGGAGAGACCACCCAAAGGGTGAGCGACAGAATTATACAACATAAATCCAACATAAGATGCAAGGATCTGAATACCCAAGTCTCTAATAATTTTTTGTCCAAGGGCCACTCAATTGCACAATTAAAATTTAAAATTAAAGATCATGTCCCTGTTCCACGGAGAGGTGGTGACAGGGAACTGATCTTAAAGAGGAGAGAATCAATGTGGATTTAAAAACTGGATTGCATTTTTCTAAAAGGTATGAACCGTGAGATAGATTTTAATGTTTTCCTCTAATTTTCTCTAATTTTTTCTAGATTCTACTATTCCCTTAACATGAGCGTTGTGAAGAAGAATCCCAGGTTTTGATGAAAATGAGCTAAGATGTAATTAGTGACACCTGTGGTAGTAGGTATTTAAGTAAGGTCATATGATTAAGGGCATTTGAGCCTGAAACGTCATGTATTATTGCCTCCTGGTACAATAAAAGTGGATAATCATTTACCTCTGATGTGCTGCTGGAATTTTTTATTGAGGATTGTGTTGGAATTTAAGCAGTGGCTCTTCTAGCGTGCACGCAAATTACAACTGGTGCTGGAGGATATTTCACTTTGCAAATTTAGTTGATACCCATACATTAGACCTTGCCTGATAAACCAGCTGAACTGGTGAGAAAGGCATTGTAGAATAAATGGAGGTTTATCTTAACCAAGGTACCATGTGTCTCCTTGGTGTGCATTCACTGTGGTTGTAGGAGGAGGAGCTTTAACAAGAGATTAGTCAACTGGGGACTGTGACTTCAAGTAGAAAAAAGAGAGATAGGATCACCTAAAGAAATAACCAATCCAGCTGTTACTCAGTAAAACCCCTCAAGTTAAACTACATAAAGTACACAAAATAGAAATGAGATAGCGCTTAAAGCTAGGATTAATGGTCAAAGAGGACAGAATATGAAAAAAATATCTAATTAATATTTATTCAATCATGTTAAAAATATAGCACAATAAAACCAATAAAACAATATATATATAAATATATTCTGGGATGTCTCCCAGTATATATATCTGTTATAAAAATATATTCTGGGACGTCTCCCAGTATATATATCTGTATATATAACAGAGATTCAGGAGCTGTCAGAATTATGGAGGACCTAACCTTTGACCTCTGATGACACTGAAGTAAGTCACGTGACCCCTGCTACTCCTGATACCAGCAGGACATGACAAGCTTGATGCGTGTGTCAGACGCTTAATATCAAAGAGGTCTGTGTACATCACCTACATTGGGACATTAAGGTAATATACCTCTCCTTGTTAAGGTGTAGATATCCCTCTGGGCAAGGCCTGGACCGCCGATGGGACGAACAACATCAACAAACGAAAACTGTACCATTATAAGGGTTACGCAACTAAAGGTATACCCATTGACTTTTGGCACTAACTTCTAACTTAGAACGTTATAGGCTCCATCTATTCACATCTTGTTCTAAGGCGTATACTATAAGTCCCTAAACTTTGCCACAGATTATAGTCAGCCGGAGTATGTTACTTTAGATATATTTTGCACAGATATATATACTGGGAGATCTCCCAAAATATATTTTTATATATATTGTTTTATTGTGCTATATTTTTAACATGATTGAATAAATATTCATTAGATATTTTTTATATATTGTATCCTCTTTGACCGTTAATCCTAGCTTTAAGCGCTGTCTCATTTCTATTTTGTGGACTGTGACTTCAAGCCCATCTTGTTGCATCGAGGGGAGCCATACCAAACTGCTCCTTTAAAGTTTCACTTGATACTTACTATAGAGGGTAATGCTATATGGTTCCCCTTTGCTTTTGTGTTTTCACATAATTTACAGACAAACTCAAGTGGAGATACTATGCATGTAGTCCATCTCGTCTTATTTTGTAATATGCACATGTGACTCTTAACTTGGATTATTTTTTGGATTTTACTGTGGATTTTATTAACTATCAGCATATATAGATTATTGATTATTTGCATTTTTGGTGCAACCATATGTGAGAGATTATATAATTTTCCAATATTTTGGGTAGCAGAATGCCCCCTATAGAATACCCTTTTAGGGTTTTTCTTAATTTCATATGAACAAATTAACCATGCAGGATTTAATTTTTATTTGTATGCAACTGCTAAAATCTTATTAATAGGGGCCGAATTATCAAGCTTCAAATGGAGCTTGATGCCCCTTGTTTCCAGTGAACCTTCAGGCTCGCCGGAAACAGAAGTTATGAAGCAGCGGTCTAAAGACAGCTGCTCCATAACTTGTCCGCCTGCTCTGAGGCTGTGTACAGAAATCAACCCGATCGAATACAATCGGGTTGATTGACATGTCATGCTAGCGGCCGATAGGCTGCTAATCTGCAGGGGGCAGCATTGCACCAGCAGTTCACAAGAACTGCTGGTGCAATGATAAATGACAACAGCGCATGCTGTCGGCATTTATCGATGTACGGCAGACATGATACGCTACATCGTATCATGTCCACTCACACATTAATAAATAGGCCACTTAATGTTTTCTTATTTTAAAAAAAACTCATTAAAAATAAACACAACAATTATTATAGCTGTCAGATTGTTCAGAAGCTTTGTAACGCTAAATCTCCAAAGGTGGATATGACAACAATTACAATTTGGATCTTGAACAATAAAGATCTGTTGTATGCTGGGTTTGTTCTAAGCAGCAGCTGTTTAATGTTTGTTTGTTTTTTTAATTTAATCCTGAGAAAGAAAGGCACCACATACATGCAGCTGATGTGCAGTCATACAGAGCAGACCCACCAATCAGAGCCTACATACAGTCACCAAGTGCTCGTATTAAGCACATATATAGGGGTTGATTTATCATCGGTCTTTCCGACATGATCCGCTCAGCGGATCATGTCCGACAGACATCGATGAATGCCGACAGCATACGCTGTCGGCATTTATCACTGCACAAGCAGTTCTTGAGAACTGCTTGTGCAATGCCGCCCCCTGCAGATTTGCAGCCAATCGGCCGCAAGCAGGGGGATGTCAATCATCCTGATCGTATGAGATTGGGCGGATTGATGTCAGCAGCCTCAGAGCAGACAGACCAGTTATGGAGCAGCGGTCTTCATAACTGCTGTTTCCGGTGAGCCTTAAGGCTCGCGCGGAAACAGGGGCATCAGGGGCCATTCGGCCCTTGATAAATCGGCCCCATAGCATTAAAAAAACTAAAGCATAAGCAAAGTGTCTTGCTTAAGTAGGCTGTGGATATACAACTCCAGCATGCTACTGATTTCCTTTAAGAGTTACATAGACAGACAGCTGGTCATTCATATCCAGACAGCCTTTTAACCTAAGGCCTATATTTTTTTAAGGTTTGCAAGTCACATCTTTTTGATTGTCTGCTTGCTATATCTATTTTTAAACTTGACAACAGTCGGGGCAGTCAATGATAATAAAGTAATTGTCTATGATTTTGTCTTTGAAGAGCTTATTCAGTTGATTCTTTAACATTGAGCAAAGGTCAGTGCTCTGGGTTGATGTGAGGGTCAATGCTTATTTTTATTTGAGCTATTAGTTTTTAAATTAAAATGATATATTAAAGGGGCAGTAACATCAAAATAAACATTCATGAGAAAGCAATTCTTATCTATTTTCCACTTTACGTTTACATTTGTTTTGTTCTCCTGGTATCCTTTGTTAAAGAGTAAACCTAGGTAGACTTATAGAAGCATAGGAATGTTCACTTGTCTTTAGCATTCTATGGCAGCAGTTTTTGCAACTATGTATAATATTGCTATAAACATTGTTTAAAAAACACCTAGGATTATTCTTTAAAGGGACAATCTACACCAGAATTTTTATTGTTTAAAAAGATAGATAATCCCTTTATTACCCATTCCCCAGTTTTGCATAACCAACACAGTTATATTTATATACTTTTTATCTCTGTGATTATCTTGTATATAAGCCTCTGCAAACTGCCCCTTTATTTCAGTTCATTTGACAGACTTGCAGTTTAGCCAATCAGTGCTGGCTCCCAGATAACTTCACGTGCATGAGCACAATGTTATCTATATGAAACACATGAACTAACACCCTCTAGTGGTGAAAAACTGTTAAAATGCATTCTGAAAAGAGGTGGCCTTCACGGTCTAAGAAATTAGCATATGAACCTCCTAGGTTAAACTTTCAACTAAGAATACCAAGAGAACAAAGCAAAATTGGTGATAAAAGTAAATTGGAAAATTGTTTAAAATTACAAGACCTATCTGAATCATGAAAGTTTATTTTGGACTAGACTGTTCTTTTAACAAAGGATACCAAGAAAGCTAAGCTAAATAGATAACAGAGGTAAATTGGAATGTTTAGCTCCATCCAAGCTCTTTAAGTTTAATTTTTACTTTACTGTCCCTTTACCTGAAATAAGTAAATTAAGAAAATCATTTATTCACAGGGAAAAAAATCCAATACAATTCTGGATAAACGCTATACAATGTGCATATTTAAAAAGAGAGAGTTGCTAAACCAGGGAAAACAAATGCATTACAGCTTGCCCTATAAATAGTCATCACAGCAAGACCAGCTTCTTTTGATCTGCATGTGCCTTTTACAAAGTGAAACTTTCCTGCAGTATATCAGTCTTGGCCTGACTAAATAGCACAGCACAAGCCTGAAATACTCTCTGAATGGGAAACATGACAAGTCGTACACTTTGGCCTAGTGTGGGCTTCATCAGGTTAAGTTATAGCCCTCTAGGAACATAGGGCAAAGGATCCACTACTGGATTAAAACCATAATCCTTAGGGATATAATGTAGGTTATAGAAACTATGTTTACCAGATTTATACTAATAGAAAAGCGGATGAAGCACTCTCATCTTCTCTATTTTCTATAAATGTCCATTTCTGTATCCTCATTGTACAGCTTTGTTGGAATAGTAAGTAGAGTCTGGACAAGCCACATACTATCTTAAAGGGCCATTAAATACAGGAAAATTGCATAATCAATATAAGTGCATAAAAAAGACAAAGCAATATCACTTACTCTGAATCTTAAATGAGCAGTAAAATTTTTTTTTACAATTTCCAAATTTACTTCAATTTTCCTGGTCCCCTCTATCATGTAACAGTCATCAGCCAATCAAAAACTCATATAAATATATACTGTTTAACTTCGAAAGTTTTTAATTATTATAATTGCCAAAATTAATGCCTCTCACCAAATGCTTGCACATATTGCAATCTTTTTTTCCACATTTGAAAATGCCATTTTAAAGGCTTAACCAATTTATAGGTTCCTTATCTGTTTGTTTTTTTATCTATGTTTGTTATTATTATGATTATTATTATTATTATGATGAATCTTCTTCTTAAGGGTACTTGGGGCCAAGAAGTTTTTCAAGTTTTTATTCTTTCTATAGACTATTTGGAGTTTATCGCCGATAGTGTCCCTGAGTATAGGGTTCAATTTTAAAATTCTCCAATGTTTTTCTACAATCTTTTTTATGATATTCCCCCTTCATTAAACATGGTAATAAATTGTAAATGGTCCCAATTTTTTGTTTGTTCCTTCCTTTTATTTAAATGGTGAGATCTACTTATATTCTTAGCTTTTGCTTTTGACATAAGATTACTATTATGTCCTTTCTCTATGAACCTGCTATCTAGGATTCGTCTCATTCTAATATATTGGCCATAAGGCACAAACAGTTGTCTTCCATTTATTTAGATGCGTACTGGAGGCTTCAATATAATAATTTTTATCTGTAGGTTTTTACCATAACTTTTTCGTCCTTTACATATAAAGGTAAATCAAGGAATTGAGTAGATTTTATATATATATATATATATATATACCGTATATATATATATATATATATATATATATATATATATATATATATATATATATATATATATATATATATATACCGTATATATATATATATATATATATATATATATATATATATATACAGGGAGTGCAGAATTATTAGGCAAGTTGTATTTTTGAGGATTAATTTTATTATTGAACAACAACCATGTTCTCAATGAACCCAAAAAACTCATTAATATCAAAGCTGAATAGTTTTGGAAGTAGTTTTTAGTTTGTTTTTAGTTATAGCTATTTTAGGGGGATATCTGTGTGTGCAGGTGACTATTACTGTGCATAATTATTAGGCAACTTAACAAAAAACAAATATATACCCATTTCAATTATTTATTTTTACCAGTGAAACCAATATAACATCTCAACATTCACAAATATACATTTCTGACATTCAAAAACAAAACAAAAACAAATCAGTGACCAATATAGCCACCTTTCTTTGCAAGGACACTCAAAAGCCTGCCATCCATGGATTCTGTCAGTGTTTTGATCTGTTCACCATCAACATTGCGTGCAGCAGCAACCACAGCCTCCCAGACACTGTTCAGAGAGGTGTACTGTTTTCCCTCCTTGTAAATCTCACATTTGATGATGGACCACAGGTTCTCAATGGGGTTCAGATCAGGTGAACAAGGAGGCCATGTCATTAGATTTTCTTCTTTTATACCCTTTCTTGCCAGCCACGCTGTGGAGTACTTGGACGCGTGTGATGGAGCATTGTCCTGCATGAAAATCATGTTTTTCTTGAAGGATGCAGACTTCTTCCTGTACCACTGCTTGAAGAAGGTGTCTTCCAGAAACTGGCAGTAGGACTGGGAGTTGAGCTTGACTCCATCCTCAACCCGAAAAGGCCCCACAAGCTCATCTTTGATGATACCAGCCCAAACTAGTACTCCACCTCCACCTTGCTGGCGTCTGAGTCGGACTGGAGCTCTCTGCCCTTTACCAATCCAGCCATGGGCCCATCCATCTGGCCCATCAAGACTCACTCTCATTTCATCAGTCCATAAAACCTTAGAAAAATCAGTCTTGAGATATTTATTGGCCCAGTCTTGACGTTTCAGCTTGTGTGTCTTGTTCAGTGGTGGTCGTCTTTCAGCCTTTCTTACCTTGGCCATGTCTCTGAATATTGCACACCTTGTGCTTTTGGGCACTCCAGTGATGTTGCAGCTCTGAAATATGGCCAAACTGGTGGCAAGTGGCATCTTGGCAGCTGCACGCTTGACTTTTCTCAGTTCATGGGCAGTTATTTTGCGCCTTGATTTTTCCACACGCTTCTTGCGACCCTGTTGACTATTTTGAATGAAACGCTTGATTGTTCGATGATCACGCTTCAGAAGCTTTGCAATTTTAAGAGTGCTGCATCCCTCTGCAAGATATCTCACTATTTTTGACTTTTCTGAGCCTGTCAAGTCCTTCTTTTGACCCATTTTGCCAAAGGAAAGGAAGTTGCCTAATAATTATGCACACCTGATATAGGGTGTTGATGTCATTAGACCACACCCCTTCTCATTACAGAGATGCACATCACCTAATATGCTTAATTGGTAGTAGGCTTTCGAGCCTATACATTTTGGAGTAAGACAACATGCATAAAGAGGATGATGTGGTCAAAATACTCATTTGCCTAATAATTCTGCACTCCCTGTATATATATATATATATATATATATATATATATATATATATATATATATATATATATATATATACACTGTATATAGTGGTGTGTGTGTCTAGAAATAGATAGATTGATCACAGATATATATAGATAGATAGATAGATAGATAGATAGATAGATAGATAGATAGATAGATAGATAGATAGATAGATAGATAGATAGATAGATATAGATAATAGATGATGGGTGGATAGACAGATCGATAGATAGATAGATAGATAGATAGATAGATAGATAGATAGATAGATAGATATAGATGGATGACAGATAGAGATAGACAGATAGAGATATAGATAGATAGATAGATAGATAGATAGATAGATAGATAGATAGATAGATGATAGATAGATAGATATATGATAGATATATGATTGATAGATAGATAGATAGATAGATAGATAGATAGATAGATAGATAGATAGATAGATAGATAGATAGATAGATAGATAGATAGATAGAGAGATAGATAGTTGATAGATAGATAGATATATAGATAGATAGATAGATAGATAGATAGATAGATAGATAGATAATAGATTATAGAGATAGATAGATAGATAGATAGATAGATAGATAGATAGATAGATAGATAGATAGATAGATAGATAGATAGATAGAACGACAGACAGACAGAAAGACAGATAAATAGATAGACAGATATATAGATAGATAGTTGATAGATAGATAGATGATAGATGATAGAGATAGAACAGAAAGACAGATAAATAGATAGAGATAGATAGATAGATAGATAGATAGATAGATAGATAGATAGATAGATAGATAGATAGATAGCTGAGAGATAGAGATAGACAGACAGACAAACAGATAGATAAATTATAGATAGATAGATAGATAGATGATAGGTAGTTACAGGTGCATATATTGCTTGATTAAAAGTTTATTGTTATATGTTGTTATGGAAATACACAACCTCTGACACACAGCAAATAAAGTGAGCATACAACTGTTTATTATTGCACATAGTCCAAAAAATTTGACAGAACAATTATGCACCAGATGACATAAACGTTATTATAAAAGTAAAATCAGTGACTGTTTTGTGCAACAAGTGAAGCTGTAACATTCTTCCATTCTTCCATAAGATCTGAACCACTAAAACAAAACCTTCCAAAATACGTCAAAGAATTCAGCCTGAGGTAAAAAATAATAAATAAAACAAATACAATATTGCAATGAAGTGGTTGTTAAAGGCACAAAAAACAAAAATGTTCTTCCATGATCCAGATAGAACATATAATTTTAAACAACTTTTCAATGTATTTCTATTTAAATTTGTTGTTATCCTTTGTTGAAGAGCAGGAAGTTAAATGCAGGAGTGTGCATATGTCTTCAGTACAATATGGCAGCAGTTTTGCAACAATGTTAAACATTAGAAAAGTCACTAGATGGCAGCACTATTTCCTGTCATGTAGTGCATGCTACCTATCTAGATATCTCTTCAACAAAGAATAACTTGAGAACGAAGAAAATTTATAAATAGAAGTAAATTGGAAACTTTCTTAAATTGTATGCTGAATCATACAAAATCAATAAAATTGGGTTTCATGTCCCTTTAACAATTGCATACATCTTAAAGAGATATGGTACTCAAAACGTTTATATTATGTTTATGAAAGAGCAACAATCAAACGTGTTCAAATATTTTTTTGGCATGAAAAAAAGTTAAGTAAAAGCTG
This sequence comes from Bombina bombina, assembly GCF_027579735.1. Classification (NCBI taxonomy): domain Eukaryota; kingdom Metazoa; phylum Chordata; class Amphibia; order Anura; family Bombinatoridae; genus Bombina; species Bombina bombina. Next base: position 1,052,088,603 of record NC_069499.1, on the reverse strand, counting down.
TTTAAAGTATTGTGAAATAGACAGAAAGTTCATGATTGTGTACAGTGGAGTCCTAAGGCTGCTCATTGGCTCACAAAGAAAAAAAATGTTTATTTGGTACAGGATCATATATTAAAAAACAAGAACTGTAATACATTTTGTAAAATATTCTATTATAGTTGGTACAAAGAAAATGTTTGAGTATAATGTCCCTTTATGCAGTACTATAAAATAGGGCTTCTCATAAGTGAACATTTTAATCAGATTGTAATTTCCTTACTTAAGGGAATTTCATCCCATTTCACATTCTTTACACATGAACTGCAACTAGACCAGATTGGTGCTAGTTATCTTCATTAAATACCAGGCAGGGGTCTGTCTGCTACTGTCACAAAGATAACAGAGGCTCCAAACAAGGAATATGGCATAGTGAAGTTACTGGGAGAGGGGAGACTGTCAAATAGTGCCTTAAAGGGACAGTCTACACCTAAGTCATCTTAAAGTCTTACTTTAGATTAAGCTGCAAATATCCTCCTGCAGCCCTTACTATATCATGCAGCAGTAACTGTAAAAAAGTTATTTTAAAATTAATATTTTTTTCTGGTCACTTTAAAATGGCTGCCAAGCTCTGCCCACTGATGACATCCCAATCAGGGCTGAATTAAAGGCTTCATTAGTTACAAAAGAATCACTAATTGGATTCAACATACAATGCTATTCAGCAGAGTGCATAGATGCAGCCCAGATCGTGATGTCATCAGTGGGCAGAGTTTGGCAGCCATTTCAAAGTGACCAGAAACAATAGACTTTTTAAAATAACTATTTTACTGTTACTGCTGCATGATAAAAAAAAGGGCACAGGAGGATATTTGCAGCTTAATCTAAAGTAAGATTTTAAGATAACTCAGGTAGACTGTCCCTTTAAACCTAGATTTTCTCACATTAAGCACAAAACCCTGCTATGTCTCTAGTCCTAGAAGAAGAACATTGGACAACTCTACTTTTAAACCTTCAGTGTCATTTTTTAAGTTTATAATTATTATACTCAAGGGGCAGCTACTGGGCGGGTAGTTACACTGGCCCAGTCATATGTGATAGGGCTGCATCAAGAGTCTGATGGTGTAGTGCAGTGTATACAGTCAGAATGATAACCGTGTAATATTGAGATACGCTCAGATATTTAGTCATGATACCCCTTGTATTGTGACACTAAGTGTCCTTATCTCAATGCTTTCTTTAAGCAATAGTAACGTAAAGTGACAACCATAAATGCCTCCCCTACTCATCCTGATTACCTACAGTGAACATTATTAAGGGGGGCATTTATGGTTGTCACTTTACGTTACTATTGCTTAAAGAAAGCATTGAGATAAGGACACTTAGTGTCACAATACAAGGGGTATCATGACTAAATATCTGAGCGTATCTCAATATTACACGGTTATCATTCTGACTGTATACACTGCACTACACCATCAGACTCTTGATGCAGCCCTATCACATATGACTGGGCAAGTGTAACTACCCGCCCAGTATCTGCCCCTTGAGTTTACTTTTATTTATTTTGAACCTGCAGTGTTGTATAGTGATAGTCACTTACCCACTAGGCCAGTATATATTTCAGGCAGTCATCTCCAAGGTACCCACTACTATTCCACAATGAATTGTGGATTATAGTTATTTCTAGCCCCTCATCCATATGAGCAGGATATATGTCCAGGGGTAGATCGAAATAACCCAGTACTAGCATTTACCTGTCATATTGGAGGAATACAATTGGATACAGTACTTACTTGCTGCTAGTGTTTTTATATTGTTACCCATTTTTAATTATAACTAATAAAGTTAATATATTTTATATTCCATTTGTACAAAATTCCTACATTAGAGGGAAGAGTGCTTTATATAGTATCCTCTCCAGTGTCTATGCTGGTATTGTCTTTTCCAATGTTTCAATATTGATACTTTGCACCTCTACACTCTGTATGCAAATAAATTAACAAATGTTGTTAATTAACAAGAGATTATTGTGTTCCCACTCATAAAATAAGAGTGGTGCCATTGCTTTTTTTCTAAAGTAAATGTTTCTACCAGTTGCCTAACAAGGAATTTTTAGTTTTCTTTTTAGAGACCACAGAAATACCAGACATTTCTAAGATAACAAAGTCCAGTTTTAGGACACAGAAGAAATTGAACTTAGTACACACTTGCAATATCATTTGGCAGTGTCCTTCTAGATATTTTATAGGTAGCAAATGTATATAAATGGTATAACCACATGGGACTTCTCAACATTATTGTACATTTATAGGTAAAGAATATAGAGTCTAAAAACAAAAGCACATGGAAGAATAAGAGAAAGGGACTACAAAACAACATTCTCAGTAGTCTTTTACTATAGCATTAAAATAATTCTTTGTAAATAAAATTAATTTTGTTGAAATTTTCTATGAAAATAGTTTGCTGGCATCCATGAAAAAGAGGATGCTTGTCCCATATAATCAAATAAACTGATCTGTAAAACTACATGATTAATTCATCAAACACCTACAGCTATACAATGTCACTCTATGCATTCATTTCTAAAAAAAAAACAAAACATTTAAATGGACACTGTCACCAGAAAAACATGATTTGTTCAAGCAGGTTAAAGGGATACTAAACCCAATTTTTTTCTTTCAAAATTCATATTATGCAATCTTAAGCAACTTTCCAATTTACTCCTATTACCAATTGTTTTACCAGACCATTTTTTGGTTCAGCACCTGGATAGCGCTTGCTGATTTTACTGGGTACATTTAGCCACCAAACAGCAAGTGCTACCCAGGTTCTGAACCAAAAATGGGCCAGCTCTTAAGCTTACATTCCTGCTTTTTCAAATAAAGATAGCAAGAGAACAAAGAAAAAATTGATAACAGGAGTAAAATAGAAAGTTTCTTAAAAGTGCATGCTCTATCTGAATCATGATAGAACAAAATGTGGGTTTAGTATCCCGTTAAAAAACTTTCTGTACAGGAAATAATTATTTGTCTAAAGAATCGAAGCCAGAAGAAAAAAATTGGCAAGACATCAAAAGCACAGTGCAAACTTATCATCATAATTTAGTATAAGTTTAGTTTATTATTAGTTTATTGAGCCTTTAAACCCCCATGCAGCACATATAAACGCTCACATGCACAGCAGCTATTGAGTGTATTCATGGGGAGTTTGCATGGCAGTCTTTAATATTATGCCACCAGGTGTCAAGAGCAAAATAATAGAGACTGTGGCTTTATAATCTATTTTATTTAACTTGTATCTATTAAAAATGATAAACAGGTGTTTTTAACAAAAAAAGTATTTTTTCCTTACTATCACAAACCCTTAGAAAGCATAATTAGTTCAATTCAGTTTTAAATGTTATATTTTAGAGTGTCAGTATCCATTTAACTATTTCACTGTCAGAAATACCTGCAACACATTTCGAAAACATGGTGTTGAGGTTCCCCTTGACAATGAAAATGTTGAACATTTATACTGCATAAATAAATATAATCCATCACAATTATAAAATAGTATATAAATAACGCAACATTCACAAATACTTTTTTTTTTTTTTTTTAAAGCATATATTCCATCATTGGGTAGTAACAGCTAAATATTCTGTTATATATGAGCCATGTCTATAATTATGTTTCCATGTAGAGGTGGTAGCGACAAGGGAGTATAGTCAAAGGTGTGTGTATATACACACACACACACACACATATATATATATATATATATATATATATATATATATATATATATATATATATATATATATATATATATATATATATATATATATAAGTATATATATATGCACACACATACACACACACATATATATATATATATATATATATATATATACACACACACACATATATATATATACACACACACACACACATATATATATATATATATATACACATACACACATACACACATATATATATATGTATAAGTGAACAATATTTTTTTAAACTCTTACATTTATATTTTACTGTACATTTTAATTAATCTAAACTATTTTTTTAGTTTAAAGGATTCTCTATTTAGAATAAGATTGAATGCAACATTTTCCCTATTTGACTCAATCTGTCTAAATTGCAAATGATTGAGATCCAGCCCTTAATTAAGTATTTTACCTTTTAAACAAAGGTTTCTCAAAAATAGAGATTTACCGTATACATAACATAAATGTATTAGCAGACATAATATTCATAGAATATGCTAGTCCCATGGTAAACAGTGGTGACAATGTGTGTATCTTTTAATGCACACAATTTTAAAGTAACCAATACTTTAGCCTGGGGATTTTTTTATGAATGTGACTCACAACAGGTTTGGTGTGTCACTTTCAGGTTATTTTTTATAATTGTAAAATTAACTTATATCCATGCATTGCTTTATTACCTAAACAAGCATATTATCTTAAAGGGACATAGTACTCAAGATGGTTCTACTACGTATATCAAAGAGCAGCAGCTAACATGGTAAAAGTTTAAAATCTTTAAGTAAAATATGTTTTAATTTAAACTGAAACTAATATGAAGTGCATGTTTGGGTACAACAGATCACTTGCTTATAGTCTCAGAAAAAAAGTGGATTTGGTTTGCATCAATAATGAAAAAATGTACAGTATATATATTTTCTTTGAAACTCATTCTTTTTTGAGTACAATGTCCCATTAAAACATTGAGACTTGATATTTCAGAACAAAATTCAGTAATAGTAATTTAATATTTTCATAGTACAGGTACAAATCCACAAATCCGGAATTCCAAAATCCAAACGTATTCTCAAATACAAACTTTTTCCGAAATCAAAACTTTTCAATTAATATTTAAAAAAAATAAAAAGAAAATTATCAAAAATTACATTTTATTTTTTTTTGCCTGTAAGTCACAATCTTCTCTGCTTGTGTCTTTGGTTTGGTTTTTGTGTGCTAAAATGCAAATAACAGTCAATAGTTTTTTAAAACAACAAATATTATTATCAGGGATAGAACCACGTGTAAACAACAATATCTTATGTCATTTAGGCAATATTTACATGTCATAATACAGCCTATACATGCAACCTAAAGGTAGTTTACTATAAATATTGATACTTTTGTATGCATAGTACCTTCAGAATGATAGTACAGTAATCATGAGATATTGTTGTTTACACTTGGTCCCATCCCCTCTTCAAACTGACCCATTTTACAGATGTAAATATTCTAAAATCCAAATTATTACAAAATCCAAACCTATCCTGGTCCCAAACAGTTTGGATAAATGGTTTACTACCTGTAATTTAAGGGTGCTATTTTTCAATATGCAATGGTGCTGTGTATATATTATCCACAGATATTTTCTAAAAACATAGCTAAACATAATTTTAGAAGTCATTTAGGGTATTTATGAAATCTTTAACTTCCAAAGTGTATTCACAAATTATTTTGCTATTTACTCCAGATTTCAACAAAAAATGTAGATACATTGCTATAAAAACTGAAATTAAGGCCAAAAAATAAAAAATATATATTTTCAATGCATGCTGTTGCTTTTTAAGCAATGAATCAATAATATCCCATCCAATAGAATAAATCTGAGAATATCAGTGTATGTTGCTTTGCTATTTTGACAAACAACATCTAAGGTTAATGGAGTAAAACTCTTTATTAAATTTACACCTTAGTGACATGAAGCCCAAAGTTTTTCTCTCTTGATTCAGATAGAGCATACCATTTTAAACAACTATCCAATTTACTCCTATTATCTAATTTGCTTCATTCTCTTGGTATTCTTTGTAGAATAAACAGCAATGCACTACTGGGTGCTAGTTAACACTTTGGGTGAGCCAATAACATGAACCATATATGTGCAACCACCAATCAGCAGCTTGTGAGCCTACCTAAGTACCCTTTTCAACAAGGGATACAACTAAACAAATTAAATCATATAAGTAAAGTGGAAAGTTATTTAAAATCAAATTTTCCATCTGAATCATAAAATAAAAACATTGTGTTTCATGTCTCAGGCTAAAATGAAAGATTATCCTTTTTTATTTTATTAAAGACAAATACTTTTTGAGATTTTTGCAAGCTCTTTCAGAATGTCATGTTTTAGTAAGAATAAGATACTTCAATCATTTTTTTTTTTTATTTTTTAACAAAAACAGCTAATGAATATTATTTGCACTCCCCCCTAATTACAGTTTTTAACCCCTCTACATTGTAATATATTTTATCTCTTCCAGATTATTTCCAGAAGTGTGATCAAATTCCCTTCAAAAACTAACATTTGAGATACACCATTTTTTTTAACATGCTATACCATGAAACAAATGTCACATCCATGTGCTTAGAACCTTCACCAATATTTAAGTAGTAACTCTCTTTATAAATTTTTCTTATACAATCTAAAACTATAAGCTGCAGCAAATGAGTTTGTATAAGGAAGTTGAAATAACCAATCACCAGACTTTATTTTTTTTTTTAAAGACCATGTGGCATTTCCGGTACTACAGAAATTGCACTAGGAATTAAGCAAAATTACATGCAATTAAAAATCCTATTTTTAAGACATGGGGTGATATAACAGTGATATAGCATAAAATGTGTAAACATGTTACCATGATCATTTTGTTCCTACAACATTATATCATTCAAACAGCACACTGAAAAAAAAAAAAAAATGAATTCAAATGTTAAAACTATCAGAAGCTAAGATGTAAGTAGTTTCTTTTTGTGAATAAGTTCACATATAAATATTTCCATTCAAATGATTTATTACTCATATTTATTCATAACTTAAACCCATGTTCCTCAAAGATAAAATGTATCTTCAGTACTAGAATTCACAGATAAAAATCCTCTTACATTTGTCATTGTGATATACGCCAGTTCAGCTCTAGGTTCTTCCTTTTCAGACAAGACAAGTTAAACATTTCAGGGAGTGGTTGGAAAAAAAAATACAAGAAAAATTCATTTGATATCATTGTTGAATAGAACAGGCCAGTAAGCGGCAGTGAATTGATTGTCTATGTTTCTCCTCTTTAAAACCCATCAAGGTTCAAATCGGCTTTTCTTCTGACATCTTCTCAAGCTGCTTTAAGAATCCATGTTTTGTATTATGATATTCCTAAAAAATGTAATAAAGTACAGTTTTTATCACATCATGATCACTGTAAATTAAAGGAATACTAATTTCAAACTACAACCTCCCAAACATACAAAACAAATTGCAATAAATATTTTGTATTATTTATTTAGCTTGAATATTATGCTTGTTCCTCTGCTTGTACAGTGAAAATACTGTATACCTGACACTACAACATTCTACACAGCATACTGCTAGGTGTTAGATCATTTATAGTGTGTTAATCACTGCAAAGTAGTTAAACATGTAGCTACTGTGTACTATTGCATTGCCAATCAGGGGTTGACCTAAAGGGACACTGGAGGGCATTAGTTAATGTGTTTCATTTAGATAACATTGAGCTCATGCACGTGAATTTATCGAGCAGTGAGCACTGATTGGCTAAAATGCAAGTCTGTCAAAAGAACTGAAATAAGGGGGCAGTCTGCTGAGGCTTAGATACAAGGTAATTACAAAGGTAAAACGTGTATTATTATAACTGTGTTGGTTATGCAAAACTGGGGAATGGGTAATTAAGGGATTATCAATCTTTTAAAACTCCAACAATTCTGGTGTTGACTGTCCCTTTAAACTATGTGTTTAACCCGTTGTAAAGAGCAATAGGGCAATATGAACATGCACTAATGCATACGAAGATTTTATTTTCACAGATTTATTTTTGGAGATCATAGTGCTAGTTGATTTAAACGTATCTCTAATTGCCCCAACAACAACAAAAATGGACCTCACCAAAATTTTCATTGGATGTACCTGAACAGCTTTTCATTTTCAAAACCTTTTAAACTGTACTAAAAATGACAATGATTTAAAAACATTTCTTTTGTACACCATTTTTTTTGTTGTTTAAACAATAAATAATTGAAAAAAAGAAAAAAAGAACAAGGACAGTGAAGCTTTTATGGAAAATCTTAAAGGGGCAGTAAACTTACAAACTAATGTTATATAATTCTGCACATAGCGCAGAATTATATAACATTAGCTTACCGGCACATTTATACTTTAAAGGATTGCAGAGAAATTGTAACTAAAACCTTCTTTTACCAGAACGCTGCTCCTTGCTCTACTGAGCGGGTCTGGATTTTACACAGCGCATCTCTGCAACACTGTGTGCTCGGTCGCAACATTTAAATGAATGTAGCTCGCTCCCGCTACTGGACACAGTTTCTCATCAACACAAGTTTGAAATAAAGCATACATGTAAAGATAAAAAAAATACTTGTAAATCCTAAAAATAGGATAAAGCAGCATTCGCTCCTATCTTGATCAAGGTCTTGCTGGACATTGATCCTGGAGTGCTTGCTGGGTGTGTCCTATTTTCAAGTCACTGGTCTTGTAAAGTGTCCAAACTAATTTATTCCTCAGTGACGTTTCGGGTTGGTCAGATGAAGGGGTGAACACCCCAAAACATCACTGAGGAATAAATTAGTTTAGACACTTTACAAGTCCAGTGAGTGCCTTGTTCTATAATCTTTATCTACATTATTCTTAGCACCCTGGCATTTTACTACCTGTTTGTGGATTCATGTATCCTCCTACCTACTAGATAGATAGATAGATAGATAGATAGATAGATAGATAGATAGATAGATAGATACACACCGATATGAACTTGTTAGACATCACATTCCAAAACCATGGGCATTAGTATGGAGTTGTCCCTCCTTTACAGCTAGAACAGCCAACACTCTGTGCGTCTGTTGGAACTGGTGCCAATTCAGCAAAAATAGCATTTGTGAGGTCAGGAACCAATGATGGACCAGAAGGTCTGGCTCATAAAATCGCCATTCCAATTCTTCCCAAAGATGTTCACTGGGGTTGAGATTAGGGCTCTGTGCAGGCCACTCAGGTTGCTTCACACCAAGCCTGTCAAAATATGTCTTCATGGACCTCAGGGGCAGAGTTATGCTGTAAAAGGAAAGGGCCTTCCCCAAACTGTTCTTCATCTGATGTTGCTTCCAGAGGCAGTTTGGAGCTCTGTAGCAAGTGCTTTGTTAGTTTGAGTGGTCTATCACTTTGTGCCGAAGCTGCTGCTGTTCATAGATAATTCCACTTCATAATAATAGCACACTGCACTGCCAATATTTGTCTATGGAAATTTAATTAAAAGATTGTATGCACCTGTAAGCAATGGGCGTGACTGGAATACCTGAACTCAATAATTATTAGGAGTGTCCACATACTTTTTGCCATCTAGTGTATCTGATAATTATATCATTTTCAAATTCTTCCTCTACTTTTAATTTAGAGGTTAAGTGTAAGACCAGCTCTTACCTTGATATATTTGAAATACATTATTTAACTAGTGAACTTGATTTTGTTCTGGTTTTAAATTATTTGAGAATACTACTTGTAATAAAAATAAGAATGCTTACTCTTTTCTGCATAGTTTTAGGCTTCACTTACATTAACATTATAAATACTAACGGCTAGATTACGAGTTGTGCGTTAAGGTAAAAAAGCAGCATTGATAGGTCTTAACGCTGCTTTTTTACACCCGCTGCTATTACGAGTCTTGCAGGCATAGGAGCACCGCACACTTTGTTGGCCTTACCGCAAACCGACTTACGTAAAGTTTGTAAAGCCTTTTTTGTATGGGACTTCCATAGCGCTGGTATTACGAGTTTGTCCTGGGAGGCCAAAAAGTGAGCGGTACACCCTATACCGACAAGATTCATAACGCATTTTAAAGTCAGTAGTTATGAGTTTTACACTACAATGCCGTAGCATAAAACTCATAACTAAAGTGCTAAAAAGTACACTAACACCCATAAACTACCTATTAACCCCTAAACCGAGGCCCTCCCGCATCGCAAACACTAAAATAACATTTTTAACCCTTAATCTGCCGCTCCGGACATTGCTGCAACCTACATTATATTTATTAACCCCTAATCTCCCGCCCCCAATGTCGCCGCAACCTACCTACACTTATTAACCCCTAATCTGCCGCCCCCAGCGTCGCCACCACTATATTAAATGTATTAACCCCTAAATCTAAGTCTAACCCTAACTTAAATATAATTTAAATATATATAAATAAAATTAATATCATTACCTAAATTATTCCTATTTAAAACTAAATACTTACCTATAAAATAAACCCTAATATAACTAATAGTTACATTGTATCTAGTTTAGGGTTTATTTTTATTTTACAGGGAAGTTTGTATTTATTTTAACTATGTAGAATAGTTGCTAAATAGTTATTACCTATTTAATAACTGCCTAGCTAAAATAAATACAAATTTACCTGTAAAATAAAACCTAACCTAAGTTACAATATCACCAAATCTTACACTATAATTAAATAAATTCCCTACATTAAATACAATTAAATAAATTAAATAAAATTAGCTAAATTACAAAAAAAACACTAAATTGCAGAAAATAAAAAACAAATTACAGATCTTTAAACTAATTACACCTAATCTAAGAGCCCTATCAAAATAAAAAAGCCCCCCAAAAATAAAAAAAAACCCTAGCCTAAACTAACCTATCAATAGCCCTTAAAAGGGCCTTCTGTGGGGCATTGCCCCAAGGATATCAGCTCTTTTTCCTATAAAAAAAAAATACAAACACCCCCCCAACAGTAAAACCCACCACCCACACAACCAACCCCCCAAATAAAAGCCTAACTAAAAAAAAACTAAGCTCCCCATTGCCCTGAAAAGGGCATTTGGATGGGCATTGCCCTTAAAAGGGCATTTAGCTCTATTGCAGCACAAAGCCCTAACTTAAAAAATGAACCCACCCAATACACCCTTAAAAAATCCTAACACTAACCCCCGAAGATTCACTTACCGGGAGAAGTCTTCATCCAAGCGGCAAGATGTCCTCAACGAAGTCATCAGAAGTGGTCCTCCAGATGGGCAGAAGTCTTCATCCAGACGGAATCTTCTATCTTCATCCATCCGGCGTGGAGCGGCCCCATCTTCAAGACATCCGGCGCGGAGCATCCTCTTCCAACGGCGTCTTCTTGCAGAATGAATATCTCTTTAAGTGACGTCATCCAAGATGGCGTCCCTTAGATTCCGATTGGCTGATAGAATTCTATCAGCCAATCGGAATTAAGGTAGAAAAAATTCTATTGGCTGATGCAATCAGCCAATAGGATTGAACTTTAACCCTATTGGCTGATCCAATCAGCCAATAGGATTGAGCTCACATTCTATTGGCTAATTGGAACAGCCAATAGAATGCGAGCTCAATCCTATTGGCTGATTGCACCAGCCAATAGGATTTTTTCTACCTTAATTCCAATTGGCTGATTTCTATCAGCCAATCAGAATCTAAGGAATGCCATCTTGGATGACATCACTTAAAGAGATATTCATTCCGAAGAAGACATCATTTGAAGAGGATGCTTCGCGCCGGATGTTTTGAGGATGGAGCCGCTCCGCGTCGGATGGATGAAGATAGAAGATGCTGTCTGGGTGAAGACTTCTGCCCATCTGGAGGACCACTTCTGCCTGACTGGAGGACCACTTCTGCCGGCTTCGTTGAGGACATCTTGCCGCTTGGATGAAGACTTCTCCCGGTAAGTGAATCTTCGGGGGTTAGTGTTAGCATTTTTTTAAGGGTGTATTGGGTGGGTTTTATTTTTAGGTTAGGGCTTTGGGCAGCTATAGAGCTAAATGCCCTTTTAAGGGCAATGCCTCTACAAATGCCCTTTTCAGGGCAATGGGGAGCTTAGGTTTTTTTAGTTAGGCTTTTATTTGGGGGGTTGGTTGTGTGGGTGGTGGGTTTTACTGTTGGGGGGGTGTTTGTATTTTTTTTACAGGTATAAGAGCTGATTTCTTTGGGGAAATGCCCCGCAAAAGGCCCTTTTAAGGGCTATTGATAGTTTAGTTTAGGCTAGGGTTTTTTTTTATTTTGTGGGGGCTTTTTTATTTGTATAGGGCTCTTAGATTAGGTGTAATTAGTTTAAAGATCTTGTAATTTGTTTTTTTATTTCCTGTAATTTAGTGGGGGGGGTTTGTGATTTAGCTAATTTAATTTATTTATTTAATTGTATTTAATGTAGTGAATGTATTTAATTGTAGTGTAGTCTTAGGTGTTAGTGTAACTTAGGTTAGGTTTTATTTTACAGGTTAATTTGTATTTATTTTAGCTAGGTAGTTATTAAATACTTAATAACTATTTAGTAACAATTCTACCTAGTTAAAATAAATACAAACTTGCCTGTAAAATAAAAATAATCCCTAAGATAGCTACAATGTAACTATTAGTTATATTGTAGCTAGTTTAAGGTTTATTTTACAAGTAAGTATTTAGTTTTAAATAGGAATAATTTAGTTAATGATAGTAATTTTATTTAGATTTATTTGAATTATATTTAAGTTAGGGGGTGTTAGGGTTAGGGTTATACTTAGGTTTAGGGGTTAATAAATTTAGAATATTGGCGGTGACGTTGGGGGCGGCAGATTAGGGGTTAATAAATGTAGGTAGGTTGCGGCAACATTGGGGAAGGGAGATTAGGGGTTAATAAATATAATTAGGTGTCAGCAATGTTGGGGGCAGCAGATTAGGGGTTAATAAGTATAATGTAGATGGCGGCGATGTCCGGAGCGGCAGATTAGGGGTTAATAAATATAATGTAGGTGTCGGCGATGTCGGGGGTTAATAAGTGTAAGATTAGGGGTGTTTAGACTCGGGGTTCATGTTAGGGTGTTAGGTGTAAACATAAAATGTGTTTCCCCATAGGAATCAATGGTGCTGCGTTACTGAGTTTTACGCTGCTTTTTGGCAGGTGTTAGACTTTTTCTCAGCCGGTTCTCCCCATTGATGTCTATGGGGAAATCATGCACAAGCACGTACGACTAGCTCACCGCTGACTTAAGCAGTGCTGGTATTGGAGTGCGGTATGGAGCACAATTTTGCTCTACGCTCACTTCTTGCCTTTTAACGCCAGGTTTGTAAAAACCCATAATACCAGTGCTGCATGTAAGTGAGCGGTGAGAAAAAACAGCATGGTAGCACCGCACAGCTCATAACGCAAAACTCGTAATCTAGGCGTAAGTTTATTGTTTTCATCTTGATTTATGGGTAGCTATAAACTGCTAATTATAATGTTTGTTTTCATCTTTATTTTGGGTTAACTAGAAACTGCTAGACGAAGGAGCAAAAATAGCTTTATATAACTATATTTACTACTAATTGTATCAAATAAAATCACTTCATTTTATGATGCACCTGAGATCAGTCTTAACAAAGTGTGAATGGCACTTGTAGTACCTAAACTCTTGGAAGGACTTGCTTTTTATTTGCAGGGTTCCTTGCATTCAGAACGTTCACATGCATAAAGATTTGTAAATAAACAATTTTAATTTGTATTAAAATATTAATAATTAGGGTAGGACTTTTTTAGGACTATATATATTTTTTTTACCGAAATAGGGACATTACTTATTTAAAGGAACATTAAACTCTTAATTTTATTCCCAATAACTATTTTTTAACTATTCATAATAAAAATTACAAACATTGTAATGTATAGTTGTAATTTATTTTACCTGCTTTTCCTGAAGTTTAACATTGAGGCTGTAGTAGCTCCTGCAGGCTTCTGGACTCTGACCCTAAACTTTCTACACAGTGTACGTTTTGCCAATTTAGAAGTTCATTTATATTTATTTATTTATATAACAATGCCGCTTTTGCAATCAAAAGGAACATTTTCAGTGCATTTTATACATTTGTTTTGTGTGCAGATTTTGGCAAAGCAGTTCTTAATTGCTTATATATAGGGGTAGATTTAACAAGCGGATGCTGGAATCTACCCCTGAAGTTTCTGTCTCCCCAGAAACTGAAGTTAAGAAGCAGTGGTCATAAGACCGCTGCTCTTTAACTTGTCCGCCACCTTTCAGGTGGTGGACTGCAGTCATCCCGATCCGATCGGAATGATTGACACCCACTGCTAGCGGCCAATTAGCCGCAAATGTGCAGGGGGCGGCAATGCACAAGCATTTCACAAGAAATGCTTGTGGAATGTTAAGCTGTCGGAATCTAGCAATGTCGGGCGAACATGATTCGCTACAGCAAATCATGTCCTCCCGGAATTTAATAAATTGGCCCCATAGAATGCATATAAACTGTGAGGGGAAAATTATTTGATCCCTGCTGATTTTGTATGTTTGCCCACTGAGAAAGAAATGATCAGTCTATAATTTTAATGGTAGGTTTATTTGAATAGTAAGAGACAGAATAACAACAACAAAATCCAGAAAAACGCATTTCAAAAAAGTTATAACTTGATTTGCATTTTAATGAGTGAAATAAGTATTTGACCCCTTTGGAAAACATGACTTAGTACTTGGTGGCAAAACCCTTGTTGGCAATCACAGAGGTCAGACGTTTCTTGTAGTTGGCCACCAGGTTTGCACACAAATCTCAGGAGGGATTTTGTCCCACTCCTCTTTGCAGATCCTCTCTAAGTCATTAAGGTTTCGAGGCTGATGTTTGACAACTCGAACCTTCGGCTCCCTCCACAGATTTTCTATGGGATTAAGGTCTTGAGACTGGCTAGGCCACTCCAGGACCTTAATGTGCTTCTTCTTGAGCCACTCCTTTGTTGCCTTGGCATTGTGTTTTTGGTCATTATCATGATGGAATACCCATCCACGACCCATTTTTAATGCCCTGGCTGAGGGAAGGAGGTTCTTACTCAATATTTGACGGTACATGGCCCCGTCCATCGTCCCTTTGATGCGGTGAAGTTGTCCTGTCCCCTTAACAGAGAACACCCCCAGCATAATGTTTCCACCTCCATGTTTGATGGTGGGGATGGTGTTCTTGGGGTCATAGGTAGCATTCTTCCTCCTCAATTTTGGTCTCATCTGAACACAACACTTTCACCTAGTTCTCCTCTGAATCATTCAGATGTTTATTGGCAAACTTCAGACGGGCCTGTACATGTGCTTTCTTGAGCAGGGGGACCTTGCGGGCACTGCAGGATTTCAGTCCTTCACAGTGTAGTGTGTTACCAATTGTTGTCTTGGTGACTATGGTCATAGCTGCCTTAAGATCATTGAATAGATCTTCCTGTGTAGTTCTGGGCTTATTCCTCACCATTCTCATGATCATTGAAACTCCATGAGGTGAGATCTTGCATGGTGCCCCAGACCCGAGGGAGCTTGACAGTTATTTTCTGTTTCTTCCATTCGTGAATAATCACACTAACTGTTGTCACCTTCTCACCAAGCTGCTTAGCGATGGTCTTGTAGCCCATTCCAGCCCTGTGTAGGTCTACAATCTTGTCCCTGACATCCTTAGACAGCTCTTTGGTCTTGGCCATGGTGGAGAGTTTGGAATCTAACTGATTGCTTCTGAGGACAGGTGTCTTTTATACAGGTAACAAGCTGAGATTAGGAGCACTCCCTTTAAGAGAGTGCTCCTAATCTCAGGTCGTGTATAAAAGACACTTGGGAGCCAGGAATCTTGCTGATTGATAGGGGATCAAATACTTATTTTACTCATTAAAATGCAAATCAATTTTTAACTTTTTTGAAATGCGTTTTTTTCTGGAGTTTGTTGTTGTTATTCTGTCTCTCACTGTTCAAATAAACCTACCATTAAAATTATAGACTGATCATTTCTTTTTTAGTGGACAAACATACAAAATCAGCAGGGGATCAAATATTTTTTTCCCTCACTGTATGTATAAATATAACTTTAATTTTGGAGCAATGATTAAATAGCACCATCTCTAGGGTTAACAAGACTAACTACAGCCACGTAATTTTTCTGTTATAAACTGATGTATAGTGAACAAAATGACCATGTGACCTGCTTAAATGGATATGAAACCCCATTTTTTCTTTCTTTCAACAAATGCAGAATATGGCTATTGGTAGCATAATTCGACTATTTTTAAAGCTGGCTTTATTTGTTTAATAGTGCATCACACAAAGATCTAGATTTGCACTACTATTATACAAATAAATCCAGCCCTGAAAGAGTTGAATGCTGCTATCTGCAGCAATATTATGCATTTGTTTAGAAAAATAAATCCCAAATGCACATGTTTAGAACCACCAATGCTGCTGCTGAGGATACAGGGAGTGCAGAATTATTAGGCAAGTTGTATTTTTGAGGATTAATTTTATTATTGAACAACAACCATGTTCTCAATGAACCCAAAAAACTCATTAATATCAAAGCTGAATAGTTTTGGAAGTAGTTTTTAGTTTGTTTTTAGTTATAGCTATTTTAGGGGGATATCTGTGTGTGCAGGTGACTATTACTGTGCATAATTATTAGGCAACTTAACAAAAAACAAATATATACCCATTTCAATTATTTATTTTTACCAGTGAAACCAATATAACATCTCAACATTCACAAATATACATTTCTGACATTCAAAAACAAAACAAAAACAAATCAGTGACCAATATAGCCACCTTTCTTTGCAAGGACACTCAAAAGCCTGCCATCCATGGATTCTGTCAGTGTTTTGATCTGTTCACCATCAACATTGCGTGCAGCAGCAACCACAGCCTCCCAGACACTGTTCAGAGAGGTGTACTGTTTTCCCTCCTTGTAAATCTCACATTTGATGATGGACCACAGGTTCTCAATGGGGTTCAGATCAGGTGAACAAGGAGGCCATGTCATTAGATTTTCTTCTTTTATACCCTTTCTTGCCAGCCACGCTGTGGAGTACTTGGACGCGTGTGATGGAGCATTGTCCTGCATGAAAATCATGTTTTTCTTGAAGGATGCAGACTTCTTCCTGTACCACTGCTTGAAGAAGGTGTCTTCCAGAAACTGGCAGTAGGACTGGGAGTTGAGCTTGACTCCATCCTCAACCCGAAAAGGCCCCACAAGCTCATCTTTGATGATACCAGCCCAAACCAGTACTCCACCTCCACCTTGCTGGCGTCTGAGTCGGACTGGAGCTCTCTGCCCTTTACCAATCCAGCCATGGGCCCATCCATCTGGCCCATCAAGACTCACTCTCATTTCATCAGTCCATAAAACCTTAGAAAAATCAGTCTTGAGATATTTATTGGCCCAGTCTTGACGTTTCAGCTTGTGTGTCTTGTTCAGTGGTGGTCGTCTTTCAGCCTTTCTTACCTTGGCCATGTCTCTGAATATTGCACACCTTGTGCTTTTGGGCACTCCAGTGATGTTGCAGCTCTGAAATATGGCCAAACTGGTGGCAAGTGGCATCTTGGCAGCTGCACGCTTGACTTTTCTCAGTTCATGGGCAGTTATTTTGCGCCTTGATTTTTCCACACGCTTCTTGCGACCCTGTTGACTATTTTGAATGAAACGCTTGATTGTTCGATGATCACGCTTCAGAAGCTTTGCAATTTTAAGAGTGCTGCATCCCTCTGCAAGATATCTCACTATTTTTGACTTTTCTGAGCCTGTCAAGTCCTTCTTTTGACCCATTTTGCCAAAGGAAAGGAAGTTGCCTAATAATTATGCACACCTGATATAGGGTGTTGATGTCATTAGACCACACCCCTTCTCATTACAGAGATGCACATCACCTAATATGCTTAATTGGTAGTAGGCTTTCGAGCCTATACATTTTGGAGTAAGACAACATGCATAAAGAGGATGATGTGGTCAAAATACTCATTTGCCTAATAATTCTGCACTCCCTGTATGTACATATGCTTTTAAAAAAAGGATACCTTCAGAACAAAGCAATTTAAATAAAAGAAGTAAACTATAGAGTTTTTTACAATCATGCAAGTTTAATTTTGACTTTACTGTCCGTTTAAGGACTAGTTACAAATATCGCCATGCTAATTGCAAGCTATAGACAAAGCTTAAAGGGACATGAAACCCAATTTTTTTCTTTCATGATTTAGAAAGAGTATACAATTATAAACAACTTTCTAATTTACTTCTATTATCTAATTTGCTTCATTCTCTTGATATTCTTTGCTGAAAAGCATATCTAGATATGCTTAGTAGCTGCTGATTGGTAGCTGCACATAGATGCCTCCTGTGATTGGTTCATCGTGTGCATTGCTATTTCTTCATTAAAGTATATCTAAAGAATGAAGCAAATTAGGTAATAGAAGTAAATTGGAATGTTGTTTAAAATTGTATTCTCTACCTTAATCATGAAAGAAAATGTTTGGTTATAGTGTCCCTTTAAATCATGATGTATTTCATAGTGAAACAAATACTTACGTCTTGGTTTCATGTTAAGAGATGCACAAATAAGATGGACAGGCCAATATTCAATAAAATTACCATGCAGATCATGATTGTATCAGGTCGCTGAAAATAAAGAACATGGAAAAATGAATTAATGATAATATATCCAGAGATATCTGTGAGATGGTACCATCATGTGAAAAGTTACACATTTTACCTTCTGTTTTTTTTAAATAATTTTTTTCATAAGACTGTATATTTTTTTAATAATTGTATTAAGGACTTGGAGCAAGGATTACATAGCAACATCTCTAATTTGCAGGTGATACAAAGTTGTGTAAGGTAATTAGGTCAGTGCAGGGTAAAATTGCTTTGGAAGGGGATTTACAAAAATTGAAAGAACGGGCTGGTAAATGGAAAATGAGATTTAATACTGGAAAATGTAAGGCTCTACATTTTGGAAGTAAAAATAAGCAGGCAACTTATTATTTAAGTGAGCTTAAACTTAGCAAAACAGAGGCGGAAAGGGATTTGGGCATACTTATAGATAACAAGCTAAAAATAAGTGCACAATGCAGGGCAATGTCTTCTAATGCCAATAAGATACTAGTGTGTATTAAAAAAGGCATTGATGCAAGGGAGGAAAGCATAATTCTATCACTATATAAATCCCTGGTAAGATCTCGCCTTTGGTACAGAGCACAGTTCTGTGGAACAATCCGAAAATAAGACATTGCAGAGTTAGAAAAAGTTCAGCGAAGCGCCACAAAAATAATAAGGGGAACTATGAGAGGTTAGTCAAACTGGGTTTGTTTTCTCTAGAAAAAAAAAGGTGATTGAGAGGTGACATAATTACTTTATATAAATATATTTAAGGCCCATATTAAGAATTAGCAGAAGCTTTGCTTATTTTGAGTAAATTGTGTGTGACAAGAGGTCACAATTTAAGGTTGTAAGAAATGAAATTTAATTTCCTGCAACGTAAATGTTTTTTCACTGTAAGAGTAATCAAATTGTGGAACTTATTACCTAAGGAGGTAGTGTATACCAATATCTTAGAAACATTTAAAAATGGCTTTATTACATTTCTCACTAGAAACAGAATTCAGGGATATGATTGCTTGTGTTAAATTGGTCAACTTTTAAATGGGATTAAATTAAGCTCAATTAAAGCTTTTATTTTATATCATGTAGGATCTGTATAGGTTGAAGACTTTTGTCTTCTCTCAACCTCATCTACTATGTTACCGTGTTGCAATGTAATTATTGACTAAATTATTTTCTGCTAAGGATTTTCACATAGCAAAAGTCAGTCAATAGTCACACACTTAAAAAACCCTAAGGGGCAATACATATTTTCATTGTCTGCTGAATTATTGTGATCATACCTCTTCAAGCTCCTCCTCTGCATTTGTAGCTGCTGCAACTTGAGCACCCTTTTTCACTATACTCTTAGTTTCTGGCTTTGGTAGTGCCTTAAGCTCAGACTTTAGTCCAGCTTTAGGTTCAGGTTTTTGAGGAGTTGATTTTAGCATTGGTTTAGGTTCAGGTTTTGATGCTACTGACTTCTGTATGACCTTTGGTTCTGCTTTCTGACTTGTTTTAGGCTCAGACTTCTGGACTGTCTTGGTCTCATAAACACGTTCACTTTTAGCTTCAACATTAATTTCACTTTTAGGATCAGATTTAACCATAATCATGCCCAGAGTTCTTTTAGCTTCTGGCTTCAAATCTTCATTTGGTTTGTATTTACTAACTTCTGCTTTTCTAACAGGGTCTTTTTGGGAAAAACTTAAACTTTCCTTCATACGTTCTTTGAAATCTGGACTGCCTTCCCTTGTTGGAGTTTTAGGTGATGGGAATGCTGTTTCTTCATAGTCCAATGGAGGAGTTACTGGAGAGGTCCGCACAGCATAACTATGATAATCCTTATGATATTCAACATCAGTTTCAGCTAATTTGTCTTGTAACCTCTGAAGAGGTTTCATATTCAATTCGGCTGGTGTAGTTGTGTGACCTTTTCTAGATGGGCTACGAGAAGGTAAAACAGCATGCATGTGAGCTGATGGGGTAGTAGGTCTACTTCCAATACGACTTCCGCCACGACTCTGGTCTCCGTTCCAGTTGCTTGTCCCAAGCAACCTTTCTTTTTGCGAACTCTGCTTAGGTATTTTTGCTTCTGGGGGTGATCCAGCAGGGGATGGTGTTCTTACTGGGGATATATCATGTGAAGAAGATTGTTTTTCATGAAGCTGAGGACTTTCTGGAGGGGTTGGAGGTGGCCCTTCATTGGGCGGAGCTGCATTTTCTTTGATCTCCATAGGTTCTGCATTCTCTATAATCTCCTGAAGCAACTTTCGTTTTATATACTCTGGCCCTAAAAAAAACAAAAAAAAAAAAAACAATTTTATGAGTGTGTGTATATATATATATATATATATATATATATACATACAGTATATATATATATATATATATATATATATATATATATATATTCCAGACAATGTGCACTACAGAATTTCAATGCAAAGGCCTCAGGTGCAGCAAAAAGAGTAGATATAAATCAAAGGGAAGCGCAACAATACAGGTCACTTTAATTGTGAATGTTTTTGAGTCTATCAGACACACTACTCAGGTACACTGTTTGTCTGAGGACGAGATTGATAGACTCGAAAACATTCACAATTAAAGTGACCTGTGTTGTTTCAAGACCTTTGGAGTGCGCTTCCCTTTGATTTATATATATATATGTATTAAAGATTGATACAGCACTCACTTTTCATCTCTCAGTTCAATCCAATTTCCTTATAGTGCACTTCACCATTTTAAATTCCGTATTTCTCCTCAAATTAATTTCAGTGACAATTCTGTTTCTTGAATAAAAAGTTCTTTATCGGAGTGACAAAGACTCAGGTACAAAGATAGCAAACAGCTAAATTTCAGGCTTACCTAGCCCTTATTCATGCTTAATTACTGCTTAAAGGTACATTCAACACCAAAATTGTTATTGTTTAAAAAGATAGATAACGCCTTTTCTACTCATTCCCCAGCTTTGCACAACCAACATTGTTACATTAATATACTTTATAACATTTAAAATTCAAAACTTCTGCCTGTTTCTAAGTTACTACAGACAGTCTCTTATCACATGCTTTTTTATTAGCTTTTCACAACAAGAGACTGCTAATCCATGTAGGCCATATAGATAACATTGTGCTCTCTCCCGTGGAGTTGTGGCTGACACTGCACTGATTGGCTAAAATGCAAGTCAATAGATAATAAACAAATAGTCCTGTAGTCAAAAGAGGCTTAGATACAAGGTAATTATAGAAGTTAGAAGTATATTAATATAACCATGTTGGCTGTACAAATCTGGAGAATGGGTAATAAAGGTATTATTTATGTTTTTAAACAATAACATTTTTGGAGTAGACTGTTCATTTAAATTTCACTTGTGTGTACAAAATTAAAGGGACATTATACACTCATTATTTCTTTGCATAAATATTTTGTAGATGATCTATTTATAAATATTTTTTTTTTTTAAATGTATAGCTTTGCTTATTTTTTAATAACATTGCTCTGATTTTCAGACTCCTAACCAAGCCCCAAAGTTTTATGAGAATACCGTCAGCTACCTACTCCAGCTTGCTCCTGTTTGTGTAAAGGGTCTTTTCATATGCAAAAGAAGGGGGAGGGGGGGAGTGTCTTATTTCCCACTTACAGTGGGCTTTCCAGCTACCTTTTCAACAGAGCTAAACTGAGCGCTTCAAAGTAAGTTTTTAAACAGTTTTATACTGGATTTTTATATCAGTATCTGTGCATCTTGATGAGTGTATACTGTCCCTTTAACTGTTTTAGCATACTCTCAAATGAGCACATTAATACAACATCGCCATCTAGTGGACACTTGCAAAATATATTACATTATATGTTTCTATATAATGACGACAATTTATAAAATACTATACTAATGAATTTTAATCAGTCCAAACATATTTCAAATACTATCAAATATTCATAAATATTTACAAAATAGATGTAAATTGTTATCTCGATTTAAAAACCCTCTCTGGATGGAAACAATATTTTAATTTGGAATTATTAAAATTCATTAGTATAGTATTTTATAAATTGTAGTCATTATATAGGTAGCATGCTGTAATATATTTTGCAATTGTCCACTAGATGGTGATGATGTATTAATGTGTTCATTTGAGAGTTTGCTAAAATAGTTAATTTTGTACACACTGGTGCTATTTAAGTAGTAGGTTACCTGAGCAATGTAGCATGAATAAGGGCTTGGTGAGCCTAAAACATAGCTGTTTGCTGTCTTTGCATCTGAGTCTTTGTCACTCCAATAAAGTACTTTTTATTTAAGAAACAGGGCTATCAACAACATTGATTTGATATATATATATATATATATATATATATATATATATATATATATATATATATATATATATATATATAATTCAATAGTAAGCACTCACTGGATTTAAACACAGCACACTTTTTTATTAGGCAGTGACGTTTCAGGGCATTCACCCCTTCTTCAGACAACCCAAAATGTGATTCAAACAGTATTAAATACCCAACAAGCCCCTCCCCCATCTCAGTTCAGCCAATCCAATAAATCAAATAAAATAAATAGGAGATGTTGATAATACATCATTAGTATACACATATATCATCAAAACATATATCATCAAACCAAAAAAACATCATATACATAAGTGTTTCATCATAAATAGTATGTTAGATGTGCACGATCTAGTAAAACCTAAATATATAGTGATACAGTAAAATGGTGACAGATTAAGAGTGGACAAGGAGCTACATCCAAAATATGCATTAATAATCATTAATCACCATCATCGGACAACAGACCAGGATTAACATATGTCAGGCACTATTAAACTATCATGGCTGCAGAACGGGAACATATAATCATAATAAAAGCAACATTCGGTATACACACAGTGGTTATTGAAAAGAATCACCCCCTTGAAAACAATCACATTTTGTTTATTTGCAGCCTGAAATAAAGACAGGCACAATTTTTGTTTATCCAGTTGTAATTACTCAGTGCAACTTATAACATCCAAGTGGAAGTTATAACACCAACATGTCAGGCAAAAATAAAGACAATTCAAAAACAGAATAACTGAGTTGTAAAAAGGATCACCTCCTTGTGTCAGTATTTTGTTGAATCGCCTTTTGCTTTAATTACAGCCTTTAGTCTGTTGGGTTATGTCTCTACTAACTTTGCACATCTAGACTGTACAATATTTGCACATTCTTCTTTGCAGAACTGCTCCAGTTCTGTTACATTTGATGGTGACCGTTTATGGACTGCAGTCTTCAAGTCATGCCACAGATATTCAATGGGGTTTAAGTCTGGGCTCTGACTAGGCCATGCAAGGACATTAACCTTTTTCTCCTTCAACCACTGTGTGGTCATTTTTGCTGTACTTTGGGTCATTGTCATGTTGGAAGGTAAACCTTCTTCCCAATGACAACTTCCTGGCAGAGGGCAGCAGATTTTCCTCAATAATTTGACGGTATTTTGCCCGATCCATTAGTCCGGACAAGTGCTTCAGTGCCTGCTGCAGAGAAACACCCCCATAATAGGATATTACCACCTCCATGATTTACTGTAGGTATGGTGTTATTTGGATGGTGAGCTGTATTGGATTTCCTCCATACATATTGTTTTGGTGTTGAGGCCACATAATTCAATTCTAGTCTCATCTGACCATAACACCTTTTTCCATTTGGCCTCAGAATCTCCTAGGTGTGTTATGGCAAAGATCAGATGTGACTGCATGTGGCCTTTCTTGAGGAGTGGCTTTTTTCTTGCAACACTCCCATACAAGCCACATTTGTTGAGAATTTGTGATATTGTTGTCACTGGCACACAATGACCACTCTTTGTCATAAATTCCTGCAACAGCTTAAGAGTTGCTGTAGGCCCCTTGGTAGCCTCTCTGACCAGTTACCTACTGGCCCTTTCATTCAGTTTGGAGCGACGTCCTGATCCAGAGAGGGTCTGTGTTGTACCAAATACCTTTCACTTCTTAATAATAGACTTCACTGTGCTTCTAGGCATTGATAAAGCCTTTGATATTTCCTTGTATCCATCTCCTGACTTGTGCCTGTCCAAAACATTATCCTGGAGATCTTTTGACAGTGTCTTGCCACCCATAGTTGATTGTTTGCTTCAGTGTCACTACCAGGGACTTAGATGCTCCAGGAAAGCTCTTTTCATGCTGAGCTAACCAATATGCCCACAGCTGATCACAGTTGAAGGTCAGATGGCTTTGTGTGTGCCGTTGAGAAGGTGATTAGCTACACCTGATTGAGTTTACAAGTAATTTTAGGAGGGGTGGTCCTTTTTCCAACTCAGTGATTCTGTTTTTGAATTGTCTTTATTTTTGCTTGACATGTTGGTGTTATATATTTTACATGGATGTTATAAGTTGCACTGAGTAATTACAACTAGATAAACAAAAATTGTGTCTGTCTTTATTTCAGGCTGCAAATAAACAAAATGTGATTGTTTTCAAGGGGGTGATTCTTTTCCATACCCACTGTATATATATATATATATATATATATATATATATATATATATATATATATATATATATATATATATATATATGTTCCCACAAAAACAGAAACCAAGCAGGATTTTTCAAATCAAAGAGTCAAATTTATTGACGTTTCGGGGAATAAAACTCCCCTTCTTCAGAACATACAGTGTACATACAAAACTGTGCTTAAATACAGTGATACAACAAACAGAACCTCCTTCTTCCTGTCAAAAAAGCGCCAAAAATTACATAATTTCCAGTATAGTTACAAGTGAACTCGGAAGTTAACAACCTTCACATCCGGTATTATCATTTAACATGATACTCAAACAAATGTGCAGAAAAAACATTCATAACATCATTAATAGGTTGTCATCATATTTACAAACTCATCAGTGTTAGATACATCCTTATAATGTGCCTAAAATAATTATGTGCTTACAATCATATGTGCGGTCTCTAACCATCAATCTCCCATACCGTGGGACCGGAAGTTATGTCACTTCCGGTTCCGGTCCTGCCGGCATAGCGTCATATCTGACGTCACTTCCGTACTATTTGTATACAAACACATATACTTACTAGTTTGCTTCAAAAGTCCTGCACATCCTTCCATACAATTTTCTAAATAAACTAAATAGCATCAGCACAATTTCTTCACTGAAAACTCTATTTTAGTGACATGAGAACAAAACGCAGACAGCTACCTTTCGGGCCTAAATAGCTCTTAATAATTCTATGTGGGCCTGACATGTAACTGTCTGAACATTACATAATAAAATTCAAAACAGATGTTTTGAAAGTTTAAAACTAATAATATCATTAGATTGTTAGCTTAGCTATATAGAGAATTAACCATTTTGTGTAGCAAAATAAATAGCTTCTAACAGTAACAGTACATTATAAAAAGTTGCTACATTTCAGCCAACATCAAAAGTTTGCTAAGTAATTTAGTTTTATAAAGTTAGTAAAAAACAACAACATTTAAATAATATAAAATATTAAGATATTTTAATGCATTGTTAAAGGGACACAAAGTCTGAGCTTCTGGATTAGTTATAGTTTAGTTGTATACAACATATTAACAGTGGAGCTTTTTAAATTCTACTTAAATTAAATAAAGTCTGATGTGAAGAGGAAACGTATTATTAAAAGATAGAGGGCTAGATTACAAGTGGCTGGTTATTGCTACAGCAAGCTTGTATGTGTGTTCCCATAGACCGCAATGTAAACATATATGTATATACACATATTAACACATAAATATATATGTACACAAAATGATAAATGAGCACTAAGGTATAAGGTTCAATTGAAAGGTAAAGTATATGATACAAAGATAATAATGCCCAGAACCAAGGTGTACTCCAGAATAGACACCTCAAAATAATAATAAAAATAAAAATAAATGTCTCCGCACTAACAAGGAGTCAGTATGCAAATAAAGGTCATATCTAGTCATATCTAGTCATATGTATGCTGAAGTGAAAAAATATCTATTTTAATATATAATAGTGAGAATACATATATAATTCACAATTCTGCAAGGATGCAAATACATAGTAAAAAACAGCAATAGACGTCAGTCCATGACATAAAAGGAGCCAAGCCCTTGTCAAGAGTGTCCAGTTTTAGACAACATGTGCCTTCCGAGTATAGGTAAACTGTAAACTTGAATATAGATGCAACAGGGTTATATGCAAGTGTTTAGAAATGCAAAGCTTTTAAGCAAGCAGATTGATTTAGCAGGTCATACAAAAGGATTGCCTTGTTAGAAGCATAGGGTTAATGTAAGTACCGATGTCCTCAACAAAAATTCCACGTGTAAGGAGTAATACCGGCACTTAAGGACAACAGTCCGCCAGTAAGTATGCAGTCGCAATAGGTCAGAAAGAAAAGAACAAACTCCGCTCTATGAGTGATCTCACCCAGCCCTCCGGGAATTTATGCACAAGTAATCTTCCTCTTCAGAACAGTATGCCATCCAGACTACAAGTAGTACCCTTCCTTTGAAAGAGACACCACTTCACATACAAGGCATCCCAAAAGTATCACAGCCGTTTCAAAGGTCCGGCTTGCATCGGCTCAATCTGGCGTCTGATGTCACACACACAGGCGATGTGTTTCAGGCTCCGCCCTTCCACTTGGCCTGTTGATCCAGGCTGCCACTCATCTATTTGAAGCAAATCTCAGGAGATGAAGTATGCCATCTAGTGGCTGACACTCATAATGAGATTGTAAGGGGTTGTTCATATGATTTTATCCGGAAGAACAATCCACAGCAGAGCTTATGTTCATTTTGCAAAAGGCAATTATTCAGCAAACACCTTACATGAGCTTAAGTGTGTACAATACATCATCTTATAAATAAAAACAGAAAAGCAACTTCTATATAATAATGAACATTAATAAAACTATAAATGTTGAAATTGAAAAACATTATCCTAAAAATAATAAAAAATAATAATGAAGAAAGAGAGGAGTACATACACCAGATACCTTCACTTTGTATGTAATTCTTGTATGTTAGTAATAATATAGAAACCTATTTCCTAAGGTCTATATTGAAATAGTGATTTAACTACTCCTATCTAACCAAATAAGATCACACTCAATCTCAAACGAGATTAGAATGTACTAAATTAAAAATACAAAAAGATTTGGGTTAACTCCACCTGAAATTACTGTTGAACCACAGTCCCTATAAGAAGGTGCCCCATACAATCTCCCTCTTTAAACCAAAGGGGATCAAAGAGTCCAATTTTTGGATCCATAGTGCTTCATTTTTAAACAGCAATTTTCGCCTGTTACCTTCTCTTCTCAGAGGACCTACACCATCCACTACCTGAAACTTCAATTGATTCTTATTGTGTCCATACAGTGTAAAATGGTGGGAGACTGGGGCAGTCTTATGTTGCCTAATTCTATCTTTTATGCATTTTGTTGTTTCTCCAACATATGCCAAGTCACATGAGCATTTAATTACGTAAACAACAAATTGTGACTCAGAAGTGTAGTGACCTCTAGTGGGCAGACGCTTCCCAGATCTAGGATGAGTTACGTGTTACCTGTTTGAATCCAATTGCACTGTGCACAATTATTGCAAGGGAAGGTTCCATTTAATATAGCTGGACTATCCTGAGCAGTACTTCATCTCATGAGTTTTGCTTCAAATATACGACTGGCAGCCTGGATCAACAGTCCAAGTGGAAGGGCGGAGCCCAAAATGCATGTCGCCTGTGTGTGTGATGTCAGACGACAGACTGAGCCGATGCAAGTGGGACCTTGGAAACGACTGTGATACTTTTGGGATGCCTTGTATGTGAAGCGGTGTCTATTTCAACGGAAGGATACTACTTGTAGTCTGGATGGCATACTGTGCTGATGAGGAGGATCACTTGTGCATAAATTCCCAGAGGACTGGGTAAGATCGCTCATAGAGCGGAGTTTGTTCCTTTTTTTTCTGACCCATTGTGACTGCATACTTACTGGCGGACTGTTGTCCTTAAGTGCCGGTATTACTCCTTATACCTTGCACGTGAAATTTATGCTGAGGACATCGGTACTTACATTAACCCTATGCTTCTAACAAGGCAATCCTTTTGCATGAACTGCTTAATCAATCTGCTTAAAAGCTTTGCATTTCTAAACGCGTGCATATAACCCTGCTGCATCTATATTCAAGTTTACAGTTTGCCTATACTCGGAAGGCACATGTTGCCTAAAACTGGACACTCTTGACAAGGGCTTGGCTCATTTTATGTCATGGACTGATGTACATTAGAGTTTTATATGTTTGGGACACCCAGTGATACTGTTTTTTACTATGTTTTTGCCCCCTTGCAGAATTGTGCATTATATATGTATTATGTGCTAAAATAAAAAGCAGTGGTTTATACTTAAATTGTTTTTCATAAGTCATTGGAATATGCATTATTAATCTTTTTAAAATTACTTCACCTTTAATTTTATTTTTATTTTTTATTTCATGTGTGCAGTGTCTATTAATTCCTGTCACAGACCCTCAAAGGGGCTGGGGTATCTACAGGAAGACAAACCAATAGTTTTCCTTTTAAGTATTGCTGGGAGACATCAACTCTAGTTGCAGGCAGTTTATAGCCCATGCTCAGTAAAGGACTTTGCTGTAAAAAAGAATATGACTGTAAAACTTAAGTTTTGTAATGTCTGCTGGCTTACCTCCAAAAAACACATTAGTAATTCATTTGCTGGGTTTTTTTAACACAATCTGTGAAAATTTGCTGATATATGTTATTCTAAGTATTACTGACTTTTTTTTTCTATTTAAAAGTTTAATGAATTTTAAAAGAATGTCAGATTAAATCAAGAGGACAGCAGAGGCATTATGTTCACAAGCATCAATATGACTCTCATTTTGTGCCTTCTTATTTATGGATTTTAAAGACTTCTTATAGTTTTTCCTAATAAAACCTTCTTACTAATTTGAAATATCAACAAAGATGTTTACAATGTGGATAAAATGTGTCTGGAAATGAAAATTTTATAGTTATAAATAAGATTAATAATAGATAAAAGTAATATCATGGAAGGACAAATACCCAGAAACATTTCACTTGCCAAGATAATCATTACTGCGTTATCTTTTTACAGTTTATAACAAAGCATTCTGTTTGTATAGCTAGAGTTTGTTCTGTATTGTTAAGGTAAATGAATAGCAAAAAAGGGTAATAGGCTATTGTGAAGAAATGCTGATATTCAAACAATGGTAAAGCAGACTATATTATAGGATAAGTATAAATAAAGTGTAACTGATAAAATAGATATATATCTTAGTCTTTATTCTAAAGAAATCTAAAAGAAACTTTCTGCTAAAACTAATGGAAATATGTGTGTGCCTCATTTTGAGGACAAATATGTCTTATAGGAACAGTAAGGTGAAAATTAAACTTTAATGATTCCGTTTAGAGTAAGCCTGGGTAGGCTGGTAGGAGCTTAGGCATACAGTCTATGGCAGCAGTGTTTGAAACCAGGGCTGGATTGGGCAGCCTGGATACCGGGGAAAATCCCGGTGGGCTACAGCTCAGCTGGGCTGGCTCAGCTGCTGCAGTAGAAGAGAGCAGCAATTAAGAATTAATTATAAGTAAAACATTTTTATTAGCAAATTTTTTGATGCAATATTTTGCTATTGATTGCGCTAGGCCGCTAGTTGTTCTGTTGCACTAAGTTAGTAGTATAGGCTAAGGCACACTAGACTGTGTCTAGTTCTAAGTCAGTTCACTTCTTATCTATCTAATAACCAATAACCAGCCGCAACGCAAGCGCAACCTACCGCAAGCCAATCAGAGTCTCAGCTCAGTCTGTCACTGGATGAGGCCAGGGAAATGCAATTGCGTGGGTTGGCCTGGCCGGCTTGAACGTCACTGACTTGTCTTCACTAATCGTCACTCATCGTCTCACACACGTGACAGACAGTCATGACTGGTGGGAGCGTCAGCGAGCCTAGTACTTGGAGGTCAGTCCACTTGGGGTCACGTGTGGGAAGGACGGACGATCCCGGCCAGCAACGCAGAGGCAGATAAGTTAACACTAGTGAACACCACCAGCTGAGCTAGTTACCGTGCCACTTCATACATTTAACAGTAAGTGAGTGTTCAGATTTTTTCTTTATAAAAGTTAAAAAAAAAAACTTAAGAAAAGGTTAGGTATGTATGTGTATTAATTCATTATCTTAATTAAAAATAGTGACTCAGTTTAGGGGAAATTGTCAAAGCGGCAGCAGTGTCTCCGGCCTGTGTGCATCTACCCTCACCCAGCAATATATATGTGGTAAGACTAGAGGCGGCCGGGCTCTACATTGATTGATTTTAAAGATGTGGGGTGTGTGGCACTAGCAGAACTGGGTCATACATTGCCGCTCGTGGTTAGTTACATGGCCAAAAGAGTTTCCTTAAAGGGGGTGGGGCTGGGCCGGTCTATACAAATTTCCAGGGCCGGTCTGATTTCCCAGTCCGGCCCTGTTTGAAACTACGTATAACATTGCTATAAACAATTTTGCAAACACTGCTGTCAGATGGTTAGAGACACGTGTACACTCCTGAGCTAACCCAGGTTTACTCTTTAACAAAGGATAACAAGAACTAAGCAGACTAGAAGTAAATTGGAAAGTTGTTTAAAATGTCATGCTCTATCCAAGCCATTAAAGTTTAATTTTGACTTTACTGTCCCTTTAATATTGTGCAATAGATGAAACAACAGTTAACATTTATGCATCCAAACATTTGTCATTCAAAATGAAATGGTTAATCCAATGTTAAGGCAAATTATTTGATCACAACTAAATTTTGCCCAACATTAATTTTAAAGAACACCTGCTAAATTCCCCAGACTAATTCCCCTAATTGACATTATATTCTGCACATTCAAGAGTCCCTATGACAATTATCCGTTTAAGTGATTCTGATATTGGGAATCTGCTTTGTGAGTCATGGCAACCTGCATATCTTTTTTCAATAGTAGACATCTAAATTAGATTACATTAGAAAATATAAATTGCAGAACCAACATAAACACATATTTAGAGATGTATATGTATGTATGTGTTAAAACCCTTTGCCTGCCTTTTTTTTCTAGCACACGAGACCTCATATGTTTGAACATTTATTACTTTTTTGTGTAACTTTGTTTTTAATAATTTTTATTAGATGGTGTTATTGTAACACCATAACTGTACTGTAACTGTATTTCTTGATGTGTTTTGTGCAACTTTTTTGTTTTGCGAAACTGTTAACCAGAGCTCTGAGGACGCGATAATCATTCTAGCGTAAATCTTTACTTTCAACTTGTTAAACGAGAGATAAACCTGTTTATATACACTGAAGTATAGCTTGATGGTATAAATTGCCACATGGGAGCCTTGTCAAAAACACAATTGCTTATTAGTGGGTTAACCCAGATGATTGTGTATAGGCATGTATTTTAACAACAAAACATCCCTAGAGTAGGATGAAAGGAAAGATATGCCTCTAAACACAAATGGTATGAATATAGAGAGATGAATAAAATTAAAATATAACTTTTAATATAAACATGTAAAATAACAGCCACATGCAGGTGGATGCCAAGTTAGCTACCCGCAAACACTTAAATTCTGGTGAAATTCTATATGCTGGGATCAAAATTCATATATTGTCATTTAATGTATGTGGGAGAGTGCTTGGTGTATACTTGTTTTGATAACAAACCCCCGATGTGGACCCCAGTGCGGATCAGGTCCGCCAGACCTTGCTGAATATGGAGAGCAATACGCTCTCCGTATTCAGCGTTGCACCAGCAGCTCACAAGAGCCGCCAGCAGGGGGGTGTCAATCAACCCGATCGTACTCGATCGGGTTGATTTGATTTCCGGCGATGTCTGTCCGCCTGCTCAGAGCAGGAGGACAGGGTTATGGAGCAGCGGTCTTTGTGACCACTGCTTCATAACTGCGGTTTCTGGCGAGTCTGCAGGCTCACCAGAACCACGGAACATCAAGCTCCATTCAGAGCTTGATTGATAGGCCCCATGGTAACACTTAAAGGGACATAAAACCCAAAATTGTTCTGTCATGATTCATATAGAGAATACAATTTTAAACAACTTACCGGTTTACTTCTATTATTTAATGTGCTTCCTTCTCTTGTTATCCTTTGCTGAAAGGTTTATCTAGGCAAGCTCAGGAGAGGCAGATAACCTAGGTTCTAGCTGCTGATTGTTGGCTGAATATACAGTATATACCGGTTGTTATTGGCTCACCCATGTGTTCAGTTAGAAACCATTAGTGTTATGCTGCTCCTTCAACAAATGATACCAAGAGAATGAAACAGATTAGATAATAGAAGTAAATTAGAAAGTTGTTTAAAAATGTATTCTCTATCTGAATCATGAAAGAAACATTTTTGGTTTCATGTCCCTTTAAGATTTTTTGTTTTCTGTAGAAACCACCATCGGAGGCCAAGTTTTCATTGAGGTGGTAAAGTTTGGAAACTGGTGGTAGCTTAAAAAATCTCCATAAAAATCTCAATGGAAACTAGGCCTAAGTAGGCATTCTATGCTCTCAAAGGGCAAGATTAGAAGTTGCACGGGAAATCAGTTGCGAAAACACAGCGCGCGTTTGGGGTTGCGAAGTTGAAAAAAACTTATTTTGTGCGCACATTAAGCTAAGTAATGCAAACAGCCAAATTGCATGCGCGTTCATGTATTCCCCATAGAAGTCAATGGAGAAGACAAAAACCCTTATATGTTGTGCAAAGCCCTTGACTTATTCTCCATGAAAAGTGTACGTGACAAAGTGCAATATGTTCTATTTATTTATAAATAAATATTTCTCTATATATGTGATGATTTTTGGACAGATATATCTATTTATAGCGAGATATGTATATGAATATATATGTCTATACTGTATATCTCAAGATCTGTATATATACGATTATCTCTGAAAATTCCTCTGAGATATTGTTTAATGTGCATGAGATTGTAATGTAAAATATTTTCATTATCTCCATAGTTAAACATATCAATATAAATCCTTGTTTCTCTGTTTGTGTACGTATGTCAATGTAAAATCCTTAACACCCAAGATCTCCTATCTTTGAGCCCTTATAACTTTTGTGTGCAATATTTTTTAAAAAATAATTTTTATTAGACAGTGTTAATATGAGTGTAACTGTACTTAGTAATGTATTTCGGAAGTGTTTCATGAAACTTTTATGTTGCGCAAAACTCTTTGAGCGCGGAAAGGATTGTTTCTCAGAAATTGAAATAGCTGTGCAATGGAAATTGATTGCAAAAAGACTGTATTGTGCACAAAAAACGCATGACTTGTAATCTTCTCAAAATATGTAAGTGGCCAAATATTTGTGACATTTTTCTACATCTTTGTCATATTGGATTTATTCATCATCTTTAAAGGGACATGTAACTCAAGTTTTTTCTTTTGTGATTCAGACAGAGGAGCCGAATTATCAAGCAAATGGAGCTTGATGCCCCTCTCTAAAGACCGCTGCTCCATAACTGATCCGCTGCCTCTGAGGCTCCGGTCTGCAATTCGCACAATCCTATACAATCTGGCTGATTGACACCCCTGGCGGCGAATCTGTAGGGGGCGGCATTCCACAAGCAGTTCATACACTGTCGGCATTCATCGATGTCTGTCGGATATGATCTGCTGAGTGGATTATGTCAGACAGACCGAAGATAAATCGCCCCCAGAGCATGCAATTTTAAACAACTTTCCAATTTACTTCTATTATCTAATTTGTTTCATTGTCTTGGTATCCTTTGTTGATAATCATACCAAGGAGGCTCAGAAGCAGCTATGCACTACAGAAAACTAGCTGCTGCTTGGTGACTGCACCTATATGCTTATTGTCATTGGCTCATGCAGTGTGTTCAGTGAACCCCCTGTTGAGCATTACTGTTCCTTAAACCAAAGAAACCAAGAGAATGAAGCTAATTTGATAATAGAAGCAAATTGGAAAGTTGTTTGTTCTATCAGGATCATGAAATAATTTTTTGGGGTTTCATGTCCCTTTAAGCAAATCTATTTCTATGTTATATTACAATTAAAATAGGTTCATCTTATTAACATCATAAAAAATATTATATGGGTTGTACCATATAATAAAATAGTTATACATATTTTAGAATACCTGGTTGATGAAAGTCTGGTGACAGTTCTCTGGCCATGGTTCTCGCTATACTGGATTCGCTATTTGCTGCTTGAGCAGCCTGCTCTGCTCCTTCCGCTTTGGCTTTAGCATGAGTTGTCCTATAGAAACCAGAAAATAGCAGAAACATTATATAACTGTAAAATAGGTTTTATCTTAAATGCAATGGCCTAGATTACAAGTGGAGGGCGATAGTCTAGGTTATAAATGGAGCGCAATAGTCTAGATTATAACTGGAGTGTATTAGTCTAGATTACAAGTGTAGCGCAATAGTCCAGTGGAGCGCAGTAGTCTACACTAAAAGTGGAGCACAATAGTCTAGATTATAAACGCAACGTAACAGTCTAGATTACACGTGTAGAGCAGTGGTCTGGACTACAAGTGGAGCGTAATAGGCTAGTTTATAAGTGGAGCGCAATATTCTAGATTTGAAGTGGAGTCAGTAGCCTAGACCAGTGTTTCTCAATCGCTGCCCTCAAGTACCCCTAACAGGACAGGTTTTTATTACAGTTAAACTAGAGCACAGGTTAAATAATCAGCTGATGGGTAAGAGCAGATTAGTTACCATCAGCTGATTATTTCACAAAAGCAATTTTAATACACCCCATACTTATAATAAGCTAGATTACAAGTGGAGCACTAATTTATTGCGCACTATAAATAACCAGCCATTACAAGGGAATGGTTATTGCTACCGCAAACTTATGGTAGCAATTAGCGGTTATAAAATTAACCAGAGATTAGATCTCTGGTTAATTTTATAAATGTGCCCCAAATGCCCCCAAAATACAGTAACGTGTATTTTATTTAAAAATAAAAATTGTAGCATTTTTATTTTTTAATAAAATAACTGCACCAGTCAGTTTTTGGGGGATAAAGTTAGTGGGTGTGGGTTGTTAGAAAATAAATGGCACTGAAAAGTGCCTTTACATTGCGGTCTATGTGTGTTCCCAGTAAATATATATGTATATGCTTATATATCTATATATTTATGTGTTAATATGTATATATACACGTATTAACACATATATATATATGTATATAAGCATGTACATATATATTTACAATTTGCTGCCATTGCTGCGCTACTTACCCCCTTCGCAGTGCTTTGGTTCTGTGCCGTATATGACGGCATCAGAACGAGGCTCCCATTGGAGCCTATGGAACGCCAACTTTTGTGAGTGCAATGCTTACCAGCAATGCGAACGTGAGCTTGTGTTACATTGCTTTCAACTTGTAATACCAGCACATATTAGCGTGCGCTGGTATTACTCAGTGGGGCGCAAATATTGCTTTCACAAAAGCGATATTTAGTGTTCGACTTGTAATCTGGCCAAATGTGTCGGCTATACTTTCAATGGTAAACAATAGTAGTGCTCTCATTGCACCTGTATCACAAGTTGCTTTTGAAAACCAGGTATTAACTGTTATCTTTTGCTATTATGCATTCAGAAATATCAAAGGTGTACGGAAAAGAGTGTTACCAAAACTCAACTACTTGAGCGGAAGTTTTGTGCTCCATTGGTTTTCACTAGAGCATTTTGTAACATGAAACTTAGTGTGGTACTCATAGAAATCTGCAAGCGGAGTAGATTTTACTTGAGAGTATTAGTTCTTAGTATTATTTTATCTGCAGAACAATAGAATGGGAAATATTCCTATTTTCGGGTTATACTGCAAATGAGAATATGTGATCGTGTTTGCGCGAGAGTGTGGTGTTAGGTTTTATCCACTGTTTTCTCCATTGACTTCTATGGGGGAACACGTGAATGTGTACACGATATTCTAAGTTTGGATATTTGCACTAGTTAGGTTACCGTGAGAGTGAAAACAGTATAAATTCAACTCATTATACAAGCACAACCGGATGAGCGCAAAAAAGCTTACTTCTAGCGCAATTAAAGCGTGAGTGTTAATTTACGCTCCACTCGTATTCTAGCCCTTTATCTGATTGTGTATTTATGAGTCTAACATTTTATTTTAATGTATTTATGTTGAGCTTGATGCAATTTTTTATTTAGCTCTAACCTTTCACGCAAGATCTTCAGTCACGCTAACCCAACAAGCACAAATTTCAACTTGTAATATGCATGCAAGTTAGCTTTGGGTGCAATATTTCAACTTTAGCATGCCATTTGCTATCTAGCCCAAAGACAGACAGGAAAATGAGCACAAAACCACTCTAAGGGTAAAAGTTTTAATGTTCACATAAAAAGCACAATGTAAAAACAGACATAAAAGATCTAAGAACAAAATGTGCACTGAAACAATATCACCATGTAGTCCTTCTCGGCAGCAAGCTATGAGTTTATTCCTAGGTCTGCTGTTTAAATCTTGCAGTGTCAATGTGTGATCACAAATTTGTAAGTTCCAAGTGAGTGGAAACAACGCTAAGGGGGATATTTATCAAAGTGTCAACTGATAACACTCTGGAATCCCCCGTTGTATTTGATAAAAGATTGATCCGCCGTAGTTAACAAAGCGTCAAGATCATCAAATGTTGAAATGTGTGACGAAATATACGCTCCCGCAATCTCAATCTGATGCAGATCGATGCTTGCGTCATTACAGATGTTTTGAATTCAGATTTTACCCTTTTTTTTTTTTTGCCTTTTCACAATTTATTAAACATTTAACAGCTACGCTTGGTTTTCAAACCGCCACCCTTGAGGCCACAAATGCCATAGAAATCAAAGGGAGTCTGAAAACACAGAAAGCTTATGTTCGATGCTGCAAGAGAATGAAGCATATTACATAATAAAAGTAAATTAGAAACTATAAAAATTGTATACCCTTTCTAAATCAAACAATATTATTGCTCCACATTTGGTGCACATGTTTGTCTCTCATTACAAAGCAAGGGGACAATATTATTTCTCCAAATTTGGAGCAAAGTTTTGCCCCAAACGTGTTGCACTAATTGATATAGAGATAAAAATGAAATCAATGACTTCCGATGGGCGGCACATCAAGATGGCAGCAGGGTATTGAAGCTCTGATAAAATCATATTGCAGCCTAAATCTAATGCCATCCACGCCTCTCTTGACAATTTTTTGTATGTCTACAACACTAACTATTGTGGATAGAGAACCAGACATCTTCTCTTCCCCGGAAGGCACATTGAAGGATAATCAAGGGACATAGCTACAGTGTCTTTGAACCTCCAAGATGGACTCTCTCATTAAGGAACTGAAAGCTACATTCTTACCTCATTTGGAAAATCTTATGAAGTCCTGCCAGACACTTCATGAAGAGATTCGTTCCCTTCAGGGACCACACTTACCGATAATCATCGATCCTGTACATGGCAACGTGGATCCCCAATCCTTGAACTCCGCTTGGCACCACTCTTCTTTGGACACAGCATGGCCAGGCAGCAATGGATCTGATGCAGGAGATGGCTCAGAGCAGCTTTTTGATTCCGGTATACCCTCCTTGTTGGAAGATGGCTCTCACCATAGATTGGGATCAAGGCTGAGGGAGAACCTCAACGCAGTTCCCGAAATGCACAGTAAGGCAGCACACGTGTGGAAAACAGGAGATTTGAACCTTACTTGGCGCCACATGGACATTTTGAAACCGCAAGATCACCAGGGACCGCATGGCCGGACAGCAATGGATCTGACACAGGAGATGGCTCAGAGCAGCTTTTTGATTCCGGTATACCCTCCTTGTTGGAAGATGGCTCTCACCATAGATTGGGATCAAGGCTGAGGGAGAACCTCAACGCAGTTCCCGAAATGCTCAGTAAGGCAGCACACGTGTGGAAAACAGGAGATTTGAACCTTACTTGGCGCCACATGGACATTTTGAAACCGCAAGATCGCCAGGGAGTAATTTTGATCCGGGGTTCAATGGCGCAGGTTACCAATGCTGGATGTAAGAAGAAGGGGGAAAACCTCATAGTACTTCCAAATGCACAAGGAAATTGTCTGCTCAGCCTCAGCGTAATCAAGTGGGGGTAGGATGAGCCATATCTACTGCTCTTATAATATGCAGCATGGCGCTAAGGAACTGCATCCTCATCCCTCTTCCCCACAGTAGATAGATGTCTGTGCTG
Source organism: Bombina bombina (assembly GCF_027579735.1). Lineage (NCBI taxonomy): Eukaryota > Metazoa > Chordata > Amphibia > Anura > Bombinatoridae > Bombina > Bombina bombina. The sequence goes on along the minus strand of NC_069499.1, from coordinate 1,052,049,982 downwards.
TAGTTACCTATTTGATTTGATTTGATTTTTTGTTTATGATAATATTGTCTAGTTTCGATTTAACTGTAAAATATCCAGCATCTTTAAATAACCTTACATATTTGTTCAATCCCATCTTGTAAGTATATCTGTTAGACAGCAGATGCCCTAATTTGTTTTATACTTGGCTATGTTGTGTGTTGCTGTTGTATATGTCGTTTGTTTTAGTTTTATTATTTTTATTTCTGCTCCCTAATTGACAAAATACGTAAGGTAGCTGGTGGCTTGTAATTACACATTTCCGCAAAACTGTACTCATTATAGGCAGAATTAGACAATCAACATGTATTCTTCAATATCTGTATGTAATTCAGTAGAAAACGGTTACTTATTCTCAATAAGTCCCATCACCCTGTTAAAATCGTATTATGGCTATCTCATATGTACCCTGGTTATCCCCAATAACGTGGTCTCTTGCACGCATTATAAACCACTTGCAGTGCAATCTATACTCGACAGTCGCAATTTACTTTCATTATAATTTAGCTTCACCCACATCTTTTAGCAAAAGTATATTCAGGCTGACAGTACGAGTAGTGCCAATATTACTTTCTATAGGCACATCTAGGGAACTAAAACATCCCTGCAAGCACCCATTCAAACACTAATTTATATAGGTTATTTCATTCTAAATGGATTGGGCTCTCACATATCATATCATTTATATCTCCACATTTAACTGCTAGACCACTGTTTGTTAAGGATAAACTATACACAGGATAATTCATTAATAGAATCGGACATACCTCTTTAAGAGCGCTATTATCAATTAAGCTTTGGCAGGCCCATTGTTTAATTAAATGCATAAACTTGTGTATCTTGCATTACTGTGTAGCATATATATTTTAATTTTGCCTATATATATAATGGGGATGGCATACCTATGAAATCTCTGGGTCAATTAGGGTTGTGTTTAGATTATATATTTAGCTTGGTTGAGTTGTTTTGTTTATTATTATATATATAAAAAAAAAAGAAACATGGGTTATACATGAACTGATATCTGACTAACCGGATAACGCTCTTCTTACAAGGACTTCTCTATTTTGAGCATTATCGAAGGACTATAATAATTGCTATATATAGAAGACAGAAACAAAATCTGCAGCCTTCTTCGATACCCGCGGTAATAACGGTACTGTGGCTACTGATATATGTAATGCTTATTTCAGATGCGTGTTGAGCATTGTCTATAATTATCATCTGTGTATGTATACAATTGTCTAGCTGTACCTGTGTTTCTTTAATAAAAAGAATTGTAAAAAAAAATCAATACACACCATAATATAGCTAACTTCTTATTTATTTTTTTGATAAATCTATTTGCATCATGTATAAGGCATATGATACAAGTCCCACTCTCCACTTCACACCAAATTTGACGCAACATTTTTCGCACCAATTATGAAGCAATCTCCTAAACAACCCACACACTAGAGAATTTTTCAACCGCTTTTGATTAGAATATGCATAATCACATGATTTATGACATCAGCCAATCTGATTCAAATATACATTTTAAACTATCACTAACGAATCAAAATGCTCAAAACTTGTGTCATTGATCACTCATCAGAACTTGTAATTGACATTTGTTACATTGTGTATTATACTTAGAAAGTATGTACATGTGAAATTAGTATTAAAGATAAGCATTGATGCTGACATTAGGACACACAGTGTAATATTTTAGACAATGATTTTAAAATTTTAATGATGTTTGATTCAATGTATCAAAGGGATAGCCCACTTAACATTAAACTGTCATGAATCAGATACAGCAGAAATTAAAATCACCTCTTTACTGTCATGCTATTTTCAGTGTATTTCTTCATTCTCTTGAAAAAAAATTTCAGTATGAAATGTCATCTTATATGCCAGCCCATTTTGTAACGCCTGTGTAGGGGTGGTTTTTAAAACTAGATTGCAATCAGGAGGGGTTACACAGGTACAGAGAGAAACTGGCCCAGCTCTTAAAATATCTATTGATTGCAAATAAATACATATGATATCCTGAATACATGTTATATTCGCAATTATTCCTGCTCAGAGTAATAATACATTTACACCATATACATATAGTGATATAAATAAACACAGAGATATGAAAGACAACATTGTTTAGAACAAAAAAAATAATTTAGGGACATGTAAATATGTTTGCAAAAGATTTCTGACATAGGACATATATATATACTGTATATATATATATATATATATATATATATACACACAAGTATGTGTAAAGATATATGTATGAATTCTAGCATTAATAATCATTTATAAAAAAAAAAAATGAGATAAAAGCATATCATGAATTCTAGAAATACAAATACACATTAATTTATGTGAAATTATCATATAACAGATTTTTTTGTACAACAGATAAATATAAAAATAAATTTCTATTAGATTTCTTGGACATTAACAGATGAAAAATAAAAGATTATCTTTAGAGAAATGTGCTTGTTCATGGACAGTAATGAAATGGTATAAATAAAGTTGGGAAAAAACAGAATAACCGCAACATCGATGACTGTTAGTTAACAACAGTCCGATAATCATTGCGCAGTATTTGACGCGTGTGTTTTTGACTGGTTTTTTTTATAAATAATTGCATCGTATGCAGATCCGCGTCAGCAATGTCTGGTGAGTGTATTGACACTGGCAAATGCACCGAGATTAACGCTTTGATAAATATCCCCCTAAGTCTGGTCGTAACCAGAGGAAACGCATTGAGGATTCAGTGGGTCCTATTCGACACAAGCATAACGTCCTGGCGTTGTTTCCGCTCACCTGGAACTTATGAAGCCATGATCACACTGCAAGATTCAAACAGTGGACCTAGGAATAAACTCATAGCTTGCTGCCAAGAAGGACTACATGGTGATATATTTTCAGTGCACATTTTGTTCTTAAATCTTGTACGTCTGTTTTTACATTGCGCTTTTCATGTGAACATTAAAACTTATACCCTTAGAGTGGTTTTGCGCTAATTTTTTTCTCTGTCTTTCACAGTATTTCATTTGGGAGGCGAATCACGGATTTCCCCCTTGCTAACTGAGCAGCATCCACATCAGTTTGGACCTGAGATCCTATATTGGACATTTGATCATATAAATACCCTGATTCAAGACATCAGGTATGATTTTTAGACTCTCAGCAAACAGAATCACTGACTGTGTGTATACATATTTACTATCTGTATTTATTTTTGATATTCATATTTATTATTTTTCTTCCTTTGATGTAAGGTTAATTATACCCATGTACCTTTGCATTTTCGCAATCTTGGTAATACACATAGAGTTTTAGAATTAGATTTTTTGGGAAGCGCAGCAGTTTAGTACATTTGTTTTTTTCAATCTAACCCAAATTCTGCAATGCCCTTAATATTATATATTTCCTCTTACCGCTATTTCTGAAAACTAAAATAAACCTAAAACTAACCCCATCACAAATTAAAATGACTTACACTTTTTCACTTGTGACTCTTATGATGGATGCAAATATTTATCTAAGCCCCTTTTAAAGTAATTAATGATATACACAGTTTCTACCTCCCTGTTTAGTGACTTCCACAGCTCGTACTGGGAAAAACAATTTGAATGGTGAAATCATTTCCTCGCCTTAAAGGGACAAAATAAAACTTACATGACTCAAATAGAGCGTGCAATTTTAAAAAAAAATGTCTCCATGAAGGCTGCCTCTTATCTGAATGCATTTTGACATTTTTTCACAACTAGAGGGCATCAGTTCAAGTGTGCCATATAGAGTTACCTAGGAGTCAGCACTGATTGACTAAAATGCAAATCTGCAAATAAAAGCACAAAGTGATCAAATACAAAAAAATGAAACAAAGTAAATGTGATACAGAATCCAAACAAGGGATATAAATGAGAATAAGTCTTTCTATTTCCAATTTAATCCAAATTGTGTGTCACATGAATCAGAAAGGTCCACCTTTCCATTCCCTCTGGATTCTTAGTGGATCTTAAAGAAAAATCTTATATAGTGTAATACCTCAATGAATCAGATTGATATAATAAAAAAGGACATATATTCACACTTTCAAGAGCTAATATAAGCTCATATACTGTATATGGCGGTCATGATTCCCAACGCTGTCAGGATCAGCAATAAAGATAGCTGGAAATCCGATGTATATCCCAGAGCTGTGTATCAGCTCCCTAAAGTGTGAGTATACACCTGTAACAAGACAATCTGAGCCGTGGGTTTATGATATTACACTATTGTGTTTTTCTGTTATAAACACTTTTATATAGATATACATCAGATTTCGGACACCTTACTGTGCAACCGCGTACTCCGCTGTATTCTGACAGCTGTCAACTCACTGATATCTATCTGTCATTGTGGCACACCAGAACCATTAAACAGTAAGGATGTGTACACATATTGGCAATTTTAAAAGATACGCTCTTCTGTCACAAGACCATTATCGCTTAGGCAAACGTGACCTTTTAAAAGTTTTATATATTTACAGTAAAAATACATCAAACAATGTATACTTGTATAAATGTGATCACGGGGTACACCATGTAATTACATATTAGAGCAGTGTTTCCCAAACCCAGTCCTCGGGACCCTTACTCAGGCCTGATATTTATTATATCTTAGCTAGAGCACAGAATAAATAATCAGTTGATGGGTGAGGTGATTGTTTCACCTGTGCTCTAGTTAAGATATAATAAATATCTGGCCTGAGTAAGGGTCCTGAGGACTGGGTTTGGGAAAACACTGTATTAGAGCTTGCTTCTAATGACTAGTAGAGTATGGTAGAAATCAGGATCCAACTGAGGTACTAGATGAGATAAAGATTAGTATACCCAAAGGTAGATCTGTAGGTATGTGTCCACATTATGTGCATCACATAGCCACTAATCTCTCATGATGCCATAACTCCAAAGCATCATTGTTTGCTAAAAAATGGACCAAATGATGTTGTACATCATTATTTTCTAAGACCACAGATAGAAACAGATGGATGAGATGGAAAATAAACTCATTGCACGTGGATATGCTCCAAAATTGGTACATGACACTAGGACTAAAATCCTTACCAAGACTCAGGATGAATTATTGGCTTACAGAACTGATGTAATCAATAATGATAAGAGGTTGAATTTTGTTACAACTTTTGACATGACACATAAATCGATGAATAATCGATGAATAAACTTTAAGCACATTAAGATCTAAAAAATGTATTTCATCACATGAAGATTCCATTTTAAAGTTAATGGGTGTTGAAAGCGAATTTAAATCTTTCAACCATGTTTTTACATGACACACAAATCGATGAATTTGGCAATGAGGAATCGTTTGGAATTATTGAAACGAGATAGAAGTCTCCCATTCTAACAGATGCAACCTCCGAGCATGTTTTTTAAAAACCCCGAAAATGGGATGTTGGGTGGCTCGCCATTTCATACAGCACAAACACAATCTGTCAAGCCTTAGGACCATGCTAATCGATCATATACCACCTCTACGGAGGTGGGAAATAGGGCACAAAAGCTGCTACGCATGGAGTCAAAGTGGATCTATTTGTTGGATACAGTTGCACCCAGAGGTCTGAATACGATCCTGTACTTTGGTCCATTTTTTGGCATACAGTGATGCTTTGGAGTTATGGCATCATGAGAGATTAGTGGCTATGTGATGTACATAATGTGGACACTTATACCTATAGATCTACCTTCGGGTATACTAATCTTTATCTCATCTAATACCTTAGTTGCATCCTGATTTCTACCATACTCTATCAGTCATTAGAAGCAAGTTCTAATATGTAATTACATGGTGTATCCCGTGATCACATTTAGTATACATTGTTTGATGTATTTTTACTGTAAATATATAACACTTTTAATAGGTCACTTGGGCCTTAGCGATAATGGTCTTGGGACAGAAGAGCGTTTTTTTTTTAATTTGCAATATACGCACACATCATTACTGTTTTATGGTTCTGGTGTGCTGCTATGACAAAAAGATATCAGTGAGTTGACAGCTGTCAAAATATAGCGGAGTACGTGGTTGCACAGTAAGGTGATGTGCACTTCATGATGATGTTACTCACGCCCCATCTGTCTTCGATCCATGCGCATATGGCGTTCATATTGTATAGGTGCGAGACATTGTGTTTAGCTTTTGGTGTGTATATAAGAGGGGTAAGGGGGTGTATGTGTATGTTGTTTAGGTACGATTTTGGATATATAGGATTTGACAAAGGGCCCAGTGAGTTTTCGAAATGTTATGTTGTCTTTTACGAGATGGAAAATAAACGCTATGGGGCATATTTATCAATTTGCGAGCGGACATGATACGAAGTAGCGTATCATGTCCGCTGCACATTGATGAATGCCGACAGCATACGCTGTCAGCACTTATCATTGCACCAGCAGTTCTTGTGAACTGCTGGTGCAATGCCGCCCCCTGCAGATTTGCGGCCAATTGGCCACTAGCAGGGGGTGTCAATCAACCCAATCGTATTCGATTGGGTTGATTTCTGTCCGCTGCCTCAGAGCAGGCGGACAGGTTATGGAGCAGCAGTCCATACGGAGCTTGATAAATATGCCCCTAAGTTTTAAGCTCAAGTCCACTGAGTGCTTATCTTTGCTGTTGGATATTGACTGGTTATATAGCACCGTGGCAGATGTTGTTCTGTGATATGGAGTGCATCCTTTTTGATTAACATTTATATATAATATACTGTATATATAATGGCATCTTTGGCCATTTCAGAGTGTATTGCACATGTGCAAGATAATACACTTATTTTAATTTGCTTTGGAATACTGTGAAACATGTTGAAAAGTCCAGTTTAGCACTTGGATTTGATATATCTATTTTGTTGCTGAAATAAAGTGTAAAACTCATGGTAGGGGAGATTGTGATTGCTGAGAGCATTACTGTCCATGCTTTGCATAGATCATTTTACTTCTATCTCGCCACATATCATCCAAACTCTTTACATCATGGAAATGGTGTTACCGTTTGGATTGTGATCACTCAGAAGTTGAAAACATGAATCAGGAGTTGACAGTTGGACTAGAAGCCCAAAGCAAAACACAAAATGTGTGAGAGTTGATGTGGTTTGTGGTTGGTTGTGTACATTTCATTCTGTGCGTATCTGTCATTTTATCAGTATTTGCTTATTAATGAAGTCAGATTGCTATGCTAGAGAGAACTTCCTCTTCTTTATGTAAACTAAAAGTCTGCATAGGAGTAGGTGAAATGTCTATAGAATAAGCTGCAACAGTTTTCATTGTCATTTGGCTATTTTCTCTTTATTCAAACGCAATAAGACAGTAAAGAAAACAAAGGTTGGTCCTGGCATGGGTTTGAAACAATATTCTTTTAGTATAATTTTCGTTTTCTCTGGATCAATATAAATATAGCTATCTATAAAATAAAGATCTCAGTGCTAAAATAGGCTATATGCAGTAAATCGTTCACTCCTGGTTACTATGTAACTATGATATGTGTACATATTTAAGTTTATGTTGGCTGTGTTACATAATCTGTCCAGTATAGCTGGATTGTGCTAAATTGCTGTAATTGGATACTTACAATTTTAGATTACGTTACAGGAAGACTGACAGTGCAGGATAAATGTTCCATAAATAAATATGTGCCAGTATCTACAGGTTTTAATGTTAGCATTTTTTATCTGTAATCTTAATAAAAAAGAGTATTAAGAGCTAAATTTTAATAAAATATGGGTCTATGCTTCACTAATCCTTTCCTATTGTAAGCCATCTAATACACTTAAAAAATATTATAAAAAATATAATTCGATTTATTTGAATGTTTTTCTGCATCAGTATTGGGGGCGTTGGGAGGATGGGCTGAGAAACTACATGGTACAGCTATTTCTGACTATGACAAATGGCTAGATTTATCAAAGGCTAGGCAAACTCTGTATGTGCTTCGCCTGTAACTGCGCCCCAGCTCGCCTCCGGATAAGCGCATTATCAAAAAAATAGACGTAACTTTGGGGGCGTAATAATGATACATTTTGCCTGTCGGAAACAGCATTTACTCCCTATTTACTCCCTATTTATCACAGTACATCCCTATAAATATTTACGCCGCCATATTTTTTTTATTAAAAAAGTGTTTTTTAAGTTAATATTTAGCTTATATTTATATTATAAAATGTTTCTGTGCTGTTTTTGCCATATGTTGATAATTTAAGATCTCAAAAATAAATATATAAATATATCGATATATATAAAACTGTTGGTACCCATATGCGCCAGTGGAAGCGCAAATTTCTGGCAATAACAGTCTCTTCTTGGCGCTGAGCCTTTAAAAAATGAGTTAAAAGAAGAAAGTACTGCATCACAAGATGTAAAAGCATGTATTATAAGGGTGTTCGCCTCAGTCTGTATGGCGAAATATACAACACACAATTGAAGCCGAAATTGCAGTTCCCTATAGGCGCAAAGCATTGATAAATAAGAAACTGGGCGTATTTGTAGGTTGGACTGTAAAATTACGCCTATTACTAATGTATATTCTTGCACTCAGGAGCGCGCCCGTGAGCCTAGGCGGATGCAAGTGGAGTGTGAAGAATTTTCTTTCAGATTTGCGCAATTATAGGCGCATAGTGTTGTGATGAATATGACGATCAGGTCGTATGCGCTATTTTGGACGGAATTAAAGGAGAATGGCTTTGATAAATCTAGCCCAAAGTGATACATTTTAAGTGAATTCTTTAATTTTGCTAATGCTTATTTATTACACAAGTCTGGCTTTATTCTTCTGTTTCTCTGTGATTATTAGTGAAAGAAGGCTTTTTGGTCATAGATAAGGTAAACAAACAGCACAAAAATACACATTAACAGAAAGCAAGTATAGAGAAAATTACAAACATGTTTAGTGACTACTGTTAAAGTGATAGTAAATCCTAGCGTTTGTAAGATGCTACGATTTACCAATGCAGCAAATAAAGGGGACTATCAGTTATGAAGTATAAAATATGCTGAATGTTCCTTTATTTGTCTGCAGTGTTCACAGCACCTCAGGCCTCCCACGGCAGAAAGCTATTTTATCACTGAAGTGACTTTAGCCCATAGCGTGCTAGCTATCCAGCATAATGCCAGCTGGCCCGCACGGCTATTGGCTAAGAGGTGGAAACGTCACCTCATTGAAAAATAGCATTCTGACGTGGGCTGCCTGAGGAGCTCAGACAAATAAATGAACTTTCAGCATAAAGTACTTTATACTTCATAACTGAAAGTCCCCTTTATTTGTTCCACTGGTAAATCCTAGCGTTTCACAAACGCTTTATAGCTTTTTTTATGTGTGCTATGTGTTTGTTGCATTGTGCCTATATTTGTCTATCTGAAATGTATTGACTGATAACACAGGGGTAGATACAATGACAAATTGTCACATAGAGGCACAAATTAAATGACAATCACCTAGATTACGAGTTTTGCGTTAGGCTTAAAAGCAGCGTTGGCCGGTCCCAACGCTGCTTTTTAACGCCCGCTGGTATTACAAGTCTTGCAGGTACAGGTCTACCACTCACTTTTTTGGCCAGACTTGAAAATACCGCAAATCCACTTACGTAAATAGCGTATCCTATTTTTTCAATGGGACTTGCATAGCGCCGGTATAACGAGTATTACTAACACCCATAAACTACCTATTAACCCCTAAACCGAGGCCCTCCCACATCACAAACATTGCAAACACTAAAATAAAAATTTTAACCGCTAATCTGCCGAACCGGACATCGCCGCCACTATAATAAATATATTAACCCCTAAACCGCCGCACTCCCACCTCGCAAATATTAGTTAAATATATATATATATATTAACCCCTAATCTGCTGTCCCTAACATCGCCGACACCTACCTACATTTATTAACCCCTAATCTGCCGCCCCCAACGTCGCAGCCACTATACTAAAGTTATTAACCCCTAAATCTAAGTCTAACCCTAACCCCCTTAACTTAAATATAATTTAAATAAATCTAAATAAAATTACTATCATTAACTAAATTATTCCTATTTAAAACAAAATACTTACCTATAAAATAAACCCTAAGCTAGCTACAATATAACTAATAGTTACATTGTATCTAGCTTAGGCTTTATTTTTATTTTACAGGCAAGTTTGCATTTATTTTAATTAGGTACAATAGTTATTAAATAGTTATTAACCAATTAATAAACTACCTAGCTAAAATAAAGACAAATGTACCTGTAAAATAAAACCTAACCTGTTATAATTACACCTAACACTACACTATAATTAAATTAATTCCCTAAATTAAATACAATTAAATACAATTAAATAAAATTAGCTAAAGTACAAAAAACCCCACTAAATTACAGAAAATAATAAACAAATTACAAGATTTTTAAACTAATTACACCTAATCTAATCCCCCTAACAAAATAAAAAAGCCCCCCCAAAAATAAAAAGCCCTACCCTACACTAAATTACAAATAGTCCCCAACATTAAAACCCACCACCCACACAACCAAACCTACTCTAAAACCCACCCAATACCCCCTTAAAAAAACCTAACACTAACGTCTTGAATATCACCTTACCGGGAGAAGTCTTCACCCATCCTGGCCGAAGTCCTCAACGAATCCGGCAGAAGTGGTCCTCCAGATGGGCAGAAGTGGTCCTCCAGACGGGCAGAAGTCTTCATCCAGACGGCATCTTCTATCTTCATCCATCCAGCGAGGAGCGGCTCCATCTTCAAGACATCCAACGCGTGTGTTAGGGTTTTTTTAAGGGGGTATTGGGTGAATTTTAGAGTAGGGTTGGTTCGGTGGGTGGTGGGTTTTAATGTTGGGGGGATTTGTAATTTTTTTACAGGTAAAAGAGCTGATTACTTTGGGGCAATGCCCTGCAAAAGGCCCTTTTAATGGCTATTTGTAATTTAGTGTAGGGTAGGGCTTTTTTTTTATTTTGGGGGGGCTTTTTTATTTTGTTAGGGGGGTTAGATTAGGTGTAATTAGTTTAAAAATCTTGCACTTTGTTTATTATTTTCTGTAATTTAGTGTTTTGGTTTTTTTGTACTTTAGCTAATTTTATTTAATTGTATTTAATTGTATTTAATTTAGGGAATTAATTTAATTATAGTGTAGTGTTAGGTGTTAGTGTAACTTAGGTTAGGTTTTATTTTACAGGTCAATTTGTCTTTATTTTAGCTAGGTAGTTATTAAATAGTTAATAACTATTTAATTACTATTCTACCTAGTTAAAATAAATACAAGCGGTGAGCATAAACTGCTCGTTAGCACCTCACAGCCTCTAACGCAAAACTCGTAATCTAGCCGAATAATTTTTTTATTTCAAGAATATTTTGTTTTAGGAAATAAAACAATTAGCGCCAGATTACGATTGGAGCGCTAACAGTTACGCGCAAGTGAAAAGGGGTTTATCGTAGCTGTTCCTGACCGCCCAACAATTTTTTAACCCATTAATGACCACAGCACTTTTCCATTTGGGACCAAGGCTATTTTTACATTTTTGCAGTGTTTGTCTTTATCTGTAATTTTCCTCTTACTCATTTACTGTACCCACACATATTATATATAGTTTTTCTCGCCAATAAATGGACTTTCTAAAGATACCATTATTTTCACCATATCTTATAATTTACTATAATTTTTTTTTAGAAAATATGAGGAAACGATTGAAAAAAAAACACTTTTTCTAACTTTGACCCCCAAAATCTGTTACACATCTACAACCACCAAAAACACCCATGCTAAATAATTTCTAAATTTTGTCCTGAGTTTAGAAATACCCAATGTCTACATGTTCTTTGCTTTTTTTGCAAGTTATAGGGCAATAAATACAAGTATTACTTTGCTATTTCCAAACCACTTTTTTTCAAAATTAGCGCTAGTTACATTGGAACACTGATATCTTTCAGGAATCCCTGAATATCTCTTGACATGTATGTATGTATGTATATATATATATATATATATATATATATATATATGTATATATATATTATTATTTTTTTAGAAGACATCCCAAAGTATTGATCTAGGCCCATTTTGGTATATTTAATGCCACCCTTTCACTGCCAAATGCGATCAAATAAAAAAAATGGTTTACTTTTTCACAAACTTCAGGTTTCTCACTGAAATTATTTACAAACAACTTGTGCAATTATGGCATAAATGGTTGTAAATGCTTCTCTGGGATCCCCTTTGTTCGGAAATAGCAGACATATATGGCTTTGGAGTTGCTTTTTGGTAATTAGAAGGCCGCTAAATGCCACTGCGCACCACACGTGTATTATGCCCAGCAGTGAAGGGGTTAATTAGGAAGCATGTAGGGAGTTTATAGGATTAATTTTAGCTTTAGTGTAGTAGACATCCCAAAGTATTGATCTAGGCCCATTTTGGTATATTTAATGCCACCCTTTCACTGCCAAATGCGATCAAATAAAAAAAATGGTTTACTTTTTCACAAACTTCAGGTTTCTCACTGAAATTATTTACAAACAACTTGTGCAATTATGGCATAAATGGTTGTAAATGCTTCTCTGGGATCCCCTTTGTTCGGAAATAGCAGACATATATGGCTTTGGAGTTGCTTTTTGGTAATTAGAAGGCCGCTAAATGCCACTGCGCACCACACGTGTATTATGCCCAGCAGTGAAGGGGTTAATTAGGAAGCATGTAGGGAGTTTATAGGATTAATTTTAGCTTTAGTGTAGTAGACATCCCAAAGTATTGATCTAGGCCCATTTTGGTATATTTAATGCCACCCTTTCACTGCCAAATGCGATCAAATAAAAAAAATGGTTTACTTTTTCACAAACTTCAGGTTTCTCACTGAAATTATTTACAAACAACTTGTGCAATTATGGCACAAATGGTTGTAAATGCTTCTCTGGGATCCCCTTTGTTCAGAAATAGCAGACATATATGGCTTTGGCGTTGCTTTTTAGTAATTAGAAGGCCGCTAAATGCCGCTGCGCACCACACGTGTATTATGCCCAGCAGTGAAGGGGTTAATTAGGGAGCTTGCAGGGAGTTTGTAGGGTTAATTTTAGCTTTAGTGTAGTGTAGTACACAACCTAAAGTATTGATCTAGGCCCATTTTGGTATATTTCATGCCACCATTTCACCGCCAAATGCGATCAAATAAAAATAAATTGTTCACTTTTTCACAAACTTTTTCACAAACTTTAGGTTTCTCACTGAAATTATTTACAAACAGCTGGTGCAATTATGGCACCAATGGTTGTAAATGCTTCTCTGGGATCCCCTTTGTTCAGAAATAGCAGACATACATGGCTTTGGCATTGCTTTTTGGTAATTAGAAGGCCGCTAAATGTGGCTGCGCACCACACGTGTATTATGCCCAGCAGAGAAGGGGTTAATTAGGTAGCTTGCAGGGAGCTTGAAGGGTTAATTTTAGCTTTAGTGTAGAGATCAGCCTCCCACTTGACACATCACACCCCCTGATCCCTCCCAAACAGCTCTCTTCCCTCCCCCACCCCACAATTGTCCCCGTCATGTTGAGTACTGGCAGAAAGTCTGCCAGTACTAAAAGGCTTTTTTTTTCTAATTTTTTTTTTTATAAATAATTATGTAGCTCTGATGGACCCCCTCTAAGCCCCCAACCTCCCTGATCTCCCCCAAACAGCTCTCTAACCCTCCCCCACTGCCCATTTTGCCCCCAAAACAAACGGGGTTTTTTTTCTGTTTTTTTTAATAAATATAATTTTTCTGTAGTGTAGCAGCCCCCCCTCAAAACCTCCCTCCCTCTCCCCCTCCCAGATCCTCAGATTTGTATATTTCCCCCTCCCTCTCCCTCCTTCTTATTATTTTTCATTGGTGGCAGTGGTTGCTGCGCACGCACACACACGCACGTGCCCCCTGCCCCACACAGCTGCCCACCCGCCGATGGGCCGCCCACCCGCCAATGCTCCCACCCACCAACGATGTTCCGATCAGCACCATTGCTACCGGTGCAGAGAGGGCCACAGAGTGGCTCTTTCTGCATCGATTTGTAAAAAAAATGGTATTGCAGGATGCCTCAATATCCAGGCATCACTTGCAATACCATAAAAGCGGCTAAAAGCTTCCACCGCTTTAAAGACCAGAGGATGTGCCAGGAACGTCCTTGTTTGTTAAGGGTCTTTTTTTGTAGGACGTTCCTGGCACGTCCTTGGTCGTTAAGGGGTTAAATGGGGAAGTCCTTTTTAGCCTCTTTGTTTTTTACCTCTAGATTCCAATGAATTTGATGTCTCAATTAATTTGCTAAATCCTAAGGGGCCTATGTATCAAAGGTTTTGCGGACCTGATCCGACAGTGGTCAACAACTTGTTGTCCAAAGTGGAATATTAGTTCAGGACTTGTTTTCTTCTAATAGTTTAGCATTGCAAATGTTTTCCTATAACATTAAAGGGACATGAAACACAATTTTTTTAGAGGATGTCATGTTAAACAACTTTCCAATTTACTTCTGTTATCTAATTTGCTTGGTTGGCTTGGTATCCTCTGTTGAAAAGTATACCTAGGTAGACTTAGCAGCATCAATGTACTACTGGCAGCTGATTGATGTCTGCACATATATGCCTCTTGTTATTGGATCATGTTATGTACTTAGCTAGCTCCCAGTAGTGCATTGCTGCTCCTTCAACAAAGGATATCAAGAGCATGAAGCAAATTTAATACAAGAAACATCGGAAAGTTGTTTAAAATTGTATGCTCTTTCTGAATCATATCGCTTTAAAGGGATACTAAACCCAATTTTTTTCTTTCATGATTCAGATCGAGCATGAGATTTTAAGCACCTTTCTAATTTACTCCTATTATCAATTTTTCTTTGTTCTCATGCTATCTTGATTTGAAAAAGCAGTACTGTAAGCTTTAGAGCCAGACCATTTTTTGTTCAGCACATGGGTAGCACTTGCTGATTTGTGGCTAAATGTAGCAAACCAATCAGCAGCTCTACCAAGGTGCTGAACTAAAAAATGGGCCGGCTCCTGACCTTTTATTACTGCTTTTTCAAATCAAGATAACATGAGAACAAAGAATAAATGATAATAGGAGTAAATTAGAAAGTTGCTTAAAATTGCATGCTCTATCTGAATCATGAAAGAAAAAATGTGGTGTGAGTATCCCTTTAAGAGGTATACTGGATACACTTGCTTTCAGGCCCATGACTATGCTTTAAAATATATGAGAGACTATATACAGCTACAACCACCGAACATGTGAAGTCTGAAAGCTTGTTGGGATTAGCAATCGAACAATTATTTACAAATTATGGACATTAAAAAAATAGAATTAAATTAGAATGACTAAGTTGTGCAGCTATAATTCCTACTATTCAAGGTATAGGCTAAGTCTGACTATAGGTGGCTTTGAATTTGGTCAAATTAAGAGTAGAAAAAAAGCATGACCAAAGGTAGAGATCTCCTAAACTATATTGTATTCAAATTGTAAAACAAAGAATGTCCATAGTTAGCTAAGAGTACACCAACAGCTGCTCCTGAACCTTCTGGGTACTTCTAGAGGAAGGACAATGTAAAAATCTACTGAGGAAAAAAGCATCAAATTTCTTTTGAAATATTTAGTCACCTCAAGGGATTATCGTAAAAATACTTTGGAACTTAAAGAACTCAGACTTTGCCAGTCTTAATGATGACAAGGGGCATTCTTAAAATAGTGAAACTATACCCTAATCTTTAAATAACTTACTTCTACCATTTATGGGGGGTATTTCACTGCTTTAAAAAGCATTCAAATCTTATGGTAAACTCATCTACAGCTGTCTGCAAATAAAACCAAAATATGCATGTAAAAAATATAGAACAATTAAAAAAGTCTAGTAAGCTGAACAGAAAACATAAATATAGTCTGCCTGCCAAATAATAGAATTATATACCTCATGATTACACCCATATTTGTAAGATGCATCATGTATGTAAAGTATACTGTAACTAAAACATAGATTTTGCTGAAACAGTTTAGAACATCTTTTTGTCTATATAATATAGAAAGAGAGTCCCATTTAAGTCTTTATTTCCATTTTTAAAACTGGACTGATTTTATACACATTGAACTCAAAACTAGCATAGTCATTTGGGAGCTTTTTTGTCACTACAGAACAGCACAATACAAGTAGAATTCCTAAAGAGTTCAGGAGTGCTGCTGGGGCCTAAAAAATAGTAATGTATTTTCTTTTATGTTTCAACGAGACTTATTCATTTACAATAACTATCATGGGAATATAGGAAGTCACTATTAAAGTTAGTATTTATATTTTTCACACATGTTCTGGTATAATACGGCCTAGCGATTTTCTGTTACTAATTTATATATTTTGTGCTCCCTAGATATTCACTTTTTAGAAAAAAAAATTGTGTGACATTAGCAATGACTTTTTAGGAGGAAAATACACATACATAAACACACACATACATACACACATACATAAACACACACATACATAAACACACACATTCATACACACATACACATACATAAACACACACATACATAAACACACACATACATACATACACATACATAAACACACACATACATACACACACACATACATACATACACACATACACATACATAAACACACACATACATAAACACACACATACATACACACATACATAAACACACACATACATAAACACACATACATAAACACACACATAAACACACACATACATACACACACATACATAAACACACACATACATACATACACACACATACATAAACACACACATACATACACACATACACATACATAAACACACACATACATAAACACACACATACATACACACATACATAAACACACATACATAAACACACACATACATACACACACATACATAAACACACACATGCATACACACACATATATAAACATAAACATACATACACACATACACATACATAAACACACATACACATACATAAACATACACATACATAAACACACACATACATACACACACATACATAAACACACACATACACACACACATACATAAACACACACATACATAAACACACACATACATAAACACACACATACATACACACATACACATACATAAACACATACATACACATACATAAACACACACATACATAATAACAAACCTTTAATAAAAACACACATACATGCATACACACACACATACATTCACATACATAAACACACACATACATAAACACACACATGCATACATACACACATGCATACATAACACACACATACATACACACATACACATACATAAACACACACATACATAACACACACATACATACACACATACACATACATATACACACATACACATACATAAACACACATACATAAACACACATACATAAACACACACATACATACACACACATAAACACACACATGCATACACACACATATATAAACACAAACATACATACACACATACACATACATAAACACATACATACACACATACACATACATAAACATACACATACATAAACACACACATACATACACACATACACATACATAAACACACACATACATACACACACATACATACACACATACACATACATAAACACACATACATAAACACACAAATACATAAACACACACATACATACACACACATTCATAAACACATACATAAACACACACATACATACACACACATACATACACACATACATAAACACACACATACATAAACACACATACATAAACACACATACATAAACACACACATACATACACACACATACATAAACACACACATACATACATACACACACATACATAAACACACACATACATACACACATACACATACATAAACACACACATACATAAACACACACATACATACACACATACATAAACACACATACATAAACACACACATACATACACACACATACATAAACACACACATGCATACACACACATATATAAACATAAACATACATACACACATACACATACATAAACACACATACACATACATAAACATACACATACATAAACACACACATACATACACACACATACATAAACACACACATACACACACACATACATACACACATACATACATAAACACACACATACATAAACACACACATACATAAACACACACATACATACACACATACACATACATAAACACATACATACACATACATAAACACACACATACATAATAACAAACCTTTAATAAAAACACACATACATGCATACACACACACATACATTCACATACATAAACACACACATACATAAACACACACATGCATACATACACACATGCATACATAACACACACATACATACACACATACACATACATAAACACACACATACATAACACACACATACATACACACATACACATACATATACACACATACACATACATAAACACACATACATAAACACACATACATAAACACACACATACATACACACACACATAAACACACACATGCATACACACACATATATAAACACAAACATACATACACACATACACATACATAAACACATACATACACACATACACATACATAAACATACACATACATAAACACACACATACATACACACATACACATACATAAACACACACATACATACACACACATACATACACACATACACATACATAAACACACATACATAAACACACACATACATAAACACACACATACATACACACACATTCATAAACACATACATAAACACACACATACATACACACATACACATACATAAACACACATACATAAACACACACATACATAAACACACACATACATACACACACATTCATAAACACATACATAAACACACACATACATACACACATACACATACATATACACACATACATATACACACATACACACATACACATACATAAACACACACACATACATAAACATACACACATACATAAACACGTACATAAACACATACATACACACATACACATACATAAACACACATACATAAACACACACATACATAACACATACATAAACACACACATACATAAACACACATATACATACACACATACATACACACATACACATACATAAACACACACATACATAAACACACACATACATAAACATACACACATAGACATACATAAACACACATACATAACACACACATACACATACATAAACACACACATACATACACACACATTCATAAACATACACTTAAACACACACATACATACACACACATTCATAAACACACACATACACATACATAAACACACATACATAAACACACATTCATAAACACACACATAAACACACACATACATACACACATACACATACATAAACACACACATACATACACACATACACATACATACACACATACAATACATACACATTCTATTGTTTACAAAGGCCATGTGGAACTTCAGAACCTGCCCACATGGCTTAACATATAGCAGGCAGCAGACCCTGTGTAATTCTGCCTGCTTTTACAGTGCAAGAGAAGAGCCTGTCACTCACCCCGAGCGAGCATGTTCGGGTGATTTATCTCCGCCAACACAGAGGTGGTGGAGAGTGTAAGAAGCAAGGGTCTGGTGACCACTGTTTCTTACATTGCATGATTGCGGGAAGTCGACTTGTACAGACTTCATACATCAAGCCCTATTAAACCCTCAGGGACAAGACAGACCGTCTGAGGAAGGGGATACTTTGTCCCCGAAACGTCACTACTTTCACAGTAAAGGATTTTTATGGAAAGACCAGAGCGTGCAAGTTTTGTGTTCAGCTATATCTAATTATACTAGCATCCTGGCAGTTGGTGTACTGAGTGAGAGTGCTCTCCTATATATATATATATATATATATATATATATATATATATACTGTATATATATATATATATATATGTACCTACAGTATAATACTCCCTTCACAGAACAGTGCAAACTGGCTCTAACCAGAATAGAAAGAGAGGAGTGGGAGGCCCCGGGGCACAACAGAGCGGACAAATACATTAGCGTGTCTTGTTTGAGAAATAGACACCTCACAGATCCTCAACTGGCAACTTCATTAAATAGTACCCACTATACACCAGTCTTAACATCAACAGTGAAGAGGCAACTCCAGGATGTTGAACTTCTAGGCAGAGTTGCAAAGAAAATGCCATATCTCAGACTGGCCAATAAAATGAAAAGATTAAGGGCTAGATTATGAATAGAGCGATAATTATCACTCCCACTCACATGTTAACTCCGCTCAACTTCTGCTCTTTGCGCCCGTTGGGTAGTTTGTGTATTACAAGTTGAAAGAAAATATATTTTGCTCACGCACTAACCCGGCGTGCGCAAATAGCAGAATATCGCGACCACGTTAGCATACTTTCCCATTGACTTTAATGGAGGTAGAAAAGTGTGGGGGACACACACGCATGCTCATGCACTCATCCGAATCGCCATAATCCCCCTACTCTAATAACCCCTAAACCACTGCATAACCCATCACAAAGTCCCCATTACACTATTAACCCCTAAACTGCTACAACCCCCATAACAAAGCAACTCACTACACTACTAACCCCTAAACCACCAAAATACTGAACACAAAGAAACCCATTACACTATTAACCCCTAAATTGCCACAACCCCCATAGCAAAGCAACCCACTACACTATTACCCCTAAACCGCCACAACCCACATTGCAAAGTAAACCACCTAATTCTAAACCCCCTAACCTAACACCCCCTATGTTACCACAAAACAGACTTACCTTACCTTTAAAAGAAAACCTAACTACCTTTAATAAAAAACACTTGAAAAAGTAAAAAAAGTCTAACATTACTTTGAAAAAATTAATAAAAAATTACTTGAAAAAAACTACAATTAAAAAATAAAAACAACAAATTACAAAAAATAAAAAGTATCCCTATTCTAAAAACCCACTTAAAAAATACCCCAAAAATAAAACTATACTAACACTAAACTACAGATATAGTCCTTAATAGGGCGTTTTGTAGGGCATTGCCCTAAAGTGTCAGCTCTTTTTCTCAGAAATAAACTAAAAACCTCTACAATTAACCCCCCCCCAAAAAAAAGTCAATCTAAAAAAAAAACTACTCTAAAAAGTGCCCTGAGAAGGGCATTTGGCTGGGCATTTAGGGCATTTAGGTCTTATGCTTACCAGAACATTTATAAAAAAAACTAATCTTTAAAAAAAAAAACACTTAAAGTTAAAGAAACCTAACACTAAACCCCAAAGATGGTACTCACTAAAGACAAATCCCGTTGATTATCTTCATCCTTGAGGCGGTCTTCATCCATCGTCTTATCTTCCATCCCCAATGTCCTCATTATGCAATCACCAGTCTCACACTGAATTAGGAATGTGAGGTACCCCCTTAATATACGGGTACCCTTGCATTACTATTGGCTGATTTTCAAATTCAAATCAGCCAATAGAAAAAGCTTTCAGGGTACTTTTTAGAGTAATTTTTTTAGATAGACTTATTTTTTTCCAGGGGAGAGGGTTAATTGTAGAGGTTTGTGGAGGTTTTTTCTTCACAAAAAGAGCTGACACTTTAGGGAAATGCCCTATGAAAGGCCCTTTTAAGGGCTATATGTGTAGTTAGGTGTTAGTATAGGTTTTTTTTATTATTATTCATTTGGATTTTAGGATAGGCATAACTCTTTTTTTATTTTTGGTAATTTGTTGTTTTTGTAAAGGTAGGCTTTTTTATTTTTTCTAATGGTAGTTTTTTTTTTTTAAGTAATGCAAGTTTTTTTGTTGACGTAATTTTAGGTTGTTTTTTTAAAGGTATGTTTTTTTTTTTAATGTAGTTTAGATGTTAGTGGATTACTTTGCAATGGGGGGTGGTGGTTTAGGGGTTAATCGTGTAGTGGGTTTCTTTGCGAGGGGTGTGTGGCGGTTTAGGGATTAATAGTGTAGTGGGTTACTTTGCGATGGGTGTGTGTGGCGGTTTAGGGGTTAATAGAATAGTTTAGTGTAACTGTTTCCAACAGACAAACTCTTTACGTGACCTTTCAGGTCGTGTAAAAAATTTGGGCGGTGCAATCATATTTACTTTCAATAAGTAATACAAGTGGATATTGCCGCTCGACCCCGCCCATAGAAAATATGGGGAGCATATATTGCTGTGATTTTGAGCAAACAATATTGCAGTAATTTAAACAGTGCCCCACTTGTAATATGGATTTGTGAGTAAAGAACACTGTGATCGAGTTTACACTGCTAGCGCTAACTATAGCACTCCACTTGTAATCTGGCCCTAAGATGGGAAAAAGAACAATGGACAGAGGAAGATTTTAAAAAAGTGTTATGGACAGACATATCTAAGTTTGAAGTGTTCGGATCACAAAGAAAAACATTTGTGAGATGCAGCCCAAATTAAAAGATGCTGGAGGAGTGCTTAATGCTATCTGTCAAGCATGGTGGAAGCAATGTGATGGTTTGGGGGTGCTTTGGTGGATGGAAATGTATACAGCGTAAAAGGGACCTTGAAGAAGGAAGACTATCACTCCATTTTGCAAGCCATGGCATACCCTGTGGATGGCGCTTGATTGGAGCCATTTTCTTCCTACAACAGGAAAACGACCCAAAGGACAGCTATAAATTATGCAAGAACTATTTAGGGAAGAAGCAGTCAGCTGGTGTTCTGTCTTTATTTGAATGGTCATCACAGTCACTAGATCTCAACCCTATTGAGCTGTTGTGCGAGCAGCTTTACTATATGCTACGTAAAAAGTGCCCATCAAGCCAATCCAACTTGTGGGAGGTGCTTCAGGAAACATGGGGTGAAATCTCTTCAGATTACCTTAACAAATTGACAACTAGAATCACAAAGGTCTGGAAGGCTGTAATTGCTGCACATGAAGTATACCTTGTCCCCGAAACGTCACTTCTCACAGTAAACTTTTTTACTTGTTTTAGTTTTTTGGTCACAAATATTTATATATATACATATATATATATATATATATATATATATATATATATATATATATATATATATATATACACACACATACAAACACACATACTCACACACAAAATAGGCACACAGACACACAATGCAACAGTTCAAGTGAAACTCCCCCAAGCTTGGCGCGCCATTACATTGGAGAATCGAGAGGCTAGCAAATACAAGAGATAGGAAAGTAACAAGGCACTACAAGGTGTGCTTAACTTAAAAACAATTTATTGCAAAAAAATCAAAAATGGGTATACAGACATCTTAGCGTCTAAGTAAGGGTATGCCTTGACAAAATATAGCTGATTTTTTTAACAGGAAACATAGTGGTCATACTGTAAAACCACATCAAAGCATGACAAAATATTTTAAAACATTATTTGAATATTAAATAAATGTAGAAAATCTCTACTTTTCCAAAACCATTTAAAAAGTAAATTAGTATATGCTCTATAGCCATTTATCAGTGTCTATGTGATATATATATATATATTCCAGTTTATACAGTATGTTGTGCGAAATATGCTGAATGACAAATAAATGCATCTATACAGATACTACTACTTTAATTACCATACAAGCAACTGTTTTAAGAACAAATTAAATTTCACTAATAATCTTAATGAAATATATATTTTTTTATCAGTTTTTTAACTTGGCTAATTATTAGTGTTAGAATAACTAATGGGATATAACAGTTTTATAGCAGAGACAAAGTCTGAAATGAATCATGTTCTTATTTTACATCTAAATGAGTTAGGGTTTTAACACCCTGATGAGTTAATTCAAATACTCAATTCCATTTGCAGAATTTTAGCAGCCTTCATAGCTGCCAAGTATTAAATCATTCAGGAATGAACTTTTCCAAAATTTTTATGTTATCTGAAATAGCTCTTACAGCAGCTTTTAGGGAAGTAGTGAATAATTGAAATAACTATATTAAAATTCTAATGTAACTTCACTGACTAATCTGGCATGTAGCCTATAGCTGTGTTTCTATTTGAGGATAAAAATAAGTATTTTTTAATGCAGACTCAACTGATAATCCAAATTGTGCCAAAGTACATCTCACAACTGTAATTGGTTGAATATAATATGGGCAGGTGTGTAGAATTGAGGTTGCAAAATAAAATAATACATTAGACCAAAAATGAATTCCTTCCCAAGGGTGACATTGGAGACACTGGCCTACAGCCAATAAAGTGTTTGAGTCTGCAAGACTTAAAAGAAAGATATTAAAGTAGTAAAATCCTTTAAAAATTTTGCTCTGTATCTCAGGCCTACTTCTCTAAAGCATTCTGGTCAGGTAAGATTCTATAAGAAGCCTCATCAGTACTACTCGGCCCCTCTGGGAATACGTAAAAGGCAATTTTTGTCTTGAGAACTGTGTACCTCATTAAGGGGAATTCCCTATTTTTCTGTATGTGAAGTATAGACATTTACATGATTTCTCTCCAAGGGTCTTATATTCAAATGTCTTGATAGATTTGTAGAGATATTACAAGTGTAAAGTGCCCATATGTAGGCTTCCTTTGTGAATACAACTCTATTTCAGAGTCCCACTTATGCGGATATTACCAAGTTAAATGTAGTAAAGTACTATCACATATACATCCCAAGTAATATATAAACGGAAGGCTTACAACACCGGTGGCGATCTAAGAGCAATAGAAGTTAGCTCTGTTTGTATCCTCTGTGTTCCCACAGTAATCGCTCACCTCTGTGTAGCTGTTTGTATCAACTGCTTCACAAATCGCGTGCAGCCTCCCTTTCACACCGGAACATATTCCTCTGTATGGGCTATTGTATTACTGAGTCAGCTGAGGTTCTCCAAACCCTCTCAATCAAGAACAAAGCAAGCAACACCAATATCGCTGTCCCAGTATGAAAAAAGGTAGGGAGAGATTCCAATAGTTAAAAGTTCAATTTATTGAGTATAGACATTAAATCAGCGGCACAGCATACAAACACACTCCACAGCTGACGCGTTTCCTGCCTCACGGGCAGTTCATCAGAGCTAAGGAAACAAATGTTACTAACAGCTGTTAAATTGGAAAGGGAGTGGTGATCATACCCAATCACAATCGAATATAGCAAAAACACTCGTAATTTAACTAATTCACACCCAAAAAATATATATCCAAATATAAAGTAACAAAATTTACACTACAGCTTAAAATAGAAAATTTTCTCAAATGAATGTTACAAGTATAACAAAATTTCATGCGAACCTTGTATGCAATACCCTTAAAGGCTCTGTGTTGAATTTTCCGGAAAGGATTCTATATATAATCTAAGCGTATCAACACATGCTGTAACTAAGACAACCCAATATATATGCATCTCCTAAAGAAGTATGATATTAGGGCAGTTAATCCATGGCATACATAATTTACTCTGCTATGAATAGAAGAGAATAAATATAATAATATATATTGGGTTGTCTTAGTTACAATATGTGTTGATACGCTTAGATTTTATATAGAATCCTTTCCGGAAAATTCAAGCTTTCACTAAAGTTTTCATTTACAAGTTTTCATTCACATGATTTATAATATTTAATACCACTTGATGGGCTTGTTGTGGTTACGGCTATCTTTGCATTTGCTTACTATAAACGGATTGCATTTATCTTGTATATCTATTAGTTAGCTACATGTTATGCAAAAGCCGTCTATACACAGAGACTTTAAGGGTATTGCATACAAGGTTCGCATGAAATTTTGTTATACTTGTAACATTAATTTTAGAAAATGTTCTATTTTAAGCTGTAGTTTAAATTTTGTTACTTTACATTTGGATATATTTTTTTGGGTGCGAATTAGTTAAATTACGAGTGTTTTTGCTATATACGATTGTGATTGGATATGATCACTGCTCCCTTTCCAATTTAACAGCTGTTAGTAACATTTATTTCCTTAGCTCTGATGAACTGCCCGTGAGGCAGGAAACGCGTCAGCTGTGGAGTGTGTTTGTATGCTGTGCCGCTGTTTTAATGTCTATACTCAATAAATTGAACTTTCAACTATTGGAATCTCTCCATACCTTTTTCCATACTGGGACAGTGATATTGGTGCTGCTGTCTTATATTCAAAACCTCACCACTGAGGTGGGATGATCTAAGAAGTCTAGTCGGTATGGCAAAGCTCTTAAAAATGTTTTATCTTGAGAACTGTTTATGTTGCTATGTAGTGTTTATTATGTAAAACAGAGACTCCCACATTACAATACAATGTCTAAAAAAATCCCAAGGATTTTGTGTGATTTCTCTCTATTTGAATATCAGGCCTCATGCCTGCAAGCTTTTGACCATTGGGCCCTAAGAGATATGTGGAAAATTATAGGATCACATAGGAAAGTTTTTAGACAGAAGGCATAAATCTTACATTTACATACAGGACTTTACAAACATACCTTCAGGTATAAAGTCCCTTACTTCTTCTCCCACATAGTCAGACACACCTGTAATCAAACACACACAACACACACACTTACAGACATGTTACTGTGTGCACATAGAAACAACATAATTAGCTTAAAGGGACAGTCTACACCAGAATCTTTATTGTTCTAAAAGATAGATAATCCCTTTATTACCCATTTCCCAGTTTTGCATAACTAACACAGTTATAATAATATACTTTTAACCTCTGTGATTATCTTGTATCTAAGCCTCTGCAAACTGCCCCTTTTTTCAGTTCTTTTGACAGACTTGCAGTCTAGCCAATCAGTGCCTGCTCCCAGATTACTTCTCGTGCACGAGCACAGTGTTATCTATATGAAATACGTGAACTAACACCCTCTAGTGGTGAAAAACTGTTAAAATGCAATCTGAAAGAGGTGGGCTTCAAGGTCTAAGAAATTAGCATATGAACCTCCTAGGTTAAGCTTTCAACTAAGAATACCTAGAAAACAAAGCTAAATTGGTGATAAAAGTAAATTGGAAAATTGTTTAAAATTACATGCTCTATCTGAACCATGAAAGTTTATTTTGGCCTAGACTGTCCCTTTAACCCAGGCTCGCTCATTTTTACTAGAAAAATGTGAAACCCATCTAATTTGCTTATTTTGCTATTTGTATTAAGCACTTGGGTTTTCTCTGTTATAAAAATGGCCTTAGGCTAATGTATTCAGAGATCAAAGAAAAAACTGCTGAGCATCAGAACAAAACTGAAAGCATGCCCCCTTCATAATTTGCATTTCTTAAAACCCTTGTACCATTGTCTGGGGAGGAATCACAGAGTAAGGTCCCTTGTGGACTTGATGTTCTTATGTTTTAGGAGAAAAAATGGAATCTGTAATACCTTACATAACAGGGGAAGTCATGTTAGGAGACTATTAGGCATGATGGGGGACCATTATAGGGGATGGTTTGCCACTTTGGTAGGAGGTGTCTCTATATTCAGGTAAGGTAGGTGAGTGTGAGCTGCACCTGAGGGTGCTATGACTACAAGGTTAGGAGCTAATATGATGGGTAGTCATAGTTAGGGATTATTGCACTATGGGGACCCAGGAGATAAAGGGTTAATGTAGTTAGCATTAAATTGTGAGGTCACAAAAATTACATATTTGCAATGGAGATATAGGGAAGTATAGTGTTCGTGCATTTAGGGTAGGAAGAAAAAATATACGATTAATACAGTTAGGGTTGGAAGAAGTCAATGGCCCAAGGGTAACTGTGGCAGTTAGGAACCTGAGTAATTACAGAATGCCCCAACACAGAGTTTTTAACTTTGTTGTGAGAAAGGGTGTTAACGATTTACACGAGGTCAAGGCAAATATAATGAAGAAAGGGATTAGCTCATGTATGTTGGCAGCTCACAAGTGGTTGCAAGTGGATAACAACGCTCGAGTAAAATGTCCTTAAAGGGACAGTTAATACAAAAATTGTTATTGTTTAAGAAGATATATAATGCTTTTACTACCCATTTCCCAGCTTTACACAACCATCATTGTTATATTAATATACTTTATAACATTTAAACCTAAATTTCTGCCTGTTTCTAAGCCACTACAGACAGCCTCTTATCACATGCTTTTTTATTAGCTTTTCACAACTAAATAAGGCTAGTTCATGAGACCCATATAGATAACATTGTACTCTCTGACACTGCACTAATTGG
Organism: Bombina bombina; assembly: GCF_027579735.1. Lineage (NCBI taxonomy): Eukaryota > Metazoa > Chordata > Amphibia > Anura > Bombinatoridae > Bombina > Bombina bombina. The sequence goes on along the minus strand of NC_069499.1, from coordinate 1,052,021,773 downwards.
CTAAAATGCAAGTCAATAGATAATAAATAAAAAAAATAGTCATGTGATCAGGGGGCTGTCAGAAGAGGCTTAGATACAAGGTAATCACAGAGGTAAAAAGTGTATTAATATAACCGTGTTTTCTGTGCAACACTCGGAAATAAAGGGATTATCTATCTTTTTTTAAACAATATCAATTTTGGAGTTGACTGTCCCTTTAAGGTTTGCTGTAGAAAGTAATAGGAAGTCTTGTTTCTTGTAAGATGCTTAAATGGTATTGTTTTTCTGTTTGCATTCATAATTAAGACATCTATTGATCAGGTTTCCTTTTGTTTTCGGAGGATTAGAAAAAAATACCAATAATAATAATTAAAGTATCTGGTTTAGCAAAAGCATTTAATGCTTCCCATTATGTGCCAAATGGGACTTCTTTCTAGTACCTCTTATTGACAGCTGATCCTATTAATACCCTGACATCAAGAGACACATGTTTAAAATTCCTGTAAGACAAGGAAAGGGTTTCTGGTGATGCACACATTCCTGCACTCTGCACACAGGAGATTGTACTCGGTTGCAAAACTGCACTAAATTTAAAGTGTAAAAAAACAAAGAGTCTTCTTTGTATAACTTTTGATTCACTAAGATCTATCAACTCCTATAACTAAGAATGTGATACATTTGTTCTATTGACTTTTAATTTCTAGAATATACTTTCATATGTTTACATATTTTTAGATCTTTATTAGTATCTGCTCCTAAGCACACATACATATGTATATAAATATATATATATATAAGTGGAAGTTAAGAAGCAGCGGTCGTAAGATACGGTTGATTGACACCCCCTGCTAGCAGCTGATTGGCCGCGAATATGTGGGGGGGGGGGCTTTGCACAAGCATTTCACTAGAAATACTTGTGCAATGACAAATGCCGTCAGCGTATGCTGTCGCATTTATTGATGTGAGACGGATATTAGTAAATCGGCCCCTATAAATAAATATGATAATACTAATAACAATTAATTCAAGAACCTGCTGTGAATGATTCTCGCTTCTGAATAATTAAGACGTTGACAGATATACTTGTATAAAATATATAAGAAACCAGAGAAGTCATTCTGATGTAGCCAGGGCTTAGTGGGAGAAATCCAACATTACATTTTCAGTGACTTTCCAAATGAAGGGTAGTTAGCAAGCTTGATATAAGGGATTACAAATACAGTATCATCCATTTTTAAAATTTGTAATTTTACGTATATGGTTTAGTGACAAAATGTTTTCTAAGCTAACACTTCTCAAATTAAATGGTGTTAGAAGAAGCAGCAATTGTTAAAGTGTTCTCATATTTAAATAAAATATTAAAATCAAAAACAGTTAAAAGATTAAAGTTATATATTTGTTCTGAACAAATTAATAACTAATAAATTATTGTCACTACTTTCAGAGAGCGTACAACAAACTCTTAAGTGAGCTGAATATATCAAGTTCTGTTTGAGTTGCAAACTTTTAAGCACTCTCTTAGCGCGTTATCAAATATTAGAAAGAAACAGCAATTCTCCCTATAAAGCCAGTTTTGTGAGCAGCCCAGCAGAGAAACAGTTAATTTGAGCAATTAGCAAACACTACACAATGCAGACTGCAAGGTGTGGTTCCCTTATGAACTGTTTTACTTCTTGGCCGCACACAAAACTGGCTTTAGAGGGAGTACTGCTGAACAGTTACAAAAGTCTGTAAAAGCTATACAGAAAAGATTGGTAAATGTGTCAGCTATAAAAATGGCTGGATGAATAGGAATGTTAGCAAAACATTTTGTCTAAGACAGTGGTGGGCCTCCCCAGGGGGATGCTAGAGTATATAAGGGGGGGGGCACGGGAGCAATGACACTTCACACTATCCTATGGAAACCACAAGCAGCAGCTATTTTTGGCAAACAGAACAGGTTTAAGAGCTGACAATGACACTTGCCATGTCATGGTGGAATAAGGCAAAGGGCAGGCTGTAGGTAGAAGAAAGGCACTGAGGCCAAAATAGTTCAGAAACTGAGTTGTGTTGTCTTGATCAGTAACTTGTGTTTAACACAGGAATAATAAAGTGCGAGTTTAAATGTGAGTGAAGCGCTATTTTAGTTGAGCAGAATCAGCTCTTGAGAGCTGCGTGTGAACCGCGAATCAGCTGTAATAAATATTAATTATATTTTTTTTCTTTTAGAATTCCCTACTAAATTTTTCATAACTATTTACAGATGTAAAAAAGTATTCTGCCTTTAAAATGTTATATTAAAGCTTTTTTTTTATTTTAAAGTTAGCAGGAAGTGCATACAACTGGGCTTTAAAGCCTATTTTTTCTATTCTTGTTTCATGATTCAGATAGAACATACAATTTTAAACAACTTTCTAATTTACTTCTATCAAATTTACTTCATTCCTTTAGTATCCTTTTTATGTTTAAATATTTTGATTAGGTTTTTCATAACATATATATATAACAAAAATAAGACATTACAAGAGTAGATATTATAATATCATACAATTATATATAAACAAAGGGAAAAAAAGAAAAATAAGGGAAGAGAATCGATGCCTGATCTGTTTGACCCCCTCACAGTCCCACCACATATGTTTGAAAGTGCCTATGCTCCTACATCCTCTGTAACATAGGTTTGATTTGGTTTGTCACATGGTTATGACTGGTGTGACCGTGTGAGATACCAGCAAAATGCTATTTTAAGGGAATTTTCACGTAAATCCACGCTAATCAAACCTCTGCTAATCGAGCTAAATATATTCTCCCAGGTATTCTTTTTTCAAGGAGCAGCAATGCACTATTAGGAGCTAGCTGAACACATCAGGTGAACCAATGACAAGAGGCATATATGTGCAGCCACCAATCAGTATCTAGCACCAAGTACTGCATTGCCACTCCTGAGCCTACTTAAGAATGTTTTTTTTTTTTAAATGATATGCTCTTTGTGAATTTAAGTTTGACGTTACTGTCCCTTTAAGTACTGATTACTCACTAGCTGATAAATGCCTTTCACATAACAAGCATAAACACAAATAATATGTATTTTCTCAGAAAGTACATCTTCTGGAGGTATGAAAAAATGTAGTCAACGTATAGTAGCTTAGGTGACAACATACATGATTTTGAATTGTAGGCCCATTCTTTTCATGCAGATTTTACATGTATTTGCCTCTGTTGTTATGGGTGATTATGAATAGGTCATTCAAATCAAACAGCCTATGGGGCCAATTTAACAAATGGCAAGCAGACAAATTTCACAGTGGGTGTGAGACACTGTGGCTTGTAGATCTTTTCAGGTCTCGATCTAACCATCAGACGAGCAGGTGTTGCACAAAGCTGAAAATTGGACTCATCAGAGAAGATAACCTTATTCCAGTCCTCTACGGTCCAATCCTTATGACCTTTTGCCAACCTCGGCCTTGCTCTTCTTTGTTTCTCATTGATAAAGGGCAGTTTTTTATAGCTATGCACGATAACGATCCCAAGCACACTGCTAATGCAGTGAAATCGTATTTGAAGAGTAAAACAGCTGATAAAACACTGAGAGTCATGGACTGGCCCCCCTAGAGTGCAGACTTAAATATTATGTAGGTACACCATTCAGATGGTACAGCACTTAAACAATGTACAGGTGCACGTAGACAAGCATAAAAATAGCAAGAAACAGTGACATTTCGGGGACAAAACCCTTAATCATGCATAAGTTAAAACAGACTGGTGAGCTGCCTTTTAAACTCTCATAATTCGCGCCATTCTGTTAATTTCTTATGGAATGGCTCCATCTAGTGGATAGTTTACATATTTTCTTGTGGCAGCTAACATCCCTAATTTGGTTACTTTATGTATTCAAAAGACATACAAATATTATATTTGTTACAATGTCAAACCCAAATAGGTAAAAAAGATTAAAAACAATATACAGTGATGTACCACAAATATAGCGTATACAGAATCTACAATCCCCTAATGTCTACAAAAATACTAAAAGATAATAATCCTTGTTAAACCCTTTTGGTACTAATGTACCTAATTTGTTGAATCCACCACATCTCCCTTTGTTTCAGAAGCCTTTCTCTATCCATTTCATTTCTGGGGGGCAGTACCTGTTCTATTACCTGCCACCTTAGTTGGCAGATTTGGTGACCTTTTTCTAAAAAATTACCGGAAAGGGGGGCCTCCATATTATTCCACGTACCCCCATATTTTATACGGTTCCCAAAATTCATAAAAACAAAGAAAGCCCCCCCCCCGCGAGACCCATTGTGTCTTGCGTGGAATCAGTATATTCTAATATTTCTAAATACATAGACAAAATACTACAACCAGAAGTAGTTAACATATCCTTATATGTTAAAGATACTGGACATTTCATTGACAAGGCCAAAGCATTAGAATTACAGAGTGATAAATTCTTTTTTTTTACTATGGACGTTAGGAGCCTATACACCTCCATAAAGCACGAGACTGGAATAGCCATAGTGCAGCTCCACAAGGGGAGTTTATTGGAGTTACTCAGTCTAATACATTATTGGAATTTCTTTCTCTTTCAGGATGACTGGTACGTACAAATAAGGGGTAAGGCCATGGGATCCAATGTCGCCCCATCATATGCCAATCTCTTTATGAACGAATTTGAAGGAAAGGTAATTTATGAAAACAAAAATTTCATCAAATATGGGGCCACATAGTGGTGGTACATTGATGACGTGTTTGGCATATGGTGGGGTGACAGTGGATCCCTTCTTGAGTTTGTCTATGAATTAAACACCTCTATGGCAGGGTTGGAATTTACTGTGGATTACAGTGAGGAAACTGTGACATTTCTGGATACCAGAATATGTAAAAATGGTAATATGTTAACTTTTGACATATATGTAAAGGAGACAGATAAGAATACTCTCCTCCAGTATGATAGCTTCCATCCTAGACCATTAGTTAATTCCCTTCCCAAGAGCCAATTACTTAGAGTAAAAAGAATTGTCAGTGAGGATAAAACCTTAGAAAAAAGATTGGAAGAAATGTCCCAAAAATTTGTGGAAAGAGGGTACCCCAAGACCTTGGTATTCCATCATAAGGAGGAGATACTTAGAAACCATGTACCTAGAGGTAAACCCAAAGGGGAAGAGAAAATAGTTTTCATGTCCCAATATAATCCTATGAGCAACCAGATTTCTGGTATTATTCGCACACACTTGCATGTATTAAAAGAATGTAATGAGGGCATTGAAATATTAAAATCTCCACTGCTGATGGTTCATAGAAGAGTAAAGAATTTGCGGGACCATCTGGTGAGGACAGACAAGGGGCCCAGTAAAAGCAAAAGGCAAACTTATCTCAGTACTAAGAGAACAGGTAGCTATCCCTGACTTAACTATGAGTTGTAATTCAATAATAAAAGGGGAAAATTTCTATCACCCATATGAAGGAAAGAGATTCAGGATAAATGGGTATTACACATGTAAGACTATATTTGTAGTTTATCCAATTAAGTGTCCATTCTCCCTTGTCTATATAGGGGAGAGGACACGTAAGGTCATGGATAGAATGAGCCAACATCGCTCTAACATCAGGTGCAATAATCGTGAGGTCCCCCTTTCCGGTCATTTTTTAGTAAAAGGTCACCAAATCAGCCAACTCAGAGCTTGCTTCCATTGAGCCGCTAAAAAATGGAGCCATAAGCTACCAAAGCGGTCGACAGCTAAAAGTAATTTTAGTACCAGGTTTCCGTTTAAAAAGGTTACCGCTTTGCAAGCGGTCGCTCTTTTCGTGTAGGTGTAAGTTAGCGTTGTGTTAACGCTTCCAACCGATGCCGGATTTCTAAAACATTAATAGGTTACTATGGTAACCCGACCTTACACTGCACTCAATTGCATATACCGCGCAGCACTTGTTTGATTTGAACAGCCAATAGGATTTAAGTAGCTCTCATCCTATTGGCTGATATGAATTTGAAGAATTTGCGTTGTGGGGCATGGCGGTTTAGAGGTTTATACATTTATTATAAGTTGCAATGTGGAGGCCATGGTGCATATAGGGGGATTTTGAAGTGTCGGGTTAGTTTTTAATGGGAAAAAGGTCTCAAAGAGCACTTTTTTCCTGTTTTACAACTAGTTGAGCTGGGTGTAATTTTTGCTACACTGCCGATACACTATTTACGGTTTGCGCAGGCATTGGAAAACGGGTATAATTTAAAGATTAGCGGCTTAATATACTTTGTATTGGACACCATAATGTTTTCGGCAGACGGAGACCGGTTGCCGAATTTGAGTTATAATGGGCCATTGGAAGCAGTCGATAAACGATATTGCTTCCGACAGCATATTTATCGGTTTGCGAGTGCATGAAAATGGAATTACGGCTCAATGGAAGCGAGCTCTTAGGTGGCAGGTAATAGAACAGGTACTGACCCCCAGAAATGGAATGGATAGAGAAAGGCTTCTGAAACAATGGGAGATGTGGTGGATCAACAAATTAGGTACATTAGTATCAAAAGGGTTAAACAAGGATTATCTTTCAGTGTTTTTGTAGACATTAGGTGATTGTAGATTCTGTATATGCTATATTTGTGGTACATCACTGTATATTGTTTTTAATCTTTTTTACCTATTTGGGTTTGACATTGTAACAAATATAATATTTTTATATCTTTTGAATACATAAAGTAACCAAATTAGGGATGTTAGCTGCCACAAGAAAATGTGTAATCTATCCATTAGATAGAGCCATTCCATGAGAAATTAAAAGAATGGCGTAAATTATTAGAGTTTAAAAGGCAGCTCACCAGTCTGTTTTAACTTATGCATGATTAAGGGTTTTGTCCCCGAAACGTAACTGTTTCTTGCTATTTTTGAGCTTCATTAAAGAATTTTGGAACGGAGGTGCTGTGGACACATTGTCTGTTTTGAATATTATGTAGGCAGTATGGGATCACCTGGACAGCGAAATAAATAAAAGACAACCTAAATCTAAAGAAGAACTCTGGGAAGTGCTGAAAGAATAAAACTTCAGGACAGTCTCCCCAAAAGAGCTCAAGATGTGGTTAGTGCCATGGGAGGTCACACTAAATACTGACTTTAGCTGAAAGAAGCTGTTTTTTTTCTGAAAATTGTGTTTGTTTTATATTTTATGTACATATTTCCTGTATCTTAATAAAGAGACCGAAAAAAAAAAGATATATATATATATATATATACGCTGTATATATATATATATATATATATACACAAACACATAGCTATACCCATGTATACAGATACAGTATATTCATATGCATATATACATACGTACACATGTATATGTATGTAAATATACATTATAGCCTTTCCAATCAAATACCTTGTCATTTTTACTAATGTTTATATTAAATATTTTTATCAGAAAGTGTATATAAGAGTGTAATACTTTATTTTAATGTATTTATGTTGTGCTTGGAGCAACTTTTTTGTTTTTGAGCGCAACCATTTACTTTTAACTTTTAATATGCACGCTAGCTTGCACGGTCATAATATTGCATAGAGCAATCCGTGCTAACTTTAGCGCTCAACTTGTAATCTAGCCCATAATTGTTAGCAATTGTATTACTTTTTCATTCATCAACAACATTATTGCTGTGGGAATACTGGACTATTTAGTCAGTTTCTTTTCAGTTTTAAAACATCTATAATCAGAATTATTTGCTCATTAATTTAAAATGTCCATAATGTTAGTCAACACTAATTTTACAGTGGATTTTACTTTTTTATAAATATTGCAAATTGTAATTTTTGACATTTTTGCAGAGTTGCCCAATAATGAGAAATGCTAAAATGTAATAAGGACATATACAGCTCTCTGTTTCTGTCTGTAATGATAAGATACTCAAAGTATATGAGCAAAAATATCCCACTGTAGATAAATGTGTGTCCTTTTACAGCCCTGCTGTTGAGAGAAGTAAAATGATTTATGACTGTCTAGTTTTAGCTATGATCGTGTGGTTTGAACAACGCACTGCCTGCAAATGTTGTTAGCAATAATTGCCTCCCTAGGAATAAAGTAATGGTTTGTAGAAACATACAGAAAATAAGGCTACAGTAGTTCAGAAAAGGAATATATGACAAACACTACAGTCCAATGGTGAAGACGAATAATGGTTGTTTAAATGCAATTCTTAACATTATGCAGTCAATTTGAAAGATATTTTCTATTACATTACAATTGTCATTTGAGAGGTAATTACTGCAATCTGTTGATGTTTTCAAACCCATTAATGATAATAATCTGTTTTATATTATAATACATTTTATTTTTCATAATATTGAATAGATGGCTGTAGTGGATTACATGCATACCTAATATCGCATTGAGCTGTGAATATCTGGAAGGTGGACAAAAGTGAGGAAAATGCCCCCTTGGAACTATGCTCTTAATATCTAAATATAAACATGCACTTTACTCACTCTTGTTGCCAGCAAGCCACCATTTTTAAAATATGGTGCACTGCCTGTGTGCAGTAAGCAACTCTCTTCTGCTGAACATGTAGACAATGGTATTATTTTGTTTTTTTGCCCTACCCTAGAAAAAAATCTGTGGAAGCCTATTCAAAGAGCAGTTATAAAAAAAAAAGACACATTTGTATAATTATGTGGTAAATCCTAAATAACTGATTAATAAACCACAGGATTGTTGTATGATTGTATAAAATACATTTGTGTGCACCCTCTGCTTGCTCTGATACATCACAGGTGCATTATAACATTTATCTCACACTATGTTCTATAACATCTATATATTTTACAAGCAAGTAGACTCTACTTCAGGCGTAGAGCATAAGGTCATGCTAGATCAGTATATGAATTTAAATCTAGTGAGGTACAAGACAGGGACTAATTTTTTTATTGGTTTTCACCCTGCTTGAATTTTATTACTGTGGCCAGGATTTTTAATGTTAAAGGGACATTAAACCACAAAAATTTCTTTCATAATTCAGATAGAGAATAAAATTTTAAACATTTAAATTTACTTCTGTTATCTAATTTGATTCATTCTTTAGATATCCTTTGTTGAAGAAATAGCAATGGACATGGGTGAGCCAATCACATGAGGCATCTATGTGCAGTCACCAATCAGCAGCTACTGAGCCTATCTAGATATGTTTTTTTCAGCAAAGGATATCAAGAGAATGAAGCAAATTAGATAATAGAAGTAAATTGTAAAGTTGTTTAAAATGACATGCTCTTTCTAAACCATGAAAGAAAAAAAACATAATTTATGCTTACCTGATAAATTCCTTTCTTCTGTAGTGTGATCAGTCCACGGGTCATCATTACTTGTGGGATATTAACTGCTCCCCTACAGGAAGTGCAAGAGGATTCACCCAGCAGAGTTGCTATATAGCTCCTCCCCTCTACGTCACCTCCAGTCATTCGACCAAGGACCAACGAGAAAGGAGAAGCCATGGGTGTAGTGGTGACTGGAGTATAATTTAAAAAATATTTACCTGCCTTAAAAAACAGGGCGGGCCGTGGACTGATCACACTACAGAAGAAAGGAATTTATCAGGTAAGCATAAATTATGTTTTCTTCTGTTAAGTGTGATCAGTCCACGGGTCATCATTACTTGTGGGATACCAATACCAAAGCAAAAGTACACGGATGACGGGAGGGATAGGCAGGCTCTTTATACAGAAGGAACCACTGCCTGAAGAACCTTTCTCCCAAAAATAGCCTCAGAGGAAGCAAAAGTGTCAAATTTGTAAAATTTGGAAAAAGTATGAAGCGAAGACCAAGTTGCAGCCTTGCAAATCTGTTCAACAGAGGCCTCATTCTTAAAGGCCCAAGTGGAAGCCACAGCTCTAGTGGAATGAGCTGTAATTCTTTCAGGAGGCTGCTGTCCAGCAGTCTCATAAGCTAAACGAATTATGCTACGAAGCCAAAAAGAGAGAGAGGTAGCAGAAGCTTTTTGACCTCTCCTCTGACCAGAGTAAACGACAAACAGGGAAGACGTTTGTCGAAAATCTTTAGTTGCCTGTAAATAAAATTTAAGGGCACGAACTACATCCAGATTGTGCAAAAGACGTTCCTTCCTCGAAGAAGGATTTGGGCACAAGGATGGAACAACAATCTCCTGATTGATATTCCTGTTAGTGACTACCTTAGGTAAGAACCCAGGCTTAGTACGCAGAACTACCTTATCCGAGTGAAAAATCAAATAAGGAGAATCACAATGTAAGGCTGATAACTCAGAGACTCTTCGAGCCGAGGAAATAGCCATTAAAAATAGAACTTTCCAAGATAACAACTTTATATCAATGGAATGAAGGGGTTCAAACGGAACACCCTGTAAAACGTTAAGAACAAGGTTTAAACTCCATGGTGGAGCCACAGCTTTAAACACAGGTTTAATCCTGGCCAAAGCCTGACAAAAAGCCTGAACGTCTGGAACTTCTGACAGACGCTTGTGTAACAGAATGGACAGAGCTGAGATCTGTCCCTTTAAGGAACTAGCGGATAACCCCTTTTCTAAACCTTCTTGTAGAAAAGACAATATCCTAGGAATCCTAACCTTACTCCAAGAGTAACCTTTGGATTCGCACCAATATAGGTATTTACGCCATATTTTATGGTAAATCTTTCTGGTGACAGGCTTCCTAGCCTGTATTAAGTTATCAATAACTGACTCAGAAAAACCACGCTTTGATAAGATCAAGCGTTCAATTTCCAAGCAGTCAGCTTCAGAGAAGTTAGATTTTGATGTTTGAAAGGACCCTGAATCAGAAGGTCCTGTTTCAGAGGTAACGACCAAGGTGGACAGAATGACATGTCCACCAGATCTGTATACCAAGTCCTGCGTGGCCATGCAGGCGCTATTAGAATCACTGATGCTTTCTCCTGTTTGATTCTGGCAATCAATCGAGGAAGCATCGGGAAAGGTGGAAACACATAAGCCATCCTGAAGGTCCATGGTGCTGTCAAGGCATCTATCAGGACCGCTCCCGGATCCCTGGATCTGGACCCGTAGCGCGGAAGCTTGGCGTTCTGTCGAGACGCCATGAGATCTATCTCTGGTTTGCCCCAACGTGGAAGTATTTGGGCAAAGACCTCTGGATGAAGTTCCCACTCCCCCGGATGAAAAGTCTGACGACTTAAGAAATCCGCCTCCCAGTTCTCCACTCCCGGGATGTGGATTGCAGACAGGTGGCAAGAGTGAGACTCTGCCCAGCGAATTATCTTCGATACTTCCATCATTGCTAGGGAGCTTCTTGTCCCTCCCTGATGGTTGATATAAGCTACAGTCGTGATGTTGTCCGACTGGAACCTGATGAACCCCCGAGTTGCTAACTGGGGCCAAGCCAGAAGAGCATTGAGGACTGCTCTCAATTCCAGAATGTTTATTGGAAGAAGACTCTCCTCCTGATTCCATAGTCCCTGAGCCTTCAGAGAATTCAAGACAGCGCCCCAACCTAGTAGGCTGGCGTCTGTTGTTACAATTGACCAGTCTGGCCTGCTGAATGGCATTCCCCTGGACAGATGTGGCCGATAAAGCCACCATAGAAGAGAATTTCTGGTCTCTTGAATGGAATGAAGGACACGGCATGCATTTTGAAGTTTTGTTAACCTGTCCTCTGTCAGGTAAATCTTCATTTCTACAGAATCTATCAGAGTCCCCAGGAAGGGAACTCTTGTGAGTGGAAAGAGAGAACTTTTCTCTTCGTTCACTTTCCATCCATGCGACCTTAGAAATGCCAGTACTATCTCTGTATGAGATTTGGCAGTTTGAAAGCTTGAAGCTTGTATCAGTATGTCGTCTAAGTACGGAGCTACTGAAATTCCTCGCGGTCTTAGTACCGCCAGAAGAGTGCCCAGAACCTTTGTGAAGATTCTTGGAGCCGTAGCCAGTCCGAATGGAAGAGCTACAAACTGGTAATGCCTGTCTAAAAAGGCAAACCTTAGATACCGGTAATGACTTCTGTGAATCGGTATGTGAAGGTAAGCATCCTTTAAATCCACTGTGGTCAAGTACTGACCCTCTTGGATCATGGGCAAAATTGTTCGAATAGTTTCCATCTTGAACGATGGAACTCTTAGGAATTTGTTTAGGATCTTTAAATCCAAGATTGGCCTGAAGGTTCCCTCTTTTTGGGAACTACAAACAGATTTGAGTAAAACCCTTGTCCTTGTTCCAACCGCGGAACTGGATGGATCACTCCCATTAATAAAAGATCTTGTACGCAGCGTAGAAACGCTTCCTTCTTTGTTAGGTTTGTTGACAACCTTGACAGATGAAATCTCCCTCTTGGGGGAGAGGATTTGAAGTCCAGAAGGTATCCCTGAGATATGATCTCTAACGCCCAGGGATCCTGAACATCTCTTGCCCAAGCCTGGGCGAAGAGGGAAAGTCTGCCCCCCACTAGATCCGGTCCCGGATCGGGGGCCCTCAATTCATGCTGTCTTAGGGGCAGCAGCAGGTTTTCTGGCCTGTTTGCCCCTGTTCCAGGACTGGTTAGGTTTCCAGCCTTGTCTGTAGCGAGCAACAGCTCCTTCCTGTTTTGGTGCAGAGGAAGTTGATGCTGCTCCTGCTTTGAAATTACGAAAGGAACGAAAATTGGACTGTCTAGCCTTGGCTTTGGCCTTGTCCTGAGGCAGGGCATGACCTTTACCTCCTGTAATGTCATCAATAATCTCTTTCAAGCCGGGCCCGAATAAGGTCTGCCCTTTGAAAGGAATATTAAGCAATTTAGATTTAGACGTAACATCAGCTGACCAGGATTTTAGCCACAGAGCTCTGCGTGCCTGAATGGCGAATCCTGAATTTTTAGCCGCAAGTTTAGTTAAATGTACTACGGCATCTGAAATAAATGAATTAGCTAACTTAAGGAATTTAAGTTTGTGTGTGATGTCATCTAGTGTGGATGATTGAAGTGTCTCTTCCAGAGACTCAAACCAAAATGCTGCTGCAGCCGTGACAGGCGCAATACATGCAAGAGGTTGCAATATAAACCCTTGTTGAACAAACATTTTCTTAAGGTAACCCTCTAATTTTTTATCCATTGGATCTGAAAAAGCACAGCTATCCTCCACTGGGATAGTGGTATGCTTAGCTAAAGTAGAAACTGCTCCCTCCACCTTAGGGACCATTTGCCATAAGTCCCGTGTGGCGGCGTCTATTGGAAACATTTTTCTGAATATAGGAGGGGGTGAGAAAGGCACACCGGGTCTATCCCACTCCTTAGTAACAATGTCAGTAAGTCTCTTAGGTATAGGAAAAACGTCAGTACTCGTCGGTACCGCAAAATATTTATCCAACCTACACATTTTTTCTGGGATTGCAACTGTGTTACAATCATTCAGAGCCGCTAATACCTCCCCTAGTAACACACGGAGGTTCTCAAGCTTAAATTTAAAATTTGAAATGTCTGAGTCCAGTTTATTTGGATCAGAACCGTCACCCATAGAATGAAGCTCTCCGTCTTCACGTTCTGCAAACTGTGACGCAGTATCAGACATGGCCCTTGCATTATCAGCGCACTCTGTTCTCATCCCAGAGTGATCACGTTTACCTCTTAGTTCTGGTAGTTTAGCCAAAACTTCAGTCATAACAGTAGCCATATCTTGTAATGTGATTTGTAATGGCCGCCCAGATGCACTCGGCGCTACAATATCACGCACCTCCTGAGCGGGAGATGCAGGTACTGACACGTGAGGCGAGTTAGTCGGCATAACTCTCCCCTCGTTGTTTGGTGAAATATGTTCAATTTGTACAGATTGACTATTTTTTAAAGTAGCATCAATACATTTAGTACATAAATTTCTATTGGGCTCCACTTTGGCATTAACACATATAGCACAGAGATATTCCTCTGAATCAGACATGTTTAACACACTAGCAAATAAACAGCAACTTGGAAATACTTTTCAAAGTAATTTACAAATAATATGAAAACGAACTGTGCCTTTAAGAAGCACAGAAAATATTATAACAGATAAAATAATTAAGTTATAGCATCAATCTTTGTCAGAATATACAGTTTTAGCAAAGGATTGTTCCCCTCAGCAAATGATAACTAACCCAGGCAGCAGAAAAAAAATACACAAATAAACGTTTTTTATATCACAGTCAATACAATCAGCACAGCTCTGCTGTATGATTACTTCCCTCAAAAAAGACTCTTGAGATCCCTGAACTCTGTAGAGATGAACCGGATCATGCAGGAAGAAAATGAATCTCTGACTGAGTTTTTTCTGATGCATAGTGAAAGCACCAAAATGGCCCCTCCCCCACACACATAACAGTGAGAGGGATCAGTGAACTGCTCTAATTTAAATCAAAACTATTGCCAAGTGGAAAAAAAGTGCCCAAAACATTTTTTCACCCAGTACCTCAGAGAAAAAAACGTTTTTACATGCCAGCAAAAAAACGTTTTACCTCAATAATTAATTGTCATTTAAAACCTATTGCAAGTCCCTGCAAAATAGGTTAAGTCTATGTATACAGTTTAAAAGCCAGAGAAGTACCATTTCCCAGAAAACTGAAGTGTAAAATATACATACATGACAGCCTGATATCAGCTACATCTACTGCATTCAAGGCTGAGTTTACATTATAACGGTATGGCAGGATTTTCTCATCAATTCCATGTCAGAAAATAATAAACTACTACATACCTCTTTGCAGATTAATCTGCCTGCTGTCCCCTGATCTGAAGTTTACCTCTCCTCAGATGGCCGAGAAACAGCAATATGATCTTAACTACTCCGGCTAAAATCATAGAAAAACTCAGGTAGATTCTTCTTCAAATTCTACCAGAGAAGGAATAACACACTCCGGTGCTATTATAAAATAACAAACTTTTGATTGAAGATATAAAAACTAAATATATCACCATAGTCCTCTCACACATCCTATCTAGTCGTTGGGTGCAAGAGAATGACTGGAGGTGACGTAGAGGGGAGGAGCTATATAGCAACTCTGCTGGGTGAATCCTCTTGCACTTCCTGTAGGGGAGCAGTTAATATCCCACAAGTAATGATGACCCGTGGACTGATCACACTTAACAGAAGAAAATTGGGTTTCATGTCCCTTTAAGGTTAATGTAATAAACTAGTGATTTTCAAACATTTTCAGACTGTGGCACAGTTGGCAATACAAATATTGGTTGTGACGCACCTGTGTAAATGCTGGACTTCTGGGTAACCTGCCATAAATTTATATTTTTTATAGTACACTACATATAAATATTAGGTTATCAAAACTTCCTTAGAAACCTGGTTGTTTATTTAAGAGCACAGCTCCATAGGAAACTCACACCTCTCACAGTTGTCTGTACAGACTCCTGTTGCAAATTCTAGAGCCTTTGTTTAAGTAGTAGTGACCTGAACCCCAGGTCAGTAACATAGTGTGCCCTAGCCGTTTAGTTTACAGTGATCCTATCGTCGGTGGTTACATGATCATTGTGGGTGCACTAACAACTTCATGTACCCATATTATTGTAATAGAAATTAATAAAACCCATAAACAGACAGGCAACATAAACTGATTACATATTAGGTTTTTATACAAATAGGCAAAAGTGCACTGTAATTTGGGTGCAAATATTATTTTTACTATCAAAATTTGGTGGCACATCTCTGGCTCTCTTGCAGCTCATTGTTTGAAAAATAATTTAATAAAAAATATATTTAAAATAAGGAACCTAATATAATGAAACATATTCTAATTGTTTTGCTACCTACATTGAGAAAATGCATTTAACCTCTTAAGGACATATGACGGAATTTTTCCATCATAAAACAATTGAGCAAACAGAAAGCTGTGTCCTTAAAGGGTTAAAATAAGTCCTATTTGTTTATTTTTCACGGACATGCAGTTGTAATTTACTGTGTGCTCACTACTTTCACATACAAAATATCATAGCACGAGATTACGAGTGGCGCGCTAACTGTAGCATACGAGTGATATCGGCTTTTTGAGCTTGAGGGAAATAGTGAGAGTATTAAGAGCTGAAAGTAAACTCATTCATTTGAGCGCAATATCGATTTACACACGTTGGGTTGGCATGACTTCAGAGCTCACGTAAGGGGTAAGGAAAGAAAAAAGTTACACTAAACACAACATAAATACATGTAAAAGTACAGTTACACTCATATTAACATTATCTGACAAAAAATAGTTTAAAAAAATGTAATAAAAAAAGTTATAAGGGCCAAAAACTAAACCTTCGTATAAACTTATACAGACACTGAATGGAAATTTACTATGAAACAAAATACTGCACCCCTGTTGGTCACCGTTTCACCCAACCAGACAACTCCATCCAAAACCTCAAAATCAAAATTCTCAGAGGCAACTTCAAAAACACCATGGAAAGAAAAACATTTGGGGGCATATTTATCAAGCTCCGTATCGAGCTTGATGCACAGTGTTTCCGGCGAGCCTTCAGGCTCATCGTGAACAGAAGACCGCTGCTCCATAACCTGTCCATCTGCTCTGAGGCTGCGGACAGAAACCGACAGAAATCAACCCGCTCAAATACGATTGGGATGATTGACACTTCAACTTGATGCATTTCAACTTGATAAATTCTAGACATTGGAATGTAAAATATGCATAATGCTCATCTGTGTTCACAATTAATAATACAGAAACCAGAGAATGAATAAAAGATCCACTCAAAAGAATACACATATAGCACTCAAAAGTCTGGAAAACCCAATCAAAGGAGGGATAAATCACCAAATGATGCCTAAGGCAGCAAAAGAAAATAGAATAAATTAAATAAAACATAACTTTTATTAATACGCAAATAAAAACTAGGAAAATGTCATTTAAAACCACAACTAGTGTGTAGGATAGAATCAGCAGAAAGTACAATATGGTAGCTATGGCAAGGGAGCAGAAGGGTGGGATCATAAAGGGGTTAAGAAATGTGTCAGTATGATCAGTGTACACTGAACTGATAACAGTCATACAGGACCACAGTGCTTCAAAAAGTGACAGGCGTTCTACAATGAAGCTTGAACAATATATACTTAAGCACTGGGAGTCTGTGCATAGAAATAATAAGACTGCATATACTGATTGTCAAAAAATCAGATCGGAGACCTTTATACTGCAATGTGCAACATAGTAACACAAAGTAGCGACTGTTGCCAATGCTTAGCATTTGCTAATGGAGATAGATTACTTGTGAAGATTCCCCCAATAAATCACGTTGAATAAAGATTGAGCGTTAGGGCACCACAGCTAATAAAGGATAAGTAAAAAGTAACGATTCCCTCTAAAGAAATCACTTGAGTTAGCATGGGGTTAATGGCTACATATCCTACTAGTTGCAAAACTAAAACACAGGAGCACCGAGACTCCTCACCAATGCCCCAACATGTTTCAACGCTAACCGGCTTTCTCAAAGGAAGAACATTGGAATGTAAAATATAAATATTTTCATGTCAGGTTAGCGCACTTGAGAATATACGATCGGGATGTGTTTTTTTCCCAATTTTTTGCTCCATTGACTTCTATGGGGAATACGTTAATACAATTGCGATATTAGAAGTTAGGCTTTTTTGCAGAAATCGAGTTAGTGTGTGAGAGAAAACTTTTTACTTTCAACTTGTATTAAAAGCACTAAACCTGACTCATGCAAAAGCCTTACCTCTAGTGGAGAAAGCATGCAAGCCCTAAATCAGCAGTTAGAAATGCTCTAAAATAATATTTCCAAATCTATGTAACTCTGCCTTACAAGGGGAAATAAAACTTGGTTTGTGAGGTATCTGGGGTCTGTTCGATAGCATAGTTACTGTCACTTCTGTCATCGCTAACAGGTAATTTCTTATACAGGAGAGTTGCTTTTGTCCCCTGTATTGGAAATGTGTTCAATGGTCACCATTGTATGAGATGATCTAAGCAACCTTGTGGAAATCTCATTATTTCTTTATAAATAATAATATAACAAATGTAAGTACAACAAAATCATATTCACGTAAGTTTTGAATTCCTTTTGAAGACCTGTCTGCTCTAATGGCTTCACCTATACAGTACTAGTCATTAGAGTTTGTTAAAGTGAAAGTAAAGTTATGTTGTTTTCGATCTATTATATAGTAATATCTCCCAAATAAATATGACTGTTAGACTGTTATTCATCGATTTGTATAATGTGACTTGTAAGTAAAGTTATTACCGTTTTAAATCATTTTCTGAAGCTCGAGTAAATCAACCCTTTTTTTTTTTTTTCTATCTTAGTCACATTTTTTTTTATCCAATTGAAAATCTGGCCGTTAGGTAGCCGTCATTCTAGATCATATGCCCCCTTGCTCTTATGCGCATGCTGTATTACTTGTTTCAGAAGCTAGGAATCCATGCTCGCTCCTGTTTTGCGCATGCGCATTGGTAGGTGTCTAGGAATCCCAACACTACGATAAGTAACGCATGCGCTTTTGAGAATCAGTTCGCTGATTAGAGCATGCTCATAATAGAGTGAGATTGCCGCGCAGTTAAACTGAGCATCGTGAACGCACATTTGAGGGACGTATAAACCATGTGGGACCGCTCTATATGTCAGAGACAAGAAAACAAGGAAAAAAGGGCTTGGGAGGAGTCATCAACATAAAGGTATGGAATTTTATATCTATATATTTTGAGAAATATAAAATCAATTGAGAAAATAACTTAGAGATTAGCTTCAGGTAATATTAGCAAATCTAATGATGTCTTTGAATTGCTAAAACTTTACCTTCACTTTAACTGCAGCAATAATAACAAGGTGTGTAATGAGACAATCCCACATGTCCTACATCAATGTATTGTTGCTGCAGAATACAATTTAAAATCAGCCTTGATACAATCATGTGTGAAATCTGAGTTAAGCCAATCATACCACATTGATCTCACAATATGATATTAACCAATGGCTATATTGTAGTCATCTTCTATTTAACAAGATCCTGGGATGAAGAGATGCTGAACTCACAGAAAATGTATGTGTCCCTCAATCATAGAACATAATGCTACCCTTAGTGATTATTGTACTTTCTTTGTAATCAGGGGCCCCAATTTAGGATTTCTTTGCTTCCTCATAAATTCAAAATAGTTTTCTATGTTGTCTACAGATTGAAGAAAAGCCTGCAACACATTGTAACCTTGTCATATTAATAAATTAACCATACAGCTGTCATGTAGCTAGACACAATAGATAAAAGCAAAGACCTACAAAATGAGTCTGCTCTTTCTTTACACATGTATCTAACTGAATGAGTGAGAAACGGAAAGTAATCCAAAATAAATTATATGTATTATTTTGATTAAAACAAAACCATATGCTGTAAATCAGTTGTGTGTTATTTCTGATCATAACATGTTTTTACCACTGGATGGTGCTATTGCTATACAAACACAGACACACATACATGTATATATAATACTATTATCACAGATAAAAATCAGCTCACCTGACAACAACAAAAATAATAAATCTAAGCTAAATCTTAAAAAAAAGACAAAACACAATGAAAGTGAAAGTTATTAACTAGATATTTGAACTGTTAAAAGTATATTTTACGTAATAAATTGATATGTATAATGTATACCTTTATACAAGGTAATCAATGGAACACATCAGAAGTTTAATTTCTAAAGAATATTTGACAAAGCTTGAGGCTACTCTTAAAGAAAGAAACAGAAAACAGAGTTGTAAAAGAGGTGGATAAAAATAAGTGTAGTGCTGAGTAGATGAGTATTTCAAGACAATTGTGGAGAATTGGTATAGGAATGAAACGATGTCCAAGATTTGTATTTGTATTTTAGCTAAGAGGACTGGCAGAGAGATGCAGCAGATATGGCGTGATGTGTTAGTCATACAAGCTTGGCAGATTCATTCATTCTGCAATACCATGGTTGATTGACAATATCTTGAGAGACAAGTAAGTATGGAACTGTAGTAGTCAAAATGGGATATCACAATAGTGAGTGAATTCTAAAATTAGTTGTGTCTTGTGTAAAGAAGTGGTGACTTTTCAATGCATTTTTTTGAGCTATATGTAATGTAATCTATAACGAGAAACTACATAGACAAATTGTGATGCAAGAATGCATGGACGATGGTAAGTCTTGAGCAGAGAGGTAGATGTGGGTGTCTTTTCATGCAGATCATGTTGAAACACATAGGTCTTCTTAACAAACCAAGAGATTATATGTAAATTATAAAGAGAAGGAAACATAGAACCAAGCCCTGAGTTACTCCAACAAAATGTTGTAAAGGAGCAGAGAATATGCCAGAGAAATACACACTAAGGGCCAGATTACAAGTGGAGTGCATAATATCACTTTCATAAAAGCGATATTTGCGCTCCACTTTGTAATACCAGCGCACGCTAATGTGCATTGTTATTACAAGTTGTCAGCAATGCGAGCCTTGTTCAAAGATGGCATCAGACCTTCAGAGCAGCAAAACGGGTAAGTAGGGCAGCAATAGCAGCAAATTTAAATATATATGTATATGATTACATACCTGTACATACAGTATATATATATGCGTTTATACACATATTAACACAGAAATATATATGTATATGATTACATACCTGTACATACAGTATATATTTATGCGTTTATACACATATTAACACATAAATATATATGTATATGATTACATATCTGTACATACAGTATATATATATGCGTTTATACACATATTAACACATAAATATATATGTATATGATTACATACCTGTACATACAGTATATATTTATGCGTTTATACACATATTAACACATAAATATATATGTATATGATTACATACCTGTACATACAGTATATATTTATGCGTTTATACACAAATTAACACAGAAATATATATGTATATGATTACATACCTGTACATACAGTATATATTTATGCGTTTATACACATATTAACACATAAATATATATGTATATGATTACATACCTGTACATACAGTATATATTTATGCGTTTATACACATATTAACACATAAATATATATGTATATGATTACATACCTGTACATACAGTATATATTTATGCGTTTATACACAAATTAACACAGAAATATATATGTATATGATTACATACCTGTACATACAGTATATATTTATGCGTTTATACACATATTAACACATAAATATATATGTATATGATTACATACATGTACATACAGTATATATTTATGCGTTTATACACATATTAACACATAAATATATATGTATATGATTACATACCTGTACATACAGTATATATTTATGCGTTTATACACATATTAACACATAAATATATATGTATATGATTACATACCTGTACATACAGTATATATTTATGCGTTTATACACATATTAACACATAAATATATATGTATATGATTACATACCTGTACATACAGTATATATTTATGCGTTTATACACATATTAACACATAAATATATATGTATATGATTACATATCTGTACATACAGTATATATATATATGCGTTTATACACATATTAACACAGAAATATATATGTATATTATTACATACCTGTACATACAGTATATATATATGCGTTTATACACATATTAACACATAAATATATATGTATATGATTACATATCTGTACATACAGTATATATATATGCGTTTATACACATATTAACACAGAAATATATATGTATATTATTACATACCTGTACATACAGTATATATTTATGCGTTTATACACAAATTAACACAGAAATATATATGTATATGATTACATACCTGTACATACAGTATATATTTATGCGTTTATACACATATTAACACATAAATATATATGTATATGATTACATACCTGTACATACAGTATATATTTATGCGTTTATACACATATTAACACATAAATATATATGTATATGATTACATACCTGTACATACAGTATATATTTATGCGTTTATACACATATTAACACATAAATATATATGTATATGATTACATACCTGTACATACAGTATATATTTATGCGTTTATACACATATTAACACATAAATATATATGTATATGATTACATACCTGTACATACAGTATATATTTATGCGTTTATACACATATTAACACATAAATATATATGTATATGATTACATATCTGTACATACAGTATATATTTATGCGTTTATACACATATTAACACAGAAATATATATGTATATGATTACATACCTGTACATACAGTATATATTTATGCGTTTATACACAAATTAACACAGAAATATATATGTATATGATTACATACCTGTACATACAGTATATATTTATGCGTTTATACACATATTAACACATAAATATATATGTATATGATTACATATCTGTACATACAGTATATATTTATGCGTTTATACACATATTAACACATAAATATATATGTATATGATTACATATCTGTACATACAGTATATATTTATGCGTTTATACACATATTAACACATAAATATATATGTATATGATTACATACCTGTACATACAGTATATATTTATGCGTTTATACACATATTAACACATAAATATATATGTAAATAAGCATCAATGTTTCCTCTAAGGCCAGTTTTGTGAGCGGCCCAGCAGTGAAACAGTTAATAAAGAAACCACACCTTGCAGGCTGCATTGTGTAGTGTTTGTTTATTGCTCTAATTAACTGTTTCACTGCTGGGCTGCTCACAAAACTGGACTTAGGGGGAGCACTGATAGGCACATACATATATTTTACAGGGAACACACAGTTCCTATAGACTGTAATGTTAAGGCACTTTTTCAGTGCTGTGTTTTTCTAACACCCCCCTTCCAACAACTTTAACCCCAAAATACTGCCTAGTGCAGTAATTTAAAAAATAAATAAAAATAAAGATGCTGCCATCTTTATTTTTTAATAAAATACACTGCACTGTATTTGGGGGGCATTTGGGGCAGATTTATAAAATCAACCAGAGATCTAGGGTTGCCACCCGTCCCTTAAAATACAGAACACTTATAAGTTACACATGCTGCTGGGTGTGCAAGGAGGAATATGAATAGTGCTAAGAAACACAATACATGTTCCTCCCTGCACACCCTGCAGCATGTGTAACTCATAAGTATCCAGGAAAACATGGCTGAGGTGGCAACACTACAGAGATCTGATCTCTGGTTAATTTGATAAGCATTAATTGCCACCATGAGCTAGCAGTAGCAATAACCAGCCACTTGTAATGGCTGATTAATTACCACGCACCCACTAACGGGCAAATTTGTCCATTTGCGGGCACACAATAATTTAGCACTCCACTTGTAATCTAGCTAAATGTACCGTTAGAGAGATAGGAAAAGAACCATATGAGGGTTGTGTCACTGACGGAAAAGAACTGGAGAGTTTGGAGCAGGAGGTAAAATGATGAAGCAGTAGAAGGTATAAATGGCAGTTAGAGACAGCTGTACGCAGGCACCACTTGCTACCTTTCAGATTACAGTCTTTGTATTAGAGAGAAGTCAGAATGCATGAAGGGAATTTTAAATGAAGACATTGTATAAATATTTGTGTAAAAGCTACCGGAAGTAAGGAGATATGGTGGTAGTTAGAGAGGGAGGCTGGGACAAGTAAAGGTTTCTTAAAGGGACAGTTTACTCAAAAATTTTCTCCCCTTTAATTTGTTCCCAATGATCCACTTTACCTGCTGGAGTGTATTCAATTGTTTACAAGTAGCTCCTTTACCCTTATATTGGCATTTGAAATTGTTAATTTAGCATGTGGTATCCCCACCTATTCTGAAAATTTGTGGCCGCGCGTATCAGCTATAGATAAGCTTTGTAAACACAGCCAGGAGAAGAAATTACACTCCCAGTCGGCTATAACAGAGATAAGGTAATACAATGTTGATTTTCCATTGTTCTCTCAAAGTATTGGTGATTGTTTTAAGGACAGATATAAGATAAAGAAGCAGGTATATGTGCACAGTGTAATACAGTAATGAGATCTGATTATACCTACAAGCTCAACCTATTTTATTAGGTTGTGGCTTCAAAACAAAAAATCAGAGCTTTAATATACACAAATAAGCCTTAAAAATCTAATTTTCATACATTTTTTACTCTGCAGTTGGTAAAAAAAGCAATTGTAAACACATTAAGGGAAAAACTATTTTACAGTATACTGTCCCTTTAAGGGTAGATGTGACTTCCCTTATAGGATATGATGGAAATAGGCCTATTTCTAGGTAGAGAATGAAACGTGAGGATTGTGTAGAAGTTGGTGAAAGTGGGAGCAGCTGGTGTGAATATATTAAGGGGATAGGTAGAAAAATGGAAGGATAAGTAGGAAGATATATTATCCATTGTGATGGGAAGAAAGGCTTACCATGGGTGTTTGCGAGCAGTTGTTGATTATGGATGTACTCTTAAGGATTTTTTATTTATTTTTTTGCAATGAATGACAATGATAGAGTTTGAGTTTTACCTACCAGTTTAGTGCTAGATTACAAGTGGTGCACTCGTTGGTTTAGCGTGGATGAAGTCATCACGTAAAGGGTTAGGGCTAAATAGTGCATTCCTTGATTGAAGAAGATTGTTACTAAGATATTGACTTTGCACCCTGGTTGATGGCCCAGCGGAATTGTGAGTGCAGATACACATGGGGAATATATATATATATATATATATATATATATATATATATATATATATATATATATATATATGTCTAAATATGTGTGTGTTTGTGTATATATATATATATATATATATATTTATATAAACAAGAGGTGAATTGATGCAAAATTTACACATAGATATATGTACAGTATATATGTATTGTATATTATTTCAAATTAAGGTCCCTTCAATATGATGAACTAGGTGGTCTGCAAACAGTAGATATACAGACAAAAAAAAGTTGTTATAGAAGGGTAATACTTTTCCACTTCTAGGGAATGTACTTACAAGAACCTACCCCAGTTGAAAGAGGTAAGTGAAGTGCATTAGTGGAGAGCCGTAGTGGCACTTCTAGGAAAGAGCTGCCTTGTCCTTTTCTGTTTAAAACTCAGCCTAAGGAAAGGTTAGGCATTTGGGATCCTGTTGTTGGCCCCTTGCTGGTCCTGACTTCAATGCTTTTACAGTATGGTAGAAACAGGAATGCTCCAGGAGGGTATGAAAAGGGAAAATAAATAACAGAAAAAACTAATAGTGTAATTCTGTGATTTAATTAAAAAACAACCCAGGGAACAAACTACACTCATTATGTAAAATTCTCACATGTAAAAACCTCAACACACACTTTTTTGTATGGCAAGATACAGTTCAAGATGGAGAGTCCCATGCAAGATCACGTTTCTGGATGTTCCTTGTTAGACTTGCGTATATGCCCGCAAGACCTCGCTGAATGCCGAGAGCAATACGCTCTCCGTATTCAGCACAAGAGCTGCTGGTGCAATGCAGCCCCCTGCAGACTCGCAGCCAATTGGCCACCAGCAGGGAGGTGTCAATCAACCCAATCGTACTCGATCGGGTTGATTGTGGCGATTCCTGTCCGCCTGCTCAGAGCAGACGGACAAGTTTATGGAGCAGCGGTCTTTAGACCGCTGCTTCATAACTGATGTTTCTGGCGAGCCTGCAGGGGGTGTCAAGCTCCATTTGGAGCTTGATAGATAGGCCCCCTTGTGTGCAAGAGTACAATAATGCTTGTTTTGGTATTTAAAGGGACAGTCTAGTCAAAATTCATCTTTCATGCTTCAGACAGGGCATGCAATTTTAAACAACTTTCATATGCTAATTTCTAAGCCCTTTAAAGCTGCCTCTTATCTCAGTGCATTTTGTCAGTTTTTCACAGCTAGGCAGCGCTAGTGTGCCATATATATACTACTGTGCTCACTCACGTGGAGATCACTATCTTCTTAAACAATAAAAATTCTGAAGAAGACTGTCCCTTTAAAATCGTAGTGCAGAGTTCATAGAGTAAAAAGTATAATGTGTCCTTTGTATAAAAAGTCCCCAGATGCGTTTTGAAGGCCTTCAGAATACTGCCCTCTTAATCAGAGGTAATTGAAATTTGTTTGCTGCACGCTGCTTGTAAAAAGAAAGTTGCAGTTCCTCCTCTGTGACGTGTATGTGTCGTGATTAGGCCTCCTAGGTAATTTGACCCAAAGTACCCGTACGTATAAACAAACATTCCTCCCGGTGCCAAGTGGAGTGTGTTCATTTGAGGAAACAGTTGTGTCTATTAGGCTCGTTACAAATGTGTATTATAATAGGATATCGGGAGTCGTGGGACTCACGGGACACAAATGTAAACAAACATGCTCCAACAGTTACGGTTAAAGCAAGACAACAGTAATTGAAATACCATTATAAACTGAAATACAATGAAAGAAAATAATGATACTAGTTTAATACTTCAAAATTAAACCATTAGACAAAACAAACTGACCTAAGAGTGATATGGTACAAAGTATCAGTTATATACTAATTTTATGTACCCGGTAAAAAAAACGCCCATAGAGCTGAAACATTGGAAGGCATTGTATATAAGTGGGAAATGCATATCTTACTGTATGTTGGGGGAAAGAAGGGAAGATATTGGCATATATGTGACTCAGACTGAAAATATGATATTTTAGTAATGAAATTGCATATAATATAGTTAATGAACTTTATCAATTAAATTAAATGCAATTTCATTACTAAAATACATTATTCTGTATGATACTCCTGCAACCATGGGTTATGCCTTCCCTGTTAATGAGGGTCTTTTATGGGACTCATATTTTGTTTAACCGTTGAGTTTGGTGTGGATATTGGAACTTTGCTAACATGCGGTTGATGATTATGCGGTTGGGCCTTGAACTATAGATGGAGGGATAACTTGGAGCACTGTTCATTGTGAGAGGTACAGGTTGTGCAGTTGCCCGGGTTTGGGTAGTAGCAAGCTGTTTGCACCACAGTTACTTTATGTGCATAACTGGTTTAAACCACTCTGGAAGTCTGGTTCCTTGGGGGTACTCACAAGGCCCTATATGGTGTTGTATATCCTGGGGATTGTTTAATTTAAACTTTATACTGGATTATTTCAAGATCAGTTTTGGGACTATGTACTATAGCTACTCTTGCCAGTGCATGCACGTTTCTTATTTTCCATTATCTGCAGATAAGTCCATAAACATGTAATTTTATTATGAATTGTTGTGTTTGTTGGGCACACAGGATGCTGCAATAAATTCATTATACTATTTTTGTGTGAGGCTGGGCCATTCTTTTGGTGTTCTAATATTGTTCACCTATATTTCTGTTTTTGCTTTATTTGATTTCATTTGTGGCTGTCAGCACTAAGATATTATATTAATTATTGTACTGGGTAATACATTAGCACCATTTACATAGTTTTGATATTTATATACAGGCAAAGAGAAACCTATTGGATCCACACCCTGGGCACATTGGTTCCAAGAGGTTTAAATAAGGATATAGATCTGGCAGCTTTCCTAACATTACAACCAGATCGTATAAAAGCAACTGTGTCAGGTCCTTGCACTAGAATTATAACCGGTTACTCTATATTTAGGAAACCTAATTATTAAGAGGTTCCTCAATTAAAATCCTGAAAAGAACAAAGTGATGTAGAAAACAAAACATAAAGGGTTAATTCAGTCACATACTGAGTTTAGAAAAACAATATCTGGGCAACATCCCTCCTTCTTTCCTTGTTTTCCCTTTAAGGTTTAGTATTAATAATAATTATATAAATCAATTTAATGCAAGACAGTGTGAAGCAAATATGAATAAACAGGCACTTCTATAATCTATGAGGAGGGATACATGCAACTTCTCTTATGTATCTAGCGGGTTGTTTTTATTGTATTCTATTCTCATAATTTTACTACAGACTATTAGAAAGGTTTCTCTACAAAATGCACAATCTAACTGACAACTCATCTAAAATAGTACACGCTACTACATCAATAGGAGTGCGCGTTACTACATCAATAGAAGTTCTCCACTCGAGTCCGCTATTGCAAATGACAGCTTTGCGTAGCATGCCCACGTCGTGAATCAGCTGATTGACAGCTGTAGGGCCAAACGTGATCTAGACTTGCCAATATGATGCACTAACAACCAGGGGGAGTGCTGCATCCGCCAGTTTAAAAAGCGCTGGGTTTCAGTAAATCAAACACCTCTGATAAAGAAGGGAAAATTATATTTACCTTCGAAACGCGTTAGATTAATGGACACTTAGTTAAAGAGTTCTTGGTTAAAATGTGATTTTATTTTCATGCATTTTATTTTTGGCTACTTGTCATAACTTTAAAATACGAGCTTCAACCGGAAACAGACTCTGATAGCTTCCTCTTGCTGTCCTTAGGAAGTTTATATGCTCAGCTGTATTTAGTTACCTGACTGCTTTTGCATACCTAATATTGTTGAGGGTTCCTATTGTAAGCATATTCTGTTGGGGCACCGTGGAGGCTTGAAGCTACTTTGAAAATAAAGTAAACAGGGTTGC
This sequence comes from Bombina bombina, assembly GCF_027579735.1. Taxonomy (NCBI): domain Eukaryota; kingdom Metazoa; phylum Chordata; class Amphibia; order Anura; family Bombinatoridae; genus Bombina; species Bombina bombina. Next base: position 1,051,993,314 of record NC_069499.1, on the reverse strand, counting down.
ACTATTATTGTGTATCTGTTTTCTTTCATATTCCACTCACGCTTGGAGGGAAGTTTCTTGCTCTATACCACACTACAAGAAGCACTGAAGCTAGCAACCTGCAAGTTTTCTACGGATCTGGTGGCGGATATCGTTTAAAATGTATCGAGGGAGAGAGAGAGCGCTGAAAAGGATCACCTCAAAGTACACAGGTTGATATCAAAAATCCCCAGATGAAATTGATAAGTTAAAGTCTATGTTAATTATCTTCCTGCGCTAAAGGCCAGTATTAGTGGTTCTAAAGCTAAAACTATTGAGGTGGAACGGAATAAATGGAAATAATCACTCTAGACAGTAAATATTATATATAAACAAATATTTTTTATTTGATATTTTTTAAAATTGATTAAAAATACTCTTTAGATCTTAAAATATGGTGAATTTAAATTAAAAAGCTGATTGTAAAGTTTTCTTATTTTCAGCAAAAATGACAGAGGCAAAAAGATAAAAAGTAGGTATAGTGAGTATACTGAGCAAAGGATATAATTAGTATACACAGAACATATAGTTAGTATAGTTAATATAGTTAATATAGTTAATATAACAACAGATATAGTTAGTATATACAGCAGATATAGTTAGTGCAGTGGATTAGAGAAACATGAAATGTTAATTGAAAAAATATGGGGTTAAGATGTGTCAGCTAAAATGTGTAAGCTAAATAGCGATTAAAAAGGAGATATGGGTGTGATAACACCTTTTTGCATATAATAGACAGTTTTCTGCACGTTGTGCAAAAAAGCAAACTTAATAGAGCTAAGGTTTTAGAGATTGTTAGCAAGCCTTAGTATAAAAAATAGCCATATAAATATTTAGAACATAGTTATGATTGAACTAAAAAATGGAGCAAAAGTTCGTAAAAAGTTCTTTTCTGTGCACAGGTAAAGGATTTTGGCATATGCAAATGCAAAATGTTAGGCAGATGTAAATTTTAGTGCCGTCTCTTTTTTTATTAAGGGTACCTTGTGTGATCAGACTCAAGTCTGTTAAGTTATCCAATCTTGTTGTAAAATAATGAAGTATTCCGAGGTGTAGGTAAAACCAGGTTACCTTAAACTGCTTTTTCCAAAGGAAGCATCTGTTGGTTTGTAAATGTAATACCTTATCTCTTTCCTTGTCCTCAATGATAAAACCAGGTTACCATTAAGTATTTCGAGCAGCATACAGGCCTGCTGTAGCGTTGATGTGACGCTTTGTCCCGCGTCTGGAAGCAGGGTAATTCTCGTCCGGTCTTTTTCCTGATGATGGTAGTCTGACGTCACAGACTACGGTGGCTCAAATTGGCCAAAAAGAAGTAACGCGTTTCGGTCGTGGACCTTTCTCAAACTTCTGATTTGCTCATTGTCCGTCTTGCTCTTTTTATAGCAGAGCTTGTGGCTTCACATGTGTAAGCACCTCCTTATTTAGTTCGCTGTTAAATCACTGCATCTGTAGGAAATTGGCAAATTTCGTTCTATCATATATGGTATACCACACAAAAATGAATATTTAAAGACTGAGTTTAAACTAAAAAACTGAAAAACTGAGTGTGTACAATTGTTAAGACTGACATGTACGTTATATTTTACGGGTGGGGGAAAGTCACATATAAAAGAGTATTCTTTTTGCCTTAGAAGTTTTCGCTGTTTTGAGAGCGACATTGCTTGTAAGCCAAATATAATCTTGGCTTTTTTCGTTAGACTCGAAAATTTAAAAAACTTTTTCATAAATAATGATAAAAGAATGAAAATCGTTACATGCTGCTATTGTATTGATGTATATATAAAACAGATGGTTTTTACATAATAGTTTATAGAGGGGGTATTCTTGTATGTGTAAATTTATGGGTCTCATTAGAAATCATTGAAAAATCATTAAAAGGTCAGTTCATTGAGCCTATATATATATACTAAAAACCTATGATTTAAAATTCAAAATTTATAGTCTTAATATACTGAACTGTATTATATATTGTCTTCAAATGACAGTTAGTGTAGAACATATTCAATCCCTAGACGTCCATCAGAGGACTAAAAGTTCAACATATGTCTTATTTACTATATAAAAAAATAATAAATATATAAATACTTTATTCCTGCATAAAACTCCCTAGATTGAACTCTAAATTCATGCCTTTAGGGGTTAGGGTGTCTAGATCAAAGATCCATTTGGCCTCTAATCTTAGGAGGGCATGAGTTGGATTCCCTGCTCTCCAATTTCTTCTCAGTTTGTCTATGATAGTATAACTGAAATGTTTCAGATCCAACTCATGCCCTCCTAAGATTAGAGGCCAAATGGATCTTTGATCTAGACACCCTAACCCCTAAAGGCATGAATTTAGAGTTCAGTTCTAGTCTATGATACAGTAACTTTATGTGCATATATAGGTACATTTCTTATTTGCATTACGTTTATGTTATTATTCAGGTTTTCATTTTTTAAGAGTTATTTACCAGCGCTTTCCCACACTCTTTTTGTATGTATTTTTTCTGATAGCACTTGATATCCTTCCTCTCATAGCATCCAATTATTCTATTTATATATATATATTAGGCGATAAACTTAAATTACACAAAATAAAAAAAATAAAAAATTACAGAAAAAAATAAACAAAGCTATACAAAATAAAAAATGAAACCTAAACTAATACTACTATAAAAAATCCCCCCCCAAATAAAAACACCCACTAATCTAATATTAAATTACCAATAGCCCTTAAAAGGGCTTTTGTATGGGCATTGCCCTAAGTTAAACAGCTCTTTTATCTAAACAAATTACCAATTACCCCCTAACAGTAAAACCCACACCAACCAAGCCCCCCAAAATAAAAAAACTAACAGTAAAAAAACCCTAAACTACCCATTTCCCCTAAAGGGGCATTTGTATGGGCATTGTTCTTAAAAGGGCATTCAGCTCTTATACTGTCATTAAAAGGGCAATTAGCTCTTTTCCAGTCCAAAAACCCCACAACACGGAGCGGAGGTGCGGAGCTGTCTTCCACGAGGCGTGGATCCTCAGCGGCAGTCCTCAACGGCGGAGGTCCTCGGCGGCAGGTCCGCAAGTTAAAATAAATACAAAATTGCCTGTAAAATAAATATAAACCCTAAGATAAATTCAATGTAACTATTAGTTATATTGTAGCTATCTTAGGGTTTATTTTACAGGTAAGTATTTAGTTTTAAATAGGAATAATTTAGTTAATTGTAGTAATTTTATTTCGTTTTATTTAAATTATATTTAAGCTAGGGGGGTGTTAGACTTAGGTTTAGACTTAGGTTTAGGGGTTAATAAATTTAATATAGTAGTGGCGACGATGGGGCGGCAGATTAGGGGTTAATAATTGTAGGTAGGTTGCAGCGACATTGGGGGGGCAGATTAGGGGTTAATAACTATAATGTAGGTGGCGGCAATGTTGGGGGCAACAGATTAGGGGTTCATAAATATAATGTAGGTGGCGGCGGTGTCCGGAGCGGCAGATTAGGGGTTAATAATATAATGTAGGTGTCGGCGATGTCGGGGGCGGCAGATTAGGGGTTAATAAGTGTAATATTAGGGGTGTTTAGACTCGGGGTCCATGTTAGGGTGTTAGGTGTAGACATAAATGTGTTTCCCCATAGGAATCAATGGGGCTGCGTTAGAAGCTGAACGCTGCTTTTTTGCAGGTGTTTTTTTCAGCCGATTCTGCCCCATTGATGTGGAGCTAAATTTTGCTCTACGCTCACATTTTTGCGGCTAACGCCAGGTTTAAAAAAACCTGTAATACCAGTGTTGTCTTAAGGTGAAAAAACTCGTAATCTCGGTGATAGGGTTTAGGTTTAATTTTTTTTATTTTTGATAATTTTGTTTATTTTTTTTCTGGAATGTTAGAGATTTTTTTATTTTTTGTAAAGTTAGATTACATTTTTTGTAATTTAATGTTAAGATTTTTTATTTTAACTGTAATTTAGTAGTAATTGGGGTTAATTTAGGGGGTGTTAGGTTAGGAGGCTTAGTAATTAAATTAGTTTATTGCGATGTGGGGGGTTGGCGGTTTAGGGTTTAATAGGTTAATTAGGTTTATTGCGATGTGGGGGTTTGTCGGTTAAGGGGTTAATAGTATAATTAGTTGGCGTTGTAGGGTTTGGCAGTTTAGGGGTTAATATTGTAATTTATTTAGTTGGGGTTGTGGGTGTTTGGCGGTGTAAAGCTTAGGTAGTTTCTGTTGTGGGAGTTTAGCAATTTAAAGGTCATTTTTTTTTGTTAATACTTTGTACGGGCGGTTATGTTTTGTTTTTTTCTTAATACTTCGTGTGGGTGGTTAGTTTTTTTTTTAACACTTTTTGCGGGTGGTTAGTTTTTTTTAATACTTTGTGTGGGTGTTTTTTTTTTTTTATACTTCGTGCGGGCGGTTAGTTTTTTTTTCTAAATACTTCATGTGGGCAGTGCGTTTTTTTAATTTCTTGCGGGCAGTTAAGTGTTTTTTAGTTATTTCGTGCGGGTGGTTGCGTAGTTGTTTTTTTTAAGGCTTTGTTTGTCTATGCTGCATCCAGGTGGATTCTTTTGGCTGTGCGTGCAGTCAACATTCTTTCTTGTGCAGCAAACAATCCTTTGAGGATGTGTGCACAACTGGCGACGGCGACAGACGTATTATAAACGCAATTATAGTATAGATATATATACTGTATATAAATGTGTATTTATATATGTATATATGTATTTTCATACATACTGTATATACACATAGAGACACACATGTATATATATATATATATATATATATATATATATATATATATATACAGTATATATATATATATATATATATATATATATATATACATATACATATCCTCCCAAGAGCAAGGGTGCACTTTAATGATTATCCATAATTCCAGAAAAAAAAGGCACTCACTGTTTACATAAAAAGTAACTTTTAATATGATTCCAAAAGTTAAAACGACATAACGTTTCGGTGTTTAAAAAACACCTTTGTCAAATGTCACATAGTTATTAGCAACGCAATAACCAAAAAACTCACCTGAGGCACTCTCCCTTAAAAGTCAGCAACCAGGGTCTCCAGCTTAAGTAATATAATCCAGAGAAATCCCCAAAAGAACAAGCCAAATGGGAAGTGGCACTCACTGGGTTTGTGAAAAACAAAATAAATATATTGTTTTTCACAAACCCAATGAGTGCCGCTTCCCATTTGGCTTGTTCTTTTGGGGATTTCTCTGGATTATATATATATTTATATATAAATGTAGCCACCAATAAGCAAGCACTATCCAGGGTGCTGAACCTAAAATGGGCCTAAGCTTTACATTTCTGTTTTTTACTTTTGTTGTTGTTTTTTGGAGTTTAATATCTTTTATTTTATTGTTATGAATAAAAAAAACATAAGGGTTCTCTGACATTCTGCGAAACCTAGCAAATGTCATCATGGCTCTTATTGGAAGAGTCCTCTGTGCTCATAAGCCGGGTTCATGGGCATATCCACAGTTAGGTCTACTGAAAATGAAATGTTAAGTTCCTGGATGAATAAAAAAAAGGTACATGTTCTGAATCAGAGAGGCAGGTGCATTTAAAAAGATGTTTGGCAAACACTTCAGGCTATTTATGAAAGGTTGTCCTTGTTCAAGGCATTATTCAGCTGTCATGGAGACATATTTATCTGAAATACAGAGTGTTTTTTTTTTTTTTTTTATTAAATAGTTTTTATTAAGGTGTTCAAACAAAAATTACAAATATATAGACAGGCATCAATAGTCAGTACATTATCTTTTACCGACTTGCTACACGACAAGATTATATGCCAAAAGGTACAGATGATTCAAAGTACAATATTCTAAAGACATAGTAAAATGGTATTTAAAAATGTAAAGCTGTAGATACAAAGAAAACATTAGCACACAATACACACCTCAGATTTTTCATAGACTATTTGAGCTTATATATCAGATGTAGGTTATTACAGAGACTATAGAGGTACAGTAGAATTCCCTCAATGAATAAAGAGGCCACTCTTAGATCTTGTTATTTACAAAGAAGTAATATGAGTGAATATGAAACGTGTATAATAAACAAATATTTATATATCTGTCATCTGCATGAGCAGTACAAGAAGTAGTTTTGAGGTAAACCATTAACAGGGGGAAGCTGCAGGATTATATAAATGGCCTTATAGTTTGTAGACACACACGAGTCCCATATTGGTTGTCAGCAATATAGTTGCAAAATAACATATTCTACTATAACATATATAGCAAAAATATCAAAATAGTATATGCATGTCATTGTGGGCTTATGAAAACAGGAAAGAAAAACAATATGTGGAGACCTATCTCTATTGCCTATAAGTCTTTCACAGTAAAATATTACTCCAGAGAGATATTTCGATATTTCTGAGCAAACTCTATAAAGTCAGAATAGGAATAATATAGTCAGATAGGCTAGGATAAAAATGAATGACCACAAGCATTTCAAACCTCTATTATTTAAATTAATACAGCTCCTCAGTTTAACTAAATTCTCTCTTGAACAATCATCTTAATATAGGAGAAAAATATTAGTGAACCTCTTTTCTTAGTATTAATAATAACAATGACATATGGATTAGGTATATAATGGAGTAATATAGTTTACACAAGAACCATCTTATATTTCTTCACTAAATTACAGTGAGAGTATCGCCGTTCACTTCCAGCTAACATAGTACAAGCAGCATGCTGAATATACCTCTATATAACATAGATGCCATCTTCTATTAAAAACACTTATTTAATTATTCTATGATTCATACATATTTACTGTCTCTATCCTCAATAATACATCAGAGGAGGGAACATAAACATAAAAAGTAATGACAAGTAACCTAAATGATAGCATGCTAAACAAAGACTCTAGAAAATTCTATAACATGTCTAGAGGTGAACTGGCTATAGTAATGGGTTCAGACTCATATAGTTCCAGTCACATTGTTCAATAGTGGCTAATAAATGTTAGGGTAGCACAGGCCCTTAAAAGTGGTTTAACCTATCCCCACCTTCCAGGTACTAGTCAGTCTTTGTGATTTAAAGCATCCTACCCCCGTATGCATGAAGGAGGGACACTGAAAGTGAGGTGAGACACTCTTTATGTCCATTTCGGAGGCTACCTTATTCATTGAGGAGTGTCCCAAGGCCAGATCTCCAGATCGCATTTGCTTTGCGTAGTATACTTGCCACTTTATACGTTGCAGCAGCTGTCCCTTTATCGTTATGGATAAGAATTCAGTGGCAAAATAAAAATTACCTACTAGTGCTTCTCCAGCGTCGTTTGTCAGATCATGGTAGTCCGGATCTGACATTCCCATGTAGGCTCCGCACTGTATCTCTAGATCAGCCGCAACTATCTGTATGGTATTATCCGGTATAGCGATCATCCCAATTAAGGCAGTGCTCACAAGGCATGATGCGGCTTGGGAGGGAAGGGAAGTCTATTTAGCACGGTCAGGTTTGGGAGCATGGCACTCTGCATCCAGGTTGGTGATGGGGTCACGTCCTGCCGAGTATTCTTTAGGGTTTGGGACCCTGATGCCTTCACCTCAGGGCTCGACTCCGCCGGCAATTGCGCCCGGTCTGCTGTCTCCCACTCCGGATCACACGGGCCTGCAGTGAGACCCTGTGGTGCAGCAGCAGTATGGGCCCTGTAAATTTGAGCGTGTGGATGCTCCGACCCCACTTGCGGTTGCAAAAGAGGAATGTCCATGTCCCTTGGCTGGCAACAGTCAGCAGGCTCCGTGGGTAAAGTAATATGGTGATTTGCTTCAGTGAAAAGTAGCATGCTGAGATCCTTTAGCAGCTGCTCATAAGATTGCGTGATCACGGTCTCCATTTTGCGCTCCCATATGCCCACTGCTTCCAAGGCATCCATGATCGGAAGTAATTTGCTGTAGTAGTAAGTAGTACTACTCGTAACCCCAGTCTCCTGGGGGGGGGGAATATGCGGCAGCCCCGGCTCCACAAACCGGCAAACACTGTGTGAGCGCAGCCGCCGTGAGGCCTAACTGTAGAGCGTAGGCAAAGATTAATCCTGAAAGATCCTCCCAGGGTTGACAGATTCTTGAATCTAGTAGTAGTTAGCTAGGTTTTAGCTGTGAATTAAACTCAGTTTTAGAGAAAAGAAATATAATTATCAAGTGAAACTCCAAAATAGAGCCAGGAGCTCCCTCAAGACACGTCTTGCCGCTACAGCTGTAGGCTCCGCCCCCCTACATTTCTGTTTTTTAATTTAAGATAGCAAGAGAATGAAGAAAAATTGATAATAGGAGTAAATTAGAAAGTTGCTTAAAATTGCATGCTCTATCTGAATCATAAAAGAAAAAATTTGGGTTTAGTATCCCTTTAAGGACATCATAAGATTCATTTAAAAGGGTGTTGTGTGTGTGTGTATATATATATATATATATATATATATATACAGTGCTCTTGTAATTTGATATATTTAGGTGAAACTACTAGGTAACTGAAGGATAGAATCAGAGAACATCTATGATACATTGAAAAAGGTTATTTAGATACTAATCCATACAAACATTTCTGAGAAGTGCATAAAATTATTGATTTCAACTGTTGAGATTTATGTATAGTTCGTCCTAACTGGAGGGGGAAACTTTAAGAACAAGCTCCTATGTAAAGAAGATGAACTTATTTATAAATACGACATTCTGTCCATGAAAGGTTTACAGATAGAAGGGTGTAGCTTGATGATCATCTGATATAAAAAATAATAATAAAAGAATGTTTAAAACATCAGTCGTCTTAGAGATGTTGATATAAATTCTAGTAGTATAATGTATGTGAGTAATTTAATGTTTAAGAACATAACATAATAATGGCTAGATTACAAGTGGGGCGTTAACATTGCTAGTTATTAAAAGTAAAATTTTTGTACTCACATGAAACCTGACGCGTGCAAAAAGTTAACCACAGGATATTGCATCTGCTATATCACAGCAACTCCATTCAAATCAAGGGAGCAGCGATGTTAAAAAAATGTAATGTACAATTAAATAAGATGGCAAAAAATTTTATGGGTAGGGGATATCCTGCAAGATTAATACAGAATGAATTAGACAAAGTGAGACAGGAAGGTATTATGCTACAACAGAAAGTAAAAAAGGATAATAATAAAGTGGTGTTTGTAACTACATATAGTAAACTGAGTCATAAAATCATGAGTATTGTGAGAAAACACTGGACTATATTAAAGGAATGTAATCCACATGTCAATTTTTGTTTTAATATCCCGTACCAGCTTATAAAAGAAATAAAAACTTAAAAAATACCTTTGTCAAAGCAGATATAGGGAGTAACAAATATACAATTCAAGGAAAAATAAGTACACCCAAGATGGGGTGCTTTCAATGCTTGCCATGTGGAAACTGTATTTTTATGATAAAAGGCAGTTATTTCTACCATCCTTTACTAGGAACTAAATATAATATCCAGGAATTTTTAACTTGTAGATTAGACTTTTTTTTTAACTGAATGTCAGTGTGGACTTGCATATATTGGTGAAACCAGCAGGGAGATAAGAGAGAGGATTAACCAACACAAATACAATATTAGGTGTTAAAACAAGGATACTCCTGTATCCTCTGATTTCCTTAAAATGGGCCATAACATCAGCCAACTTAGGTTTCAAGTAACAGAAGGAATACATTGGCCAAGGAGGGGAAGAGAGCTTTTAAAGAAAAGGGAGATTGCTTTGTATTAATACATTTGATACTTTAGTTCCAAAAGGACTGATAGGGTAAGCCTGTACAAGGTTGTAACCTGAAGTAATGTATATTTTTAAAAAGAACATCTGTTGGAGTTTCTTGAGCAGATTTTTTTCTAATACTTGTATAGGTGTACTGTCTCTTTAAACATTTCCACATGCTTATTTTTCTGAGAAAATCACTGTGCTTTTGTCTGGGTGCGCTAACCCAACATGAAAATATTAATGTTACGCATTCCAATGTTCTTCACATAGCAGAATATGTTCTATTTATTCATAAATACATATTTCTACATACATCTAATGGTATTTTGGTACAAAACATATCTTTGCCTATATATATATATATATATATATATATATATATTGATATATACAGATATACGGTATATTATTATTATTATTATTTATTTATAAAGCACCAACAGATTCCGCAGCGCTGTCCATGGGTACAAAATTAAAAGTACAGTACAATACAATATAAAAGACACCAGACAAAGTTTAACAAACAAATACAGGGAGAATTTAGGGCCCTGTTCATGTGGGAACTTACAATCTAGATGGCTATTTGGGTGAGAAACATGAGGTGGGGACTGCAAAGGTGAGAATGATGTTAGTGTGGAGTTAGATGGGGGCAGCAATTAGGCAAGTGAAATTAATTTGTTACTGAGTTGGGTACTAAGCTTCCCTGAACAGAAAGGTCTTTAGGGAGCGTTTAAAGGAGGAAAGGTTAGGGGAGAGTCTGACAGCTCTAGGAAGTGCATTCCAGATGGTTGGTGCCACACAAGAGAAGTCCTGTAGCCTAGCATGGGAGGAGGTGATGGTAGAAGATGCAAGTAGCAGGTCATTGTTGGATCTTAGGGGGCAGGCTGGAGTGTATTTGTTGATGAGTGAGGACAGGTAGGGGGGGCTGCGTTGGTAAGAGCTTTGTAGGTCAGGATGAGAATTTTGAATTTAATTCTACTGTGGATGGGTAGCCAGTGAAGGGACTCGTAGAGAGGTGCAACAGATACAGAGCGTCGGGAGAGGTGGATTAGCCTAGCAGAGGCATTTAGAATGGATTGAAGATGGGAGAGGCGGGAGAGAGGGAGGCCAGTTAGTAGGTTATTACAGTAGTCAAGTCGGGAGATTACCAGGGAGGGGATTAGCTGTTTACTAGTTTCAGCATTAAGAAACTGACGAATTTTGGAGATATTGCGTAGGTGGTTGCGACAGGAGGAAGAGAGCAATTGGATGGGAGGTATGATGCCCTGTTACCACCCGCCAGAAAGCCAGCAGGCCATGGCCCACCATCTGGGGACCCAGGTAAGCCACTCCCTCCCAACTCCTGCCCTGACCACCGACCAGATCTCCTGGGCGTCCCCCACTGACTTCGCCAATGAAACGTTGAGACTTGACTTTAGCCCCTTACTGTGCCCGGTAGGGACAGACCACGGGGGCCCGGGGGGGGGGACAGTTTTGAGTGGGAGAGAGGGCTCCTATACAGGGTTACCGAGAGGGAAAGAGGACAGTTGCCCAAGCACCAGCTGGTGGTGCCACAAAAATATTGCTTTGACCTGTTGCGTATAGGGCATGACATTCCCCTAGCAGGACATCTAGGTATCACTAGGACCCGTTACCGACTGACTGATTTAGACTTTCCTTTGGCCAGGGATTACAGGGGATGTTAGGCAGTACTGCAGGACCTGTGACGTTTTGGAAAGAGTGTAGGCAAGACAGGGGACCACTCCAAAGCCTCTTTGGACCCTCTCCCCATCATTGACGAACCCTTCAGCAGGGTAGCTGTAGATATTGTTGGTCCCTTATCCCATCCCAGCCCCTCCGGGAAAAAGTATATACTGACAGTGGTGAATTATGCCACCCGGTACCCGGAGGCAATCCCCCTGTCAAATATTTAGGCAGAGACAGTGGCAGATACTTGCCAGGGTGGGTTTACCCCGGGAAGTGATCTCAGACCAAGGAACCCAGTTCACTGCTGAGCTCACCCAGAAGTTATGGAGGCTTTGCAGGATAAAACCCCTGCAAAGGGCTTCATACCACCCCAGACTAATGGGTTGTGTTAGAGGTTCAACCGGACCCTGAAGTGGTTGCTTAGGACATTCTCTGCCTCTCACAAAGACTGGGAAAGATACCTGCTGCACCTCCTGTTTACCTACCAAGAGGTGCCCCAGGAATCTACTGGGTTCTCCCCCTTTGAATTAGTATATAGCCGGAGGGTGAGGGGGCCCCTAGACCTATTGAGAGCCCACTGGGAAGGATTAGTGGTGGAGGAAGGACATTCCATTGTGTGGTACATCCTAGAATTCAGAGATTAACTAAAGGACCTTGCCGAGAGGGTGCGAGAGAACCTTCAGGTGCTCGGAACTGGACCCTAGAAGAAGGGCAGAAGGTCCAGGCCCTGAAGCCTGTCAAAACAAGCTACAGGCTTCCTGGAAGGGACCCTATTGAGTGGTAGAACAGCTGATGACCGGGTCCGCCGGACCTTTCATGTGAAGGCATACCAGGAAAGAGCAGAGGACGTAGCCGCCATATGTGCTCCGGCCATGGAGGACTCTCAGAGTTTTCCCATGCTGGAGCTTCCCGGGGGGGATAGGATGCCCCCAGGCTTAGATGACATACAGTTGGATGAAAGGCTAGGAATGAGGCAGAGGGAGCAAGTCATACAAGTGTTAGGGAACAGACGAGACATGTTATCCACTACCCCTGGGTACACCATGGTAGCGTTGCACTGGGGGAAGACCCCGGGACAGACGCTAATGTGACAGCCAGCGTACCAGGTCCCAGAAGCAGTTAGGGAAAATATGAGCAGCAAGCTCAGGGAGATGCTGGACATGGGTATTATTGAATTGTCCAACAGCCCCTGGGCATCCTCAGTGGTACTGGTACCCAAATGGGACGAGACCACCTGGTTCTGCATAGACTACCATAGGCTCAATGACAGAGTCACCACAGATGCCTACCTTATGCCCTGGGTTGATGACCTTCTAGACCACATCACCAACGGCAACTTCCTGACCACCCTAGATCTCTGCAAGGGATACTGGCAGATCCCCCTGGACCCAGAGTCCATTCCGAAGTCGGCATTCATCACCCCATTCGGTCTATATCAGTTTAACTCAAAGCCGTTTGGGATGAGGAATGCTCCTGCGACTTTCCAGAGGATGGTTGATCACCTCCTGGATAGCCTCTAGGATTATGACTGCGCATACCTGGATGATATTGCAGTCTACAGCGACACCTGGGAAGATCATTTGGTCTATCTAGGCATCATTCTAGACCACATCAGGGCCACCAGTCTGACCCTTAAGCCTGACAAATGCATGATAGGACGCTCAGAGGTCCAGTACCTTGGACACTGAGTAGGCTGCGGGAAGCAGCGGCTAGAGCCGGCCAAGATTGAGGCAGTTGCAAACTTGTCCTCACCCAAGACCAAGACCCAAGTCTTAGCTTTCCTAGGGACCGCACGGTACTACCGCAAGTTTGTCCCCAACTATAGTGCCCTGGCCAAACCCCTGACCGACCTAACCCGAAAACAGTTGCCTTGACAGGTCCTGTGGTCCCTGGAGTGTGAGGCCGCCTTCCAAAGCCTTAAGACAGCCTTGATTTCTGCCCCTATCCTGGCCGCTCCTAACCCAACCAAACATTTTTATGTCCATACAGATAACTCCATGTTCGGGTTGGGAGCAGTGCTGAGCCAGGTAGATGTAGAAGGGCATGACCACCCTGTAGCCTACATCAGTAGGAAACTGTTTCCCAGAGAAGTAGCCTACGCGGTGGTGGAGAAAGAAAGCCTGGCCCTGGTGTAGGGCCCTTAAAAAACTACAACCCTACCTTTACGGACGGGCCTTCACCATTCTCACGGACCACAACCCCCTGGTATGGCTCAACAGAGTTTCGGGGGACAATGGACGCCTGTTGCGGAGGAGTTTAGTTTTGCCGCACTTTACCTTCACTATCCAATTTCGGCAGGGAAAAAGAAATGGGAATGCTGATGGACTTTCCCAGCAAACTGAGTTGGGATAGCTCCCTGGACGGCCCCATGCCGACCTGTGTGTGGATCTAGCCAGATCTGCCAGACTTTTCAGGGGGGAGCACTGTCATGGATACCAGGCTGCAAGGGCTACCCCCACCCCCTAACTACCTGACTCACTCCTTTTTACACTGGAATTGGCTTTTTCAGGACATTCAAGATCTCCCAGACTCTTGGTTTTGTTTGTTTTGTGACCTGTACATCCTCACGGAAGAGCTGATCTCTGACCGCCTAACCCATTTCTGGGTGGCCGGGCCCCTTGAACTACCAGTGGGCCTCCCTGAATACCCACTGGCCTATACCCCAGGTCGCTCCAGCGGCCCTTCACCCCAGAGCTCTGCTCTTTTGAGGATTGGTACCCCTAGGGAGGGCAAGAAATGGGGTGATTGCCAGAGGGGAGCTCCTTTGGGAACTTGGGGTTTCAGACCCCCCTACAACTCCTACTTTCCCTGGCTTTCATGGTATACGTTCAATCACCTGTAGCTCCAGCCCCCAGCAACGGATCATGACGCTTTTTGGACTGTGGCATGGGGATACCAAGAGCTTTCCAACAGCACACTTGAAGTGCCACCACTCTCCCAGGATCACCCCGGAATAACCACCTCTATATCACTGGGACTCTATGGGACTATAACCGCTATGGGGACCGTCAGTCTGTCTGGAGGGGCGGAAATGGTGGTAGATCTGGGGGTCTGATAAGATTT